>NW_015090995.1:2955042-3113848 GCF_001431845.1 Calidris pugnax
CCCCCCCCCCCCCCGCCAATAAATCCACCCTGGGCAGCTGGTCCAAGTCCTGCATTTTCACTCCTTAGTCCAGCAAAGGTGCCTTGAGGTTCAGCTCTGCACCTGCAGGACAGGAACAGACCTTTCCTTTGCTCTCCTGCATCACTTCTTCGAACTTTTCTTTCTATAAGGACAGTTGGAAGCTAAATATGAAGTGCCTAAAAGCTGGAAGAGAGGCCGTAAGAAGTGGTGGATGGAGGTTTGTAAACCAGTAGGTAGGATTATAAGGAAGAGCACGGAAATAAGGAGTCTAGTTAAAAGTGATCAGGGCTGCCAGGCCAGGGCGATGTGAGGGCAGAGGGGAATGGAGCTGGCAGCACGAGGAGCTGCCTCAGCAGAAAAGACATCATTAGAAGGTGATCATCTTCAGTGTCTGCTAATGCTACTGTTCTTTTCCCTAGCACAGCTGAGATCTAATTAGCAAATTGCCTTATCGGATAACTGGAGTGACCTCGCTTTGTTCTCTTTGCAGAGTGGCCTCTAGGACAAAGTTCTTTGAGACAGCTTCCCGAAGAACAAGCAAGTAAGCCTGGCACTGGGAAGTTGGCATTTAAATGTGTAGGGTGCTTCCTCTGAAGCAGAGTGAGTCACCTCAGGAAGCCCCAGCCCTGACCTCTTCTTGCTTCTCACACTTGTGGGCAGAAGATGGGTCTCAGCTAAAGCACCGGAGCTAAATAAAGAGCACAAAGTGTTATATGTGAATCCAGATACAGACGATAAGTTAAATGTACATCTGCTGAGTAATAAACATACCTACAGATTCCTTTTATCATCGGTGTTAATCTCAGTCAGCATTAGTGCATGTTGTACTTTCTTCTCAGCTTCTGCAAAGAGCAGAGATAGGATCTTGGGAGGGACAAGGAAGGCTGGTTAGACCGCAGCGGGTGATCAGAGGTGGGAAACCAGAGGGTGGATGGTCCTACACAGGATGTACATGCAGATATAGCCCCCCCACAGAGAGAGGGACGGTGTGATGGGGTGACAGCCTGGGCACTGAAGCCTTCGGGCTAGGCTGGGATGGCAGGGCTTTGAATTGCAAGCCTTGTGCCTTGTGGCAGTGGATTTCACTCGTAATAGTATCTGCTCAACGAGAACAACAGCCTCTGCCAAAAGTGCAAGCAGGTTTGCCTGTAAGTCTGATACATGATACATGCTGGTGTTGTTGTTATATTGGAAAATCTATCCCTGACCTGACTGTTACTCAACCCTCTGTCTAGATTTATGGGTCCGCATTTGAGCTTTTTATTGCATTAATTATTTTTTTTTTCTGTATTCTTCTTCCTTACGTACAGTTCTTCATCACCACAAGGCAGGATCCCAGGTGATGAGAGCTGAGGCTAAAGGTAAGTGTTTATGGCAATAAACCAAAAGCACCCATGTAACATAATATAACATAAACTCAGCACTTATGGGGTGGTGGGAGTCCAGTGCAGGCAGTGGGAATCTCAAAAGATGAGGAGAAAAGTCCTTCCCATAGGAGACCCTTGCAGAAGGAAAGATAATGACTGGAGGTGGGCTGTGCCCTCCGTTGGGGGTGGCAGTATGACAGGATGGAGGAAATTAACCTGCTCTGCCCTTCCCGAGCCTCCTCGCTGCAGCTCAGGATAAATGTGAGAGCTGCACAAACGGCGGTGCCAACATCTGAGCTTGCTCTGGTTGTGGTTTTTTTCCATCGCTGATGAATTCGCGCTGCTGCACAGACCGTGCTTGTGTTCTTCTTCCAGACTTTGTAACCACCTCAGCCCAGCTAAACCCAGGAGATTTTCTGCGCTGGTGAAACGACGTGTCACAGCTAAGACTTTCCCAGTTCCAGTGCCCCTGGAGAGCAGCTATCTTACCGGACGATAATTTCAGAGCACGCTGTCACAAGTGGCTCAAGAAATTAGAGGGGAGGGAGATGATGGACAGAAGACCCTACCCACACCTTTGTGTTGAACTGTTCCTGGTCCTTCCACCACTCTGCGCAGGCTGTGGGGGATGCTCCTGTGTGTCCTGGCAGGCGACCAGCTGGGTGAGCACCGACGGGCTGTGGAAGGGACAGCAGAGGATGGGAGTCACCATTGACCTGCTCACTTTTTGGGAGATGCACCTTGATGAGGGTGAGCTTGGACAGACATTGGAGTCAAAAATGCAAGGGGCTGACTCCCCGTGCTTGGATGCAAGGGCAGAGTGACTGGACTTTGGGTTGGCCCACCCCTTGCCGTAAGAAGCTCCTTACTTTATGTTATGTTTTCTTGCTCAGTTAAGCTATAGTGTGTTTTTCAGTTTGTAGGAGAGCAGTGTGTGTTACTGGAAACACTGCTTGTGCTAAGGCAGGCGGGACAGGAATCGGGGGGGCCATTGCACTTAGTTCTGTCTCTTCCTTTTCCCCCTGGCATAAACATTCTCCTGTCCTGGGAAACCACGCTGGCAGACATGGCTGTGCCAGGCAACATCCCCTGCCTGTGGGTCGGCTTTCTGGACAGCCCTGGTCTTGTCAGCAGCCTCCAAGAAGCTTGGAGAAGGAGGTGGCAGGCTCTCCTCCTCCTCCTCTGCCTCCTCCTCCTCCCACATGAGCCACTCTCCCACCACTCTTCCCACAGGCCCACCAAGAAGTCTTTGTCCTGGGGTTATTCTGGTGGAGCAGCACAGAAGTGGTGAGGAACTGAAACTCGCTGAATATGGGCCAAATCCCACTATTTTTCTAAGAGGCGCCCCATTTCTCGTTTGCTTGTTCCATTAATTTCCAATCCAAGAGGTGTCCAACTCTTTTCCTCAGCAGCAGCCGCTTAGATGATGCCCTTTATTCTGGACAGTTTCTCCATGCCAGGACCACCCCTCGTGCTCCTCTTAACAGTAGAGGCTTATTTGTGGGACCAGCTGACACCAGGGCTGGAGCATTTACCTGTAAATAGGCAACGTGCAGCTTTCCTTCTTCCTCTCCCCAGCCCAAAGGCAGCTTCCCACATTTTGAATGATTTTCCTCGGGTGCTGGGAGCATTTTCCCAAACCAGTGGCTCGACCATCCCCAATAGCTGCTTCCTGGGAGCTCCCCTCTTTCCAGCGTGCTTCGTGTCCTGCCCGGCGCAGGTTTGCTGGTGGGATGCTGTCACCCATCTTCCCCAGGCTGTCTCCAGACACTTGCCTCGTGTGTGCATCTCTGCTTTATTGCTGAATGTAATTCTGGCGTTGGCTGTTACACACACAGCGTCGTGTCAACGGTGCTCCCGCTCCCTCGGGCTTTGGCGGTGCCCCAGCTGCTGCCCCCCCTCCCCCACAGTGGCAGGTAAAAGTGGCTTTAAAAACAAAAAAAAATACAAACAAAGCAGTGCTGTTGCCGCTTAGACTGTGTTACGCACACTGGCATCTCAGGGCTTTGGAAAGCTACGGTGAGCCCTTTCTGCTGCACCTTCTTGTGAGCATCTGGGAGGTGTGAGCAGCACATCGTGTTTTTCTCATCATGGGGGGAGCAAAGCTGTGAGCCAGCCAGTCTGAAGGAGGGAGAGAGGTGCCCTGACCAGCCCAGAAGGGCTGTGATTGATTGCTGGGGAAGCCTCTCCATCAGCCAGGCAATGGAGGCCACTGATCTCCTTCTGGCAGGTACTGGCCGGTCCTTTGGTGGCTTTGTCACCTCTTGGGGTGGCTGTCCCAGAGGTGTGAGACCAGGGCTTCCTCCACAGAAAGCCAACGTTTCCCAAAATGCCTTCCCCTCTCTGGGCTGTGCGTTGAAGACCCCTCGAGGCTGTTGGTTTGGGAAGCAACCAGCTTCCACGGACACGGGTGGCTCTGGTGGTGGCACCCCTTGTGCTGTGCAGTGCCTGGTCCCCGTCCCATTGGACTGGGTGGCTGTTGCACCCCCTACACCCCTCCTCTACAGTCAGCCTCACGGTCCTGGGGGATGGAGCTGGGGTCCGTGGGAAGAGAGAAACCCGAGGGAGTTTGGTTTAAAGTTTGACATCGTGAACAATGGAAGGAAGCAGTTTATTAGATACGTATTTCATTGTGTCCTTTTTTTTTTTAAGTCGTTTGTCATATGTGTATCTGTGCTGGTTTTCCCCTCCTCCGTGCCGAACGCTGGGGACCAACAGTGGTGGTGGGATGTTTGGCCCCTGCTGCCAGTGCCACTGGAGCCACACAGCTGGGAACACGGGATGCTCCCCGTGCGGCACGGCGGGGCCCCCAGACATCAGCCATCAGAGCCGTTTTGTCACGTTAAAAGCATAGATTCCTTCAAGTGTTTATAAAGTTTCCATGAAGTTAAAAAAAAAGAAAGAGTCCGAATGTGGTGTTTTTTTTCCCTCTGGAAGCAATGCCCCCGGGGCTGCACGTGCTGTAGCCCGTCCTCTGCTCTGCTGATCCCAGTGCTGGGGTCCCACGGGCAGCACAGGACCCATCCCAGCACCCCAGGGACACAGCCAACCCTCCCGACACCGACCAGGACACTCCAGCCTGGGTCTGGGGAGTGGGTTTGTGCAGAGGTGGGTTGTTCTGCCTGTTACAGAGAGATGGATTTGATAGTATGTGGCTTTTAAATCTTTTCTCATTTCTAACTTCAGCTGCCCGATGCTTGTTCAGCTGCCTCTGTCAGCACAAACACCTTTCTACTTATTTATGGTTACTGCAGACACAGCACCAGCTTCTTTCCATCTATCTGGCATCTTTTTCCCCTCCTCACATCTGTTTTCCCATCCCCTGCATTGTGCATTGTGACATTGGGCATCAGCATTTACTGCTCAGGCTTCTTGCTTTTATTTGCCAAAAAGATTTCTCACAGAAGTTAAAAAAAAAAAAAAAGGCTTTCTCTCTTAAATCGTAGAATCACAGAATAGTTTGAGTTGGAAGGAACCTTAAAAAGCATCCAGTCCCACCCCCTGCCCCGGGCAGGGACACCTCCCACCAGACCAGGTTGCTCCAAGCCCCATCCAGCCTGGCCTTGAACCCCTCCAGGGATGGTGCAGCCACAGCTTCTCTGGGCAACCTGTTCCAGTGTCTCACCACCCTCACAGCAAAGAATTTCTTCCTAATATCTAATCTAAATCTCCCCTCTTTTAGTTTAAAACTGTTCCCCCTTGTCCTATCACTCCACTCCCTCATAAAGCCTTGCAACCTGCTTTTGACCCTAAACTTATGGAGAAGTTCCTGACCGAGGTGACCACACAGGAACTCGTAGCAGGAGACAATGTGCTGGAAGATGGAATATGTCACTGGGGTGGTCTGAAATGAATGAATCCAGCTCTGGTGTCTCTGAGGGTCTTCAGCTGAACAATGGGAAGTGTCTCCTACACCAATTGCCATATTTTTCTCAGAATTCTCACTGCAACTATTTCTTACCATCCCAGCCCTCATTGACGGGTGCTGAGCTTTGCAGCGTTGAGCTCCAGGTTTGAAGGCTCGGAGCAGGTCTTGTGCCTTGCCCTGGCTCCAGACCTCTGAGCAAGCACCCAGTTGGGCACCATCCCCACCGAGCAAGGTCCTTCCTTCCCGTTCCCCATTCAGCATCACGGCATGGGGCTCAAGACCTGCCCCTCCAGCACCCCCAAATCACTGCATCTTTCTTCCAGATCCCTGGTGCCCATTAACCCCCACTGTGGGGAACAGGAATGGAAAAGAAGTCCCCAGAGCAGCTTCCCCACGGTAGGATTTACTCTGCTCTGTGTGTTTTGACAGTCTTGGCCTTTCATCTCTTGGTGAAGAATAAAATGACCCTCCTGGCAGGGAGCAGGAGTGCAACGCTGATTTCTTCATCACTGTGAAGGCAGTGAGCAAGAGCTGGCCTAGTCGTATAGTTACAGAATCAGAGTCACAGAATGACATGGGGTTGGAAGGGACCTCTGGAGATCATCCAGTCCAACCCCCTGCCAGAGCAGGTCCACCCAGAGCAGGTTGCACAGGGACTTGTCCAGGTGGGTTTTGAATGTCTCCAGAGATGGAGACTCCACCACCTCCCTGGGCAGCCTCTTCCAGGGCTCTGCCACTCTCAAAGTGAAGTTCCTCATGTTTAGGTAGAACTTCCTTTGTTGAAGTTTGTGCCTGTTACCTCTTGTCCCGTCACTGGGCACCACTGCAAAAAGACCAGCCCCATCCTTCTGACGCCCACCCTTTAAGTATTTCTAAGCATTGATCAGATCCCCCCTCAGCCTTCTCTTCTCCAGACTAAAAAACAAAACCAAGATCCTCACTTCGTAAGAGAGATGTTCTAGTCCCCTCATCATCTTCATAGGCCTCTGCTGTACCCTCTCCAGCAGTTCCCTGTCCTTGAACTGGGGAGCCCAGAACTGGTCCCAGTGCTCCAGCTGGGGCTTCCCCAGGGCAGAGCAGAGGGGCAGGATGACCTCCCTCGACCTGCTGGTCACACTCTTCCTGATGCACCCCAGGATGCCATTGGCCTTCTTGGCCACAAGGGCACGTTGCTGGCTCATGGTCATCCTGTTGTCCACCAGGACTCCCAGGTCTTTCTCCTCAGAGCTGCTCTCCAGCAGGTCAGCCCCAACCTGTACTGGTGCAGGGGGTTATTCCTCCCCATGCACGAGTCTCATGGCATGCAACGTGCAGGGCTTCCTTCGCTCCCTCGTGGTGGTTTTTTGTTTGGTTTTCCCCCATCTCTCCAGCTGGAAAGATTAATCCTAATAAAGTAAACTGGCAGGAGCCCGGCAGTCCCGATCAAATTACTACAGCGGCACGATGGGCCGGAGAGCCTGGCAGAGAACTCCTCTTTAGCCCCATCCAGCCTCATGTGCAGCTCGTTATAATCAGAGCTCGTGAGGACTCAGATGGTGAAATCGCTCCCTCTCAAGGGCTGGGATCAAATCTGTAAACAGGAGGCAGGTGCTCAGGCATCAGCTTGGCCCTGGGGTGCTCCTTCTGGCACGGGGCAGGAGAGGGTCCAGGGAGGGCAGGAATGGGCAGGCAGCCGCTGGGACATGGCCTGGAGATGCCAATGTGTGTGTCTGTGTCCTAATCCCATCTTAACACCGGCTAGGGTTTGATTAACGCCCCCCTCCCCGCCAAGCAAGGATGCAAGCTGTGAAATCTCACGCCTTTCACAATTAGTAACCTCCCCATTTTTCATCCTGGGAGTATTTGGGGCTGTTATTGCTGAGTTACCTTCGGGGTGCAGGTTTGTCAGCAATAATCTGGGGAGGGAAACGGTGATAGAGAGATAGGAACTGCTTACCAGGACTTGCAGTTGAGGGTCCTGCTGCAGCCGGGAGCAGGAGATGAAGAGGGGGGCTGTGTGCTGGGAGCACTGTGGGATGCAGGGAAAGGTTGGATAACACGTGGAGGGGTGGGTGGGCTTGGGAGCAGCCCCCATCTCTCTCCCCATCATCAAACGAGATGCTCATTCATGTCTTGCTGCAGCTGTGGTACCCACCTGCGCCCAAAGGATCATCGGGTACCATGGGCCTGATGCCTCCTGAGCCACTCAGGGTCTGGGCTTGCTGGTGGAGTAGGGAATGCTTCAAACCCAGAACTAACAGAAGATCCTTGTTAAAGCTGGAAAAAACAAATGGCACCATTGCAGAGCAGGGGAGGGGGGGGCTGGCAGCGGGCACAGCTCCACATGTAGAAACCCCCAGCCAGGCACCTGCTGGGGACACATCTCACCCCCTCGGGTGCCCGGGAGCATCCCCTGCCTGGGACAGACACGGGGTCTCGAAGCCCAGGTAGCACAAGCTGAAGCAGCAGCTTGAGGGCTTATTCTTTTCTTTTTTTTTTTTTTTTTCCTGGCTCCTTGTTTCTCTAAAGTTTTCCGGCAGGGTTGTATTTTTTCCAGGGATGGATGCCTTCAAAACAGCAGTGTTTTGGGCAAAGAAACTGTTTTCTTTTTCTATTAGGCCGCGTAGTGAATGATTACAGATTGAAACCAGCACCGAGGCTCTATCCCAACAATTCCAGTGTCCCAACCCACAGGTACATGGTTTGCTTTCTGAAGGAAAACGTTTTGATTTCATCTGAGCAAGAAAAATATTTTCCAGCGTAAGTAAAACCTGACAGGATTTTATGCAGAGAGAAGATCTCAAAACAAGGTTTCAGAGCTTGAGACGAGGCCTCCGTGAGGACTTCCTAGCGGAAGAATTTGGAGAGGTTAAAGGCACATTTCAGTAGACACATCTATATGATAAATTTAGAATTGAAATGTACTTAGTGGAGCACTGACATCTTAAATTTATGTGCTGCACAGAGACCCACAAAGGCACAGGAATCCACCCACGCAGGACTTCTTGCAAGATCAGAGTCTTAGTTTTAAGTTCCATAATTCTCCCTGGCCCAACTCGCTGCACAATTCACCAGCTGAACGCTCTGATTTAGGACCGGCTTTCTACACCGGACATTTTCTTGGCAGCCGTCGGGAGCATTACTTGGCCTATATATCCATAAATCAAGAGTCGGGCCACAAAAAAAAAAAAAAAAATCCTGCGATTGGCTTAAAAAAATCAGGAGATGCTTTGAACCAGTAAAAGTGGTGATGTTTTTTATTTTCCTTACATTTTGAGAAGTTTATGGAAGAAGTGCTTTCACAGCCTCTATCAGAGCCTGTGAGAGAGCTCCTAAAAGGCAAAAGTCGTGAAGATTCTCGAAATCATATAGAAAATGTTGCCATTCCCATGGAAGCTTAGAGAAATACACCGCTTTCCCCCCTCAAAGCACATTGCCCCCCCAGGACCTCTGTCCTCTCACAGGTCTGGCATCCTCTGCTCTGCATCCTGCACACCCTGGTCCCTCCCTGGCGCCTCGGCCCCACGGGCTCATCCCAGCACCATGTCCCTGTGGTCGCTCTGCTCCACCGGGGACAGGACACGTGTCACCCAGGGCCCTGCTCACCCTCTTCTTGGCATCTACCCACCGGCGGCGGGTGGGAGGCGGCAGCAATTTTGGGTAAGGAGCAAAAAACCCCAGAGCTGGCTGACATTCCTGGTGTCGGGAGGACCTGAGTCGGCGTGACCCCGCTGAGGTCTGCGGCTGCTGCAGGCTGGGAGCTGCTGGAGCCCAGCACACACCGAGGGCAGAGCGGCTCCCGGCGCCGCTCCCAGCCCTGCACAGCTCTGTTTGCTCAAGCCAGGAGGGATCCAGGAGGTGCCAAGACACGAACTTCAGCAGTAGGGAGAAGCAGGCAACCCCCATCATCAAACAACCAAGCTCCTGGTGGCTCTAGCACCCCTCCAGGGAAGCAGCCGTGCCTTCACTGGGTGCTCCTCACCCGGTGGACCATGTACTGGTGCTACTCATCAAAGAAGTTCAGGTTGGAAGGGATCTTAAAGATCATCCGGTTCCAACCCCCTGCCCTGGGCAGGGACATCTCCCACCAGACCAGGTTGCTCCAAGCCCCATCCAACCTGGCCTTGAAGCCCTCCAGGGATGGGGCAGCCACAGCTTCTCTGGGCAACCTGTTCCGGTGTCTCACCACCCTCACAGGAAATCATTCCTTCCTAATATCTAATCTAAATCTCCCCTCTATCACTTTAAAACCATTACCCCTGATCCCTGATGGGATCTTCTGAGAGGTAACACCATGTGCTGACAGCTCCTGCCCCTTCCCTGCTGCTCCCCTGGGAAGGGATGGGGTGAGCTGCAGGGACACTCAGGAGCTGCCCCACAGAAAGGGCAGGTACAACCCCACAGAGGGATGGGGGCTGGAACCCCATCATTCTCCCCCCAAGAATAGCCAGCCTGGGGGCTGCTGGAGCCAAACTGGTCAGGTCACGCTTCTCCTCACCAGAGAGATGGCCACAAGGCAAACATGATGAGTTTGCCCCAGCTCAGCAACGTGTGCTGCCAGCCCTGGTACTCACCTCCACGCTTTTCTGACCATAAGGAGGATTTCTGTGTGAAAGCTGGTGTGTGCACACATGGTAAAAAAAACAAGAAACCAAAATAAAACCCCAAAAAACCAACCAAAATCCCAACAAACAGCCCCAAAAATCCTCATACCAGAGACTTGGCTGTGCTCCCACCAACGTGAGCTGCTCTCCTGTTAAAACCTGCACCTGAAAGTACTTTGTGGTGCTGCCCCAGGGATTGGGGCTGGGCTGAGCAAACTGCTGAGCTGGGCAGGGTAAGGAGCATTGAGCTGCAGGAGCACCACAGCCACCTCGGGGGCTCCTGGGGGGGCTCCCCAGCAGCGGTGAAACCAGCCCGGGTACCGGAGGAGGCAGTGGGATAGCAACAGCCAAGCTCCCTCTCCGGGCTCCAGGTTTGCTGGGGGTTTAATTAGTCTGTCCCGGAGGGAGCTGCGAAAACTTCTGTTATGCAAACTAGAGGAGCTAAATTAAATTCAGAGGACTTTCATAATAAGCAATAAATTTGCTCATTACCAGGCCCTGTGGCCTCAGGAACATCATCCCACTCAGTTTCTCGCAGCTGGGAGTCCCTTGGGTTTGGAAAGAAAAGCAGTCTCGGGCCATTGTTTGCAATTGCTTTGTTTAAATAGTCCACAAGCAGTTTTAGACCCATGGAGAGCTAGTGCCCTTGTGGCTTCTAGTCTTATTTCTGTTCTTTGACTGGGATAAATAAGTGCTGTAAGAGATCATCAGTCACAGGACAGTTTGATAGCCAGATTCTGGACCCTTAATGCGATGCAGAGCCATGACACCACCCTGGGCTGCGTGTGCAGGCACCAGCCTGACCATCAGCATGGCTCAGCTCCCACAGCACCCACCCTGTGCTCATCCAGCCACGGAGCTTGGTGAGGTGGACGGAGGAGCTGCCTGGGCCACCAGGGACAGGAGATTGTGACCACAGCTGGAGGATGAGCAATGGAGTCCCACCTCAGATAGGTCTCGTGCAGGGATGCCAGCCAAATGGAACACTGGGCATCACAGAATCTTAAATTGCTTAGAGTTGGAAGGGATGTTAAAGATGATTGACTTCCACTCCCTGCCACAGGCCAGGACACCTCCCACTAGACCAGGTTGCTCAAAGTCCCATCCAACCTGGCCTTGAACACCTCCAGGGATGGGGCAGCCACAGCTTCTCTGGGTAACCTGGGCCAGTGTCTCACCACCCTCAGAGGAAAGAATTTCTCCTTAATAGCTAACCTAAATCTCCCCTCTTTCAGTTTAAAACCATTACCCTCCATTCTATCGCCCCACTGCCTGATCAGGAGTCCCTCCCCATCTCTCCTGAAGCCCCTTTAGATACTGGAAGGGGCTCTAAGGTCTCCCTGGAGCCTTCTCTTCTCCAGGCCAAACAACCCCAACTCTCTCAGCCTGCCTTCATAGGAGAGGTGCTCCAGCTGTCACAGCATCTCCATGGCCTCCTCTGGACCTGTTCCAACAGGTCCATGGCCTTTCTGTGCTGAGGACTCCAGAGCTGGAGGCAGTGCTCCAGGTGGAGTCTCCCCAGAGGGGAGCAGAGGGGCAGAATTCCCCCCTCCTTCACCCTGTTGGCCACGATGCTTTTGATGCAGCCCAGGATACGGTTGGCTTTCTGGGCTGCCAGCTCACATTGCTGCATCACGTTGAGCTTTTCATCCACCAACACCCCCAGGTCCTCCTCAGGGTCCATCTCAATCCATTCTCTGCTCAGCCTCAACCCCGCAGCTGGAATGGGTTTGGGCTGTGCTGCTGCATGAGGTCCATCCGCATCTCCTGAAATAATCCAGCGTGCAGGGCATCTCCCTCCACCAGCTCATTCTGATGCAGCCCTAGAGAGTCAGCAGAGCCCAAACCCTGATAGAACCGGGAGGCACACAGGGAAACGGCTGCCAGTGCAGCTGTGTTAGTGCACGCAGCCCCCCCAGGGCCCCCGGGGAGGTAAAACACTATTGAAATTATTGTTTCAGGAAATGGATCCATATTTCTGTTTTAAAAATTTCCCACTGGCTGTTCTAAGGACAAAGGCAAGCAAACTGCTTTTAGAGCATGGAGCCATTTTAGGGCTGCTTGACAGCAGATGTTTTCAGCAAGAAATTAAAAAAAAAAAATTAAAAAAAAAAAAAGAAAAAAAAAATAAAAGGAAAAGAAGTAAGACTGATTCCTCGGTTGGTTTCTGCTGCTCGAGCCCAATCCTGCAGCAGACGGGCCCCCTGCCAGGCTCAGCCGGCGGCTCCCCGCTGCTTCCCTGTGTCTCCCCACAGCCCCCACTCGGCTGAGGGAGGCTTTCAGAAAAGGTCACACTGAATGCAATTATCATAAAAAGCCCAGAAAGGGCACCCAGCAGCCTGCCTGGGACGGGGCTTTTTGTTAACTGGGCCAGGAGGGTTAGGGCCGGGAGGGTTAGGGCCAGGAGTCTGCAGAGACCTATATAAAAATGTACCTGGCAGCATGAACTGGAGCTCTGCAGCCCTCTTAGACCTCCCAGCAAGTCCTGAAAAGTGTTGCTTTTTCTAAATTGAATGGTTATTGTGGCTATCAAGTGGGTTTCTGCTCCAGATCCAAGAGCATTGCTAAGGACAGAGCACTTGGCCCGAGCATTTCTCCCTTCCCTGGAGCCCCCTAAGCCCCTCGTCTCCACTGGGATGAAGGGCTGGGGTGGCTTTTGCCTGGGTCAGAGGACCATGGCTTCACCTGGCAGGAGCTGCACATCCCACATCCCTTTATGGTGCCCGAGCCCTGGCTCTGCCTGCACAGCAAGCTGGGGGGCTTGGGTTTCACTCTCCTGCAGTCACAGCAGAGATGAGAGACACCCAAGTGCCAGCCACTGCCCTGAAGAGAGCCAGGAAGGCCCGACAGTGCCCAGCTCATGGTTCCCAGCATGACAACCTTCATGAGATTCCACAAGTCTGTCTCTCCTCCTTCTCTTTCTGTGTGGAAACACGTCACCCAAAGACACCCCGCACCAACATAAGCACCGGGTTCCCCAGCCTCTTTGCCTGTCCACCCTGGAGCCCTTCCACACCTGCAGCCACCATGTCTCTTACCCAGTCTTCTTCCTCTGGCCGGGGAATGATGAACGACCATCAGAGTGACGGGTGCTCTGCGACCTGGTTAGGAGACAAAAACAAGCCCTGGGGCTCACCTTTGGCAGAGAATAAGGACATACGAAGGAAGATGCTGAACCCATCCTGGTCTTGCGCACCACAATTACCTTCTTCTTCCTCAATGTAACTGGATTTTCTTTGGAGAGCTTGGTGCCATTCAGCTGGAGAGCAGAGGCTTCTCTAAGGGCTTCTCTCAGCAGGAGCACCATCACCACACTGGCAAGGTGGCAGTCACCAGCTCTGCCAGCCTGCACGGCTCACGCGCCGTTAGACGCAGTCAGGGGGATCACCAATGTCCATGGTCACTCGTAGGTCACAGTGAACATCATGGTGGATGGATGCACCATGTGCAGCAGAAATGGCTGCAGCATAGCAGAGCAAAACTAGCTCAGATGAAGTGAGGTTGCCCTTTTGGCCAGACCCAAACTCAGAATAATTTCCTCACCATTCTCATGCAGGCAAATCCTGTGCAACCACACAAGGCTGGGGACAAGAGGCCAGGTAAGACCAGGAGATGTGTAGCCACGTGAAGGACTGGGTCTGTCACCTCGTGACCTGTCGGATTGGCAGCTTCTGAATGTCCTGGAGGATGTTGGTGGCCAAGATTGATGGGGGGCACCGGGGCTAACATATTGACATAGTATGTGAGACAGCAGTGAACCCCCCGTGAACGGTGGTGGATTTTTCGGTGTCGCTTAAGGGTGAATTTTGAAAATAGCACATTCATTTTTAACTGTGATTCAAACAGAGGGACGGGACCAGATTCACAGAATCACAGAATCACAGAATTGCAGTGGTTGGAAGGGACCTCAGAGATCATCGAGTCCAACCACAAAAAAAAAAAAAAAAAAAAAAAAAAAAAAAAAAAAAAAAAAACAAAAAACAAAAAAAAAAACCAAAAACATCCAACCTGAACTTCCCCTGGCGCAACTTGAAGCCATTACCCCTTGTCCTATCATCTGTAACTTGGGAGAAGAGACCGACCCCCGTCTCTCTACAGCCTCCTTTCAGGTACTTGTACAGAGCGATAAGGTCTCCCCTCAGTCTCCTCTTCCCCAGACTGAACAACCCCAGCTCCCTCAGCCTCTCCTCGTAAGACTTGTGCTCCAGACCCCTCACCAGCTTCGTTGCCCTTCTCTGGACCCGCTCCAGCACCTCAATGTCCCTCTTGTGGTAGGGGGCCCAAAATTGGACACAGTACTCGATTCTCTGCAGATGACTAAGTATGACACCGCTCCACATGGGCAAGGCTTTTTGTACTGCTAAGTACATTGTGCTTCCAGCGTGCAGGGTATTGGTACATGTACCACTGCTGTGCAATTATACTCTAGGCATTGCCAGCTATTTGTGGACTGATGAGGTATTATTTTTTTTTCCAAGCTCTTTAGTTTGTCTCACAGCGAATAAAATCTTGACCCTGTGCAGTATTCGCATCTGTGCCTTGAATTAGAAGTGGGCTGATAAGCAGTCTTTTTTTATTACTTGAAGAGCACAGGTCAATTTTATAAAGAAGTTCCAGCAGAATGGATTTACAACTGCTCATAAAGATACCGAAAACAACAACAAAAGGAGGAGGACACTGGCCTTTATTAGCTCCTTGCTTTGAGAAATACATTAATCAAATGAAATTCAGTTTAAAAGACCCAAAGAGGCATATATGAAAGGACTAGTCAATTGACGTGTAAATGAATTAACAGTTCAGCAAACTCTGACTGTGAAAAATAGCCTCTGAATGACCCAACATACAGCCTCGTCCACTGAAAAATGACCCACTTATTCCTGGCATCTTCAATAGCTAATGTTCGTCACACTGGATAACGTTTTTCATGCACATAACCGAAACGAAAGCCAAACACACGCACTGAGCAGTGTTCCAACAAATGAGAATTTTTGTCTTTATTGTACTCAGAACAACAACAGACTTTTAAGATTACAAAAAGAGCTGAACACCAAGCGTGAAGGTCTGCCCTGTGGCACAGCACAGGCTGAGGGCTTGCATCAGACCCAAGCATGGACTAAAACAGTCAAAAAAGTAAATATTTTTTAATTTCTCCTAGCGCAGTGCAATTGGTTTTGTCTTCAGCCTGGATGCCAGACAGGCTCCTCTTTTTTGGTTATGAGAATAAATGTCCTTCAGTCCCCTACTGTGACTTCTGAGTGATGGGCATCTCCTGGACATCTTCCACCACATCTCGCCGGCCAAGGCAGTGGCTGTCACTGCTCCCCAGTCTCGATGACATCGTAACATTGCAGGTCTCTATTTTCCTCATTCAATGTAATCAGTTCCAATATTTTTATTTTTATTTTTTTTTAAAAAAAAAAAGAAAAAAAAGAGGAGTCTCAACAATCCAACTAACGTCCTTCTCTAGAAGCGGAATTTGGCCTCAGATGCTATTAATTTAGGCAAAAACACTGCCGTTTCTGAAAGGTGACTGAAAAAGACCACCCTGCTGCAACCGCAATGCGACAGCAGCCAAAAGAAAATGGTGTGAGGATGCTTGGACCTCACTGCTCACCTTGCAAAGGACAGAGGTTCGCGACCGCAGCAGCAAAGTCCCACCGAGCCAGGGCGAAGGCTTTTTCCGTGTCACACCTAAGGAGCTGAAAGCTTAGCCCTCGCCTTGGAACCAGGCCTGGGGAAACAACCACATTATTGTACCTGAAAGTCTTTCTGCCCCTTCCGTCGGCCACTTGTTCTTTTCCTTTTTGGTAATCCTGCGGCGTTTGCTTTATGACTTTACTCAGCTGTGGTGAAAACGAGCACTTGCAGAGACATTATGCTTTGATACTTCCATGAATACTATAGCTGTGGGCTGAGAGTCCTCCCCAGGCAAAAAAGGCACCAGCAATGAGCTTTTTTTTGGCTTATTACAAAGAAAATAAAATATATCAATATAGAGAACTCTTTTTATTACAGAAACATGTTAACAAATAAAAACAGCATTAAATTGCCACAGAACACAAAATACCCGGCACAGAGAGCAGCTTATTATAAATTTGCTGTGGTTTTACGTGTGGTGCAGATATTTACTTTTTGAATCACAAGAGCAGGTTTCCCTGCCGTTTGAAAAGGGAATGAGCAAAAAGTCCCTCCCTGCTGCCGGGGAGCGGTTGAGCCAGCGAAGGTGGGAGAGGGAGAGCTGCAGCCTGTGCTGTATCTCCTCCAGACCCCCCCCAGTCCTCTGTCCCCCCCAACCCCAGGAACAGGCTGGAGCATCCATCCCCTGGAGCTCTGCCCGGAGCCTGCAGGTTTCCAGGTGCTCTGTCGTCTTGAGAGCGGGCACCAGGACGTGATGGTGAGGAGCACGGACTCGGCCAGTCGTTACGGTACCAGAAAGGATTTCTGTGCCTCTAAAAGTCTGCTCTGAAACAGTTAGAAAACAGCTCCCGCTCTCTTCGTTCCAGGATTCTGCCCTAAAGTGCAAGGACACTTTGTGCAGTCAAAGAGGGCAGAAATAAAGGAAACTCTGTTGTTTGTTATTGAAACGTCAAGGGAAAGAGATCGGTAAGTGGAGGGGCAGCTGGGAGCTGGAGACAGCCTGCGTTGGCAAGTGACTCTGCAAGGGGGGCCAGCTCTTCTGCTGGCCCCTATGGCCAGGAGGCAGGTGATGCCTTGGGTACCACCTCAGCATCCCTATGGACCATGGCGATGACCCCATCAGCACCACCCAGGCCAGAGTGACAAGTGTGAAACCAGCACGTGGTGGTGAAGGGGGAAAGTCTCCTGCCTGCCCTCCACAGGGACGACTCACTCGGTCTTTACCTCCCCGTGCACCGTGTGCGATGCTCCTGGCTTAACTCTGCTTTTCCCCAAAGCCAAGCAAAAAAGGGGCTTTCAACTTCTCTGGGAATGGTGTTCAGATGCTGCCAGGCTCTCCAGAAATGATCGCACAGTCTCACCAAGAGCCACTACCCAAGCTCTTCCTCTTGCTAAGCAAAGATCCCTGCTGACCATGGATGGTGCTGGTGGGAGCCCGCTGGGTGAAGGTGGGCGAAGGTCTGCGGTCACTGGCCTGGGAAAGCTGGCTACCCAGGCAGGCAACTGCACCACGTCATCCATCTCACATCTTCTGGCATTCCACAGGATGGAGGGAGAGCTCCTCCTGCACTAACTAAAGGCAACCACATCTCACACCCTTTATCTGATGTAATCGTACCCTTCCGTGCGACAGCGCTGCTCCCAGGCTGACACCAATGCGTGTGTTCCTTGTCTTCCATCTGCCGCCTCCAGCGGGAGCTGATGGGCCAAGCCATGATCTGGATTAAGCCAGCACAAAAGCCCACATGCTTCCCAGAAAGACCAAAGCAGAGCCACTAAAACCTCAGGGGGACATGGACGTGGTTTCTGTCCTGGCTTGCGAGTCAGTGACACCAAGGGGGTCCCCTCTCTGAGGGAAGCCTCAGGGATGGCTTCTAAATAATTGTGAAGATGATGGAATACTCTTTGCTTTATTAAAGCAAAAGCAGACAAGAAAATGCAGAAAAAAATCCCACAATTTTACAAAGACACATGGCAGTATCTGGACTTTGGTATTTCGAAAACCTCTTTTTTTCTTTTTTCCCCAGTTTCTGCAGCAGCCCATGAAAATAAGGAATGAAACAGTGTTAACTCCCCCCCGGCCCTGGCAAACAGACAAACAAGTGCTTCTGATCCTGGTTCCCATCTCCTCCAGTCATCCCTCTAATAATGTCATAAAAAGTCATCTTTTGAATACAAAAAAAAAAAAAAAAAAGTTGCAGAAGCTTACTTTGGTGCTGAAGAGACAGGGAACACAACCCCAGTTGCCAAAGGCAGCCCCACTGCTCCCCTGCCCCATTGGCCCAGGGACAGGGGGTACTTCATATGAGCTCCTGCTCCCCCTTTAAAGCAAACACTGCTGGAGGGGCTGCACACACGTGTTACATGCACTGGGCAGACAACACATAGGCAGTATCCCCTTCTAAATAGTTTCTCATTCGCACTATGAGCCCACCAGCAAATCAGGGTATGCAAATCCTGATGAAGTTTGATTTCTTCCCACTCTCCCAGCAGAAAAGTCCCCAGCAGGATACCTCCAATCTTATTAACTAATAAAAACTTCACTGACATGAGCTTGTGCAAAATACAAAGCTCTCCAAAGGAGCTATTCAGATTGCTCATAAACATCCTTCTGTCGATAACAGGGATCAGGGCACTACCAACCCAGTAGTTCATTGTATTCTTCTGCTAACAGCCAGAAAATGTTCAAGAAGAGAGGAACGCACCAGCAGGATCTTTTTACTGGTTCATTAGCAAATATTAGGAGATCGTATCTACATTTGAAACACTTGCAGCCCTCTAAAATAAGAAAAGCTATTGAGAACATCGTCCTGTTGGCTGGCATTCAGGAAGGTTATCTACAGGTTGCTGTTGCCACCTACACTAAGGGATCTCAGGAGGAAGAGCATGATCAGAACCATATCTAGCAGGGGAAGAAAACTCATCATAAATAACTGCGAAGAGAGATCCTCCCCTTCGATAGTTTTGGGGCTTTTTTTCCCTACTCCTTCCCTTGATGAAAAGATGACAGCACGATTGAAAAGTGTCAGGAAAATTAATGTGTTTGTTCTTACTGAGAGTTTGCAAAGAACCCAGACGTTGCACAAGGGCATCTGCCCGAAGAGCTGGCAGTGATCCTCAGCCTGTGAACGGTCCAAGCAGCAGAAGCATTAGCACTGTTTTCTGCACGACTCGTACGTGGCAATCACTCAGCCTGAACCTCATTGCTCTTCACTTTTAAAGCCATCTGACCAACACCAGTAGGTGGTATCAGGCAGGGGGATGCAGCGTGACGTGATGCACGTGTCTGATGGGGTTCACCTCTCCAGGCTCTGGCACTGGCTTTGTGCTTGTGGTGTCTCTGTGCCAGGAGACCACCTCAGTGCCCTGGGTGGGCACAGCTCCACCACAAGCCCCGCTCCATACCACAGTGGCAAAATCACTGCCTGCCAAGAAACTACTAACTTGCTGTTTGCCTGCACCAGCACAAGGAGCCCTTGTAGACGTCTATCATAAAGTCAGACCATGTTGCAGTCCCCTTCACCAGAAGGCTGTGCCGCCATACAGTGAGACCTGTAGAGGCAAGAGGGTTGGGCAGAGAGGAGCCAGATGAAATTCAGAAGGGCAAGGTCTTGCACCTGGGGAGGAATAACCCCCTGCACCAGGACAGGTTGGGGGCTGACCTGCTGGAGAGCAGCTCTGTGGAAAGAAACCTGGGAGTCCTTGTGGACAACAGGATGACCATGAGCCAGCAATGTGCCCTTGTGGCCAAGAAGGTCAATGGCAACCTGGGGTGCATCAGGCAGAATATGACCAGCAGGTCGAGGGAGGTCATCCTGACCCTCTGCTCTGCCCTGGGGACGCCCCATCTGGAGCACTGGGACCAGTTCTGGGCTCCCCAGTTCAAGAAAGACAGGGAACTGCTGGAGAGGGTACAGCAAAGGGCTATGAAGATGATGAGGGGACTAGAACATCACTCTTATAAGGAAAGGATGAGGGACTTGGGTCTTTTTAGTCTGGAGAAGAGAAGGCTGAGGGGGGATCTGATCAATGCCTACAAATACTTAAAGGGAGGGTGTCAGGAGGATGGGGCTGGTCTTTTTTCAGTGGTGCCCAGGGACAGGACAAGAGGAAATGGGCACAAACTTGAACATAGGAACTTCTACCTAAATGTGAGGAGGAACTTCTTCGCTTTGCGGGTAGCAGAGCCCTGGAACAGGCTGCCCAGAGAGGTGGTGGAGTCTCCATCTCTGGAGACATTCAAAACCCACCTGGACACGTTCCTGTGCAACCTGCTCTGGGTCAACCTGCTTTGGCAGGGGGTTGGACTGGATGATCTCCAGAGGTCCCCTTCCAACCCCATGTCATTCTGTGATTACCTTGGCAAAAGCCTGTAAGTGCCATGCCTGCCAACAACCCCTGGTCAGGTCTTTTTGGTGGTTTTGGTGGGCTCACGACTGTGAGGGAAGGGGGGAACCGAAACACCATGGGGAATGCAGGCTTGGCCACTTTGTGGGAAGCAGAGCCCACCAAATAAACAGATCTGAATACAGGTGTTGGGTAGGCCTGTGTTTCCTTCTGAACTTGAGGTATGACACAGAGTCAAGCCAATGCTTATGCCTGAAAAAACAACCTGCTTTTCCCAGATGTTCCTGACTGCTGGGACCCACCAGCAGCTGCGGACCCACTGACCGCTGCTGTTTGGTGGCTGTGGACTGAGTGCCCCTGTTTGCCAGGGCACGTTTATCCATCCTCAGGCAGAGCTACAGCCTGTCCTGCATCAGCCACGAGGCTGTACCACCACCTTGTCACCAGTGCCACCACCATGCCACCTGGAGCTGCTGGGGACAGGTGGTGCATGTAGGATCGTGTCCCCCTGGCCTGCAATCAAGCACTGCAATTAGCAAGAAGTGCTTAGAAAGGCAGAAGGTCTCTTCAGTGTTTCCTTTCCAACCCCCTGAACCATCATGGCAGCACCAGCCAAGTCACCACAGCCATCTCTCAAAGGACAGGAGTAGCAGCAAGAGTCCTGGATATGCTGGCGTCCTGCACATGGGGTAAACGAACCCGTTTTGGGACAACAGTCCCATGGCCTCACAGGTCCTGCAGATCCCAGCCCCGCTGCTTTGCTCCTGGGACACTTGATGCTGGCATCGGAAAGAATAGTTGGGACAAACGGGCAATATGTAGTGTAGCTGGAAACCCGGTGTCCGGGGACACCTCACGGGAGCAGAGCTGGTGAAGGGTTGGGCAGGGGCCTCGGGGTGCCCACGGGAGGAGGGGAGAGTGTGAGGTCTGAGGACATCAGGCACTTGCGGAGGTGGGTACGGCCGTGTTGGAGGAGCAGCAGCTGCCGAGGACGGGAATGTGACTGCTGAGCGCCCGGGTGGCCCCAGGGCAGACCGAGATCCAGCTTTGACTGGCTGCAGGAAAAACATCCCAGATGGAAAAACAGCAGCCATCCGCCATCTCTGGAGATTTCCAAAGGTCACCTATCCCTCCAGCTCTTCTGCTGACAACCCTGTAAGAGTCCACCAGCACATATGGACGCTCCTCCACGCTGCTGGGCAGGCAGGATGGCAGCAGGGTGGTGTCCGGGCAGACCCCACAGCACCTTTGTGTCCCAGCAATCCATCAAGCTGCAAATTCATCTCTTCCCCCAACTCTTCGCGGCTTCTCTACTGCCATATTTTAACTCATCTGCTTCCCAGCACCATAATGCAAATAAAAAGTCCCGGAGGAGGCCAGTAAAGTTACCCACGCTCAAACTTATAGGCTCAACCGGCTTCTCGTCTTGTTCTATTTAAAAAAAAAAAAAAAAAAAAAAAAAAAAAAAAAACAAAAAAAAAAAAAAAAAAAAAAAAAAAAAAAAAAAAAAAAAAAAAAAAAAAAAAAAAAAAAAAAAATTGTTTTTTTTAAAAAAAAAAAAAAAAAAAAAAAAAAAAAAAAAACACAAACAAAAAAAAACAAAGCACAAATCCAACAACTGCTGGCATTTCTCCCAATCTCCCGTGGCCCGGGCCACTGAAAGTCGCTGCAGAAAACACACAAATGAGAGAGCGTAGACACAGCGCCGCTGCCACCGTGCCCCAGTCCCCTGTCCCCAGCACAGCGAGCCAGCCAAACACAGGTAGAAGCCGCGGCAGGTAGTTCAGTTCAGAGGTACCTCAGGAAAAATAGAAACGTCAGGAATCCCAGCGGGTAGTCCCTCGTTACCGTCCCGTCTTCTCGGCCTCCGTAGAGGGGATTCCCCAAGGCACTGCAGTACAGTAGTGCAGAAATAACAGGCAGGAGATGGCTGAAATGGGGGTGGCAGAACTGGGAAGGTCCCTTCCAGAAGATCACTGCGCGTGGAAGTAGATAGGCTTGACTTTTCCAGACAGGATCTTGGGAACCTGCACAGAGATGATCTCGGCCATCATTTCAGGGTAGTCCACGCTCACCATATGCGCCTTTATTAAAAGGTCAAATGTAAACTGATGCAGATCCTTGGCAATCTGGGAAAGGAAGAAAGTTCGTTAAGCAAGAAGTGCCTGGTCAACGTTTTCTCTGAGAAAATACCGAGCAGACGTTAGCAGGCACAGCAGGTCAGGGCCAGCCCTGCTGTGGTAGGACCTGCTCTCTGGACCTGCTCTCTGGCCATCACTGCCTGGTTAGCAGTTATCAGATGGCAGGAAAGCACCCCAAAGATGAGCGAGGGAACTACCCAGTCTGGGAGCACATAGCGTATTTTGCCATGGCCCTTCACTCTCAGACGTGACTGAGTTCCACCAAAACAGGGATGTATTAAAAATGGTACTTTCTTTCTCCTGCAGAAACTTGTCTTACTGTGTGCAGATGCTGCTGACTTCACTTACTAAGAATTACTTTTTGCTTGTAAACACATAACTGCTGTAATCAGAGAAGATTCACTGGGGGCACTGAGATTTTGAGCTGTTCCGCTGGGCTGACGACGGACAAGTATCATTTACAAAAAGCTTTTCATTGCTAAAAAGCGAAGCCCATAAACCCATGCATAAGAATGGTCATTGTAGGGAGTGATAGACAAGGGTAACTTCCACTCCCTTGGCAGAGTTAGTGGCCATCTTTCCTCTGTCACTTAATCTGGGAGCACACTGCAATACTGTCCCTGCAAAGGTGTGCCAAGAGTTAAAAAACAAAATCATCAAACAGCCCAGGTTGGAAGCGACCTTGACCTTGGGAGGTCACCTGGTCCAACCTTTCCTAGGAAAAGGAGCCTGGATGAGACTATCCAGTGCCCTATCCAACTGTATCTTGAAAACCTCCAATGATGGGGACTATCACAACCCTGAGGAGGTTGTTCAAGTGAATGATCATTCTCACTGTGAAAAGGTTTTTCTTATATTGTTTCTTATGTGTATGGATAAGACATTTTACTGTCCTCTCTTACAGGATGCACGGAGTCCAGGACCTTGGTGAGCTGGTAAAATCGCCGAGAGCAGGAGGTAGGGTTCTTCCTCTTGCAAGCGATGATACGGTCAAGTTCCTTAATGTAGTTCATTCGAAGTTCATCAAAGAGCTTCTGGTTCTTCAGGCCATCCACTGGAACTGGACGGAACACGGGAAGGAAACAGTAAGAGTTGCCCAGAGAGTGGAGAGAATAAAAGGGCAAGAGGAAGGCTGGAGAAGTGGTCAGGGGAGACCTAAGAGGGAAGACCTGCCCACTAGCCCTGCTTCCACTATGGCCCTCACTCTGACCAGCTTGTTGGACTACTGTTAACCCAAGAACCCTTGTTCAGCACTGGTTATAAAAGAGAAGCACGGTAACAAACTGCAGAGCTATTTTCCTGCTCAGCAGGTGATGGCTGGAGGTCCCCATGATGACAGCAGTTAGGCTGAGGAGCAACCTCCTGCCAGAGCTAAATGGAGAAACGCTCCACTGTCCATAGGTGGGATGGGCTGGCTGCAGGGTGGCTGGGTGGTGGCACCCCTATGCTTGGCAGCTCATTGTCTCTGAGCAGCTCAGCTTGAAGCAGAGAGAACATTCAAAGCCAAGGAGCACATGCACATGGCCGGGGAAAGCACCAGGTCTCTCTAGGGCGATACAGCGTAGAGCAACTGTTGAGGAAAAGATGGGAGTACTTACTAATACTGAAGAAGAGTAGAGCCTTCATACAGAGAAACTCCTGGGGTGTGATCTGAAGCCACCCGAACTCCTGAGAGAGGTGCCGCATCCTGACGCATTGGCTGTACATCCTGGATTTGTGCATCCGGTACCTGGCAGGGCAAGGAGATCAGAGATGTGGGGCGGGGAGGACACACTGTGCCCAAGCCGGTGATCCCGGCCTCGCCTGGCACATCCCCACTGCCAGGAACCCAGGCTCTATCTCGGGGGATGCTGGCAGCAACAGGCCTGCGTGCAGGAAAGGAATGTTCTTCCAAAATGCCCGTGTGTAACCCTCGTGGGTGATCTACCACCCCGTGGATGATCTACCTGGGATCTACAGGGTTAGTCTGACTCTCTGCCTTCCCGAAAAAACGACTGCGGTGATTCACCAAATAGGGCTGCCCGTAGGAGATGCCAAGCTGAGCTTGGAGCTCTCAGAGAGAAGGTGTGGTTTTGCTTGCTGCTCTACTTATTGCTTCTAAGCTCTTCTACCTCAGTGTCAGCAAACCCTCCCCAGTTCTAAGCTGATGCTACACCACAGACACCCCATCAGGAACTCAGAATAAATGTTTACTTCTGTTTCTGCTCATTCCAGCTGGCCAACCAAGTTGAAAAGAGGAGCTCAGATGCCTCAGAAAAAAGGCAGGTCTGTACGGACCAGCCCTTCACACCTTGCACCAGCACTTGCTGCTGCCCTGATGGAAGTCAAACCCAAGGAAAGGTGGCAGGAAAGGGAAGAAGGACCAGCAGAGAGCTTGCAAATCTCCTTATTGCTCCTGGAGATCGTTGCAGAGCAATTAGAGGGGAAAAGCAGGGCCCTCCTATGTTTTGTTGGCCAGCTCTGAAAGTACAATTACTCAAGCTGTACGTTTCATAAGCAAACGGGTAAGCACATTCCTTGTCTTGTTCTCATTTCTCACCTTGCCTGACCCGCACAGAGCACACTATTAGACTGCTGATATTTCACACTTACTCATTGAAGACCAGATCTGGAGCGAAGTAAAGCATCCTGGAATTGACGTTGGTGAAAGATCTCCAACCCATAGCAAAAACCATGAGGCCCATCCAAGAGTATTGGATTATTGACATCTGGTCATCCACATGCAGGTTGCGAAATCCTATTTAAAAAAAAAAAAAAAAGAGGGGGATATTACAAATTAACGTTGGCTTCCTGCAGTTACCAGGACTGTTTTCAGGCAGGCTCCAGCCCTCCCACAGGGGTCTCCTCCTATGACAAGTTGTTTCACATCCAGTGAGGTGAACAAGCCTCATCCTGCAACGAAAGCAGCCAAAAAAGATCCAGCAGGATGGGATTCAGTGACTTCCTAAAGTCCCGCAGGATAATGGGTCCAACCAGGGGGGGGTGAGCAGGTCCAGCTCCTCCAGAACCAAGCTGGCCTTGCCACAGTCCTCATTTCTGGCACTAATTAAGCACCCAAACCCACCGAGTCTTACTGTGCCGTATGCTCTGCAGTCTCGGCGTAACCTCCAAAGTCTCCACTCCAAAACAATTCGCAACTACCACGTGAGACAGTATGTCAAAAGGGGGTGAAATTAATAGCCGATGAGGATTTGTTTGCTTTGCTCTGCCAACAAATAAATCAGCTGAAGGGGAGCAGGAGCCCCAGCAGCAATACAATTAACCATATCACATTCTCCAGGCACTGAGGCAGAAACAAGCCCTCATTAACCAATTACCTCAGTTGGAGCAATTCTGGCACTCAAGGAAATAAGCCAAAAAACTTCCTTTATTAGATCCCCTTTAGGACTTCACCAGATTTAAGTAAATGGATTTTAATGTATAACGCTCAGAGCCAGCAAGTAATCCCAAGGCCTCATCACATGGTTAACAGACTGCAGTTTCTCCATCAAACACACAATGCATTTATCTAATGACTATGAAAATGAATATGAAAACCTCTGCTGAACTGCAAGCTAGACAAAAATATCAATTAAATTTAAATTAGTATTCCCAGATGGTGGCTCACAGTTAAATCCCAGGCATGTTTACAACACACGCACAAACATCACCTCCAACACTACTTTTTTTTTCCAGCTACTTGTAAATAGCCAAATGTAATCTGGTTTCAAGAAAATCATACGCTATTTCAATCAAATATTAAAGCAATTATAACACCTCCAGTGTATAATTATAATCCATTGAGGCAAGCATCTGTCTCTTGCTTGGGAAGCTGTCAACTGCAAATGAGCACAAGTCATGTTTTACTGCTGACTAAACTTGCTTTACGTTTGTACATTTTCCTTTCAGCTTCTGTGTCAGTGGATTAAAAAACCTGAAGCTTGCGTGCAAGTAGTGTCCTACCGAACCCGAAGAGGTGATTTCCAACCAGAGGGCTCTCAGCTACTGACTGAACATGAACCTTCTGGGAGCCAGAGTGAAACTCATTAACAGCAACACCAGTACAGACAAGGCATCTGGGCAACTCAAGGACTTCATAAAATCACTCACACTCATCACTAGGACATGTCTGACTTGGATATTCATATTTAATTACACTCCTGCATGCTATAAAAACCTGTCCTATTTATCCTGTAAATATAGTCAGAGAAGAATTCACTGCCTAGTAAAACCTAAGCCATTCAGAACATCTTCCTTCCAATACAGGTTAGGGGTGGACCCGCTAGAGGCAACTACTGAAGAGAAAGATCTAGGGGTCCTGGTGGACAGTAAAATGGCAATGAGTAAACAGTGTGCTCTTGCGGCCAGGAAGGCCAATGGTATCTTGGGTTGTATAGGGAAGAGTGTAGCCAGCAGGTCAAGGGAAGTCATTCTCCCCCTCTACTCTGCACTGGTGAGGACTGTGTCCAGTTCTGGGCTCCCCAGTTCAAGAGGGACAGGGAACTACTAGAAAGAGTCCAGCGTAGGGCTACAAAGATGATTCAGGGATTGGAGCATCTCCCTTATGAGGAGAGACTGAGAGAGCTGGGACTCTTTAGTCTGGAGAAGAGAAGGCTGAGGGGAGACCTTATCAACGCCTACAAGTATCTCAAGGGAGGGTTGAAGGAGGAGGGAGCCAGACTCTTTTCAGTGGTTCCCACCGAGAGGACGAGGGGCAACGGGCACAAGTTGGAACATAAGAGGTTCCACTCAAATATGAGGAGAAACTTCTTCACGGTGAGGGTGACGGAACCCTGGAACAGGCTGCCCAGGGAGGTTGTGGAGTCCCCTTCTTTGGAGATTTTCAAAACCCGCCTGGATGTAGTCCTGAGTAACATGCTCTAGCTCTAGGCAATCCTGCTTCAGCAGGGGAGTTGGACTAGATGATCTCTATGGTCCCTTCCAACTCTAGAAATTCAGTGAAATTCAGTGAAATTCAGTGAATATCTTCCTGTTCCATACCTTTTCCTTGTCTTTTTCCTTGCCTAGGCTTTCTGAATAGATGGGAAAAACCTGAGTACCTGAGTTGAAGAGGAGCCATGCTGCTGGCCCCAGTAGCTGAGACTGTGCGATGAGTAGGCAGTGAGATGGTGCCAGGAACATTCCCATGCCGGCACCAAGTGCTGAGGATTAACATTTCATCAGCCAGCTAAGCACTCACCCCACCCCAAGTCCTTAAGGTTGGGTTTTTCCCCTTTTTAAATTGCTCTTTGAAGGAAAAACGTATCTTGTTCTCAGAGAGAATTAGCGGAAAATGCTCTATTACAAAAAAAAGGGCAAACACTAAAGAGTAGATCAAACTGAAGGCTGACGGCCAAAACTACTTCTGTAGTTTGAAAAGCTCTGAAGAAGGCTCAGCGCAGCCCTTCTGACAGGACAGTGAGGACACAGTCCAGCATGCTCGGGCAAAGGAAAGATCATAGACTCATAGAAGAGTTAGAGTCGGGAGGGACCTTAAAGACCATCCAGTTCCAACCCCCTGCCATGGGCAGGGACACCTCCCACCAGACCAGATTGCTCAAAGCCCCATCCAACCTGGCCTTGAACACCTCCAGGCATGGGGCAGCCACAATGCTCTTAACCACCCAGACAAGAAAATCCTACGAACACAAACATATTTATGACAGCAGATGCTCTGCCTTCAAAAGAGATGCAAAAATGTCCCAACAAGAAGTTGGGTCCAAGAGGTGCTGTAGGGCCAGAAATGAACTGCAAACCAGGGCATGAGGAAGAGGATGAGGTGGGGAAGGAAGAAGGCAAACCAGAGGTCTCTGGTGCTTGGCTTGAAGCCCATAAAACCTACTACCAACGAGGAAACCTACACTCTGTATGTGACTTGGGACGAGTATCAGCTTTTCAATGCATCTGTGAAAGTATCTGCTGCCCCTAATCTTTGCCACAAGAAGGATTTGGTGCACTTGTTCATTACCTTGTAATTATGTTCACCGAAAAAAAATATTTGTGCAAGCTTTATCACTGTTTAAGGGAAGGTATTTGAACACAACAGTTTTGTTGTTGCAGGACTTAACGTTTGCTTTCTGCTTGTCCACAAAAACAGGCCCTAGAAACCCAGTGGCTCACTGTTTCTAAAAGGCATCACCACTTCCAGTTTCTGAACTGAAATGCCTTGAAACAAAACTGACTTGCAGAAACCAGATACCTATCATTTTCTGGAAACCTCCTCCCTCCAGGCATCTGAGATGATGTATGGCCAAAATCACTGTATAAGAAAATAAATACAAACCTCATGCCACAATCTATTGTTAAATTTTCAGTATTGGCATAGTTTGAAGAAAAACAAATGAAGATACCTTCTACAGAAAGCAATCCCAGCAGAAGTAAAATTCAATTTACTGGTGACTTGAAAAAGATCAATGCATAACCTTTTGTCTTGCGAATAATCTTAAAGCCAGATAGTTCGGAAAGAAAGGCTTTATCTTCTCTCTTGATGCAATGCTGTGCCAGAATGGTATCTTCCTAAGAGATAGCAGCTGAACATCTCACATTTAACATATGTAAGATAAAGAAATACTCGGTTTGTCTGTGGAATTTTTATTGTTTGGAGAATGGCAGTATAAGGATGCAATGGAGAATTGCATCCTTATACTGAAAGGGTGAGTTAGATAATAGTATAAGGCAGTAGATTTGAAACAGAAATGCAAGCAATGGCCTGGAACACCCATAAAGCCCTAACCCAGGGCAAGTACACAGAGATTCTGCACCCTCCCTAATAAATAGGTCCATCTCCCGTGATCCCAGGGAGGGTATTTCACCTGAGCACAGGGGCACTGAGCTGCTAAAAATGCGAAGGCTGCTCATCTTCCTCGCTGGCAGCAGAAGCAGGGCTGCCCCTGCCCTCCCCCCAGCTCTGCTTCCCCGCACACCCACAGGCCAGGTATTTCTTATAGCCTGATTCCCAAACAGCTTCTGGAATGAACTGAAGTCTTTTCATTTGCTGCCAGCTAAAATAGATCTTTACCCTAATGTGTCTGAGTGCCGATATAAATGAACTGTAACACCTTGGCTGAATTTATATATATGGGAAAGGGAAAATACATACTCCTTTCACTTACCCTGCAGTGGACACATTTTATGGATTTAATAAGATTTTTTAATTCTGCATTTCAGCAGCCTTCTTGGCAAGCTGTGGCTGTTTAATCTATTTCCAGGGAACCCACAGTTTGATTCTACCTTCTCCTACGCAGAATTTCAATTCCACAGGGTCCAAAGGGCCATACTTTTCATTTTTTCCACTGGACAGATATTGCTACTGTGGGAACTCAGGATTCCATACTGCTCCTACCTGGTGCAGTCTTGTTTCTAGGATATCACTGAAACCTCACGGCGCAGGAACACCTTGCTGCATACTCATCACTCTTGGTGTACAGCTAATGCAGGATGCGAGGTTAATAATCACCTATCAATATTAATCTACTGCCAGTCTTATCAGGCTGAAGCTACCTCTATTACATGTGCAAGTTCCCCCTCCTCCCATCAGCAGCAGTCACTGGGAAGTCAAACCTTTGCCCCTTTACACTGATATATATCTTCACTGACAGGCAGGGCTACTCCTGCTTAGTTAAGCCAATGTTCATGCCAGATGTGGTTCCTTAACGGGGAAAGAAGAGGGGGATAACATTTCCACCCTCACTGAGGACCTGCTGAGGACCAGGCAGCTGATGCTGGCTTCTGGGCTCCATGCAGGGCAGAGGACTGAGCGAGGTTTGCCTCTGCTTGGCACCAGAAACGCCAGCCTCGGGCACTGTTCCTGCTCCTGGCCGATGCCGCCTGTGCCCTGTGCTCCCATTGCACCTCGCCAGCCACGGCGTTCATTAAACAGCCCCCAGCCTCCCCACAGACCCCGTGAAGATCGTGCTGTTTTGATAAAAACAACCACATCCCGCTGCTTGAAACTTGCCTGGGTTTTATTTCCATTACGTCTCCCCCTGCACGCGTTCATCGCCCATCTCCACAGCCTGCCCGGCCGCCCAGCCAACCTGAAAACCCTGCTGCTTTATTAACCAAAATAGAATTTAAATTCCATCACAGCTAGCATTCTGAAAGGTTTACCCAAAAAAAGCCAGGTGGCAGAACCCGGGCACGGCTCCCAGGGGGAGCATCAGCAACCAGAGAGGGCAGGACCCAGCAGTGGATGAGACCCACCAGGCTCCTGCTGGGGCCAAGGGGCTGCGTAACCACCGCCTGGAGCACCAACACAGCAATGGCGCTGCGCTTGTTTACTCCTTCCCTGGAAAATATCACAGGAATGACTAAGTGGCAAATTTGTGGTTATTACTGTTGAATAACAGTTGGCACATGGCAGGGAACTGCTGAGAGAAAGCCAGGGAAAACAAAGTGGCTTTGCCTCCCGGCACAGGGATGCTAATGGTCAGCCCAGCGCCAGCAGGATGGGGAGGCAGCCAGGCAGCATCCCTCCACGCAGGAGGGCTGGCCTCCAAAACGGATCCCCTGCCCAGAGAGCGGTGACTGCTTCGACATCAGAAAATTAGGATTAGTTTTGCCCAGATGCCATCGCCACAGTGCAGCAGCCAGCGCCGCCGGTGAGGGATCCAGCACAGGGCAGCAGAGCGAAAGCCTTTGCAAAGGGGGTGATTACAAAGAAAAATACTTTTCATAGCTCTCTCCCTCTCCATTAGCACTACTGCCATTTTATAACCTCAGCCCCCGGATCACTGGTCAGGTTTGGTAGTGTCTCCGTGTACTTTTCTGAAGAAATCTTAATGCCTGATGTAGATAAGCCAGAAGAGAAAGCATGATTTGTCCCTGGTTTCACAGACCAGATGAACCTTTTCTGACTCAAAACCACAAGAAACAGAATGGGCCATTCTGCATTTAAGCATATTCAGACTAACACCCCTCCTGGAGCACAGGTCCAGCTGCTTCCCGATTTCTGGGAACATCAAATGTCTGGTTTTGGCATAGAGCAGTGAACTTATTTTGCCTCAGATTCCTTCTTTGGTCATTATCAACCAGCACATAAAGTGTAGGACCCCTGTTTCCTGCGGTATTTCCTGAGGACCAGGGCCAGGGTGAGGAAGGCAGCTCAGTACCATCCCCACACCGCAGTCTGAGGGATGCTGGAAGGTGAACTGGATCCTGCTGCACCCAGAGATCTCCATCTTCTGTAATTGCACTCATTCAGTTGGCAGGATTACGACACACAATGGGCAGCATGTTCCAGGCTGGAAACCTCTACGCTCAGAACCAAGGAGCGTGTCCAGTGGAACTCATACATCACCGGGATGTTTCCACTTACAGCACCTGATAACTCCTACTGTTTGGAAACTCCCCGACCCTTAATGTACTCCCATATCATGTCTCTGAATGCATCATAAATATATTCTAGCAATCTGTCACGCAAGAGCAACCTGACTGCCAGGAAGAAGCCCTTTGGGATTTTGTATCTCTCTTTCACTCTTTTATAATTAATTGGCTTGTGAAATACAACAAAAAGCAAGGAAGGATGACTCCCGTCTCTCAAGCCTCAGCTCCTCTCAGCCCAGTCTCCCCCATCTCACATTCACACCATGAAGTGGGATGCTTCACCTGGAGAATTTACCATTTTCACCACTTTGTGCAGGTTACAGGATGGGCCTAATACTTGTTTAGAGAAAACTTCAGCAGGTCTGGTGGACACAGCTCTGGAAGTGAAGGAAAACTGCCGCACAGAGAGAAGGAAGAGAACAAGATGCTGAACCCCTGACCAGCAACAGCCCTTCCCCTGCAGGGAGGCAGACACACACATACACCCTACTGCATGCCAGGGGTTATCAGAACCCAAAGGGGTAAGTTTCTACATACTTTGCCACCCCTTCATCACCTCTCCCATCAAAGGAGACAAACCTGATGCTGCTGCAGCCTGCTTTATGGGGAAATTACACAGCCAGCCACCTTGGGAAGACCATGTGATGGTGGGACACAGGCTACAGACCACCTTCTTGGACAACCACCCCAGATGATATAAACAGGGGACTTTAGGAATGTGCCAGGGAAGGGATGGGATTTGTTGAGTACTCTTCCTCACCTGGCAAAGCCTTTGCCCATTTGACCACGTAGACCAGCTGCCTCTCCCCGAGCTCATTCAGGCTGGTCAGCAGGTTGGAGAAGGAGTCCGGCTGGCTGTTGTCATGGCCGGCACACACCACGCCAGGCTCGATGGCCTCTAGGACGTTGAGGAAGATGGGCTGGCACTCATAGCCATCAATGCGCGTCATCACCATCTTGGGAGCTTGCTCTTCTGTGGGGCTGGATAAGCTGGCTCCATCAGTGTCGTCTTGTGTCTTCAGGTTACCCAGCTTCTTCAGCTTGCGAGCTGTGGAAATGACACGTTTAAGTGTGAGACTTAGAAATAAAAAGGAAGCTTGAGGTTTCTCAGCCTCCAGCTCCATCACTTATATTTATGAGGAAAGGGAAATTGATGGCCAGCAGCAGCTAGTCCTCCAGTGCACGCCATCCAAAGAGTGCCCCGGCATCGCAGACCTCACGTAAGGACAAAAGGGAGCACACACTGCACAAGGAAATCTATTTGCTCATTAATTTTATATGGAAAAGAACAAGTATTATTTATGTCCGGCTGTGACTCGTCACACGTTAACTCCCACTTCGAAATGGAGAGGAAAAACAGGGGAAAAGAGGGAAGAGGCAATTCGATTCAAACAACTACTCACATGCAATTAAAAAGGGAAACAATGCATCAAATAAACCCAGTACCTGGTCACATTCCAGGGAAAAAAGCTATTGCACTCGGATGCTCAAGTGGGATTGTTCCACCCCAGGCCAGAGTGGAAGTGGAATGCAACCGAGAGAAAAGCCTTCTCCCTGCCCAGGGCTTCTCAAGGCCCACTGCCCTATAAACAAGCTCCCCTAGATGGGTCACTACTCCACAAATATATTATGGAAAATACATTTTAAGAGCCAGGAGGTCATCCCACAGCTACCTCCTTGGAGTCTCCCCAGTTAGTGCACCAGCGAGGAGAAGACTCAAGCAGGGGTGACCTTGGTCTGCTGGCCAGCTTCAAGAGCAACGTCAGCAGAGGGGGCTTGTGGGCTTGGGACTTGAGGAAGCTAACAACTGTGGCCGTATCACAGCGACAAAGTGTCCCTCCTGTGCACGCAGCTCTTTAATTACAGATGCTAGTCTGCTAGCAAGATACACCAGGAGCTTCAGATGTGTGACTACAAAGGGAGTTAGTGTTCACCTAATTTGATATCTACATGACGGTGCTCAGCACAACACGGGTTGGCAAGCTACTGCAGATAGGAACAGCTTTCGCCCCTTCCCGACTCCAAAAAGCCCTAATTAATTAGAGAAAAAAAAGCCAATTGTTTAATTCAAGCGGAGAATATAACATCAAACCAATTGCCCTTGGGGTTTTGGCTCCTTCATTACATGATACTTATCTCAAATTTCCTTTCAGCTGTAATTAGAAAAATAAGCAGCGAAACATAAAAATGTCAAGTTAAAGAGCAGCTTTGTAAATCAATTCCAAACATTGATCTTTAAGTAACTTACTTTGGATCATCTACTGCATGAGCAATTAAGACAAGGCTGCTCTTGTCTTAAAAGGAGGGAAAAAGAGTAATAAAGATAAAAAGAGAGCAAGAGGAAAACAGGGCTGCAGTGCAGAGTGACATCCTTCAGCATCACCAGTGCTGGGATTCAGGGAAGTTCTGGGGACCTGGAAGAAAACTGCTTTTGCAGTAGCAACGAAAGAGAAATCCTGCCAACCTCAGGCACCACAGACTGCTTTCAGCTGCAGGCGAAATGACAGAGAAACTGAAACAGCACTCGACACATCCTCTTCTTCAAATTTCTTACTAACATCAACCAAGATGTGGCTTGTCAAAACCAGACCCTGTCAAGCTATCAGTCTTTTCTGGCAGGATAACTTTAGTTGATAATTGTAATAGTACTGGTATAGCAGACATGTCAGTCAGGCCCACACAAATTTAAAGAACTCCAATGATATAAAATCAGACGGTACTGCTGAATGTTATAAATCACACGGGTGATACATTTCAAAAGTAATTACAAATGTTGAAGCAAGAGCAGACAGGTTCATTTCTTATAAGGCTTGCTCTTTGCAAAGTGAACGCCTACATTCATTCCAAAAAGAAAATTAAATATTTCTACTAAAAAGGCCTGTAAGACAGGGGATAGACGGGAAAGCAGTAACAAACATGAAAGGCTGAGCACTGAGCAGCCTAAGTCACAGGCGACAGGACGAGACGAAATGGCCTCAAGTTGCACCAGGGGAGGTTCAGGCTGGATATTAGGAAAAAATTTTTCACCGCAAGGGTTATCAGACATTAGAATGGGCTGCCCAGGGAGGTGGTTGAGACACCATCCCTGGAGGTGTTCAAAAGATGGGTTGATGTAGTGCTGGGAGATACGGTTTTGCGATGGTGGTGCTTTTTGTTTGTTGTGCGGGTGTTTATTTTTGTCAGTGAGGTTGACGGCTGGACAAGATGATCTTTAAGGTCCCTTCCAATCTAGAAGATTCTGTGATTCTAATCAAGGTCTGCTGATAAGGTCGGTCTATGAAAGCAGAGTACATTTCACCATAAGCAGATATCTATCGAGCAACTGAAAAAGTGAGCTCGCACCAAAAGCTGAGGGAGAAACCCAGAGGGCTGAGGTGGCAGCGTGGCTCGGGGGCAGAGGACTAACAGCATCCCATGTCATGGGAAGGAGGAAAAACCACTAGGCTGGAGGGCATCTTCCCACCACCCTTAAGCACTGATGCTGCTGATACTGGGAAACTGTGATTCACTTCACTGTACGAGGGAGTTGTTTGCAATCTGCAGAAGCCCTAAGAAGAGCAAAGACGCGACAACGCACCTTGGAGCACGGAAATAAAGGTGGTTATGCAGAAGGCTAATGAGTTATTAAGTCACAGCCTACAAATACCCACGGCGGGGACAGAAATTCAATAAGAGTAGGTTTTTTTCAATCTAGCAAGCAAAGCTGTAATAAAGATCCAGTTGCTGCAAATTAAGGAGAGACAAGATGAAAAATTAGGTACATCTCTCACAACACTGAATGTAATTAAGTACTGTAGCCACATGGCAAAAAAATGTGTGAGATTCCCCACTGCTGGAAATGCTTACATCGATATCAAATGCTTTTATAAGACATGAGCTCTATTTTAACCACAGAAACTGGACCTGAATTAGGACTAAATACACGTATGACTCATGCCTCGGGCTTTTACAAGATACCAGCAGTTATTACAGTAGTTTTCTGGTCCTAGCATCAATGAAATGAGCTGGATTTTACATGTTTGGGAGGTTTTGCCCCAAGACAGGACCCGCAGGCAGCGCAGTCGCCAGGCTGAAGGTGCAGAGCAGAGGTTCTGCAGCACAGGCAGCTGCCAGCTCCAACTGAGGGCAGAACCACTTGGGTCTCACAAGGGGCACAGCCTACACAACCTCGCACCCACGACTGAAAATGCACAGGCAACAGGAACAGGATGTGCCTTAAATCCAGAGCTCTGCCCTTCAGCAGGAGGTGCACTGGGCGAGCGATCATAGAATTATAGAATGGTTTGGGTTGGAAGGGACCCTAAAGATCATCCAATTCCAACCCCCTGCCCTGGGCAGGGACACCTCCCACCAGACCAGGTTGCTTAAAGCCCCATCCAACCTGGTCTTGAACATCTTCAGGGATGGGGCATCCACAGCTTCTCTGGGCAATCTGTTCCAGTGTCTCACCACCCTCACAGGAAACAATTTCTTTCTAGTATCTAATCTAAATCTCCTCTCTTTCAATTTAAAACCGTTACTCCTTGTCCTATCATTACACTCCCTGATGAAGAGTCTCTCCCCATCTCTCCTGTAGCCCCTTTAGATACTGGAAGGGGCTCTAAGGTCTCCCTGAAGCCTTCTCTTCTCCAGGATGAACACCCCCTACCCTCTCAGCCTGTCCTTATAGGAGAGGTGCTCCAGCCCTCTGAGCATCTTCATGGCCTCCTCTGGACCAGCTCCAACAGGTCCATGTCCTTCCTGTGCTGTGGCTCCAGAGCTGGACACAGTGCTCCAGATGGGGTCCCACCAGAGCAGAGTAGAGGGACAGGGTCCGGAATGGAGCAGGACAGAGGGGTCTGGACACCTGTACCAGGATCCGTGCAGGCACCTGCACTCGCAGCAGGAATTACTGCTGTGGGAGAGGGAGGACAGTGCACCAGCAGAACCAAGCACATGAAATTGGCATTATCACTTTGGGGTGGGTTTTTTTTTTTCCTTTTTCTTTTTTTTTTTTTTCTTTTTCAGTTTTTTTTTCTTTTCTTTCAATTTCCTTCTCTTGGGTTTTACAGTGTTGATTGGTAGAGAAGATTCTGTTTAATGGATTTCAGCTTGCAGGTCAGAGTGATCTCAATCAATAATGAAGTGCTTCGACATATTGCCATTCTGTGCCAAAGCAGAGAGTCCTAAATAAGGTATTCAGTGTGTCACCTCCTCCTCCCGTTAAACATACTGAGAGCTGCGGGTCTGCTGGTCACAGGCAGCTCCATTATACCCTACAAGTGACTGGTAATTAACAGGCAGTTAAAAACAACTGTTTTGGAGCTTGGGAGCATTTTCAAATGCTCTGCCTCTCTACTGTGGGAGAAACGACTGTGGACAAACTCATAGCATGCGTGTTTTTAACAATTGCCTTTAAACCGACATTCAAAACAAATGTAAAACAGACCAGGCAGAACAGGTCAGGATGACCCAAAGAGCTTAAGAAAAAAAAAAAAAAAAAGGGAGGGGGGGGGCTATCATTATTAGCATTAATTTTGTCAGTGTGTCCTGCAGAAGAAGGCTACGCTGGTGTATGTCTTCTCTTACTGAAGGAAATTTCACCAGAAAAGAGCACTTAAAAATAAGAGCATGCTTGTTTTGGATGGCATTATGAAGCCTTTCTGCTGGCTGTGGGCTGGGGAGCTGGGTTTGGCTCCTCACTCCTATCCCCCCAGCTCGGGAGCCCAGCAATCCCATGCCCAGGGCAACGGCATCCCGGGGTGGTGGCATCCCAGTCCCACAAGGGAAGTTTCCCAGAGGAGTCTCCCTGCTTCCACCGGGAAGCCACGGCTACCAACGGCCACCAGTGGCCATGAAAATGACTGTCATCAGAAACTAGAAGGTGTGTGGGCAGGCACAGGGCAGGGACAGGCTTCTCTGGCTTCTCGCCCTCCCAGCTCAGCTGGGTGACCAGGGCTGGGGGCAGAACTGGGGAAGCAGATGGTGAACTGAGCTGGAGAGATCCACCCAGTACCTTCAGCAAGCCAAGTGCCTGCTCGGTCACACCAGGTGGATGGGGCACCTCCCTGGTGTCCCACCGACTGGACGTGCTTGTTGGTACCTGAGCTGTAAGAACTATTCTGGGGAGAAACAAAATTATAACCACAATAAACCAGAATCTTTTCGGTAGAAAGTTCTTCAAGGCAACCCTTAAGCAGCTCCGGGAGGCACTGCCCATCCCAGCAATGGTGGGAGTATTTAAAGTTGGCACATTTATTATATTTATGATTGTGTTTAAATGTTATTATTATTAATGTTATTATTCAGTATTTATTATTATATTTAAATGTTGGCACATTTAACTGGCCAGGGCTCCCCACCTCCCTCTGTGCTGCGCCAACGCTGCCAGTGGGTTTCATTTCTGTATCACCCAGGAATCTCCTCCGCTTCGCTGTCAGGGGCCTTTCCATCCTGAATTAGGTCCATCAGCTCTGTTTCCCAGGGTATTTCCTTCCTCACTCTCACATCAAACGAACGCAGAGATGAGCCACCCACTGAGCTACATTGTACCATCTAGATTTTGAGCAGAAAACCTTGGATTTTGGATATGGGCACTCTGTCAGGTTTTGGTAGAGCTACAGGTTTGGGAACAAACAGTAACAAGGATTTTTACCAGTGACAGAGGAGCAACTTCCATTCAGTGAAGAATAATACTGGGGCTATAATTTTATCAAGAAAAATGTCCCTTTCTGCCTGGGAAAATTCATCTTAAAATGTATTTGCTCTGTTCAAAGAGGCTTTGGTGTGACTGAGAATCCAGCTTACCCAGACGTTTACCTTTTTTTTTTTTCAGATTTAACAAGGTTTTAAATTAAGGAAAATAATGTTTCCTGAAACTCAAACAAAAGTTTAATGAAATTCACAGGCTTGGTATTAGAAACCTGCAAACGTTTCCCAAAGCTCATTACGCTCCATCAGCCTCGTTTATTTAGACATTTACTGATGATTAATATGCCAAGTACATTCGTTATCTGCAGGATGAGCCCAGCATCCCCAGCCCATCGCGAGGACCCAGGGGACATTATTCAGACCGTACCTCCAAGAGTCATCCCAGCCTCATAGCACTTCCGCAGGCGGCAGGACGGGCAGTTTTTCCTTCTGAACTTGTCGATGGTGCAGTCGTTCCGGCTGGCACAGAGGTATTTCTGTTTACCTACAAACATCAACGGAAACGGCAGGTGAGTGGTGGGTACCCATCCCATCAGGGGTTTACAGGGCTCAGGCTTTCTCAGTATCACCAGAGAGGAGAGGAAGATGGAGAGGAGAGGGAGATGGAGAGGAGAGGGAGATGGAGAGGAGAGGGAGATGGAGAGGAAGAGGGAGATGGAGAGGAAGAGGGAGATGGAGAGGGAGATGGAGAGGAGAGGGAGATGGAGAGGAGAGGGAGATGGAGAGGAGAGGGAGAGGAAGATGGAAAGAGAAGAGGAAGATGGAGAGGGAAGTGGAAGATGGAGAGGAAGATGAAGATGGAGTGGAGAGGACCGTATCAGTGCCGGTTTCCCAGTTCACCCCTCAGCAGGAAATTGAGAGTTGGAAGTTGGTATCTTTTGGGAAAATGGCACTGTTCATCCTCTGCTGCTACAGGAGGAGTTTGCTGCCAGATACACAGGCTTTGTACAAGAGCTGGCAACCCGAAATGCAGATGCAGTCACTTCTCTTTTCCCATTCTTCACCCCCCCGTAGCCCAGTGGCTCCACTCCTCCTGACAGCCACAGGGCAGAGGCTTTTAGACCAAAATGTCCAAGGAGAAAAATCACTCTGCACTGTGCAGCACAGCAGAGGTAGTCAATAAGCAGCAATTAAAAAGTAATGAAATATGGATATCGGTTCTCATTTTTTAAATGTCATACGTCTATTGCTTGGCTTTTTGCTGTGAAGAGCTGTTTTTCTCCCAGAACACCTTCAAAACTCTGTGTGATCCCTCCTGCCACAGCACTTACCTACAGTTTGCTGAATATATTTCCCAGACAGGGACCTCCCCTCTACAACCACGACTCTCTTTACAGTGCTTTTTGGAACTGGATTTTTTTTTTCCTCTGGTGCCATCCATTAATACTAATTGTGTTTGCTGTCTGCAGGTTACAGCCACTGGGGCTGGGGAAGTGACGGTGTGGGGAGCTGCTGCCCCACAGGCTCTGCCCCCAGGGGTCTCATGGCACCAGTCATCCTGTCTCCTGGCTGCACTCACAGCCAGAAGATTCCCAGAGATTCCCAGCAAGGGAGACCCTGAGCAGCAGCAGGTTTAGGGGGGAGCTTGGATAAAATTCAGAAGTCACTTATTGTCAGAATAACCGGTATCTTAGACTCACCTTTCCACTTGTTTAGAGAGCAGCCCTTAGAGCTCCAGATTTCATATCTTTCTTTTTTTTTTTTTTTCCACTGCTTCATTTGCCAGACATGCCAAGAATTAATTTTCCTTCCTGACTCATCATTTGTTTTCTTGTCAAGTCCAAACAAGTTTACTGGATCCGGATTTATCTGATGTTCTTCATACTGTTCCAAACTAAACCAATCTCCGTAAATAATAGAGCTGTGCACCTCACAGACTCTGAGCAAGTAGCCTACACGGGAAATTGGTCTATATCCAGCTTACCCTTTACTTACCCTGCAAGTGTTTGCTTTCTGTATTCTTATAGGAATAGCCCTTTGGAGTCATCAGAGATCCATTAAAAGGATGAGGTTGAATCTAACTGCTTAATGTACCAGTTTTGACAAGAGAGGCACCGATGTGGGTGCACTGATTTAACAGCTCCCCACCTCCCACACACACATCCACAACTTCTGAAGATACTGGAGTCATAAGGAGCGGCAAATTTTTAGCAGCCTGGTATCATAGACCTCACTGGTACCCTCTGTTGCTTCCCCATCACCCTTCCAAAGAGCAGCTTTGTTTCCTGTCTCCTGGGGAGCCCACAGAAGGTCCCACTGCTCCTCCCCAGTGCTGCAAAATCCCACCTGCAGCCCCTCACCACAGAATGACCAGAAACATCATTCGAAGGCGGGGTGTACAAACCAACTCCTCCTCACACGGGGCGTGCACAGGGCTGCAAAAATGCATTTGCACTTCTTGGAATCGTCCCCATTAAAAGCTGATCATCACACCACCCCCAGCGCCTTAGCTGTAAAGACTGGAGACCTAATGGGGCAAGATTGCATTACCTGCAGCACGTGACACTTTGCTAAACCCTTTTAGCACCATTCTCATCAGCACCTCGTCTCATCCCCCCCTCCCTTTGCTCATTAGCAGCGTTAAGGACACTTAGGCAAGCCTCAGAAGCGGCGATTACACCAAACCCTGGAGAACACAAGCACCATCCTCCCTTTCGACAGTTCATTGAGGAGGTTGAGTAATAAACAACTTCAGCTGAAACTGGGTTACTTGGAGTTATTTTTGTGCTATGGGAAAGGAGTGCCAAGGCCGTACGCTCCCCGCTCGACCTCTTTATGTGCGCGCATCCGAGAGGAATGGGCGCCCTACTTTCTCAGGCATGGGCATGGGGAGCTGTAAGGTGATGTTGCTCTCCGTCCCCGCCAGCTGCACTGCAGGATTCCTCTCTCGTGACGACGTCTGACACCGGGATGCTCCGGAGCCCATCAAAACTACCATGAATATAAACCTGGGAAGGCTCAAGCCCAGCCCACGGGGCCAACTCGGTCTCTGGCCAAGGCCGTCGGGTTGCTGTGAGTGATGCTGCTCTGGGAGCAACCCCACAACCCTCCTGCTCACCCATCGGCTCCTGCTCCTATCCCTATCTTGCCTCTCTAGTCTAAACTACAGCATTTTTTTGCAACAATAGCAGCTCAAAATCTTTAAAAAGGTCAAGCCTCTCCTGTGAATGGCTTTAGGAAGGGACGGCGGCGCAGTGACTGCCCCAGCTCCCCAAGGACGCTCCAGGGCCAGGCACGGCTCTATCTAAATTCTTCTGCCCAGAGGAGGAACATCCACCAGCCCCAGCCCTCTCCTCTCCCCCACGCTCCGGGCAGCGTCGGATGCACAGGCTCATCCCCCACCCCACTCCATCCCCCCAGGGCACCCACGGGAGGGGAGCAGGGGGCGGATGAGATTTGGGGACCGGGTCCAAGCCTTGCTGGATGAGGCAGCTCTTCAGCAGCATCCACCACCCCTGGCAGGGCTGGGAAGGGACACGGAGAGGGAGCGATCTCCCACCAGCTGAATCCAGGCAGGTGCCTCAGTGCCTGTGCCCCACCCCCGGGATCAAAATGCACAAATTGGGCACATGAGAAGAGTCTGTGTGACAGCTTCACCTCCCTGCCCATGGGCTGGGGTGAACGCAGGCTTTTCAGCTGCATTCAGTCAACAACTCACCCCACGGTCACAGTACAGTGATTTTGCTGAAATAGCGAAGGGCCTGTTTCCTGGTTCACAAAATAAACTCTTTGGGGCAGGAACCGATTCTCTGTTAACTGCACATATACAGCCTGGCACTGTTTATTTTAAGCTGTTAGCCATTAACAAAAAGGGAAACAAATGGTCATGCAACGGCTACTCCTAAGTCTGCTTCTGCCCAGCATGAGATATAAGCTGCTTGCTATTCTTGTCCTAATTCCTAGGGATGCAGAGATTCCCTGTTTAACTGCTGGAGAAACCCAGCACCCTCATCACTACTATCCCCAGCTGTGGATAAGGTTTGTGAATGGAATCTGAGACCCAGGAGAGGTCTCTGCCCTGGTGAAACCAACCATCCTGAACCCCCTGTGCCCATCCTCTCTGCTCAACAACCAGAGATGTGCACCTCGGGAAGTCCCCTCTCCTTCCCTGCTGCTCCAGACACTGTTTGACATGCACGTAGGTGAGAAGTGAAGCTACAGAGGTACTCAGCACCTCTCTGCTGTGTCAGACCAGCACAAGACTCCCAGGAGATCACAACTGTGCAACCAAGGGTGTTGCAGCCTGCTGTAGGTCCCCCCTTATACACTGCTGTCCCACTGTCCCCTTCACTGGGAACATGCCTGCTGGCTCCAGATCCCTCCTGTGCCACCTCATGCCAGGCAGAAAGACACTTCTGCCACCACCGAGTCCTCCTGCTCATCACCTGCAATGAGCATCAGCAGCAGAGGCAGTAGGGGAACAGCAGTTCTCCTGCCTTGACTGAAAATACAGATTTACAGAGAAAGATTAGTTGCTCAGTCCAGAGAAGTTATTTAACTAAAAGCCTGTTGTCACATGAATTGTTGTGCTTAGAGAAGCTTTCTCTTCCAGAAAGCAAAGTAATCTATGCAAACATCTGGAGTAAGATTTATGACTGTGAATATGAAAACCCCTTAAATGCCTTTTGGAAGAGAGAGATATCCTCGTATTTCAGGGCATAAACCAAATTATAACAGCTTGGGGATAAGGCCAAGCTTTCTGAGAAAGCAAATCCCCCAGGGTTTCTAACCACAGGGTTTCTGGTGCTCTTCTGTAAAAACAACTAAGCCATTATTAATAAACTATCTTTGCAAATTCATTTTCTTAAGAGTCGCCTGTATTTACCAGAAGGTTAAAATAAACAAAAGGAAAGCGTCCAGCCCCAGTGACAGAGTCTGGGCTCCAGCACCAGTTCCAGTTCATTCTCAGGGCAGTGACTTCGGCAGCCCCGGGGTGGCCGGGAAGGAGGGCTGGCTGCGGGAAGAGCAAGGGGGAAGCTCTCCAGGGAACCCAGAATCATGGTCTGCAAGTGAAAACACGAGCCAGCCAGAGAAACACCAGCGTGGAAGCTACAGATGTTGGTGAACTAACAGCATGGGCAGGTGACAGCTCCGTACAGGAGACAATCCAGCAAGAAGCCCAGAGCAAGCCAAGGCGAACCTCCAACCTCCCACCAGACCAGGTTGTTCAAAGCCCCATCCAGCCTGGCCTTGAACCCCTCCAGGGATGGGGCATCCACAGCTTCTCTGGACAACCCGGGCCAGTGTCTCACCACCCTCACAGGAAAGAACTCCTTCCTAGTATCTAATTTAAATCTCCCTTCTTTCAGTTTAAAACCATTACCCCTCATCCTATGGCTCCACTCCCTGATCAAGAGTCCCTCCCCATCTCTCCTGTAGCTCCTTTATGCACTGAAAGAGGCTATAAGATCTCCCCGGAGCCTTCTCTTCTCCAGGCTGGACCTCCCAACTCTCTCAGCCTGTCCTCATCGCAGAGGTGCTCCAGCCCTCTGAGCATCTTCGTGGCCCAATTGCTCAGCTTTCTGGCAACAAGACAAAACCATAACCTTTTAACTCCTGAGCCTCCTTGAAGACAAACTGTCTGCTTCAGTCTCCAAACAGCGTCATGGCTGACACTTCACTGACAGCTTGCTGGAGCCCAGGCTGAAGCCATGAGCAGCTGCCTATCTGTGGCACAGCACAGAGAGCTGTCACCCCCTCTCCAGGTGCCAACAGACCAGGTCACCCACTGAGAAGCACTGGGAGGACCTGGTCTGTGGGCACCAAGGGGAGAGAGGAGCAATCCCACCTGGCAGGGGGACACGCAGGAGACAGACATCACACTGTGCCAGGAGGTCCTGAGCTTTCCAAGGGCGGGTTATTCCACCTTCTGCTCTTCCCATGGATTTTTAAGGCCAATAATACCCATTGGATAGTGAGAAACCCACCACTGCAGCAGGAGCATCATGGTGCTGCAGCACCACATAAGTCTTTTGCAGACACGATTCTTTTGCATAGTGACAGATCAGCCACGGGAAGAAAAAGAAGGAACTTTAAAACACAGTGATCGTCTTGGAAAACAGTTAACTTTAACTTGTTGTCATCTTGAAAACTGGCAAGAAAGTGTTGAGTTGGCCCGGAGACATTTCTCCGGTGCAAGGCTAGTCCCCAGCAGGTCAGGACATAAAACAATTATCCATATGGAGAGCGACCGAAAGGGAATCGGGACAGCCTGCACAGCAGTCTGGCTGTTAGCCCAAGAGGAAATTTGCCAAATACTGTGATATTTTTTTTCATTTAGCTCTCTGCTATTTAAAGGCAGCCCTGTCAGAAACACGGCCTAAAGCATCCCAGCCCTGCGCTGCCAGGAACACTGCACCGAGGCGGCTCTGAACTGGCCAAGACGGCTACCAGATCTCCTGCAATCATGGGGGGATGAGGAAGTTCTACCATTTTTCAGGGATGGATTGGAGGGGACACAAAGACTACTCCCTTCCTGGAGGGGATGGCACATCAGAAACACCTGGACTGCCAATTGATTTAGAAGGCTGTTGTGTTTTTCCTGTTTCAGGGACAACTGTGGTACCATGAGGACCAAACCCTGATGTCTTCAACTCATCTGAGCGACCTTAACTGTGCAAAGTGATGACTTGCCTATGCATGTCGAGAAAAGCTAAACCTCTGCTGAGGTGGATGCACTTTTTCTTTACCAAACCTTTGTTATTGTAGGAGAAAGAGGAATTAGAAAGAGTCCTCCCCCTCCTTTGCAGGCTGTGAGTGTGTCTGGCAGCAGAAGAGCAGCAGAACTTCTCACCGGGGCAGCGAGCCCCAACCCTCTGGATCCCTCAGTGCTCAAATACTGAAGAGGGTAAGGGAAAGGGAGAGACAAATGCCCAGTTTAATTACAAAAATGAGGCTGGCCATCTTGCAAGTGAAGAAGTCCACATCACAGCTGAAGAATCTGCAGGCCGTATTTTAGAGCTTGCCTATATATATCCTGGACATCTCGAGATAGTCTATAAATTGAGGGAGCTGACAGAAAGAGATCAGGAAAACATTCGTGCCTTTTCTGTTAACTCTTGAAGGATCTTTCTGGAAGAACCAATTGGACTTGAGCTCGAAAAAAACCTCATATCTGCCAAATATTTTATCACAGCAGGAGTGATCTGCTCTATTGGAAACTACATGAATCCCTCAGCTTGTTTTGAAAGGGAAGAGGAATCAATATTGACACTTGTTTTTTTTTTTTTAAATCTTTTCCCTTTCTAATCCCTTAGAAGCTTTCATCAATATACCTGAATTACTGTCAAATTAGTTCAGTATTATATTAGGAAAGAATATGATAAAAGAAAAACTACATATCTAGCTATTCTCCATTCCCTTTGAGGAGATCTGTTTGTGCTGCTCTTCGGTTCCCAGTCCATTGCTTCTTTGACCCACTGGAGGCTGCTGGTTTACACCAGTAACAGGATGGTCACAGAGGCAGAAGAAAAGCTTTCTTTTCTCATCGGGGAAGCTTTCTGATCTGCTGTTGTATAAAGTTTCCAAAGATGACCTAAGGGTTTCGGAGATGCATTTTATGGACTTTAAAGCATGAGAACACGCTGAAATATCAGCTTGCAATATTGCTCCTCAACTGTGAAAGAGGAAAGGTCTGCTGGAAAACCACCAAGAGTTAGGATATAAATCACCAGCTAACACCACCCCGCATTCAATATTTATAATGGACTCTGATTTACTGTCTCTTCTCCAAAATAAAGACTCCGTCCATGTACCTGAGGGTAACATAAGGTGAAACCTCATGCTCAGACAGGTCCCCCCCACCGCTGCTGCTCCTCACTGCGGACACGGTTCACTCCATGGTCTCACCCAGAAGAAAGGCAAAGGGCTGCTGCCGCCCGCTCCTAATGCAACCAAACACTTCTAATCCCCGGCGATACCTCGAGGCTTAACTGCTAAGAGGCATAAATACGATTTAAATTAATGATCTAACCCAATCAAGAGAGGGAAACACCACCAGAGTGTGTGATAATGAGCTGCGCGAGCAGCCCAGCTGCCCCTTCTCCCCCAGGACATCCCACAGCCCTCATTTGCTGGATGGAGCCCACCCTGGTGTAAAAGGAGAAGCACCCTTCTGGGACTCGCCAGCTGACACCGGGTATTTCAACAGCACTTTATCTAACAGAGAGAGCCAAGACTCCACTTACTATAAATCAACAATAACTTGCTGACTTAAACAAGCATCTGTTATTTACTCTGGCTGCACAAGCCAATCCATCTGGCCTTACACAGAATTAGTGTATAGCAAAGAGACATATCTGTAAATGATTTACTTGGGGAAATTATGCCAAACTTATTATCTATTAATATTGTTTGACTGCCTTATTATGGCAACAGGATGCTGTTGTCCTCTATTGCACAGCCCCGATTCTTCTCCGAAGCAGTGCTGGCAAGTTCACTCCTGGTATGCACGATGAATGAGGGAAAACGCGACTTGGAAAATGTGCAGGATAATGCTGGAATCAACCCGAAATCAGTGCTCTGACAACGGCAGTTGAGCACCCATCAGTTTGGGACCTCTGCTCAGCAGAGGGGTGACATAAGGCACAGGAGGAGAAGGTCACAGCAAGACAAGCCAGAGACAGAAGCCTCCATCCCTGTGTCACTGGCCACCACTGGGAACTGCAGTCCCTCCTGCTCCCAGAGATCATAGAATGGTTCAGGTTGGTAGGGACCTTAAAGATCATCCAGTTCCAACTGCTTGGACACCAAGGGTAGAGCACGGCTCTCACTGAACAGATGGTTCTGCCCTTTTGCAGGTATTGAGAAAAGTGACCCTCTGAGAGGGATGTAGGAGAGGAAAAGCATCCCCTAAATTTGAAGTTGTGGGTCTGAGATCACAGGAGGGATGATGGGGACTTAAAGCACCCTTGAGAGTCCAGAGGAGAAGCAGACACTGACTGCTCCGATGTCTCACCAGGTCACTAAGATAATCAGGCACTGAAAAGGACTGTTTTGCAAACTGGTTTGACTACTTTTTGAGGGCAATCTGTCAGGTGGAATGACAAACATATGACAAAGAAATCAATTTATCCTTGAATTTTCTCCTTTACTAGCTTAAGAGACCTTAGAAATCTACCACACTTTGTCCCCACCACTCCTGCATCAGTCCTCTAGGCTTGGCAGGCTCCCCAAAGCAAGGTTGTTCAACATCTTTCAAGAAGAAGAAAGCATATCATGATGCTGCAAACGCCTCCAGTGCTTATATGTTAATGACTTGACTGCTGATAAGAGAACTTGTGTCAGTATATCTTGACTCTTAAGCTACTACAAGAGAAAGCCAACACTTGGAGGTGGGAGTGATTTTCCCTCCCCTCTCTGTATGCATTACCTTCAGCCGCTCGTTTGAAGAAGACTTTGCAGCTACCACAAGTGAGGGCTCCGTAGTGGCACCCAGACGCTTCATCTCCACAGATCAGGCAAGTCTTCTGAGGTGGAAAGTAATAGTCAATGGGCAAGACATGTTCATGGCCAGTCTCCAACCTGCAGTGTAAAAGAGAAAGAGAAGAAGGGAAAGGGTCAGCAGATGAGGTCAGGGTGAGCTGTGGGTGAGCTCAGCGGATGGCACTTGGAACAGCTTTCATGGCATAACCCAAATTTCAGTGATGGGACAAGCCAAGCATTGATTAGAAAGGAGGCAAGAGATAACTAAGCCAAACCTCGCTTTGACCACGCAGAATACTGTGCTGGGGTGCTCCTCCTGACATTCCCCCTAAGTACAATGTGTGACAAAGTACAGGCGTGGTGACAGCAAAGCCTAGAAAGAGAAGACGACCAGGACTGGCTGTTGGCAGTTGTCATGTAATTTTGCCTTCAAGGGTGAGGCTTGTACATCAAGAAAGGACTCTGCATGCTCATTAAGCTACATGATCCCACTCCATTAAAGTCATTCTCTGTCACTTAACTACAGACATATCTATCCTTCTGATTCTTAATTTAAACAAATTAGTTTTTCCTAAGGTATCAAACTCCCTTAAGCTACTCTTTTCCTTTTTTTCTCTTGCTTATTTTCTACCTATCCCCTCTGTCAACACCCAGCAATGGCTGCACTGAACTTTCTTCCAGGATGCCTTGCTCATCCACATGACTACTAAAACCAGCCAGAGCGAATGTGTCCAAGTAGACTCCTGTTTATACCCACCCCATGACTAAAGGCACTACCTCCACGTCTCCCAGCCACAGAGGGTACATTGGGATAGTGCCACCAAGGTCCCGGCCCTGGAATGGCCCCATGGGCAGAGCACGGCGCTGCCAACCACCGAATGGTGAAAATAAACCCCGGAGCCAAAAATAAAAGTGGCAAAAGGTCTGTCAAATAATAATTACGATTAAATGATGGAAGAGGGTCAGTGTGGATTACAGAGCTTCACATTTTCCACTCTCCAGCTCAGCAGTCTGAACAACACGTTTAAGGTTTTCGGGCTAGAAACAAGGTTGGGGACAGAAACCAGGGGCAGAGCATGGACTCCCACGGGGACCTGGGTCATCTTTGCCTCTTGTTCCTCCCCCCAGCCATCAGTTTTGACACAACTGCTTCCAAGTTCTGCTGGGGAAGCCTCCTGCAGCCCTGGCACAAGCCAAGCAGGTGCCAAGCCCAGTGAGAGGACTGCGGTGGTCCACCACCACCCCCCCTCCTACTGCTCCCTGGCCAGCACAGCCCATAGAGTTGTGCTGACAACGTGGGGCTGGATCCCCATGAGCCAGGACCCTGGGGGAGGACTTGTGCCAACCAGCCACGTCAACCACAGCATCGAGACACTCCAAGAGCCAGCCCTCATATCCGACCACGTGTTCCTCACGCTTCCTTCCATGCCCAAATCCTTTTCTCCTGGCTGGTACCCATCTCTGCCACCTCACTCCTGACACGTTCCCACACACTTGCTTGATCAGATCTAAGGAGAAGCTGCTTTTTTGGAAGGCACGGCAGCACGAGAGGTGATTATCAGAACCGCAAGCCAACGCATGCCCAGGCAGCACGGGGAGCAATAGCATGGTAAGTTACTTGCTAAAACACGCTTTTTTTGTCAAAACACTGAATGAAGCAATTAGCTTCTAACAGCCAGCAGGTCACTGCAACTTTTTTGGTCAAAATTAGATCTGCTTTTGGCTTCTGAGGTTGTTTGAAAGCTTGCAGGTGAGCTCTTAGATATCAAATTATATTAAGAGCGAATGTAACAACGCCGGGACTTCTGGAAAAAGTCTTTATGCTCTGAAAAGCCCCAGTTGAACCCACAGTGTGAACAAACCCAAAATCCACAGAAACAGAGAAGAGCCCTGGGAGAGACGGCAGGCAGAACCCACACCATGTATCTTCTGAAAAGCCTTGCAACTTTTAGAAGAAGGGGCCAAACGCCAACACAGACCCCGGGGGCAAGGGAACACCGTCCTGCTTCTCAGCCCCTCTGCCCCCAACTGCCACCCGTGGCAGCTCCAACCTCCAGGGCACAGCACAAGCAAGGGGACATCTCACACACCGAAAGAGCAGCAGGTTTAATTAAGGGAAGATTTGCATGTTGTCGGATGTTAATCAGCAGCTTTTCCCCTGGGGTTTCCATCTCCGCAGTGATTTAGGATGCCCCCCGCTTGCTGGGCTGAGGCTGCAGCAGGCACCGGGGCAGTCGGCCGGTCCCCCCACCTCTTCCATCCCTCTCCCTCCTCCTTCTCCCCACCCCGACTCATTTCACTGCTCCCAAAACACGGGGAGATCCTGCAACCTGCCCTGGCACAGGCAGCAGTCCCACAGACATGGGGATTAAAACTACTTATGGTGGGAAGAGCTTAAAGAGCAATCGCCTTTCAGGAGAACTGTGGCAAGGACAATGACGCACTCGTGTAGGGGCAGCTGCCAGCTAATCACCTTTCGCTCAGCTCTTTAATTCTGGTAATAAGAGAATTTAGCCCAGACTATCCATTCCCTTTTGGTTTCAAGGAACCACGGAATTGTCAGAGTTGGAAGGGACCTCTAGAGACCATCTAGTCCAACTCCCCTGCCAAAGCAGGGTTGCCCAGAGCACATCACTCGGGAGCATCCAGGTGGGGCTTGAAGATCTCCAGAGAAGGGGACTCCACGACCTCCCTGGGCAGCCTGTTCCAGGGCTCTGCCACCCTCACCCTAAAGAAGTTCTTCCTCATATTTGAATGGAGCTTCCCATGTTCCAGCTTGTGCCTGTTGCCCCTCATCCTGTCACTGGAAACCACTGAAAAGAGTCCGGCTCCATCCTCCTTCAACCCACCCTTTAGGTACTTGTCAACGTAGATAAGGCCTCCCCTCAGCCTTCTCTTCTCCAGGCTAAAGAGCCCCAGTTCTTTGAGCCTTTCCTCATCAGGGATGTGCTCCAATCCCTTAATCATCTTTGTTGCCCTACGCTGGACTCTCTCCAGTAGTTCCCTGTCTTTCTTGAACTGGGGAGCCCAGAACTGGACGCAGGATTCCAGTTGTGGCCTCCCCAGTGCAGAGCAGAGGGGGAGAATGACCTCCCTCAAGCTACTGGCCACACTCTTCCCGATGTTGCCCCGAATCCCATTGCCCCCCTTGATGACAAGGGCACATTGCTTGCTCATGGAAAGTTTGCCATCCACCAGGACTCCCAGATTCTTCTCCTGAGTTGTGTTTTTCAGAAGATCCACCCCTAACTTATATTGGTGCCTGGGGTGCTTCCTCCCCAGGTGCAGGACCCTCCATTTGCCCTTGTTGAACCTCAGTAAGTTCTTCTCTGCCCAGCTCTCCAGCCTGTCCAGGTCACGCTGGATGGCAGCACAGCCCTCTGGAGTGTCGGCCAGCCCTCCCAGTCTGGTATCATCAGCGAACTTGCTGAGAATACACTCTGTCCCCACGTTTCCTTCCCAAGAAACTAAGCAGACAGAGGGTTTCAAATGACAAGTGTTTCCTCAAGAACAGACGAGGAACTAGTATGCAGTCCTCAGTAATGTGCTCTAGGTGTTCCTGCTTTAGCAGAGGAGTTGGACCAGATGATCTCTAGAGGTCCCTTCCAACTCTGACAATTCCGTGATTCCGTGATTTGACTGGTTTAAACCATACCATGGGCTGAAAAATACCCGCAGGTGCAGACAGGACTCCAGGGACTGTTGCTACTGTTACGTGAACTACTACTGGGATGCTTAATTTCAACCAAAGATCAACTCTGTGACCCAACTACCAGCACCGTTTGCCTTTCGCACAGGTGGGGGCTCTCTGCTGAAGAAGCCCCTCACACCTTGACAGCAAAGAGTGAGATGGGACAATTGTTTGGGGAGACCAAAACCCATGATTGCCTCTCTCCTCTGATCCTGCTCTCAGTTGTGTCCTTCAAGAAGGCTGCTATCTTCTATTCCTCACATGAGAGCTATGCAGATCCTACTTAAATTGTAGGTTAATAACTGGAGCAGCAATTTTATCCTCTCTTCTTAAGGCAAGAAACATTTTGAGTGATTTCTAATCTTTTTAGCAGCAGCAATCAGAATCAGTGATTCATCTGGAGATGCTGCTCAACCACTCGTCCCTGACAATCTCAATTTCCAAGGCTTTTCTTGAATTACCCATTAAACGGAGGAGACACAGTTGGCTGCAACATACCTGCCATGGTTAGGTCCTGATGCAATGGGCATCTCCCTGCCTTGCCTCCCAGTGCAATTCCACTCTCCCATCCCCAGCAGCAGCCCAGGGCACCCCCTCATTTCTCTCACGCCACAAACCCCAAGGCTACACAGCCTCAGCACTCGCTGCGAGGTGCTACTTCGAGCAAGCACTACTAAGAAATAACCAGCAGCAGATACAAAAGCGTTGCTAAAAATGTCTTATTTACCCAGCAATTTCTCAGATTCCAGCAGTACCAGACCTTTCCTCTAATGACCCGTTACCTTTTTTTTCTCCTCTCTACGCAATCAGAAATCTGAAAAGGGCTAATTTCTGTTTTTCCATAAAGCCTTCCATACTGTGCTTTCCTTGCTCTTTGCACTATGTATTTCAGATTGGAAAGGAGCAAAAGCGACTCTCCCAGCAGCAGCTGCTGTGATGAGAGAAGCAGGACCCCCAGAAGACCTCGGGGTATTTTTGAGGCTTAATTATTCAAAGCTGCAAAGTAGGTTAGCAATTTTAAACAGCTTTTAAAATAGCTATTTCTGCAGAAGAGTTGTGCAAGCAGAAATATGCCTTCATATACCTATCTAGTGCACCTATACATGTGGCATCTGCTTATGAAGGGTGCTGAGCAGAGCATCCCAGGGGTGCTGGGGGTCTCCCCACAAGCCTCCTCTTGTGCTCGGCCAGTCTCACCCCCCTGCCACCCACTTACAGATGGCAATCAGAGGGAGCTGCCAGACCCTGAGGGTTAATCCTGGCTGTGAGACAAGCTCATCCCAGGTCTAATCCTCCTGCCTTCGGGGTTTGCACAAGGGAGCAGCCCTCGGGAGCTGATGTTTTGGCAGCTGGAGAGCAGCTCGGCTCCAGCCCTGGCAGCACCAACACCATTTCCAGCTCTCTCCTGCACCTCTATTACCGACAGCCACTGTCCACAGAGCAGAACGATTTGCCCAGGAATGCCCTTTGATTTTAAAAAGACGCCAATTTACATTTTCTTTTTTATTTTAGAGGGAAAATGGTAAGAAAAAAGATATAACTGCAAATGTGGGCAACTCAGCGTGAGCTGTGATAATGGTACCTTTAACAATCTACTTTCCAGTTTCCAAGAGACCTTTTGAAGGCATTCTCAAAATATGTAGGTAATAACACTGCAATGAGCCAAAAAGATGGCTTGCAGAGGCTGCAGGGGTGTGTGGACTGGCAGCACAGCCCCAGACACCCACCTACAGGGGGGATCCAGCCATCAGCGGTGTTTTTAGCTCCTTGGCCCCCGGGGAGGGGACCGGAGGGGTGGCTCGGCAGCAGCATCACCCGGGGCTGCCCAGAGTGTTCTTCCCAGCAGAAGTTTTCTCTCCGTGGGTCCCCACTGATCCACCCAGAGCATTGAGGAGGGCTCCTGAATGCGGGACCGCAGTTTGGACGATATATGGCAAGTGTCACACCGCCTCCGAAACCCAAAGCAGGGCGATAGCGCGGCGCGGGCAGACACAACTGGTGCAGCCCGTGACGTCGGGCAGATTCCAGCTTTGGCACACGGCTTGAAGGCCAAGGTCAGGGCTGGTCACAAAAGAGGGGGGAGAGAAAAAACAACCTCACTATCTCTCTTACGGCTACAGGAAGGATTTCACTGTCGTTTCAGAAGGGTTCTTTGAGGAAACAAATAGAATCTATTGAGCTCCTGCCATACGCAAATATTTCTGTAGAGTAGGAACTATGGTTTTGCAGTGCAAGCACTCGTTTGTCGATAGCTGATTTCACCCAACAGCCCAGGTTTCATAACATACCCAGAAACCCAAGAGCAATCATGGATAACAGAAAAGTCAACCACTTCTCATAACCCACAAAGAAAGCTTCCGTCTCAGCAAGAGACGGCACACACTCCCCAGAAGGAGCCAAGGCACAACTTCCCCCTGCCCAAGACTTCTGACTCCAAAGACAGACCACAAAAGAGTACGTTCACTGCTTTATCTGCATGGCTTCTGTAGCCCATGCCTACCTGCTTGAATAAGATTAATTCATTAAGCAATTCACCGTGCTAATATAACACGGTGTGAATTTCTTACACTCCCTCTCACGGATTCACGGATTGACGGAGTTGGAAGGGACCTCTAGAGACCATCTAGTCCAACTCCCCTAGACTCTGTTTCCCATCAGTCTGACACAACTGAACAAACACAACTTCCACCTCCTTCACTCTTAAATTGGACTGCATCTTCCGTGTTAAAATCACTCTATCAGCTCCAGGAGAACAACCCACCAGACTGGAGTGAAAGGCGGCCGCGTTGTTCTCTGCACGGCTGTGCCCCAAGGGCTGGCACAGCCTCCTCGTGCCACCAGCTCACCGGGTCAACCACTCGGTGTCGGGCTCAGAACCCACCTCAGGATTTAGCTGCCACATCCAGAAACACATCTGCTAAAGCACAATGGGGGGATTTGCAAACACGGGGACTCAGCTGGGCTGGCCTTCGGAGAATCCCTAACTGGGATTTGGCTGCCCACCCACAGCGGCTGCTGCGCATCCCAGCTCATCCTGGTCCCACCAGCCATCAGCTGGGAATCCCCAGAGCAGAGCACACATTTGGGGAAAGCGGCTGGTGGTTTTGCACCTTCACCACGCTCAGTCTGAAAATCTGCCTGGTTATAATGCTCCAGAAGATGCTGAGCCCTGAACTGAAATAAGTGCTCGGACACAAACTCGGATGACACGGAATCTTGCCCAGTCATTGCAAGCACTGCCATTTCTGAGACATTGTGATGTTATCAGTAGTAAATGCTGCCTTTAAAATGGCATCATCTGGGCATGATGTTTTCAAATGCAGTATTAAAAAGAACTGCCTTCCCGTCAATGCAGGAGCTGCTTGGCCCCTGCCTGCACAGAGATCTGTGACTCCCACCGAGGCGGTAAGACCAACGTTTAGCCAAGAGCAGGACTGTCTATTTCAGGCACGAGTCTCGTGTCCTCTTGCACACCCCTGTTTCACTGTCCCTGGCCTCAGCCAGAGCTGAACCGAACCTTCAGGCCACAGCCACTGAGCCGCCCCGAGCCAGATAACAAGGCTTGCACGGGAACTTTAAAGCATCCCATCTGTTAAAATGCTTTGAGCAGCTTAATCTATAAACACGCAGCCTTGTACACTGAATTTATTTCCTTTTTTCTAAATAGCCTTGAATATGTTTCTAAACTGACCATGCCTTGTTTTCATGTATGACTGCTGGAGGCGGAGAGGCGAGATAGCATCTCGGGGAGAGCAGAGCACGGTGCACAGTGTGAACAACAGGGACATGGCCGTGGTAAACACATATGGGAACTTGATCTTCATTGGATTTAAATAAACATTAGCAGATGACAAGAGGTTTTTCCAAACATCCCTCGCAGTGAGGGCAGGCAGAACTAGCACGCCCTCAGGAGAAGGTCCTCCCACCAGCAGGTCCCAGGAGCAGCAGCATGGGGCTCTCCAGCAGAGAGGGCAGCAGCAGCTCAGAGGCTGCCTCCCATCCCTCATGGGGGGGAGCACAAATAGCTTCAACAAGCCCAGGTGCACAAAACCATTCGCAAATCTCCCAAATTACATTATCTTTTTTTTTTTTTTTTTTTTTTTATCCAGTTCTTGTATAATGCAAAAGTCATAAGGAGTTCTGTTCCCCAAAATCCCAAAATTTTTTTTTTTTTTTTTTTTTTTTTTTTTTTTTTAATGTTTCAAATGCCCCATTTACCTTTTTTGGAGAGTTTATTTTTCACACACTAGGTCCCAGCCGTAGCTGAAGCCCCATCTCCACCAGCCCAAGCCCCATCTCCACCAGCCCAGGCCCACACAAGCCCATGGCTCTTTTTCCTTTTGCTTTCCTTTGCTCCTTTTCCTTCCTGCTTGGAATCTGGCTGCTGTTTGCCCTGGCACCCAGGTAACAGTACCAAACAGCCACCTGGACCAACGGAGCCACCTGACACCTATTTATGGGATGGATGGCAGAGGCCATGTCATAATGCAAACCACTAGGGAGCCTCCTGATTTTAATGGCCATCCTTTGCTCTCGCTTTCTACTCACCCTTCAGAAAGATGCAGAAAATGAGATTAATGAGGTCAAATGAGGCAGGTGAAAATGCAAAGCCATTCTGCAGCCTCTGTGCCACACAGGTGGCCTCTGTATTTTGGATACAGTACCGAGACTAAAACTTCTCCCTCAAAACCTGATCTCCAGCCAGCGAGCTCAGGGAGCAGCTTGAATAAATCAACTCAGAGAAAATGAAACACTTGATTTCCCCAGACAGGGAAGGTATCTATCAAAAGAGAGGGCATAAACATATTGGCAGGTTACTTCAGATGGGAACTCACCTGATCATGAAGCATGAAGGGAACGAAAAGCAAAACAGGAGTAATGCAAGCAGGCTTCAGCCCTGACGAGCGCTCCCGAGGTCATCAGCACAGTACACCGAATCATCCTGGTGACTGCAGAGTCACCTGGAGCCTCCAAGGACAAGACCTTGGTGTCCTCGGTGCACAGAAACCCCGACTTATTTCCCAAGGAAACACTCTGTCCCAACTAATATTTTTTAAGTTAGTTTAACCCACACCATAATCTTCCATTCTCAAATCCATCTCCTCTGCTGACTAAAAGAAAATGTGTCTATAAAGAAAATCACAAATAATGAGATATTTTGGATCCATGTATTTCATGCTCCAAGAGATGCTGTCATCATGCCAGAAAGGGAGCTTAGAGTCCCATAGGAACCACCCTGGCTGTTACCATACTGGGCAGGGCACCACAGGCTTGTAGTATCACATACTAACAGTCTGCTTTTACAGGAAAATTGTTCATAAATGGTTCAGGTTGGAAGAGACGTTAAAGATCTTCCAGTTCCCACCCCCCTGCCACGGGCAGAGGCACCTCCCACCAGGTCAGGTTGCTCAAAGCCCCATCCAACCTGGTCTTGAACATCTCCAGGGATGGGGCTTCCACAGCTTCTCTGGGCAACCTGTTCCAGTGTCTCACCATCCTCAGAGTCAAGAATTGCTTCCCAGTATCTAATCTAAATCTACCCTCTTCCAGATTAAAACTACTATTGCTCCTCCTGTTGCTCCACTCCCTGATAAGAAGTCCCTTCTCGTCTCTCCTGGAGCCCCTTTAGGGACTGGAAGGGGCTCTAAAGTCTCCCTGAGCCTTCTCTTCTCCAGCCTGAACAACCTCAACTCTCTCAAGCCTGTCCTCACAGCAGAGATGCCCCTTGCCTCTGAGCATCTTTGTGGCCTCTTCTGGACCAGCTCCAACAGGTCCACGTCCTTCTGATGTTGGAGGCCCCAGAGCTGGATGCAGTTCCCCAGGTGGGATCTCACCAGAACAGAGTAGAGGGGCAGAATCACCTCTTTTGCCCTGCTGGCTTTCCCACATTTATCTTTCCCTCTTTGAAAACAAGTGACACTTATTAAACACTGCAGAAGAGATGATGTGAGCTCCTTGGCGGCTTTTCACAACTGCCAGGTCTGAAAAGCGATTCTCCAGAGGCAACAAAACATCTCCCTGCCTGTGCCAGCTCTGATCCCACTGGCCAGGGCCACCCTTTGGCTCTCCCCGTCTCACAGGGCTGGGAAAGGGATGGGACCCGCAGCCAGTCATGCCAGCAGCGTGGCTCCAGGCACCTCGAACATCCCTGGGGTGGCAATCCTGGGGCAGGAGAGGTGTTCTCAGCAGGAATCACTGTCCTCTCCCAGGGTTTGTTGGGCTCACGCAACCACAGAGATTAACACGGGGCAGAAGACCAAAGCTGCTTTCTCCACACTCCCTTCATGTACAGATTAATGTTCCTTTGTTTTTGTAATACATGGATCTTAATGCCAGCACGGCATTTATAAATTAGACCAGTTGTCCCTGCTCTTGCTCTCAAAGCCTTTGTAGAACAATACCTGCTCCGAGCCTTTTCCCTGGCAGGGATCAGGGGAGGTTTGCAGGAGCCAGTGGTCGGCTAGCACAAAGGGAGCTGGCTCCAGGGGCACAGCCAGAGCACCTCATGTGAACCGGCCATTTGGTCCCCAAGGTATCTCCACAAATCACTTGGCCAATCCACAAAGTTCTGTCAGACCTCAAACTGAAAACAGCAGCTGCTGGAAGGAGTGACGACAGGGGATGGCCGGTGCTGACAGCATGGGGACACTGATGGCAATGCCGTACAGAGACACTCTGCTCACCTCTGTGCTCGGGCAAGGAGAGAGCCCCTCTCCAGCCCACAGAATTATAGAATGGTTCAGGTTGGAAGGGACCTTAAAGATCATCCAGTTCCAACCCCCCTGGCCTGGACAGGGACACCTCCCACCAGACCAGGTTGCTCCAAGTCCCATCCAGCCTGGCCTTGAACCCCTCCAGGGATGGGGCAGCCACAGCTTCTCTGGGCAGCCTGTTCCAGTGCCTCACCACCCTCACAGGAAAGAGTTTCTTCCTAATATATAATCTAAATCTCTCTTCTTTCAGTCTACAACCATTACCCCTCGTCCTATCACTCCACTCCACGATAAAGAGCCACTCCCCATCTCTCCTTTAGGCCCCCTTTAGATATTGGAAGGCTGCTATAAGGTCTCCCAGGAGCCTTCTCTTCTCCAGGCTGAACAACCCCAACTATCTCAGCCTGTCCTCATCGCAGAGGTGCTCCAACTCTCGCAGCATTTTTGTGGCCCCCCCTCTGGACATGTTCCAACAGGTCCAGGTCATTCCTGTGCTGGAAGGACATCTCTTCCGTGGACACCTCCTCCACAGCCCTGCAGTAGGAGGAGCATCATGAGCCTCATTCACCAACCTTGGCTTTCTAAAACAGAACGGGAAACCTCAGGGCCTGTGTCCCCCCCGAGCGCTGTTGGCAGAGACCCACCCTCTTTGAAAATAAGTGATACTTATTAAACACTTCAGAAGAGATGATGTGAGCAGAACCAGGCAGCAGAACCCCCCCTGAGATCCCCACCGGGGGTCACCCCGAGTCATGCTGTCTCCATCCAAACACCGGGCTGACCCCTCCAGCCATCCCTGGACCTTCAGCCAACTCCACAGAATCTATAATAAAGTACTGCAGAAAGAAAACCAGGGTGGGCTGATTTAAATCAACATCATATCGAGCTTCTAACATAATCAGAATTTATTTTGGCAACAGGGATCCCTCCACTTAAATAATCAATTTTTATCTTTTCTACGTCTCTTTTGCAGGGATTTGCCCCAAAGAATGTATTCAGTAACATTCCCTACCTTCGCATTTTCTCTCTGCGGAATCTGCAGAACGTGTTCATTCTAAATAGGGCCATGTTGATGCTCTGCAGAGGATGCGACAGTTCTTTTCGTTAGCAAGAGCCATCTCCCTTTTTAGTAAATACACGCGGTTGAGCTTTTTTAAGCAATTCTACAGCTTGCCATGACTTTTGATTTTCCATCCTAGAACTTAGAAAACGGCATACAACACATTTCATACTTAATATTTTATTTGTGATACGTGACAAGTTGCATTCAAAGGGGTCCATAAATTCAATGTAAATGTGAACGTTTTAAATTGCTCTTCTGGTAAGTCAGAACTAAATTTATCAAAGCAGACTGTATTTCAAATCAATTGACTAAAGCCATGTCAGGCTTATCTGTGAGCTGCAAACTCTGCTGACTGGCCCTTTTCTAAGGGATTGCCAAGATTTAATAGCCATCGAATGCCACTTGTCTTATGCTTCATTCTCTACACAGGTTGGAAGAAAACCTCCCACGTTTTCTGGCTTTTTCAACTCCGAATAGGTCTGTATTTTGAATGACCAGCCTTTGAACAAAACTGGCTGAATAAACCGGATTTTTTTCTGCTTTCCTAAACTGGTTTAGCAACACGGCAAACTCCTGGTGCTGAGATGCTTCCTTCTCCCAGGAGCCCGACCTCTTCCAAGATACCAGCAAAACCCACAAACCACCCACCATTATATTTTACTGACCTCCCATGAGTTTCACAGACTCTAGTAAAAACAGGCTTCCACATTCTTCCGTGATGAGAAAGTGGGAATATGGCTCCACACCTCGCCCCACTTGCAACACGTCCTTCTCCGCGTTCCTCTTAAGGACCATGAACCGCCCCATCGGCTCCACAGCCGGAGGTGGCATCTGCCACTGCCCCTGTGGGAACTCATGGAAACCTGTCCGATAATCCCACTCCTTGGCAATTCCACGCAAAAAAACAAGTGGGTGCAAACGGGGGGCTGCAGACCACAGCGCTCCCTGTGCCCCATTCAAACCAGCAGTACACCGGGAAGGCTCCCAGTCGGATTGCTGAGGGATGTCAGGAGTGACTTCCAGATGCGGACTGTATAAAACATAATATTCTTCCCACTTCATTTGGCAGTGGAATTATTGCTAAGGAAACCGGTGCCGCAAATTCTGCATTTTTATGTCTCTATTGGATGAAGCACAAGCTGAAAACGGGCAGATGGCAGACAAGAGAGGAATCCAGCATGGAAAAAAGGAGAAGACCACAAATACCACTTATATTGGTGGCAGCCAACCAGGGAGGATGCCGGGGGGCACACCAGGCAAGCAAGACCTGCTGGCACAGGCAGCAAAACCAGCCCATTGCTGCCCATGGGAGGACCACTGCTCCTGCCTCTCCCCCCTACCAGTGGGGAGTGGACCATAGTGGACCAGCACCCTCCTCTTCCTCCCAGCAAAGCACAACAGCCACCAGGGATGGATGGGGAAGGGAGGAAGAAGCAGCAACGTCCCAGAGGTTCCCACCATCAGCGTCCCCTCTCCCAGGAGGGGGATGCCAGGACCTGCCGTGGTGGCTGCGCATCACCAGCCATGCCAGCTCCGGCACCACTCCCCGTGCAGCCCCCCAGAGCCTGCAGTGGGGTCTGGGGGCTGGCCTAGGTAAAAACTTCATCTGGTGCCAGAACCTCCTGGCAGAACTGCTTTATCACTGGGCATGTTTATACCAAGACCAAACCTTTGCAGAGACGCAGCTGCAAGGGCATAAAAATGCTTTCCCTTATTATGTCTGGAATCGGGTGTAAGTTATATCTGCAAAACTTCTTTTCTGCTGGCAAACCACTTGTTTTCTGGAGACTTCACAACTTACGCAACAATAACATCTCCCCGTGCCCTCAAAGCAGATCATGCTTTGAGTCATCTCGTAAAGAGTAAACACGCAAATTATAGCAAAGGTTTCACATATCTATGGTCTTCTTGGCACTCTTTGCCCTGATCTCAGCAACAGAGGAGGCAAATTCCTCAGCATCCCGCAGGAACTGCCTAATGTCCAGCCGGGTCCTCCTGCTCCGTGGCCTTGCCTTCCCTGCTGGTTGCCCTATGGCCGTGCATGCCCATGGCTACCAGCTGCCCACACCTGGGGCAGGACCCCAGCACCTTGGTGAGGCTGGGCTGGTGGGGACAAGGAGCAAGCCATGCTGGCACCAACCCCAGTGGTACCCTCAGGGCAAGCCCAGAGCATCCCAGCCCAGCATGGACCTGGGAAAGGGTGCCTTGATGCCAGCATGCTCTTTTTCGTGCCACAGGGCACAGCCGGCCGGACCTGTCATTTTGGGGGCTGAAAGGATTTATTGGGAAATACAGAGGGCGGAACCCTGCAGCAGCAGCAGCAGCAATCAGCTGGTCCCAGGGGACCCACGTGCGTGGGAGGAACCCCCATAAAACACAGGCAGACACTGAAATCTGCCGACGCGCCGGCGACTCGGGCAACTGTTCCAGCTCAGGCTCTAATTAAGACTTTACGTACCAACGTGGCAAAACGGAGGACAAGCTGAATGAAGGGAGAAGGGCTGTCCCTCAGCCCAGCCCCATCCCACAGCAGGGCACAGCTCTGGGGGAAGGATGCTCCATCCCACCCGCACCCCGGCTCTGCCCCCCCCCCTTTAAAGCCACCCTCCCAAACGACCCAGAACCGAGGGCCTGGCATTTGGCACAGGCTGTGCTGTAAACAGGAAAGGGGAAAAAGAAAATAAATCCCTGTGCTGCTATTTTTTTCTTTTTTTTCTAACCATTTAAAGATGTTTCTGGGGACTAGGGAGCAGATCGGGAAGTAACGATTTCTTTGCAAGTGGAAGAGCGTGTTACCGGGGAAAGACTTTCCGACCACAGGGGACACATCAAAACAAAGCAAATAACTAAAGACCAGAAAACTAAATCCATGTGAACAGGCTGAGCTGACTGGGATGACCTGACACGTTCTGAAGTGTAGGAACACGGGCAGGGACAAAGCCCAGAGAGGGCTGAGAAGGGGACACGGTCCCCGTGGGACCCACAGCTCCAGACTTTGGACCCCAGGTGGACACGTGCCACCCAGATCTGCCCCGCTGAATGGAGCTGGCACTTCCAGAGAGCTGGAGAAGGGACAGGGTGCAACCTGGAAGGGTTAGTTCTCAAGCTGGTACCAGAGCAGTGAGAAGCAGTGATGCTGATTTCATGGCAATCCTCACAACGTCATGGCAGAGGCTGGCAGAGCCCCATCCAGTTGGGGAGGGACACCTATGACCTTCCCATGGACAGGATGGGGCAAAAGCCCCCTTTGTCCACATCTCCTCCACAGTGTCTGCAGACGGATTGCTGCAGGCACCAAGCAAGGGATGGAGTTGTTCTCTGTACATCTCCTTTCTATTATCTTCTGACAATACACACACAAACCCCATGCGTCGCGTCCGCAGGCAGAAGACGACACATGCCCACAGACCCCCACACAAACACACACGACTCAAGAAAACAGTATTTGCAGGCAGGACTTCATTTTCCAGTTAACCCACCTAATTTTCATGCCACCCAGATGAAAGCAATTCACCTGACGCGCGCACAAATAGCTTTTCTTCTTTCCTCTCTTTTACGAGAGAAAAGAGGAGCTGCCGAGACAGCCCCCTCCGAGCCCTCCCAGAAAATGTGCAAGTGCTCCAGATAGTCAGGGAGGAGGAGGAGGCAGAAGCCTTCGCTAGGAAATTACTGATACAAAAACTTGCGCCTGGGCTCCATTCTCAGCACACGGGCCAAGGTCAAAGCAGTTTTTTGGTTGTTTTTTTTCTGCCGTTTCTAACCCGCAAGGAAGCTAATGCAGCCAAAATATGTAACACCAGTCAAACTGCTGAAGGGCTGGTGAGAAAACACTGGAAAAAGAAGTAAAGTATCATCTCGGGGAAGACACGAAGCAGCCCCCTAAGGCCTTCCCCAACCAGTGAGAACAGGGGGGGGAGAGGAAGCAAAGTCCAAGGTTTTCCAATCTCATCCTGGGAACTGACCATGTCCCAGTGACTCTATAAAAGGCATTTTAGGAAATCTGCAGCCTGCACTCTGGTATTTCTGTGGATCGCTCCCGATGGCAGCAACTCCAGGAAGACCCAGCGGGACAGTGGTCCAGCAGCAGGGGTGAAGATGCTGTTGTAAAGCAGGATATACCCCCAGGGCTCTACCCAAAGCCACCAACTGCAGCCAGTCCCAGTTTCTAGCTCCAGCAGGAACCCATTGGTGCAGGGGGGAGAGGGTATCCACCAGCCTGCACCCACCCATCCCCAACAACTCACCAGCACATCAGACCCCCCAGATTCCAGCAAGAGCTTAACCCCGAGCTTCGTAGGCGGTACAAACACTCCTGGTGTCCCGATGCTGGTGGTTCTGCACTGACTTTCCAAGCCTTATTTAAGACATATCTTTTTCTCTCAGAGCTGCTTTGGAAGCAGCAGCCACCTTGCCACAATCTCAAGGGGCTCACCGTGGTCCCTGGCAGCCCCTCAGCAGCCCCACGACCCGGGCAGCGGGATGGGGGCACCCAACCAACCCCTCCAGCAAAACCAGGGGCTTGTCCACCGCTCTTCACTGGGGACTGTTATTTATTTATCACGGTGTGCTCCATTCCACTTTTTGATTGCACAGAAAAGTCACCAGCCTGGGGTGTAATCCAGCCTGTGCGGATACCTGAGATGCACAGAGCAGCTCAGCATCCAATTCCTGCCCCAGTGGGATGGGTGCCGGCTGCCTGGAGAAAGGGCAGCAGCTATAAATACCTGTAGAGCTGGGCCATATTTTAAAGATGATTTCTGTTACTGCAAAAGTCATTTAATCGCTGGTCTGTGTCCCGACAAACCATTCTTACTGCTTCCGAGGACATGTCAGCCTTTGACTTAAGTTTTGTTCTCATTATTTAAAAAGGCCTCCCCAGACAGGGGGCTGGGGAGTTTCAATCCACAGAGGAGCGTGGGTGACCTTGCTCTTTCTGGCTTCTGCTCAGATTGTATTAAACAGGAAAAAAGCCGCAGTAGGAGAGCAAGCCAGAGCCCGGCCTGCCCTCCCTGCCTGTCCCCTCTGTCCCTGCCCGCCACCCCTGGAGCACGGAGGCTCCTGCCCAGGTCCCCTGAGGTGAGATGCTGCACTCCTCTAACCCCTCTCCTGCAAACACTGTCCTGGAGCCTGGGAGTCAGCTGGGGTCAGACATCCCTGAGGGCACCACTCGGGTCCACTAAAGTAAATGGGACTATTGGACAGGGCGTAAAGTCCAGCGCACGAGTCCGCTTCTGCAGGAATCTCTCCCAAAACGGAGCTCAAACCCCAGCCTGCCCCTCCCACCCCGGGAGCCCAGCTCCAATGGCCACTCGTAGGCTTTGAGGGACTGCTGCCAAAGCCACCGGCTCACGACAAACCTCACCTCCCTCCATCTGTGGAAAAGGAAAAATACCTACTCTGCACGGTTGCCTGGAGGCTAAACGAATTGCCACTCCTAAGTGCTTCAGAAGCAAACTGCCACAAAAGCACAAAGTACTATTACGGGTAGTATTTTCACTCCTGTTACAGGATACACTGAACCTCACCTAAAAAATAGTCAGGAGAAGAATCGGGGTCATACTCATCATTTCTGAAGCAGAATCGGACACAAACTAGGGGTTGGAAGAGTGGGCTACGCTGCCCCTGCCAGGTGAGTGAGGTGTCTCACTGTGGGGCTCTCCTGGGGCTGCTCCTTCTCTTTGTCCCAAAACCCAGAGCTGGGAGAAGGGTTAAGCTGAAGTTGGACCTGGATGAGATGCCCAGGCAGGTCAGCGGAGAAGACAGAGCGAGCGGTGGATACAGCAAAAGGGAATATGGATGAAGAACCTCCGTCACAAGTCTTTGCCATGACAACTAGGTCAGTTCCTTTTTAGTTTAATGAGCTTACTCATACCCATATTATGGTTAAAAAAAAAATGAAGCTAGTTCTGGTCCCCACAGTGCACAGGGACTATGGATACCAGCAGCCTGCCTGAGTTAAAAATCCCAAAGTGACCCAAATGCTTTCTTCCACCTCTGGAAAACAGACAGAGCCTGGCTTCTCCACAGCCTCCAGCACCAGGTCACGGCCGGACGAGGTCACTCCAGCTCAAAAGCCAGGAATGCTCATTCATGCAGACGTGGCCATCAAACCACCTATCTCCACGCAGCCATCGATACTCACAGAATCACAGAATCTTCTAGGTTGGAAGGGACCTTAAAGATCATCTTGTCCAACCGTCAACCTAACTGACAAAAATAGACACCCGCACAACAAACAAGAAGCATCACCATCACTAAACCATACCTCCCAGCACTACATCAACCCGTCTTTTGAACACCTCCAGGGATGGTGCCTCAACCACCTCCCTGGGCAGCCCATTCCAATGGCTGATAACCCTTTCAGTGAAAAAATTTTTCCTAATATCCATCCTGAACCTCCCCTGGCGTAACTTGAGGCCAACTCCTTTGATTCCCTCCAAGGGAGATATTCCTCACCTGTCACTTGCTGAGGAGGGATTGCTCCGTTGCTCCCCGGGGAGGCTGTGGCATGGTGGCTCCGCCACGGCTGTGCCCAACCGCCCGTGGCCACCCAGGGCCAGCTGGGCTGGTCACAGCCCTCAGGCTTTTTTCAAACTCCAACAGTGCTGTGACAGACTCACTAATCTAAACAAACCCTGCTCTCCTTGGCTGAAGAGTAATTGACTCTGTATCTTAATGGCAGAACAGATTACAGCGTCCAGCCACCCTGCAGCGACAGCCGGGAAAGCCGGTGACAGTGACTGACAGAACACTCCACCCCGGCCAAAGGAGGATAAAAGGATAAAATAGCCATTCATCACATTCTGGTTTCCCTTTGGGTGTCCCCCGTTGTCACAACCAGCATCTCAAAAATGCCGAGAATCGCTGAAATGGAAAATGACCATAATCTCTACATTTTTTCCCTTCCCCTGCATCAAGACTGCTGTGTATTCTGTAAAGCCCAAGCCCTAAAACACCTCCCTCCCAAAAGATAGATGTTTTCACCCTGTCAAGAGCAGCTCACCTGCCCCACCAGGCTCCAGCTTGCCCAGTTGCCAGTTTCCTCAAGCTCCAGATGCAACTCCCTCTGCATAAACTGCGGGCAGAGGGTGAACTCTCCCACGGTCCCAGCCTGGGCTCCTGGGATTTCCTCTGGGATCACAAAATGTCACAGGGATCCTTTGCTGTCAGCACATGAGTGTGGTAATAGATGAGGCTCCCTGCAGCAATGCACTCGGGTCAGCAGGAACATCGCTGCTGCCAGCAGCGCCGTCAGCCACACAGAGACACTGCACCTTCTGCCACGGGCTCTCCTTTCACAATTTACACTTTCTGCTGCACGGCGCAGATCTGAAGTTCACAAGACAACTTCTTTTACAGGCTTTAGCTTTTCCAAGCAAATACTGCCTCCAGCCAGCCCCAACTTCCTACCCCTGGATCCCAAAACTCTTCACCGAAGGAAGGCTCGTCACTCTGCAACCGCAGCCCGAGAGACTGAGCCCTCTGGACATCCACCCTCCTCATTTAGGTGCCAACTCAAAACTGTGAGTGATGAGGTCACTGGAAATATATCGTTCTCACCCCTGGGGGTATGCAAAATCTAAGATTTGCTTCTCACTTCCACAAATAAATGAGCATATTTACTCAGCTTTATGTCACAGGACCCATCTCTGGAAAAGATCTGAACCTACAAGAAAATGAAGGTGCTTTCGTGCATCAGGTAGAAGTTCTTTGTGTCCTCCTGCTGTTCATATTCAATGTCAAATCCTAAGTTACACTTTCTGCTAATTAATTTAAAGCTCTTACACAGAGCAAAACAAGCTTCTGCAAGGACCCATATGTGTGCCAACACCTGATGCATGAGGGTATCTCCTGTGGTGCCCAGGAAGCAGGACACCGTGGCCACCAGGGCTCCCCTGGGCTGCCAAGAGAAGCAGGGAGGGTACCTGCACGTGCAACACGGTGCTCCATAGGGTACACCACAAGCACAGCATCCTGTATCCAACAACCAACTTGCCAGGCCCAGTAGAGACCAAGGTACCAGCTGGTCTGCCCTCACAGCCAAAGATGAGAGGGAAAGGAAGCAGGACCCAGATTCATGGACTCCCATCTGAGATGAGCTGTAGCAGGATGGGGCAGGGACACCCCATGGGTGAATGCTGGATCTCAGCTCTGGTGTGGCAGCATCCTAACCCCCAGCAGTGCGACCCCTCAGCGCTCACCACATCCTACCAGCATACTTGAAGGTAAGGCAACTGTTGACGTCCTCAAGACTTCTTCAAAGAACACTAACAAGATCCAGACAGTGGTCCTGTGGCCTCCCCCTCCTCATCACTTGCTGGACCATGAAGCCCGAGCTATAGAGAAGGACTCTGAGCAGGTTACTGCTCCTCTAAGTCCCTGCTGCTGCGTATGCTTCCCAGGCAGATCTGTGTCTTCCTGGTGTTCCCTGCTGGTATCTGTGCCAGCTTGTGCAGGAGGAAGAGAAGATCCGGCTGACGCAGAGATTCACAAAAGACACTGCCAGGTGTTTTCTATGGCCACAGCTTTCCAGGCAGAAGCCAGTGAGGTTCACTCTGTAGCTGCCTCTAGAACCCTGGTAGCAAGGAGATGTTGCAATACCGCAGTTTGGTTTGCAATCCAACAACTGTGACAAGTTGGCAGAGGCAGGACAGCATGTCTGCATTGGCCAAGTATTAAGATAGAACATGTCTGTATCCGTCTCTTAATTGTTTACCAGCCATAAACGCTTCACTAAAAAGGGAGACAGGACATCTGCCTCCTGTGCACGCTGTCTTCCGGCTCTCTTGAGTTAAAAAAAGAGCTGGAAAGGAGCCGGTACCCACGCAGAAAACTTTGTCTTTGCTGCATTCCCAAGAATACGGTTCACCCAAGGTGAGAGGAGATCACTTCTGGTAACTGCTAAGGATAAGAACGAAGAAAGGTGCCCATGCCCTCTGCGCCGTGTCACCAATTTGATGTGGCATCAACGAGCAGTCTCTTCCCAGCTGACACGAGGTGGCTGGTCTGTTGCAGATGACTTTACAGCTCCCGCTTTCTGTCTGTTTCTAGTGCAGATGTCCCTCTTGGCAGAAAACATTCTTCAGAAAAAGAAAATTCGCTCTAAATTGCAAAAATATATTGAAATAAACTGAACAGGAGGATGAAAAGACCATGTCTCATGAGCCCAGCAGGCAGTGAGGTTCATCTGGTGCCTCTTGCTTAGCGCTGCCTTCTGGCTTATGACGCTGAACTGTTTTTTTCCACTTGCAAAGGCATTCAAGACTGCTCACATCCTGAAAATCCAACAGGGGAATGCAGGGGGAATAGAGCAAACAGCTAAAGCTGATACCTCTAAAGGCATATAAATCACCTTGCAATATACCAAACATTAAAATCCTCCTTTAAAAGCTCACACGTATGCGGAGGTGTGAGGTTTATTGCGCTATTATGTCAAGATGTCTGTGAGCTGCTAGCGGCAAAGGAGGGGTTTGAGGAACTGCGTGACAAGGGCCAAAGGCTGCTTGGAACCTCTACAAACATCTGCAATGCAGTGAGTTCACAGATGACACTCACGAGTTACTGCACACCAGCTGAGCTGCATCACCCTCGCTGGGTCCTGTTGTCCAGGAGCATCTCCTCTCTCAACCCATTCTGGCCATGGTGGGCTCCCATCTGCTGCCTCAGGGAACGTGGAGCCTGGGAACTCCCAGGGCTGTGGGCTGAGCCCCACACAGCAGGAGTACAGTCCCAGCCGACACCACAAGCCCCACCTGGGAGCACCTCATTGGGAAAGATGCTCCCAGGCCTCGAGCTGAATGTCTGTGCAAGGGGGAAACCTCATTTTCATAGTCATAGAATGGTTTGGGTTGGAAGGAACCTTAAAGATCATCCAGTTCCAACCCCCCCAACTCTCACTAGACCAGGTTGCTCAAAGCCTTATCCAACCTGGCCTTCAACACCTCCAGAATGGGGCTTCCACAGCTTCTCGGAGCAACCTGGGCCAATGTCTCACCATCCTCACAGGAAAGAATTCTTTCCTAGCATCTAATCTAAATCTACCCTCTTCCAGGTTAAAACTACTATTGCTCATCCTGTTGCTCTACTCCCTGATCAAGAGTCCCTCCCCATCTCTCCTGTAGCCCCTTTAGGTACTGGAAGGGGCTTTAAGGTCTCCCCAGAGACTTCTCTTCTCCAGGCTGAACAACCCCAACTCTCTCAGCCTGTCCTCACAGCAGAGATGCCCCTTGCCTCTGAGCATCGTTGTGGCCTCCTCTGGACCAGCTCCAACAGGTCCATGTCATTCTGATGTTGGGGGCCCCAGAGCCGGACACAGTTTTCCAGATGGGGTCTCTCCAGAGCAGAGCAAAGGGGGAGAATCACCTCCTTCACCTGCTGAGGGGAGGTGCTTTTCAGGAGTATATTTCCAATATTTAACTGCCAGAGTCCCACAACCCCTGCACCATCTTTGGGATCTACTGGAGAAGCTCAAAGAAAGAAACGTTTTTTACTAGAAGTAGTAGAAAGTCTCCCACAGAATAGTTTTCTTTCAGCAAACGCTCATTTGATAAATTACAAAAAAAAAAAAATGTTCCACGGGCTGATGAAACAATGCCACTTTTTTCTTTTATATTTAACTTTGTAATTTTAGCCTACTATCACAAGCGGAAAGTATCTATTTCAAGCTGAACAGCCAACCAAAGCAGCCCAGTGGACAGCCACCAGCCAGCGAGCCAAGTACAGCTTCAAAGCCAATTAGAACAACAAATGCCATCACAGAAATGGCAAATTAGGACAGCCATTTTAAAATCAGTCATTTATAAAATATGAATGAAGCTCAGTGCTAAGACAAAAATGTAATTAAAATGAATGACAGAGAAATACAAAGAAACTGAACTACCTCTTTCTTGTTACAAATTACTTTTCGCTCGGTGAAATGAAACAGCTTTCACCACACCAAAACAAAATGTTCCCAATACGACTGAAAAAATTTCCAATATATTAAGAAATGTTGGAACTTCTTCCTGCAACGAATGGCAGCATTTCCAGCTTTCTTCCCAGTTCACCAGCATGACTTTTTCTCTACCCCCACCCCACGCACAGATTGACTTCTGATCAGCTCCAGTTTCCACTGTGCTTTTCCCCTTGGACTCCCCATCTGACATTCGCCCTGGAAGCGCTGCCTGCCTTTATTTTTCATTTGCCTGAGAGATCCAATTCAAAGATGCCACCTTGGCAAGGGACACAGAGCGAACCGTTGTCTCCTGCCCGGAGCTAAGGGTGGCCTTGGAGGCTCCTCGGAGCGGAGGCCGGGGGAGTTGTGCATCCCCCGGAGGGGTTGCCCGGGTCATGGATAGCATTCGGCATCCACCCCCTGGTTACACTGTTTCTGCTTTAATTCTTGCCGGGACTGTCCCACGCCTTCCTCAATCTGAAGCAAGGGGCCAGAGGCAGAGATTTCCAGGAATCGCCGGCTCCGTGCCATGGGGACAGGGCAGCAACAGTGGTCTGCTCCCAACAGGAGCGCCCATAAACCTGACAGAGGCTCCTGAGCTCCTCGGCATGGCCCCTGCCCCATCCAGATATCTCCTACCCCACGATGCTCTCAGCAGGGTGGTGACAAATCGTCACCTGGAGGCATGTCCCAGGAGAGCAGCTCTGTGGAAAGAAACCTGGGAGTCCTTGTGGACAACAGGATGACCATGAGCCAGCAATGTGCCCTTGTGGCCAAGAAGGTCAATGGCAACCTGGGGTGCATCAGGAAGAGCGCAACCAGCAGGTCGAGGGAGGTCATCCTGCCCCTCTGCTCTGCCCTGGGGAGGCCCCATCTGGAGCACTGGGACCAGTTCTGGGCTCCCCAGTTCAAGAAGGACAGGGAGCTGCTGGAGAGGGGACAGCAAAGGGCCACAAAGATGATTAAGGGCCTGGAGCATCTCTCCTATGATGAGAGGCTGAGGGACTTGGGTCTTTTTAGTCTGGAGAAGAGAAGGCTTAGGGAAGATCTAATTAATGCGTACAAATACTTAAAGGGTAGGTGTCAGGAGGATGGGGCTGGTCTTTTTTCAGTGGTGCCCAGTGACAGGACAAGAAGAAATGGGCACAAACTTGAGTATAAGAAGTTCCACCTAAACATGAGGAGGAACTTCTTTACTGTGAGAGTGGTAGAGCACTGGAAGAGGCTGCCCAGAGAGGTGGTGGAGTCTCCTTCTCTGGAGACATTCAAAACCCACCTGGACAAGTCCCTGTGCAACATGCTCTGGGTAGACCCGCTCTGGCAGGGGGGTTGGACTAGATAATCTCCAGAGGTCCCTTCCAACCCCATATGATTCTATGAGGGGGTGATGCTGCACCAGGGGACAATGCCTGTCCCCACCAAGGGGACCTGATGCCCATCCCCACAGCCTCCCAAGAAGGAAACATGGGTGGAAAGGGCACAGCTGTGAACCAGCACTGTTTTCCTTCAGATACAGCAATACACAAAGCCACAGATTCCTACAAGGGCTACAGAACACGCTTTCTCTCTCTCACTCACAATCAGTGTTTTGAAGTCTGTTGTCCTTTTGGCCTCAGAAAAAGCACCAAATGACTCCCCCCTTTTTAACTAGCTCTCTGTGGCTGAAATGAGGTTCTCAGAACAGGAAACGCAGTGGGTTATGCTACAGACCAGCAGAGCCCAACTAGCATCTGCGTAACAAATAAATACCAGTGAATACCTCAAACAGGAAAAAAAACGTAAAAGCAGTACAAGTAGAAGAGCTGCCACAGGCAAATCTTTTACTGCTTCCTGCCCACAAGTCCTCGGAAATACAGGATGGAGTAAACAAAATGCCTGTATAACTCAAACCCACCAATACCCTCACAGTTTTTTATGCATTATTTCTCTGGTCAAATTTTCTGAATTCTCAGCCGCTGTTTTCTATGCCAAGAGTCTCGTGGAGTGCATCCTCTCGCTGCAACCAGCACTTGAGAGAAACTGGGGACATGGAGGAAGTAATCACTGTTGGTATCGAGCATGAGACTCTGGGGGCAGATTTCAGATTCTGTAAGAGCTCAGAAATTCAAGGCACGGAGAGAAGAGGATGGGAAAGCACACAGGGGGGTGGGGGAACGTCTGCCCTTGAAGAGTCTTACAATGAATGAGTAAAAAAGGAAATAGATGTTTTGCGTGGTAAGAGCAGACAGGCGGGTCCCACACAAACACACCGTGCGTGTGTGCCCTCCACAGCCGTCCCTTAACAAGGTGATGCATCTCCCCTTCCAGTGGGGAGGGGGAGAGGGAGAGCTGGAGAGTGGGAGAGTCAGAAGACAAGGAGGGAGAGAGGAGGGAGGGGGAAAGAAGGAGACCGTCTTATGGCACTTGGTGTATGCTGTGGAAACACTGGGAAAACTCCAGAATCAAAATCAATTGAGTGAAAGGAGCAAATTGGAAAATAAAGAACATTGGAAACAGTTATTCTTCCTTCATCCATTGCCAGGGACATAAATCCCAATTTAATGGCACAGGATGCCCCTCAGGCAGAACTGTTCCCCACCTCCAGCACTGCTGCACCCACAAGGATAAACCTGAGTGAGGATTGAGACCACTGACACTTTTCCAGTGCCCATGGGGCTCAGAGAGTGTGTTAACACAAAGACCACAATCTTTCCAGTTCTGACAGCCAGGCTCTCTGCGTTACAGCACCAGGACTCCAGCTCTTGGAGCAGATTTCAACGCACACCCTGCATCAAGTCAAACGTCCCGTCTCTAGAAAGGGCCACTTGCTGTCCTCACACCACCACAGGACGGGTCTAGGTGACTCGATGTGTACAAGAATAATCTTGTTTATCAGTTTAAATGAAAACTAACTCATGGGAGAGACTAAATAAATCAGCATCCTCAAAAGGAAATGAAAGCAAGTCGATCAGCTAACCATGGAAGAGAAGGAATGAGCTTTGGCTCGCACACCACAATCCTTCAGAGAGCAACTCCCAGGAGCGAGGAAAAGGAACTGCAAGCACCGTGTCCCAGCACTGGGTGACCCAGTGGCCAGAAGCCAGCAGCGCCCATCTCTGCCACTCTCCTGGGTCGTGAGGGGTTTGCTGCACCCGCTGTCAGGCTGTGAAAATAAATCTGCGAACATCCCAGCCTCTCCAGTTACCCTGCCCCAGCGTATCACTTGTTTCACAACCTTAACTCAAGCCAGGACAGATGCCACAGCCTGGTAGCGTGCCAGTTCACTTTTAAACATGTCCTGAGTTCTCCAAACCAGGCATAGCACTGGTGCAGGATGGGCGTTTCGTGCCGTGTTTATAACAGCCTCCTCCTGCCTGTGGGTAGGGAACCTCTGAAAGGGGCTTTTAATTAATGCTGTATCCTGGGAAAGCTCAGCTCCCATCCCTCCTCCAGCTTCGCACGGGGCTTCTGCTCCTTTCCCCTCTGTGTTTAGGCAGTTGGAAAGGCAGCCCCGTTGGCACAGGCTGGCAGCCACCCTGCCCCATGCTCCAGAAGCCACTCGTGACTCAGCCGTGCTCCATGTAGATCCCATTCCGCACGGAAAAGCGGAGCACTGGTTTGGCAGCCAGGGACAAAACTTGGCTGCAGAAGACCTTAGCACACAGTTACAAACCCTGCAGATCTACAGGCTTCAAACCAGAGGCCAGATCCCATGGCTGCTGAAGCTGGGGAGCCCGTCACTCAAATGCCACAAGGGTCTGGTGTCCCCTCTTCCACCCCGGGCTCCCCCTTTGACTGTGATGAAGCCCAAGAGCTTGCAGGGTCTGAAGACAGCTTGGCAAGCACCTACATGAATCCAGGATACTTCTCAGGCGTGTCCTAGGAAAGATTTCTCCTACTGTAAACTCGCTAGGATCTCTGTCGCAACTTGGAGAATTAATTGCTAATTTAAGGCACAGTCACTCCCAGTGAATAACAGCGATGCGAACTGGCCTGGCACAACATGAAAACACAGATGACCGTGATGTAAGCGTACACCGCTGAACTCGCTGCTACCCACGACTGGCCTAAAATCTGGAAGTGATCAGGAAAAACCACGGAATCTGGTTTTCCAAACAAGATCTGACAAGAGATCAACTCTGTCACCTACTAAATAAGAGAGACAAGAAAGGGATGTTTCCTGGGGAAGATGCAGTGCTCTGTAACAGCATTTGTTTGTCCCACGACGACTCCTACCTACGCAGAAACCTCAGAACACCATGGCCAAAGTCTCCTCAAAAGAGGAAAACCTCAGCTGCACCTCAGAAGAAGGACTTGACTCCAGCCGAGAGCACTGGTAGTAGGAGTGTAAGCTTAAAGAACTGAAAATCAGAATTGAAAGGTGATGAGGAAGAAAACTTTTTCTTTTTTTATGCTTTCTCTTCTGCTTTTATCGGGAACCATCAACGACGTTCCCAACCACCCGTGGTTCACAATCCATGGATCCGTACCAGCAGCTGCGCACCACGACGCTGGCCGGAGGGACAGGCTTCAGAATGAGCAATCTTCCACGCACGGCTTGTCTTCAAAAGAAATATTTACATAATGCTGCCTTTCTCCTGCACAGAGAGGTCATAGGGACAGACAGGAGGGTCATCCCCTTTGCAGGGGCTTTTAAGTCTCAGCAGTGAGGAGCTGAGGGTCCCCCAGATGTCTCCTGGGAAAGGGGACACCAGAGTAGACCCCAGGTGGGCACCAGGACAGACGGTGGCCAGGAGTGAAGGCTGCCTGGAGAACGGCCTCCTGCTCCTTCTCTCATCTGCCGGTGTAATAACCTGCCCTTGATCTTCTTATCTGACTCTTATCTCCTCCAGTAGGTAGAAATTACTACAGGTATTATCTGTAAGCGGTATCACAATTACATAGCTGGTCACAAAAAGATTATATAGCCATTATGCCAGGCGAGGCATAAACACATGGCGCGGGCCCAAGCCGATTACAACCCAACCAGAGAAAGGAATCCGCAGGTAGGTGTAACTGCAAACACAGGGATGCCAAAGAGGTAGCAACAGTAACAGCAAATGCCACTTAAGAAAACATCTGAAACTACATGGACAGTTAAGATTTTTCTGAGCCAGTTACCTCCTAAATTAATCATAGCATGGTTAGAGTTGGAAGGGAACTTAGAGATCATCGAGTTCCAACCCCCCTGCCCTGGGCAGGGACACCTCCCACCAGACCAGGTTGCTCAAAGCCCCATCCAGCCTGGCCTTGAACCCCTCCAGGGATGGGGCAGCCCCAGCTTCTCTGGGCAGCCTGTTCCAGTGTCTCACCACTCTCACAGCAAAGAATTTCTTCTTAATATCTAATCTAAATCTCCCTCTTCCAACTTAAAACTATTACCCCTTGTCCTGACACTACACTTCTTTTTTCACCTTTTTTTTTAATCACCTTTATTTCCACTGCTTCAGTAATAGCTCCTCCTTTGGTTCCATTTTAGCTTAAGCCACCCATATCACTCACCCAGTGCTGTGTTCTGGTCTTAGAAGTCGTTTTGACATGGTAACCTTGGAGTTATTCTACCAATGCTGCATCTCGCTCTTGGAAGAGATTATTTAGTCACCTCAACAACCGCTGGTAATAATTATGCAACAACAAGACCACAAAGGTAAACAGTCCCCAGTGTAACAAAAGCTTGGATTAATTTGCTAATTGTATGTAATCACTGCTGGCACAATCAGGTACACAGAATCAAAAGCTTTAAATTAAATCAAGTTGTGTTAATGCCTATTTTCTTTACTCTGCAATGTTCCAGTGCCTCTAAACCCAGACCAATATCCACACACGCCAAGGGGCCAGCAGTGGTTATGGATTTGCAGGGTCACTGGTCCCTCTGAGCACCCATCCCACCCCCGGGGAGACCACCCACCACCCCAGGAAATTGCAAGGATGGCTCCTGCCAAGGGGGCACCTTCATTCAGTCCCCTCAGATCTGTTGGCATCCCCCAGGCGGTGACAGCATTTTGTTTTATGAGCTATGTGTGCCGTCTCCGAGGTGGAAGGCAGCACCCAATTTTCCACTAATGACCCCTCGAGCAGCCCAGCCCCCCCTTTCTCACAGCTTTAGAGGTAAACTCTTCCACTAGGAACCCCAAAACCCAAATCGACAGGAGTTTATACGAAGGGAAAATGTAAACAACTCTCATGGAACATTAAGAAACTGTTTGTGCTTTAGCGTCATATGTAAAGGAGGAACCGGGGGGTGTCTCTAACTTCAAAAATACCGATTTACACCTACCCAGGCTGCACCAGAGCTGAGCTGGGGTTGTGAAGAGAGGTTTGCCTTGGAGGGAAGAGATGCAGCCCCGTTAGCACAAAGCAGAAGGGTTCAAAAAGGGAAAGAACTAGGAGCAACACACCTTAAAATGCTCCTTACTCGTCTTCAAAGGAAGACGGGGCTGTGTCTGCAGCTGCCACCACCAGCACTGCAGCAGCACAGGGCTCTGAAGTGCCCATCTCCTGAGGCTGGGAGAGCTGCAGCCAGCCCACAGCGCTGCCCTGCAAGAAAATGCTGAGGCCACATTTTCTGAGGCTGAAAGAGTAAAGCTTTCTGCGCCACGCCACGCAAGAATTTAAACCTAGCACTAGAGGCTAGCGGGGGAGCTCAGCTCCAAAGCTGACCATCCTGAGGGAACTTTACTATAAAGCATTTCAGCTCCCATGACCTCCTTTCCCTACCTAGGAAGCTGGTACATGATCTGTTGCCACCAGCTCCAGCTGAGGCTGCTCACTGCGCTGGCACTAGGAGAAAGTCAAAAGCTACGGCAATTGATAGGCACCAGGCTGCAAAGTTAATGGAGACTTTGCTAGGATGAAATAGAAACCTGGCAGCAATGAGCCCATATGGCTTTAGACAGACCGCAAAGGACCATTCCTTTTTCCTTATAGCTTTTTAAAATCGCATCCGAGCACACAGAAGGGTATAAATAGTCAGCCCACCGCTCACTCGCAGCAGGTAGGTAATGCTGTGCAAGCAAGGGAGCTCAAAGGACAAGACAGTGGTATTTTAAAAGCTCTCTGCATTAGCTCCGGCTCCACCGATCCCTGCAGAAGTCTGGCAGCAGGAGCCCAGGCTCTCCCGGCCCCACTGTGCCAGGGAAGCAGGGACATGGACACAGCACATCGAACGGTGCCACGAGGAAGAGAAGGATACAGCATTTCCCACAGGAATAAGAGAGATGTCATTCATCTCTAAGGAGGTTCAGGAAAAATTTACCTGCTGGCCAGGTCCAGCCCACAGGACCTCCTGCTGACCACCCACCTAAGCCCAAACCTGGTCTCATCAAAAATATTCCCTGTCTCTCCAAGGTCCTATGGCCCAGGCTTCGTGGGCAAACAAACCATCACCAGGCTGAGCCTTCTGCTATCAAAAGCCTCCATCATCCACCGACTGCATTTCCATGGCTGAACTTTTCCCAACTTTACTCATCCCTGCTCACCCTGCGCTGATTTCGGCAGAGATTTATCCACACTCCAGAGGAGGATACACACAGCACACACAACTCCCGACACCAGTACGATGCTCATTTGGACCTTTCCTTACTTTTATCCCCCCTTTTTTTTATTTTGCCAAGCCCTCAGTTTCTTCTTAAAATTTCCAAGAATATTGCTGCGTAGATGATAATTACTACACCGCCCAAATAAAGCCCTGAGCATTTTAAAGCAGCAAAACAAGCACCAGAAGCAGGAGTGTGACGCGTTTGCCCTGTGCTAATTTAAAAGGGGGGAAAAAAAAAAAATAAATCTTAACTGTGGGTTTTAATCTTTGCTCCCACCACACAGAGTACCACAGGGTGAGCGTGCGGATGTGAAACTCCCAACGACGCAAACCCCGGCTGAGGGCTGCTACCAACCACTTGTTGTGGCTGGGGCTACCGCCAAGGCAGCACAAAAATACCCCCTTGCATTTCAGGATCTCCCTCCCGCTTCCATCCGCTGCAGCGATTCCCTCGCGCAGCAACGCGCTTTGCCGTGATGGAAGGTGATGATGCAGGATTCCCACTGTCTGCGTACACATTTTACAGAGATAATCTCCTTTTTTTTTTTTTTTTTTTTTGAGGTTAATCCACCAGGAAAAATTACTTCTGAACAAATCCTCCTTCTCAAACACATAAGCCTTTCCTCCTTTGCCGTATTCCTAAATACTCTACTGTCTACTTCAAAACACATCTCCTATCTGTACTTAAAACAGAGCTTCACATGTGGTATTTCTCTGCTTGGGCATTCAGCAGTTTCAGGATGTTCTGCACAGCCAGCTCACGGCAGAGCAAGGTGCAGGGAGAATTTTAACTTAATTTCCAGATGGGTCGGTGCCTGAAGCGCAGCGCCCCGATTCCCACCCGCAGCCGAGAGAAGGGGGGACAACAGACACGTAAGGAAATGAGATAAACCCATCACGGGGAGGGGGGTGGTGGAGAACACCAGGAGTTTAGCGCAGGATTTCTGGCACAATCTTGCCTAACACAAGTGACAGGGAGTTTATTTTTGGTAAAAAGAGAAGGCTCCGACCGCAGAGGGGTGAATCAAGCCGGGAGCAGCCGAGACAGGGGAGAACTGGACCCGCGGCGGCAGGGGGGGCTTGGGGGAGAGGGGGGCGCGGGATGCCGGTGGGATGCGGGATACGGGATGCCGATGCCGGCAGGATGCAGGGTGGGGGAAGCTGGTGGGATGCGCGATGCGGGGTGGGGGATGCCGGTGGGATGCGGGGTGGGGGATGCGGGACGCAAATACTCACCGGACCTCGCTGTAGGCGCCGGCGTAGCCCTCGGCCCAGGGTCCCAGCTCGCTCTTGATGCAGGCGGCGGGGGCGGCGAAGGGAGCCCGCCCCGCCGGGTACCAGGCGTCGGCGGGGAAGTCGGCGGTCTCGGCGGCCGCCCCGCGCCCGCAGCCGAAGGGCCCGGGGGGCGGCTCGGCGCAGGGCCCGTAGAGCTGCCCTTCCTCGGCGAAAAAGGTGGGCCAGGGGGGCGCGGAGCCCGGGGGGACCAGCTCGGTTCCGTAGCGGCACAGTCCTCCCCAGCCGCCTCCCGCCACCGGCCCCGGCGGGGTCTCCAGCTTGATGCGGGCGGGCGGCGGGGCCAGGCTGAAGGCGGGGGGCGGCCGAGAAGCGGGACCCGGCGAACCCCGGTAGAGCCCCGGTCCGGCGGCGGGCGGATCGACGGTCAGGGCGGCCTCGGGGGCGGCGAAGGCGGCCGGGACGGGCGGCGGTTCCGGCGGGTCCCCGCCGGGGGGGCGCGGGGCACGGGGGGGCTCGGCGGGCAGGGCGAACATGCAGTCCTCCCGGGGCAGCGGTTCTCCCGGCGCTTCCAGAGCTTCCAGGGCCAGGCCCATGGAGGCGGACACGGCCCTGCAGAGCTGTTTGGCGCTATCTCCCAACGGGTCCTCCTTGGCCGCCGGCTCGGCCTCGGGCGGCGGCAGCAACGGCAACGCTCCCGCTTCGCACAGCAGCTCCCTCAGCTCCCCGGCGCAGGGAAAAGGGGAACCCATGGCGGGGCCGCCGGTCGGGAGGGTTTTACCGGGGCCGCGGGGCTCCTGGGGCGGCAGGCATGGGGGGGAACCCGGCGGCGGGGGGGGGCTCGGCGGGCAGGGCGGCTGCTGGCTGGTGCCCGGGTCCTCCCGCGGCGCCTGGAAAGCCTCGCAGACGCTCTGGAAGAAGCTCTGGAAAGCCCCACGGAAGGTCCTGCCGCCCGCCCGCGGGTAGACGCGGCCGACCCCCAGCTGCACCTCCATGCCCGCCGGGAGCGAGGAAGCGAAAACGGCAACGGCAGGCGAGGTAAAGGACGGAGAGCCCCCCCCGCGGTAAGCACGGCCCGCCCCTCCCCGACCGTCCCGGCTTAGCAGCCGTGCCTCCCCGCGGCGTCCATCCCCGCCGGAGCGGTCGGCGGGATGCTGGGTGCGCGCAACAGGCGAGGAAAAGTTGGAGGCGGGAGAGCGGGCAGGTGCGGGCTCGGCGGGAGGCTGGCTCCGGTCGGTGTGAGCGGCGGCGAGCGGGGAGGCAGGCTGGCGGGGGAAGGAGGTGCGGCGGGGGAAGCCCGCCCCGCGCCGCCGGCGCCGTCCGGGGGCTCTGCAATGATTAATCCGGTGACCCGGCGCGGAGAGAGAAGCGGAGCTCGCCCTGCCTTCGCCTCGGCTCCCCCTCCGGCGGCGGTGGCGGTGGTGGCGGCGGCGACCGGGCTGGGTTGGGTTGGGTTGGGCTGTGCTGGGCGGCGGGGGCGGCGGCGAACGGAACCCGCGGGGCGGCCCCCGGTACCGCAGCGCCGCCGTCGGCGTTCGCCGTAATTTCTGAGCTCGGCGCTTCACCGGAGCCGGCCCCCACGGGCGGGATAGGACGGGACGGGACTGCCCGACCCGCCGGGGCACAGCGCCCGCCACCGCAACCTCCCGACCGGGCGGAACCGGGGCGGAACCGGGGCGGAACCGGAGCGCGGCTGCCTGGGTTCCCCCGGTTGGCGGGACCGGGTTGGGGGGGGGACGGCAGCAGCAGCCCCGATCCGGGATGGTTCCCCTCCCTCCACGTCTCGTAAGGCGTGGAGTGCGCCCAGCTGGGCGGAATTGAGCGGAAAATCCGCTCTTTTTCCTTGTGGAGCGGTGGGGGGTTAAAAGGCTTCCTCCAGCCCGCCTTGGCCCAAAGGGTCTAACTCGGCACCCGAGCACCTTCCAACCGGGGGGAACCGGGAGTTTGCTCCCGACCTCCCTCTGCTCCACGCTTTGCAATAATCCCCGCTCGCCACCAGCCAGAAACAGCGGGTCCCGGCATCTTGTAGCTACGTATCACCGAAGGTTGAAAAAGACCCAGCAGATAAGCCGAAATAATTAGTGTAGGACCTACCGTAAACAAGACTTGAGCTCCCCTTACTGGCCCTGTAATAACAGTTTTAAAGCAACTTCTAGTAAGCACCGTTCCCAAGCAGCCTGGTAATGGAATCCTACTCGAGATAGGTTTAAATAAGCCCATTAATTTCAATCCCTTTGGAGACAAAAAGGGGGAAAAAAAGTAATAATTTGCTGCAAATGGAGAAGTGGAGCCAGTCGGGAAAAGGGAGAATCGCGTCCGGCCTTTTAAAAGTATTTTTGCAAGCCGTGGAAGATAAAAATAGAAAACTAAGTGCGGCCAAGCAAAATTTGGCAGTGTCCACCCTATGGCCTGAGTGGCCAGAGAACCCAACCTCCCGTCGGCAAAGCTGCTGGAGGAGGCCAAGGGATGGTGCAGAAGGTGAGGACAGTGTCACTGCCCGCCCCACGGACCTCACCCTTCGCTGGTGCCATGGGGCAGGAAGGCAACGGGCAGGGGATGCTGCCCCCCAAGGCAGTGAGGGGTCCAGGACTGTCCCCATCCCTTCCTGGCCATGGGTGAGGAATTTACAGAGGAACCTTGTAGGCTTCCAGTAGGGATGAAGCACCACGTTGGATTTTAATGACAAGTAATAGAGCCTTTAAAATAATACAGAAGCACAGGGAAAACCCTAGGAGGTAAAAATAGAGGGAGATAATGCAAAATATGTGCAAAGTGGCTATTTAAACACTGGTGGGTCTCAGCGATCCCACCTGCATCACTGGAGATGGGTCAGGCTGAAGCTCGGTGTGGGCTCCCTCCCTGCCTGTGGCCCAGAAGCCCCAGCCCAGTGATTTGGGGACAGTCCCAGCCCTGCAGGAAAAAGGAGCTGCAGCCCCAGAAAGGAGAGCAGGGACCACGAAGGGAGACAGTCAGAGAGGTGTTTGGGAAGGATGGAAAGAAAACCTGTAGAGATGAGAAGGATGTTTGTGTGGCCAAGCGTTAACCACGTTACAAACTGTTCTCCATGTACCCACCTGGGGAAAAGCCTGCGAAGAAATGTCTCCTGCAGAAGTAAGGTTGTGTACATCACTTTGCAAAGATCTGATATAAAGCTTTAATTGGATTTTCTGAAAGATTAGTGCCATTAGTACCTCTTTTTTTTCCCTCTTGGACACTGATGAGTGTATGAAATCACTCTTCCTCCCAGCTGGGCAGTAATAATGATAGTCTAATTTTACTGCAGAGCTGCTCTGCACTTCAGAAACGATGGCAAAAACCTAGAGGCACAAACCCAGGATTCACAACTGAATCTTGTTATGATATCCCCTGTAAACGATGCAAATCCCACCCCTCCCCCCGCCCTCCATCCCAAAAAAGTTAGCTGTTGCCACAAATTCCTGCAGGTACCTGCCAAGTGGATGCAGATTCCAAGTGGTTTTGCTCTTTGAGCCTCCCAAGAGTTGTCAAGCTCCTGGAGCGAAATATATAGATGGAAATATATAGATGGAAAACATCAAGGGGGGGATTCTCATGATTAGCATCACGAAATGGATTGAAAAAAAACACGAGGATCGGAGATGTGGTGTAATATCCCGTAAGAAACAGATAGCTTTGTGTTTTAAACCAAAAGCGGATTATTCACTGACAAGCCCTGACAAACCAGGGAAGAACTTTGTTTGACATCACCGTTCCCACCAAGGAAGAAATGTCCCCAGTTCGAACTCACTGAAAACACCAGGAGCCGTGAAGTCTTTGGTACAAGTGAGATTTTTTTATGGTCAAAGAGCCTTTTCTGCTAAGGATGGGATATATTTGGGTCTTCGCATGTGTCTCCTGGCTCTCTGTCTCTTGTCCTGCTGCTCTCGATGTTCTCCTGTGCTCTCCCATCTCCACAACATCTGCGGGTGCGTGGATTTTCCCACAAGCTGGAGTTTGCTGCCGGGCTTTGGGAGATGCAAATCGCAGCAGATGCGCATCAGGGAAGACTGCAAAATGGTTTATGTTCTTCTTAGTTTACAGAGCCAACTTTTAGTTTTGACTGATTGTCTGCGTGGTTAAGACGTATTATTTTAAAAGCAATTTTGTGATTACATCTCCTCGTAAATCTCAAGAAATCATTTTTCATTTCTTTCTTCTTTTTTTCTTTTTTTCCTAAGTATGTTTCCTGAAAAGGCATTTTGCAAGCGTTTTGTTTTCCTGGTATTCGCACGTTTCTTTTAAAAATTATTAAATGTTAATGGCTTTTCTGGATGTGTATGTGTCTGGCTGAGCATGCTATTTTTTAAAAACTTAATGTATTTTAATTTTTTATACCTAATTGATGAAGAAATATCCGTACTGATTTTTCAGGGAGTGTTTTACTCGCAGTTACTATCTTACAAATACTAAAATGTAGCTTTCTTTAAGTGTTTCAGAGTTCTTTTACGGGTTTCATTACAGCTGAGTTAAATCCTTTCCATAAAAATCACTCTCTCCAGTTTAGAAGTCAACCACAATCTCAGCTTGCATCTTGAATTCCGAGCGCTATATATTTAAGACAGTCAAATAGGCATTGTCTATGGAGAGACCAGCCAAAAACCTGGGCAAATGTGTATTTTTCCTGTATGCAGATGTAGTTTTGGTTATGAAATTGGTGAAAAAATGAGCAGCAGTATGAGCCTGCGCATGTCTTGGAAAAGTGCCTTTCTGGTAAATGTGTCTGTGCTTCTCCTTCAGAAGGGAGTCGAAGAACGTGTTACGGATTGTTTGCCTGGACCTTCCGCCCGCCTGTCGGAGGCTGAGTTAAAGTATTCATGCATTTTATTGCATTTTATTGCTAAAACGTTAAGGCAGACTGGAAGTATTCCCTTTCACTTTCCTGCCCTACGAACACCGTAGCATTCTTTCCTAACATTCCACTGGTACTTGGGTTTATTCATTACATGTAAGTGTAATTAGTGGTGGTGAATGGAGCTAAATCCAGCTGGCGTCCAGTCACGAGTGGTGTCCCACAGGGCTCAGTACTGGGGCCACTTCTCTTTAACATCTTTATCAATGATCTGGACGAGGGGATCGAGTGCACCCTCAGTAAGTTCGCAGACGACACCAAGCTGGGTGGCAGTGTTGATCTGCTGGAGGGTAGAGAGGCTCTGCAGAGAGATCTGGACAGGCTGGATCGATGGGCCGAGACCAACGGGATGAGGTTTAACAAGGCCAAGTGCCGGGTCCTGCACTTCGGTCACAACAACCCCAAGCAGCGCTACAGGCTGGGGGCAGAGTGGCTGGAGAGCTGCCTGGCAGAAAAGGACCTGGGGGTGTTGGTCGACTGTCGGCTGAACATGAGCCAGCAGTGTGCCCAGGTGGCCAAGAAGGCCAACAGCATCCTGGCCTGTATCAAGAACAGTGTGGCGAGTAGAGCCCGAGAGGTGATTGTCCCCCTGTACTCGGCACTGGTGAGGCCCCACCTCGAGTACTGTGTCCAATTTTGGGCCCCCTACCACAAGAGGGACATTGAGGTGCTGGAGCGGGTCCAGAGAAGGGCAACGAAGCTGGTGAGGGGTCTGGAGCACAAGTCTTACGAGGAGAGGCTGAGGGAACTGGGGTTGTTCAGTCTGGGGAAGAGGAGACTGAGGGGAGACCTTATCGCTCTGTACAAGTACCTGAAAGGAGGCTGTAGAGAGACGGGGGTCGGTCTCTTCTCCCAAGTTACAGATGATAGGACAAGGGGTAACGGCTTCAAGTTGCGCCAGGGGAAGTTCAGGTTGGATATTAGGAAACATTTCTTTACTGAAAGGGTTATCCAGCATTGGAATGGGCTGCCCAGGGAGGTGGTGGAGTCACCATCCCTGGAGGTATTTAAGAAACGTGTAGACATGGTTCTTCAGGGCATGCTCTAGCGCCCAAGATGACTGGTTTGTGGTGGGGTATTGTGTGGGTGGGTGATGGTTTTTTGGTTTGGAGGTTGTTGTTGTGTGTTCAGGTGGTGGGAGCTGGTGTTGTTGTGTGTGTGTTTGTGGGGCTTTTTTTGGGTTTTTTTGTTGGGTTTTTTTTTGTGGTTGGACTCGATGATCTCTGAGGTCCCTTCCAACCACTACAATTCTGTGATTCTGTGATTCTGTAATTATCATTATTTCACTGAATTTCACTGAATTTTTAGAGTTGGAAGGGACCATTATAATACATTATTTTCTGTTACGTAAAAATAACATTAAAATCAGCAATCGGGGTGGACATCCAATCTAAAATCCGCTTTTTAAATCAGATAAATATGTTTGGAGAAGCGTAGAGACGTATGGACTGTTTTGACAGAGTGAAGCCCACAGTTATTTGGTTGGTGACCCCCTCCCTGGGGGCTTCCAACTACCCTGCCCCTCTCTGCATCTCCCCCCAGTCACTGTTTTTTCCTGGCTACGGATAATGCATCATTTAGAAGAAAAATTAGCCGCCGGTGAAAATAGATTATTTTTTTTTTCACAAACCAATTTCGTTCAAACCGAGGTACATGTGGCTTTTATTATAAAATAACGACTCAAAATAAAAGCCAGCACTTATCTGAATATTTTGCAGTTCCTTCAGGTAATGGGGGCTTCGTGCTGAGTGAAGATGGGGAAAGGAAAGGGGGGGGTGATGCAGAAAGAGCAGGTTATTGCTAACCCAGGTTATCCAGCGGCTGGGGGAGGCGGCAGCATCTTTGGAGGGTGAACGGGCAGGGAGGAGGCGGGTGCCTACGGGGGCCAGGGCTTCTGCAAAGCTCTTCTCTTCATTCCAGAGGTGCAAAGGAGCTGCTGCCTCCCTTTTTCTTTCCAATTTGGTTTTTTGTTTGCTGGGTTTGCTATTCTTCGCGCGAGCAGCAGATCAACGTGGTAATACCTGGCATTCAGAGAGATGTCAGTTTGTGTAGTGGGGCTGGGAGTGAAAAGATACAAATAAAGGAGATGTTTATAAAATAAAATACATAAAGTACACAGAATAATTCTAAGAGAAACATCATCACTTCCTTTATTTTACTAGTGGTTTACTGATGTAAAATAAATCACAGAATCGTAGAATCGTTCAGGTTGGAAGAAACCCTTGGGATCATCGAGTCCAACCATCAACCCTACTCTACAAAGTCCTCCCCTACACCATATCCCTCAGCACTGCATCTAAATGTCCCTTAAACACATCCAGGGATGGGGACTCCACCCCCTCCCTGGGCAGCCTGTTCCAATGCCCGACCACTCTTTCCGTGAAAAATTCCTTCTTAATGTTCAGTCTAAACCTACCCTGTTGGAGCTTGAAGCCGTTCCCTCTTGTTCTGTCGTTAATTACATATTGATTAATTTTTTTGTAAAAATGAGACCCTAGATTCATGTCTAAACTTAATATAGTTTATAAAAATATGTTAAATTAAAGATTAAAACATCATATTGTTCTCTGTATTTTCTCCCAGGATCACAAAGATTATTTTTGTCATTCGCCTGGTGGAAGTCACTACACGAGCACCTAAAATTAAAGTTTATTGCAAAGTTAAACCATCGTTTTCAAGTGTCTTATGAAGGGTCAGAGGGAATTTTTCATTTCAGCTCATTCAATTGAGTCCAGTTCACGTGCTCAAAACTGGGAAAGGCAGGAAAACCCTTCTGTTTCTATCCTGTGGTCAAAACGGGCTGTGAATGGATGAGATCTACTGCTTCTAAAATCAGGAAGGAAACAGGGACCACGTGCAGTTAATGCAAAGTATTACATGTGGATGGCGCTTTGTTTATTTAATAAAATACTTTTTGACATTTAAATAATAAAGTATTTTCATACTCAGAATTTAATAGCATTTAACTGTAAAAACAATCTTAAAATTCTGCATGTATTTTTTATCTAATTTTAAATGCAGCTTGATACAGCACACAAAGAAAAGGAGTAATCATACTATAATTAAGCAATATTTCAATCACTGTTAATGTAATGAATGTTAACAAAAATCTGGAAAAAATAATGCTGAACAAGAAACAGTTCTATTTTATTGGTATGTTTTTCTTACCTACATAGAGAATGAAAACTCTTGATATTGATTAGCCTCCTACTAGCCTGACCTGTGTGGAGAATACAAGTTATTTTGATAGCCAGTGTGTTGTACGTGTTGTACTGAATACAACACAAAAAGCAACGGAGTGAGGTAACTCTGTGCTTTGCTGTAAAAGAAGACATAGTTTTGCCTGTTTGTTTGGGTATTTGGGATGGGAAGAGCATTAGTGCAGTGCACTATGTCCATTTCTTCGATTTGCAACACTAAGCAGACATTTTAATAAAGGAATCCATTTATATAAAAAAAAAACACCTAGAGATATTGTTCTCTATTATCTTAATTTAAAAAAACAGTTTACACGTATTTTAGTATTTCGACTATATGTATTTTGCAAGTAGTTTGTCCATTAAAAATATTTTAAAAGAACATACTCTTCTTGCCTTGAGGTTGGGCACAGCTTAAAGATAGCCAAGAAAATGGAAGCAAAGTGCTACTTCATTTACTTTGTGTTAGAAATCTTTATGGTTCCCCTACAGCTGGATTTGTTAAACTTGCTCTGTAGAGAGCCAGCCTATAATGAGAATCTCTTTGGCTACAAGGCAGTAATATCCTTTATAGTGCCAAAATTAAAAAAGATTTCACGTAACCAAATACTTATGACTGATGTCAGATTAACAGACAATTTGCCCAAATAGAATACATGAAAATTTGACATAAAAACCTTTGGGACTTTAAGAGCAGCTCTGTGTTAGCTATACTGTATTCCTATAGCTTCTAGTTTTGTACTTACAAAAGTTTGTTTACCAATAAAAAGGTCTAATATTTGCTTTCTAATGACCCTCATGCAACACCAAATCATTTACGTTTTATTATAAACAACATTAACATAAATATTTATCACTCAGATATGGCAAAAAATCTGAGGGATTTTATTTAACATCCGACCAACTGTCCTTCCCAAGCCCTTGCAGCTTTTTTGCGATGCTTTTAACTCATCTTTTTACGTTTCCTAAGGATGCTGCTACCTCTTGTCAGCCAAACACTGGGGCCCGTTTGGTTTCCAGCAGCGGATGGTTCTTCTTGCTGGGAACCGGTTGGTGAAAGGAGCGAGAGCAGATCCTGCAGGAACAGAATATTAAGCTATAAAATATAAATCTGTGTGCGTGCCACGGCTTCCTGATTGGCCCTTCCCAATGGGAAGGAGAAGGCCCCACCTGGGCTCCAGCCCTGCCAGAGGGACGGTCAGGACTTGCAGCGACACGTCCCTTCGTTCCTCCGAGAAAGGGAGGCGTTGGCTTCCAGAAGTGCCTTGGATGGGAACCCACGTCCTTCACCGCTGGAGCTGCTTGATGCATAAAGACACAGACAAAAGGGATTAAATACCTATTTTAATCCTGAGCTTTTAAGTATGCTTTATCCAAACCACCTGTGCATTGCCCAGTGTCTCTCTGTGGTTCGTGGCAACATGTGATGTACAGGGTTGGCCTCGGGCACTACAGGAGCCCCTGGGCAGAGTCAGGGGAACAGCTGAATTATTCTGAAACCCAGATTTTCCGGTCTCTCCCCTTCTGCTGGGAACCCACCCACGCACTCCCCACATCCTCCACTCTCCTGCCACACCATCCCCTCTTCAAGGAAGGGCATCCTTCCCTCCTCCTCCTCCTCCTCCCAGCACTCTGCCTCCCATGAAAAAGAAGTAAGAGAACAACTTCTCTTTCCATTTTCACGTGGTTATTTTATTTAGTGCTATCCACCTCAAGAAGACAGTTAAAACTGAGAAAAATTAATTACATTAAATCCAAAAGCACGACAGTATTTATCCTAATACTGCGCATCACTGCCCTTTAGAACCCCAGTCGTGTTCACATCTTAATGGCTGACCTCACTTGCCCATGGAACGTGCTTGAAGAAGAAAATGCAGGATGCAGAAAAACGTGTTACTGACAGTAAGACAAAACCCATCACCGTGTTGTAACACCACTCCAGCCGTTACTTAAGTCCTGCTGACAAACTTGATCACCTTCTATGACAAGGTGACCTGCTTAGTGGACAAGGGAAAGGCTGTGGATGTTGTTTACCCAGCCTTTAGTAAAGCCTTTGACACCGTTTCCCACAGCATTCTCCTGGGTGTTCAGCCTGGAGGAAAGGAGGCTGAGGAGAGACCTTCTCACTTTCTACAACTGCCTGAAAGGAGGGTGTAGCCAGGGGGGGTTGGTCCCTTCTCCCAGGCAACAAGTAACAGGACAAGAGGAAATGGTCTCAAGTTGCGCAAGGGGAGGTTTAGGTTGGATATTAGGAAAAATGTCTTCCTCACTTTCTACAACTGCCTGAAAGGAGGGTGTAGCCAGGGGGGGTTGGTCCCTTCTCCCAGGCAACAAGTAACAGGACAAGAGGAAATGGTCTCAAGTTGCGCAAGGGGAGGTTTAGGTTGGATATTAGGAAAAATGTCTTCACTGAAAGGGTTGTCAGACATTGGAACAGGCTGCCCAGGGAAGTGGATGAGTCACCATCCCTGGAGGCAGACGTGGTGCTGAGGGACACGGTTTAGTGGTGGACTTGGCACTACTAGTTTAACAGTTGGACTTGATCTTAAAGGTCTTTTCCAACCTACATGATTCTAAGGTTCTATAAACGTTTCCTACATTCTCTCTGTAGCTTGTTTCTGCATTGCTGATGCCCGAGGGGCTTTTGGCGATCTTTTCAATAATACCTACAGACTCACAAAGTTAAAAAGCTTGACTCTTCCAGCCCTTATTAGCATTTTCCATTTTGAATCCTTACCAAAAAAAAAAAAAAATCAGTTCCCAAAATGCTGTTTTTCATTACACTACCAAAAATTTATTGGCTGTTCTCTCACTCGCAGCAGCCATGAGGAGAAGCCTCAACAGGACCACACGGTCACGGCAGCGGGCAAGAGGAAGGTGGGGGAAAATTGCCAGTAGTGAGATGGGCAGACAGATGGATTCTCTGGAGACCCTACGGAGACAAACATCAGCCTGACACAATTACCTGCTACTTCTGTTTGGTGTGACAGCGAAAATGTCTTTCACTGTGACTTAATTTCATTCATCTGGAACATACACCTTCTCTTGAAAGTCAGAGGAGGTCATTCTTCAAGGCGGCTTTCCCTGTCAAGCAGCTGAATTAGATCAGGAGTTTTATAACAGATGAAAATACTCTCTGGAGACATCATACAATTGCTCATCCCTGGAAAGATCAAGGAGGCATTGACTTTTCAGAATGGAAGGAAGAGAACAGCACAGGGGTTTCCTGCGGTAACTTGATACACACTCGTCGGGTGTTGCGGTGGAAATGATTACACCAGATGCTAATTGATACGTGGGTAAGGTGCGGTTTGCAGCTGAGATGCAAGCTTGGCAAATTTAAAATAGATTCTCATCCTTATGCAGTAGCTGACTGGGAATTGCCTTAAAGTTAAAATTAAACACTGTGGCAAGAAAATACCAGGAACAGCAGCCTATAAAAGACGGTATTTACTGGGAGCTGGGACTGGCCTCCACTGATTGAATGGGGGCTCCCAGTATTTAAATATGTAATCATATACAGAGCTAACTATGTGCTGCAGCTGCTTGAGTAATAAAGTCCTTCGGGATGCCTTTTCTAATTGTATTAACTAGGAATCTTTATCTTATTAACCTTTCCCTTTTGTATGACTTAAACATGCTAGAATATGACTTGGCAGCAGGGTCTTAGTACCCGGGTAGGTGAGAGTCTGAGGATCCCACACTGTAGGAACTTGCTCCAAGGAGATGATTGCAGGGCTATTCAGTGCAACCTCGTATATTAGAATCTGGCTCAAAATGTTCCATGCTCCATAGATAGAACAGGACAACAGCTATAAATACTCTTCAGGCCTTGCTAAAGGACAGCCAACAGTAAATTGAGGATGGTTAGTTATTCTTGAAACCAACTGTCACAGGAAATGAGACGGTTTCTTCTGCCACTCTGATCACAGACAGAAAATGTTATTGTATGCAATTTTCAGTTTCTTTCTACTATGAAGTCATACATCTTCAGCGGGCTGGTTGTGCCTGTCTACAGCATACAAAAATGCTTTTAACACTTCTCCCTTTAAACTAGCTGCAAGAAATCTGTTCAAACCTTGCCTGTAAATTTTCTATTTCAGCTTAAGCACTGAAATCATCATTCTTTTTTGAGTATTTTAGACTTTGTCATCAAGGTTTCAGAAAACAAGAGTTGCAGTAGCCATTTCATTTCAAATCATTTAAGCCCTGGGGCAGCCAATAGTAGTCATGCTGTTAACCTTAGCGGGGGAAAAGAAAAAAAAAAGCTATTTTCAAGCCTGTGAGGCCTCTATGCTTAAAATTCAGCATGGGTCCACCCTGCGTTATTGGATCAGGGCCTTGCACAATGGGGGAAAAGTTATTACCTTCTGTGAAAAGATTTTTCTATATTTCAGTGATTTGCAGCAGGGCTTGCCATAGCAGAAAACAATGCAAACAAGGTGTGATAAGCATTTGCTGTTTGGGGCATAAGTAACACAAAGAGCACCCAGCGCTGATTTGTTTGGCCTCGTGTCCTTCTGTATGGGAGCTCTGTCCGTCTGTCGTCCCACCCCTGTGGAACAACACTTGCTGCACTCAGGATATTCATCCCCTCCACCAGCACCTACCCACTGAAGCTGGTTGTGCTGCTGAAATGTGGAGAGCTCTTTAGTTGAGGAGAATTATTGGGCACTGGGTGAGGACCGTGACTGTTTAAAACCATAACTCTGCAGTTCTACAGGGGCAACTTGGACACACCAGTTTAGGGGGAGGGGAGGGTCTGAAGAAGAGCTTGTAAAATAGTTCATCTTCCTCTGCACCTGCCCCCCCCCTCCATCCCAGCAGTTAAAAATACAAGATTCAACTCTCCACAACTTTTGCTCAGTGTAACTGGCATCGCTGCAGTCTGAGCAGTGGGCTGGCTGCAGAGTTGAAGGGTGGGCAAGAGTGTCCAACCAAAAAAAAATGGAGAAAATAGGAAAATAGGTACCATACCATGGTGCAGGCTTCCCCTGAGCTCGCCCACATACTCTCCAGGGGTCAGCTGACAGCAAGCAAGTCCATTCCCATGGCCACAACCAGTGTTTTGCCTCTCACTGAAACTGCCAGCTAGAGCTATTGGAAAAATGTTTGGAAAAGGGGAAAAAAAGAAGCAATTCTAATGAACATGGTAGTTTCGTTAACATTTACAACTTAATAATACTCTAAAACACTAAATTGCCAGGAAGAACTTCAAATTAGTGTCAGCCCATCAGTGGTATTTGCTGAGATATCACCCCTGGGAGGAACTGGATGGGAATTCCCACCTTCTTTCACAGAACCACCTTTGCTGTCCCCTCCACGTCCCCTGGGTATGTTGGCTATCTCCCTTTTGCTGTCACTCTTTCTGGGGGTCTCTTCCCTCTCTCCTGCAGGCAATGGAGAACTGGGATGGCTCTTCCATAGAGGCAGCTGACTGGAGCAGCCTGTGGGGCCAGAAAGTGCATTTCCCACCCAGCCCAGGGCAGGGTCTCTGAACACACGAGGGGAACGGGGAAAGAAGGAGACAGATCACTTGTTCAGCAGGATGCAGGGGAACTTACCTTGCAGAAACATACACTAGTTATAAAAGCAAAGTATTTGTATTCCTAAGATGTGAAGGAAAAAAATCAGTGGAAAATACAGAGGAGTTAATCTTCATTCAAGGACTGTTCAGATATGCAGCCTCTAGAAATTTAATCTCGTTGATCAAGTAGGTAGAAGACTGTCAGACATCTTCTCCTCTTCTCATTCCTGCGGTTCCCCCATTTGGGAGCACCAAAATGCTTTACAACCCTTTTCAAATTGAACCTCAGTGCAGATTCGGGAAGAGGGAGGCAGTGGTATCGCTAATTGGCCCAGTTCCCCACCCTGGGAAATGTGGTGGCTGTGCGGCAGCGTGACCTGGTGGCCATCAGCCAGTGAGTCAGTGGCGCAGCTGGGAACAGAAAAGGAAAAAAAGAACACTTTTTTCTCTTTCTTGTGTTCTGACTTCAAGGTTTTTCCACATGTGGCTTTGCTGCAAATCAGTCACAGTTAGAAAAGCTATCATCTATCTGGGTGTTTCATATTTCTTCTTCCTCAGTCAGTTGCAGAGACAGCTTGCTCAATAAACAGAGCAGGATTCTTCCAACTGATCGGACTGCTGGGTCAAATAAGGATAAAAAAATTCCAGCTCTCTTTTCTCCCATATTCCCCAACCCTCACCGAGAGTGAAGGAAAGCAGAGTTCAAAAGCCAGCCTTTCTCTCGCTGCGTTGGCCTCTCTGCTTTCCAGAAGGCAGAGGAGAAACCTGGGCTGCCTGGCAGAGGAGGTAAACAAAATATCCTGAGAGAACAGTACGAAAAAGAACTTGTTTTGAATCTGAATTTTATTTTCCCATTCTCTCAACAGCACATATTGAGGTAATTTGTATCTGTTTGTAAATATTTTTTTAAGGGTGAATTTTCAAGTCCCCTACAGATATTTATAAGGGACTCTCACCATAGGCTTAGGTTTGATCTATGGATGTCACTGAGAGTTTTGTTGTTCAGTTCAGAGAAAGTCAATTTAAATGCACGAAGAGGAAAAAAAATAAAAGCTGATGGACTAGATTCTGCATTACTGAGCAGGCACTTTGTCTGACTTCACCAGGAGCAGCATGAGATCTGATTAGGGCATGGGATGATGGTCTGATCCAGCAAAACACTTCAACACGTTTTCATCTGTAAGTATATAAATAGTTCTACTGAAATCTAGGAAATACTCGTGTACTTAACATTAAGTATTGACTTAAGTGCTTTGCTGGATCAGTACCAAAATAATTATTTATGAAGTCGTGTCAAATACATCAGACACCAAGAAAATACTTTTTCTGATAAAATCATTTGGCTCAGAATATCCTATGTGACTGCTCAGAATTGCAGCAAATAACATTTTTCAGATAGATAGGGGACATTCCATTAAAAATTTCTCTCTAGACTCAAGATTAACAGCTGTTCCTTTGTTTTGTTTCCTGAAAAAAAATTCAACACCAAATGATCTTTAAGAGCACAAACCTACAGCCATTGAGAGCTGAAATGTTATCGTAGTCTTGTGGAGCTTGCCAGGAACAGAATCAATCATTTTTTTTGCCATTAATCTCTACTAAAATAAGGCAAATAGCACACAGCTCAACCGCTTGGCTTCCACCTACTTAGGGCAAGTTGCAGACATTATCCATTAGCCAGTTGCTTATAGTATTATCTTGATTGTACTATTTCTTTTGTGCCATACCAGCTATGGGATCATTAATCTATTTTTGATACGGCTGCAGAAAACCTGCCTCATTAACATCCCATAAATGTTGTAATAATGAAGTCCTTTCCAACCACAGTAGCTGTATGGGAAAATTAGGGATGGTTATTGCCATGTGCTTAAAATAATGGCAAATATTCAAAAAGAATCTAGAGCACAAATGACATCCCACTGTTGGCCTGGGGCAGAGGCAGCTTCATTAGCCAAAGGCACTTCCAGCAGTGGTGTGAGCACATGTGTGTGTTTGAACTTGTTACTGTTCTCACCTAATTATGACAGGGAAGCAAGGATTCAGCGGCAGTGAAGACCCTGTCATTTGAGGGAAAGAAACAGGCAAGCATGTGAGAGAGATCTTATTTGTACCTCCTCTGGGTGCTGTCGCTGAGGGCTCCACGATGTGAGGTGATGGGTTATTAGGCTCTGGAGAGCCAGAACAGCAGACAAACCCCGGAGACCTCCCACCAGTCAGCACCTACAGACGGTAACAAGGCAGAAGTCTGCAGGAAACCAGGCTTCGTTATTTCTACCACCCACAGCTCTTCCTCATTATTTGATTGAGGCTGTTATTCTTAGATTGCCTAGTGCTACACAGAAGTAGCACATTTCTTAAAATTTGGAATGTTTTGGCTACTTGTATCAATCCTGGGCTGCTAACTTTGCCTTGTCTTGTTGGGCAGACATGTGAGTTCCTGTGGGTGGGTTAAACAGCTTTAAAAATTGTCTTTGGAGATGGGTATAGAAAATGTTTTCACCTTCATCTATTTTAATTCTAAAAGGTAAGAATGTTTTACATCTCTTGTTGCTCAGTATGCTGCATTCTTCTGATTTAGGACCATAGGGTGCTTAACTCTCCCCTGTACCTCTTCTTGATGTCCAACACTCATGCTGCTTTTACTGAAGAAAGCCCAAAACTCACGTGCTCCTGAAAAAGGAATTGCCTGGCTCCTGTCGCTGCCTTCGGCGAGTTTTGGTCACATTTATGGCACAGATTAGTGGGAGGATCCGTCACTGTTCACCACTCACCCCGCATGTGTTGTCCCAGTGAGTGGGGGAGACAATGACTGAGCATCATTACCTCTCAAGAAGCAAGCACTTCGGAGAAGGTGAGCCTGTTCAATTCCAGGCATGTGGAATTCCAGGCATCCACCAGCCAGCCCCTGCCCAGCAGCAGCAGCAGGCCGGAGCTGGGTTGCTCAGCAACCATCAGCATCCTTGCACAGAAGGCAGCAGAACATGCCTTCGTTCACACGTTTTGAAACAAATCTTGCTTTAAATACAGGACTAAGCAGGTGCCTTAGGTAATACTTCTGGAACAGTTACAGTCTGAAACCTTATCCTCCTCTTTGCCCAAATTCATCCCTGTCACCTCCAAAGAATCACCAAGGTTTTTTCCTTCTCATGCAAATTGGAGACAGACTTTCAGAACAGCCTGTTTGTACACCTTAATGAAATGACTGGAGTGCTTGGTCCATTTGATCAAAGGCAATCATTGCAGCGCTGAGAGCTTTAAGAAACTTCATTCCTAATGAAACAGACATTTGTACCATTTATCGTGTTTAACACAATTGCATTTTGGGCAGAATTTGAAGTTCCTTGGGAGCTGGGGAGGTAACACATGGGGTTGTGACTTCTAAATTCCTATATGAAATCTGGTCCAAGGCAGCAATGCTGACAGATTCATTTTCCCAGCTGGGAGAAGGCTGGGATAAGGCCACTTGTGTTTGCCAGACAGGAATGACCACTTCAGCTGAGATAGCAGAGGTTGATGGAGATTCATTGGACAAGTCCATGGGCACTTTGCTGGTGCCTTCAGAACTCCATCATTTCATCCAAGCTTAAATAAATAGTTGATATTACATTGTTGCTGCTTGTTTGAATACTGTGAGGATCTCCAGGAAGCGTCAGAATGTTTTCCTTCATCTGAAGTTTCTGACATTACTGGTCTTTGTCCCATCTTAGCAGGCACTGCTCTTCCTCAGTACATCTTGGAGGTTCCTTTAAGTTCTTGTTTCCAACACTGCTATTTAAAGGTCCTGTAACATAGCTAAAGAATATCATAGAGGAAAAATGTGTCATGGCTCAGCTGAGAGTGTGATTTGAGGGGATTAGGTTGTGTTGATCATAAGCTGCTGTGGGAAGGTAATTTCCTACTGGAAACTTCAAACAACACATCTCTACCACGTTGTTACAGTACCGGTCACAAAAACTCTGATGCAATGTCCTAGAGGTATAAGACTTTGTACAATTTACTTCATAAGTGTATTTTCACTACTAATCAGACACTGAAGAGTCCGCTCTTTCATTAGGTAAATATATTGTGTGACTGAATAAGTAGTTTAACTCATTCTAGATCTTTATTAAAACTTACTCCTTCACTAGCATATTTTACCTTTTCTGAAACTCTGAATAGCAGCTCACACAGATTGGAGAACTGGAAGCAAAACATCGCTCAGGATGGAGCTGATCACTGCTCCAGTTGCCTGGAATGCTTCTAAGGAGGAGCAGCAACTAAGGACAGCTATTCCTCGGTATCTGTAGGTATCTGTAGATCCACTGTCACAGAGTTTGATGATAACACAACCATTAGCCAGCAAGAGACTGCAAATCTCCCAAATCTTATGACAATGTATTTAAACTCCATGTGAGCAGAATTGATTTTTCTGATTTTTAACCTTTAGTCCCCTTATCCATCCTTCTTTCAGAAAAATCTTTGCCCAGGCAAAGATCCAGACATCAGTAAGCAGTGACCAAATACACAAATGCAAACTGCCTGGATGTTTAATTTATCTACACACACTGCACTGACATAACCTGCATCACTTCCCTGCCAGTCTAAGTCATTCCTCTTGACTCTTGAGTTCTCTCTACAGTATCATCCCCATCTAGTGTCTTTTCTGAGCTCTTTGTCCCCCTTAACTGAACACAGAGCTCTTTCTGCAGGGCTTTCCACAAATGAAAAGACCCTTTGTCCCTTATAGAGTAAGGCAAGATTCTGAAGAGGATAGTTTCTGTTTTTTCTGTTCTTCTCCATATGTGGTTCCTCTGCTGACTAATACACACCCTGGGGTATTGAGCAGCTGCAATTGTATTTTCCACTGCAGACCACGCAGCATCCTGGAATATAACAGGCTGGGTGGATTAGATGTGTCCTTGGGCTTGCCTCAGGTAAATCCAGGCCTTGCTGGTGTGTGCTGCTTATGTGCACTTTCTGAGGAACTGCCCTGACTCCCTGGAATAAGGAAAAAGCACGCTTGTGCAATACATTAAAAACAAAACTAGAATAGTGCATCCCCAAGGGAGACAAGAGAGATGAAAAGTATTTGGCAAGGGAAACCTCGCTTAGATAACGTGGAAAAGAAAGCTGTAAATAGCAAAATGGTTGTAATACACAGGTGTGAAGGGTTGTGTCCCCCTCCACCCTTTCTTTTTTTACAGCTACTAAGCACAATGATGGGAAGAATGCCAGCTAGTCTGCAGGAGAGCTATTGACACACAGCACTGACACATCTGGGCAATAGCTATGTCAACTCTTCCTTACTCCACCCCAGCTACATTGTAAGGATGTCCCACTGAGGGTAATGTGACAGCAAAGCCCAGCACAGCTGGTCCAAAGCCTCAGCTTCTTTGTGTGGAAAGTTAAAATGATGGTGGTTGTTAATTAGACCCACTTGTGATGATGAGTTTATGGTGGGGAATCTGTTCCCCAGAAACAGTACTTAAGAGTCGTCTGTCTCCACTGACCAGGACTGGGAGGTCAGTATCCCACAGGATACACAGGTCTCACCTGATTTAACAGAAGAAAAAAGCCTGAGTTCATGCATAAAAGGGAACTGTCTCTGGGTCATCCACTGCACTGATGCATTAGCAATCACTTGGTAGGGGTAACAACTTCCTTCACGTTCCTATTGGTCTCAAGTCTTAATTTTTTAAATTTTCTGTAGCATAAGAAATACCAGAATGCAGCAGGGTACCATGGATTGAGGATCCATATCTTAAAGACTAACATTGAATTCTGTTTGTGCTGCACAGCAAATTGTGCCATCTCTAACATAGGTGATACTGAACAGAAAGAACCAAGAGATTTAAGGATGGCAAAGACCAGTGAGTTCAGGTGCAGGTATAGATAGATCATCATAAAAAGATGTAATCGATTTTGTCTTCCTAATAAGAACATACCATTGACTTAAAGTCACTATAAGCCTAGTTTAGTGTCTCCAAAGTGTCTCCAGTGAATCAAAATAAAGAAATCATTTTGTGCAGGAATGTGAACTGACCAGGACAAATGTAAAACACCCTTAATAGAGGTGACAATAAATTAAAGAAAGCTCTGAGAGACTGGATGGGTTTATGTTCAGCAAGTGTTCTTCTGCAGAATAAAAGTAACGTCCTGGTGGTGAAACAGGTTTTCAGTGATTTGCCTCCTACTACCTTTCAATTAGTATTGAAAAGTTTTGGCTTACAGTACAAAAAATTGTTAGTGACATCATTACAGGGCAGTAAATCTTGGCATAAGCAGGGAACAGAGACCTCTAGCCTTTCGGCATCCCGAGCAGTATTTCTAGAATATTGCTCCCACAGGGAGAGAGATGTTGTCTTTAATTCTTAGGCTTTATCTTTGCTGCTCTGATTCCAGCCTTAACCACACATATCAGGGCACACACAGACACCCAGATGATGCAGTTCTTCCAGCACCTGTGAATGACAAGAACCCAGAAAAGGAAGGCAGTGTGTGCATATAGATATGCATTACAGGAGACTGCTGGATCAGACAAAGCACTTTGCTTCCAGGTGTCTGTTTATCAGCAGATCTCATACTGTCTGTACAGAATATGTCTAAATCTGGGGACTCAGGTAGCACTTTCCATCTCTTGTGTCGAGCTGTCTAGTTCAGCAACATCTTAACCTGACAGCAGGACAAGGCTGATAGTGCCAGTATCCTTTTTCCCTGGAAAGGCAGCCTGGGGGCAGGAGCCAGGAGGGAGCCCTGTCACATTTCAGACAGGTTCCTGCTCTGAACCATAAGAAAACTGCAATGCCAGGCCCTGCAGGGCACACCTAAGTGATGGACGTAGCAGGAACTATACGATTAGCAGGACTGAGCTATCAATACTTCCTCTGATACATGGTTGAGAAATATCTTACTACGCTCTGAAGTGTCGTGAAATCTCAGGAAAGGCTTTAGCAGTCAAAACCAACCTTCTCAAATTCAAGTCTTCAACACTAGATTTGTATTTGAGTGGCCACAGTTTTGTCCCATACTGGGAACAGAAGTAAGGAAAGCTGTTAGTGGTTACCACCTGTCTCTTACCCTTTGGTGGACTGAACAGAGAACAGAAATGCTACCAAGTTAAGCGTTGGTCTGTGCCTCCCTCAATCAAAAACAGCAGTTTATTGACTTTAAAATTTTACATAATAGTAACTGGAACTGTATTGTCCAAAGCTGCCTTTTTAGAGCTGATTATTGTTCATCACGTGATATTCTGGGTACTTTCATAAGCTGTTGTTGCAAGTTCATTTGGGGAGTCTTTTTTGCTCATAAATTATTGGCAGATGTCTCATTTTTCTGAAACATCCAGAAACTGGCAGCTTTACTAATATTAAAAAAAAAAAAGAACATTTTTGTTGTTGTTACTGTAGCTCCCTATTAAACAAGAAAAGTCTTCAGTAATTGCATACATTTGTATTCTGTTGTTTTTCAATTTTTCCCCTACAGAATCTGGACATTTGGTATCCAGCCCTGTTATGAAAGCAAAGACAAGAAATACCATCTCTGTCCAGTCAGGTTTTGAAATCCTGACCTATCCTCACTGTGGAGAGACTTGCCTAGCCTGGTGTCCACCCCTCGCCCGTTATCAGAGTCATTCCATAATTGCCATCCTTGTGACCAGCCAGTCACTGTTTTGCAATCCCTCTCCCAAGGGACAGCAAGCTTCTGTCTTTTTGCTGGCTGAAGGGAAGCCTGATGCCTCTTGTTCCTTTGCATCTAGAAGCCTAGCACCAGGTTTCATTCGTGGTGCCTGCTCTCCTCTTCTTCCCCTGAACCTGGGGTCATTTTGGACACAGTTGGCTGGAAGGGGTGGTGGTGGATAAACCACCCTTTGCAGCTCTGTTAGTTCTGCAGAGCTACACTTTGCTTATTTTGATGAATTTTGTTTCATGCTTTTTATTCCATTTAGATAGAGGAGTTGGAACCCTTCAAAAATAACCCGATGCAGATTCATGTTCTAATCTACACAGAGTCAGCCTGAAATACTAACTTTCGGGTCTCGTTTGCGCCAAGCAGGCAACTGTCACTGAGCCACAGAGCACATAAAACTGTTGTTACATGATTTTCCTTGCAGCAGTTCAGCCCAGGCGTATAACAAAGCTGGGCCAGTATATCAACACACACTCGACATTTCTTTCAAGCTGGTATATTCTGTGATCCCTTGAAGCACATACTCCACAGCGTCCATCAGTTTTGCTGAAAGCAGAGGCTTTTGGCTGTGTTACAGAAGTGAAGGCAGCTGCATGGATTTATAAGAGCCGTCTTGCTGGAGGATGAGTATTGTGTTTGTAAATATGCAGCAGAAAGCTAGGTAAAACAGCCGTGTTATAGAAAACAAAGCCTAAAAGGAAAATGGAATTCCCTTGTGTCAGAATCTCTGTCAGTTGTCTGACAGTCTTCTTTGTACTATTTTCTGGGAAGCCAAGAGTTTCAACCAATTATTTAGTGTTTCTTCCTCTTCACGAGTGCTGCTCACATCAGCTCATCAGGGGCATCCGTTTTCTGCTTCGTTAGACAAAATCCTATTTGGAGTTAGCAAAATAAAGTAGAAACAAACAAAATGAGCAGTCTGTTTCAAATTGATTGCCGCTATTCAGGTCCTGCCTCACAACTGATCTTTGACTACCTTAAATCTATACTGTCTGTTGAACATGACCTGAACCCAGTTGGTCTTCACGCGGTAGCAAAAAACAAACAAACAAAAAAAATCCCCAAATCTTTTCAGCCTGGGAGAAACAGGTTTAGAGGAAATGCAAAAAGTGGATGCCCCAAGGACCACAATAAAGCCAAGCAGGCGATTTTCCCCCTTGATGTCCACGATTTTACTACAGGAAAAGGGAGAGGCAAATGGCTGGGCAATTTTTGGCAGCCGAAGAACAGGGAGAAATACGAGCATGCAGCTCTCCCTCTTCTCATTTTAGTGGTGGTTAGTCCTTCTTTTCCCTTTTTTGATCTTCTTACAATGCTGCATTAGGTCTGTAATCCCTCAGTGACCTCAGTGCCTTCAGGGCATTGAGCTTTTTATAAGAGAAGACAGCTCTGCATAGCGATCCTGGTGCAGGCAGTCCAGCTGCTGTCCTTGTGCTCACATGTGGCAGATGCTTTCGTCTCACGGGTGCAGGAGTGCAATCATCCTGCTGCCTCTCCAGTGGAGCTCGTCACATTCTCCAGCCCTAAAACATAGTTGTCACAAAACTGGATTCGAGTGCGATGAGCAAATTGATCTGAGCAAACAAGAACGAGGCCGGTTTATGTATAAACAATCCTGTTAGACCTGGAAACACAAACACATCAAGTATTATTAGATCAATGAGCCGCATGACAAACAACAAGGAAATTCGAATTGGCTGGTTTTGCTCTCCAGTGTAACTGATACTCAGAGACAACAAAGGCCAGGAAGGGAAGTCTGAGAATGAGATTTTTGCATATCTTTGGGCCTTCACAATCTTTTGGGCTCTGGGGTTTGTGTAAAGTCCAAACCATCTGTACTTGGTGGTGGAATCTAGCCAGGCCTGAAGAGTCAGAGACCTGATTCAAAGAAGGAGGAATCAGAGTGTGTAACAGCGCTGCAGATGAGATTGAAGTCTTATCCATGATCTTCTGGAGAAAAAAGATTTAAGAGCTCAGAAGAACTATGAGCTAAAAGACATCAGTTACTTTCACCAATGGGAGAGCAAGTATTTAAAGTCCCATTGAAAAATCCCAGTGCGTCTCAAAGATATTAATAGAGTGGGCAATATAATATTTCCAATTCATCTTTTTTCTCTGCAAAGAAAATCTCTTTTCAACAAACTCTCTGCTCTCATTCCAGACCTCAGCAACGACAAGCAGCAAATCTGTATTAGCTGCTTATTGGGTAACACGGGACATGTTGCCTCCATACTGTCTTATCTATCTGTCTATCTGCAAGAAGGTGCCAGGTTCTGTCTCATGTTTACTGACTGAATGCTGCCTTCATTGTGTCAACTCATTTGGCAAAGTGAAACGCAATTCCTTATTCCTTATCTGTCTTCTTCTCAGCCATGCAAGAACATTTCACATGCGCTAAGTTTCAGAGAATGCTTTCAGTAATTTTTAAGGGCGGGACCTTATTCGTTTTGGATGAAATTATAAGTTTGGAGAGAAAAATGGGGGATCAAGAGCTGCAGAGACTACAATATAACAGTCAATAAATAAAAAAAAAATTGATGAAAGAATCACAAACACCCAACAGAGAGAAGAGACCTTCCACGTCATCTCTTAAGAGGAACACCTTAGAATGGTTAGGGTGTTGCTATCTTGACAAAGTGGTCTTTTCAAGTAGAAAGAAAATTCCTTTTCCTCTGTGTAAGGCCACTGGCATAAAAGACAGAATTCCATCTATAAAGTTCCACAGTCCTTGGAGCGGACCAGCTCCTCTGCCTCTGTCAACACCACTTCCCCTGGAACCAAACTCTGGCAACAGTCAAGCTGGAAGACACAAGCACTTTCTACGGCAAAGCACCAAATTCCCGGCCAGCTTCTGCTTGCTCTGTAAAATAGGAGGGTCCAAGGATGTGCACGAATCCTCCCCAAACCCACTTACTCTTGCCTTTCTGTCCATGGTGTTGGGTGTCTAATCTAATAGCTTTCTGTTTTGAACTTAGATTTTTTGTATCCTTCAGTGAGACACTGACCAGACAATCCATCAAGGTGTTGACTGCTCATGCAGCACCGAGCTGCCCGAAGTCCTTTTCTCGTGACAAACCCAGCTCCTCTACTTTCTTTGGAGTTGCAAAAGGTCCTGACAGCACTGCTAGCATTTGCTTCTTGCATCTGAGCAGGTGAAGGAAGAAAAAGGGCAAAAATTTGCTCTCTGTGACTGCTTCCTGCATTTGTTGCTCATTTGGACAACGGCTCATGGTCTATGATTCCTGTCACCAGATCTACTTCAAATGTTTTGGTGGCTAATGAGGTTAATAAGGCTTTGATCCTAGTAGAAGAATGAGGAAACACAGCAATTGTCAATGAACTCAGAAATATAAAATCCTTTAGGCAGGCTTTAGCCAGACAGGTAAATTGTCAGATAGACAGATAAACACACAGATAAGATTTTAGCATCAAGGGTCTTTCCACCCTTTTCTGTAAAGTGCTCCAAGACACAGATGGAAAAATGCTAGTGTAGAGATTATTTTCATTTCAGCAGATGGGTCCTGGATGTGTGGAGTGAATGTGCAGCTAGACGTGCTGCGGCGGGGGTTTCTGCATTTGCCTGAATTTCTAGCCACTGAGCTAATGTAATCTGTATTTAGGTATCTGACTCTAGGCATGTAATATATTGGAAATAATGGCTTGTTTTCCTTGAGATTTTCAGAACCACAGCTTTCTAAAGATACAGTTTCTTATGAAACAAACAGGAGTTCTTTAACTTTTGCAGAATTTAAATTAAGTGTCTCCTGAAAGAAGTATCAGTTTACTTTCAGTTTAATTAAGTTGCTGGGGTATAACTGATGGAAGAATTTCTTGTACTCTGATTTTTTTTTATTAAAAACAAATTAAAAGCAGGTTATAGATATGAATTGTCTCGGTTAAATCCATTCATTTAAAATTAAGTTATTCTGTCTGACAGTATTCAAAGTCTATAAAGATGATTTTGCACGAATGCTGTTTAAAGATACATTACGAATACCTGGAATGCAACTCCAGTGCAGAAAATAATGATTATGTCAGGATCAACACGTAGGAAGATACTTAATTCTCTCGTAAATTGCCAGTCTGTATAGGCTGGTGACAGCAAGGAATGAGCGAGCACCACTGAGCCGTGACTGTGGTGTCTTGTAGAACTTCCCACCCAGGACCTGGTGGTGTCTCCTTTACAGAGGGTGGTACCCAGCTCTGCCCCTGCCCAGGACTCCAGGCTCCTCTCCCAGAGTCACTCTTCATTCTAAAAATGGCATATTAATACCTAATACCAGATGCCTTAATCTTCATTTTAATTTAACCTCCTGCTGAGGTCTCATGCCCAGAATTTGCATGTGTTTTAAAGCGTCCTTTTTGTTGACTACCACTTTATATTTTTGTTTATGCTGTGTTTTCCAAAACCCAATCACTTTTGTTTCTGCTGCCGATGCAGCTGGAGAACGTTACACAGTGTTCCTTGTTCAGTCCACCTCACAGTCACCATGTGTGGGAGCAGTTCAAGAGCCAGTGTGCAGCCAAGGGGAAGAAATAAGAGGGAAATCCACCCCCAAACCTGCCCATTTGGGTTCCTTGGAAGAGAAGCGTTGAAAAGCCACATTTGAATTGATCTCATCAAGCCTTCCAGAGGAAAGGTCTGCTACGGCCACGACCCTGTGGGAAAGGCAAAGCTGCTTATTAAATACAATCATAATTAAAGAGTTGGGTATAAAGCAAGATTGCCTCTTAAGGCAAACCCCGGTTAGAGAGGACTTCCAAAATAAACCAAAATGGTCTCTTGATTCTCTCTAGGGTTTTGACATAATTAGGAATCACCTGTGAGAGGTTTGGAGTCTGGTGGACTCTGCTCTGAGACTCCAATGTACTCTGGCAGAACAACACCTCAGCGCCGATGCACGTCTGTAAGGGTGTGCGCTCAGGCCAGTGCTCTTTAAAGCCACTACAGGCAACTTGCATTGCTGGAGAAAAGGTAGGAAAGGGAAAAGAACAGGATTTTTCTATTTACTCCAGCCTCTGATCTCAATCAAGGATCAAATACATGGCTCAGGCTAAACAGGATCTGAGCAACTTCTTGTTTCAGAAAAATTCCAGGAAGGGTTTGCATAAACTCGCTGAAGAGTTCCTTGTTCTATGGGATGGACAATTTCTGGAGAGAGTTCAAGCAGCTAAAAAAAATTACCAGCTTGGTAACAGTAATTCAGAAAAAGCCAATTTATATAATGCAACAAGACGAGATTTCCAATGTCGAAAAAACAGTTCAGACTATAATTACAAAGAGGACATTTCTCTGAGATTAGTGAACTTCAAGGCTCTATCTAGGAATACAAGTGCAAGAACTATTAATAGCATCATGCAGTTTTGATACTTAACAAGTAATAAGTAAAATTTACATCCAAGTAGATGTAATTTCTTTTTTAACTTTCTTTTTGAAAGAAAGTTCAAGGGGACCAGCAACACTCATTTTGCCAGATTTCTGAGCCAAAGTGACTGTACAAATGACAGCAGCACACAATATTCCTGAATCTTAGTTGGCAAAACAGGCAAAGCTGTTTGGTGCACTTGGATATAGGAAAATCTGGAAAGCTCAAGCAATAGAAGCAGAGCTGTCAACTGCAAACAGGTCTGAGCTGCTAGGACACTGCAGAATGTTTTCCCATTTCTTTCTTCTGGACATGAAAATTCACACTGATTGAAGTTTGCTTGCTTTCTTATAAAAGTATCAACTAACCTGCAGGTTTGAACTGTGAAGCCAAGTCTATGGCATCATTTGTGCCAAATCACAACATTTGAAATTGGCTGTGGGCAGTGTTTATATGCAGTGAGATATCAGACAGGGGTTGGAGTGTGCAGTGTGTTGAAGGGGATCTCTGTGCTCTCTTCCTGGGCCTCAGTCTTACTCTAAGCAATGATTCGTTCCTTTAATTTTAGCCTTTTTAGCAGCTTTCACTGTGAGCTTAGCTGAGTGCTAAGGTATTGACAACTGACAGTGAGTGGAGCTGCTAGAAACAAGCCTAGCACATTAGCACCTGAGGTGCAGCACAGATATCGTTCAACATGCAGACAGGATCTCTAGATTCACCGTGAATAAACTGACACCGCTGTGTTCCATCTCCTTGCCAAATTGTGTGGCCGTGATTCCTCCTCAGCTTCAAGCTCCTTTGTATGGCTCCTCCAGTGACTCAGCATGACACCAGTGTCTGTCCTGTGCCAATGTGTACAAAGACATTTTCACTGTCTAGTTTGTTTTCTTTTCACCTGAACTTCTACTCCGTGATTATTTCTGAGGACCATTAAGTTGATGTCAATCTTCTTCTCAGCTTTCATTTCTCCCTAAGGCATAATTAAGCTTATTCACCACTGTACAGTTTAACTTTAGATTAAAGTATCAGGCACTGGTTGCACAGTATCCTTGGAAGTCCATTTGGTAATTACCCATCAACATTAAGAATTAATGTTGTCGATGGTGGAAGCAAATGCTCTAATGCTGTCTCTCTTTGGCAGCCTCCTGACCTATATTCAGATGTTACTCAGAAACTGGAAACTGAGTTGTTTTTCTGTACTATTCCCATTCCTTTCTCGTATCTGAACCATTCCTGTTCCTCCCACTGAATTTGCAGCAAATATTTTACAGCTTTCTCAGCTGTGGTCTCTGGCCTTTTGTAAATTTTCTGATCAGACGTATCTCTTAGCACCTTTTACATACAAAGCACCATGAAAATAAACCCCAATTAATGTGCAAAACTTCCTTTTAAGGTTGGTGAGCTTTCTGATCCTTCACCTATCCGCAGTGAAGTTCTCTGTTTTCTCCAAGCTCACAAAAAAGTCAATGTCAGAATCAAGGTTAAAGCTCAGAAATCCTTAGCTCCTGTTCCTGGGATCTGACCTTGCTTCTCCTGCAGAAAACCTCCCCATTCAGTTTACAACTGGCACATGGAATGAGCCATTCCTGCCCACAACAACCACCAGGAGACTTTAACCCCTTCCCACCACCCCAAGGCAGAGGCTGCAGGTATGCAGCAATGCTGGGTATGGACTATTCCTGCCGGAGAAAATGGGAGCTTTTCCCAAATGTCAGAGGGAGCTTTTCAGTTTAGTATGAAATGTCCTTGTTTAATTTTACACGGTCTGGAGTGAGCATTGCTTCTTTGCACTGAGAGTCAGTGTAATTACCCTCCCTGTAAACAAAGAGTTTAATACACCGAGGGGAATTTACTTAACTTGGGCCATGGCAGATTTATGGTTTTTAAATGGAATGCCAGAACGTTGTTGGCACTTAGAGAATCCTGGTTTGTTATTTCATAATCACATATTTATGGTTCCCACAGCATATTGTTTTTGTCTTGCTGTTCATTTATTGCAGGTCTATTAAGCTGTCACTATGTAGCTTCGAGGCACTGTACTATAATTCTATCCATTGCCGTGATTGTACTTTCTTCTTGGACTGTTTTGATGGAGATCAATATCAGTGCCGTGGAGAATATATAAGGAGCATGTTCTGCCCTACGAAGCAGGTACAGAAAAAACAAAGACTGTGAATGAGCTATTGTCTGAGGAACACACTCCTTAAGAGAAGGATTAATTATCAGCAAGCCCAGGTGTTGGCTCTTGAGTGTACTTGCTGATGAACAGGATCTCATGTATCAGGACCCACCTGCACAGTTACTTACTATTCCTGTTGGCAGTTTTAGAAACCAGAGTTAAAGTAGGTCATTGATATTTAGCTCCTCTGGAAAAAAAACCCCAACACTTGGAAACCTTTGTGTATTTCTTGTCTAGGCCAGGATTTTGCAGCTTGTTCTTGTCCTTGATTTCTTCTCCTCCTAACAGGCACTCACATTCTTCACTCAGTTTCAGAAAAGTAGCTGCCTTGTTGTTCCTGTGAAGATGAAGGTAAACCAGAGTCCATGCTGGGCTTCTTGCTGCATGCGAAAACACCGACTCGAGAGGGGAACGAAATGCTTTGCTTAATAAAAGGTTATGTGTGTGCAATGATGAAAGAGAAAGACCTAAGCGCGGGATTGCTTCCAGTGTCAGCTCTCAGCATGGGCAGAGGTGAGGGTGGAGGTGTTGATGGCACCATCTCCTGACAGGGGAGTGCAGCCGAGGTCACCGGGAACGGTGCTGGAGTGACCACATGGCTCCCAAAATCCTCATGGGGCTTCCTTTGACTCCGAGGCAGGACCTGCTGGTAAGAAGGGTGGTGAAGTGGCTAATTGTTTGTCTTTTGGCATCTGGACCTGGCCTCGAGCCTGCAGTTTCCAGACTGATGAGCTGAACACTGGATGTATTGCTGGGCCCTCGCGAGGAGCTCAGACCCTCACACCTGCTGACAGCTGGCCTCGCAGGCAGAAACTTTGCAGACTTTCTTACCTGGTGCTGCCAACATATGTCTGGACCCACTCTTTTACCTTCTCCCTCCGGCTCTTTTTAGGTCTCGCAGTTCAAACTTGCAAGTCTCAGCTGTTTTAGTTTTTACTGCTGCTAATTTATCTCCCCCTGCCCTGCTCTCTTTCTCACTGCTCTCTCTCTCTCTCTATTTCCATTAAGGTCTCGGGTGTCTGTGAAGCTGTACCAGAACATCCAATCCAGTAATCTCAGACTGTGCCACCAGCCCATGTTCTGGGCAAGCTTTTTTGGTCCGCTCTCCCCCTCTGTGACCTGCCCTTCCCAATCACTACAGCGAGCCCAGTACTATGGCTGAACACTGGCAGGTCTCTGGCAGTTCCCAGCATAGTTCTCTCCTCATGAGCCCATTGCTCATCAGATCCTACACATCTATCTGCCATATGGAAATTAATCTCCCCCTTCTCCCCTCCTGATAGAACATTTCTGCCGCCTTCTGATTGCCTTCTGAAATGCTCTGACTCCTCTAGTCCTCCCTCCGAGGGCTGTCTGGCTCCGCTGCTCCCCAGATGTCATTTTCTATTCCTCTCTTCTTGCTCCCGGCGTGCCCTCAGCTTTATACACTTCACCACTCTCCTGGAGCTTTCCTCTTGCTCGTCCAAACATCAAATCTCTTCCTCAGTCTAGTGAGGCAGCCTCCGTCTTCCAGACCTTCCTCAGAACAGATGTATACATTTGTACCTAAATATGTATAAACTTACAGATACATGAGTTTACCAATACTGCCTTAAAAGGCCCATTTGCAGACTGGGAGAGTCTGAGACCTGTGTGCCCTGTAAATTGCGTGTTCTCTAATACAAACCACAAGAGAGATTATATTCTTTAAAAAATCAAATAGAAATTTTAAAGTTACCTTCTCTCCCCTCTTCTAAATGTCTATAATACATAGTCATGGCAGCTCTCCTCTGCACACAGCATCATTTTTTCCAAACTAAAGTGAGGAGGACATGCAGGTCTTTGACCAGTATGAACGCATTTCAGTATTTCATTTGATTTGTGCTTTTTCCAAAATGAATATGATCCATTTTTGCTAGAAATTCAGTCAGTTGTGCTCTAACTCAATCTGAGCGTCAGGGCAATATGATGAGAACGTTGACAGAGAGTTCCCCAGTGGAAGTCTATGGGTTGTAGTTTGCCACTGGACTATCAAGATGAACCAGGAACAAGCTGATAGGCAATTTCCCTCCATGGGAAAATTATGAATTAGCTCATAATTTCATAATTATTTTTGCCTGGAATGCTGCTAATATCACAGATATGTAGTATAGCCAACACAGAAAATATTCATTTGGTAAAGACTCTGAATGCCATGAGAATTTTGTATACAACTGTTTTTGAAAAAGTCAGTCTTGAGACCTGGTCGTGGTGCACTGCCATGTCAATGACAATCCATGATGCTTTCCTTCTGGAATGCCACTTTAGAATGAATAAGTGCTTTTTTGTTATAAAATATTTCCAATTAATCTTTAGTAAAACAGAAGAGAATAGGGGAATGTGTTCACACACATTGGTTATTCCTAGCTCTGCTGTGGCTTCCAGATGCCAATTTACCAGCTGTAAATTATTAGTGCTTATTCTATGGCTCTGTTGGGACGGTTTTGCTTTGGAGCAGTATGGAAGGAACACCCCTTGCTCTATGGCAATCCTCCTCTCAGTTTTGACTCAAAAAGCCCACTTTTCAGGTCAATGCTCTGCACTGTGCTGAGGTTGCTAAGTTTGCTGGGTCACCAAAGGAATTAATATGGAGGTTGAGACATGATGGTGGACTCAGTCACCTGGGAAAAGAAGGCTGAAAGAAGAACAGCAAGGAATTGGTGATGCCTCATGCCCTTCACAGTTTTTTTTCTGAATAATTTGCCACCTGCTTACTAGTGATGTTCTGGTGTTTAGTGGCCACTAATTTCCTAAGCCCATTTCTGAAGAAGAAGTTCTGTCTGTGTGTGTGGGCTTTAAATCATCCGATAAAAAAAAGTGCTGAGAACATAAAGGATTGATCTTTGCCCCCAGACTGTCACTAGGATTCTGTGAAGAAAAAATGTACCACAATTCCTGTAAGTTACCAGATGGATTCCAAGCCCGCCAGCCTGCCAGTGCTGCTCAGCTTCAGAGACAGATGCACAGACTCCCAAGGCTTCTGTGACAACAGGGACATCAACAGCACATCAGGTGCAAGCCCACAGAATCACAGAATGATATGGGGTTGGAAGGGACCTCTGGAGATCATCTAGTCCAACCCCCTGCCCGAGCAGGTGCACCCAGAGCAGGTTGCACAGATAAAAGCCATCTCTAAACCATGTCTCTAAGCACTATGTCAACCCTGTCTTTTAAATACCTCTAGGGATGGTTTCTCAGCCACTTCCCTGGGCAGCCTGTTCCACTGCTTAATAACCCTTAAATAAATCAAAGATGCTTCTTTGAACTCACGCTAAATTGGATAGATTACTTTTTTCAGAGAATCATAGAATTGTCCAGGTTGGAAGGGACCTTTCAAGTCACCAAGTCCAACCATCAACTGAACACCGACAAAAACCATCACTAAACCATATTGCTAAGCACTACATCTATCCGTATTTTCAATACCCACTGGGATGATGATTCCACCACTTCCCAGGGCAGCCTGTTCCAATGTTTGATAACCCTTTCAGTGTAAAATTTTTTTCCTAATATCTAATCTAAACCTCCCCTAGTGCAACTTGAGGCCACTTCCTCTTGTCCTAAGGAGGAGGATTAGAGCCCTGTTGTGCTACCCGAATGTTGGGGAATTAGGTGAAATTAGGTGAATTTGTAAACAGCTGGTATTTTAAGGGGCCTTAAAGATGTGGTCTTGTCTCAAAGGCAGTTCTAGTTCAGGAACTACTTCAAATCTAGGCCACCAACGTGCAACTGCTCTTCAATGAGGACACTGTTTAGGGCAGGCATTGGGAGTAAGCTGCATTACCCACAGATGGCCCTGCAGGAGATCCCTACATTGCATCTGGTCTGGAGACAACCAGGGATGAGATTGTCAGAGACCAATACCCCAGCGCATTTTATCAGCCTTAAATTAATTAAAAATGAAAACAAAGAATTCATCCTTCCAATACAGTTTTTTTTTCCTGATTTCCCCTCTTTTTGCTTAGTAGTAAGAGATTCAGCTGATACACTGAAAATCCTTGTCCAAATTTCAAATGATTGCAGGAACTTTTTAAAGACAGGATCCTGTGCTGTGTAGTAGTTGAAGTTTTACAGATGACTCATTCCCACCCAGGGAACAACTTGGAGAGTGCTCTTTTGTTTTTCTCTTTAATACCTCCATCCATTCTTTAGAAAAAACAATTTTGCAGTAAATGGATGATCTAGAATTCCACAGCTCTTCGCTCAAGTTTAAAAAGCAAACATACCAAAAGAAACCCAAAATTTTAACTTTTGGGTTGCATCCAAAATAAAAAAGCAAAGCACTTCGTAACGGTTTGAAATCAGCAACAAACTTACAGACATACGTGTTCATTTCTCAGAGCCTGTTTGTCATCTGATGTGAGCAACTCATAGAGCCCACTCAATGCTTGGTGAATCTATGGTGATAATGGATCCTAATTGTTGCAAAGTGAAATAACAAAAGGCATATATTGAAGCTTTGGAAGTCACTAGGACCATTTGAAAAATGGAGAATGGACCAAAATAGCAGAAAACAGAGCAAGAGAAATCTGGGGTTTATTCAATTGTTACTTAAGAGAATTCCTAAACAGCAGTGGAACTGGGGCCAGAATTAGAGGCCCCACGTATTCATGTTCCTCTTCTCGGGACTAACAACATACTTTGTTTTCTCTGCAAATCTTGCATTCATTTCTAGGAGAAGAAATGGCATCAACAGGAATGGTGGAAGCCATTCCTTTCTGCATATAACCAGCGAGGTTAGTCTACAAGCATTATGGATGTGGTCCTCTCTTACATGTTTGGATGCCCCCAGGTCAGGAAATAATTACAAGTATAATAATAGTAATAAATCTAGTAATAGTGGAATAAGGCAAGTGTAATAACCGCCTGCCGGAACAAATACTTTCACTAAGATGACATGTTATTCAGCAGAACCAACACCACCGCCAGCAGTCCAAAAATCAACATAGGTGCTATTTCATTTGTAGTTCTTCATTAATCTTCTTGGGCTGGGTCAGTTTATCTTGCCCAGAATCAGACCCACATATGTCCAAAGGAACTTTCAGGCCAAACAAGGCATCTTCCTAGTCCGAGGGAGTCTGAGAGAGGTGGAACTTTTCTTCCCATTAGACTGCAGTATCTGCATTAAGCATGTAATGCCTGCCAGTTATTTTGATCAGGGTTGAAGTGAGAGACCCAGGTGCACAGATGGAGTCAGAGACACAGCTAGGAAAGAATTCAGCCGTGCTCAGCTTCCCAAATGCTGCTACATAAGGTGCACTTCATAATTCGCTGTACGTGATGACTTGCTTTGGGCTTTTTAGTTGTCATCCAGCAGACAGCATGAAGATTAGCTCTTATTATTCCAGGTCCTTTCTCTGTCTGGCTTGTAGTTTCTTCCTGGTGTGAATACAGGAACTAGTCTGTGTGTATGTGTGTAAAAGATAATAATCCTTTCAGATACTTATAAAAGGTTTAAAACTATTTCTTTGTGCTTAAAGAATGAATAGATGCAATTGAAATTCTGCCCAAGAAACCAATTAAATAGAGGAGATAGTGAATGCTGTGTTTGTATGAAGGGAGGGTAACAAATAACTGAGAGTGCTTAGCAATTACTGGTTTGAATTTTCAGCATTTTGAGATTTTATGCGCTCTGGAAGTTTCTCTGTGAGGCCTGGACTTTCTAGAGAGACTTTTTCGTGCCAGAAAATCAGCGTCACTGGTGCTGCACATTGTCCCTTACCAATGGATCGGGATCTTCTGTCTGTCATTGATGGATGGGAAGTTTTACCCCAAGTATTTCTAGCATCAAGGCAAAGCATTTCTTACTTAATACTGGGTCAGTTCTGGGCTCCCATTAGACAGGCTTGACCTCATCCCAGCCCTCCCTTCAGAGCCCAAGTCAGCTCCAGTCCCTGTCTCTGTGCTGGGCTGGCAGGCGGTTACCTCTGTCCAGCCTGAATGTTCTTCAGCCCCTTTTAAGCCCCAGACGCTGCTGCTCTTGCCTTGGCCTTTTGCAAAAGCAGCCCTTCATCAAACACAAACGATACCCCTGGGATTGCTCCCATGACCCCCTTCTTACCGCTTCTTTCTTTTTAATCAACTAACGCAGTTTAAGTTTGCAAAACCAGTGCTGAGGTCATTGCTGTTTTTGTCTCGGTGAGCTGATGTGACTTGTTACTGAAACCAACTTGCATGTTCCTATAGCACTATTAACGGCTTGTTCCTATGAACACCGGTCCTCACATGTCACAGGTATACACCCAGTATGATCCAGTAATCACTGCAGAACAGGTATCAGAAAAGCACCCGGGATACAGTGCTTCTCATTAGCAAGAAATCTTCTCCAAGCCATCTTGCCAGGATTCCAGGGGTTCCTTCTTTCCGTCCGTACTTACACAAAGGTTCATAGTTGTTCAGGCTTTTTGTGTTCTTTCCATCTGCATAGAATTTGCTGGATTTCTATCTGCTAACAAATATATTAGGAATATGTTTTGCACAGTTAACACCAGACGTAGTTCTAGATTTAGAAGGACATAAGCAATTTTGAGATTCAGCAATCACGGTGGATTTGGAAGCAGGAGACACATTAAAGTCCATGTTGTTATAAGAGAGAACTGACAACCTAACACGATGCAGGCATCTCTGCACGAGGCAGGACCTGCAGTGCCTTCCACTGCATACAGTATCTTCAGCTAAAGCAATATCCAATTTCTGAATGCCTGCTTATTTTTCCCATTCACTTGACCATCCCAGAAACCCTTCAAGACTTTCTAATTAGACTATTTAGTACTTACACGGCACAAGCTTAAGTTTTGTTTGAAATTTCAATTCCTTTGAAAATATCACAGAAAGTAAAAACCTGTTGTGCCAAGCTGCAAATAACAGAAAGAACTCCTCACGGAAAAAACCTCTGGTAATCCTGGGTATCACGTGCAGTTTGCTGTTCAGAGAGGTTTTGATGTTCAATTTACACAAGAAGATTTAAATAAGCTCTAAAAGAAGTGAAAACAAAGCAAATAAAGCAAATATTCTGTCTCAGCTTTCTGCAACCTTGAGGCTGGGGCTGGCAGCTGGATGGGATGGGGCCAGACTGGTCTGTCTCAGAAAGGCCCCCTTCCTGGCAAGCACCAGTAATGCTATAGAGCTGATGTCAAGAAACACTCAGGGAAAAACAGCTGCCAGGTTGCTTGTAAATAGCTGATTTCTTTTTAAATGTAATGGCAAATAAAAGGTTCTTTTTAGTGCTGGTAGAAAGCAAGAGTTCATTGGCACTACCCAGCTGGCCGGGTGAGATGCTGGCAGATGGGGAAGCAGCAGAACTGCCTTCTTTACGGCTTCCCTGCAAATGTGGCAACCCCAGACCTAAAGGGACCATCGGTGACAAGGCAATGGACCACTGCCAGACACTCCACCCTGGCTTCCCAACTGCAAGTTCTTTACTGGGGCAATCAGGTACCACCTCCAACACTGTTGAACACCCTGTGCTCAGGAGCAGGTTGAATGACCATCAGGTATCTATTGGATTTTGGAGTGACTCCTCAGAGGGTTCTTCTCTGAACCACTGGCTTGGGTCAAGAAGAGCCACATAGTGCATTTCCAAAATCCTCAACTATCCAGTGCATGATGTGTGTTTGGCAGAGTTGATGCATGTGGTTATGGATGGAGACAATAGCGTTTGCTTCATGGCTTTGTGTTGTATTATTGCTGGAGGCATGAAGAAGAAAAGAAGGGTGAGGAACTCCTTGCTAGTGCCCAGCTATGCTGGGCAGGGTGTAGTCCAGATGTTGAGTGTATAGGCACCTTTTGCTCAAAATTGTTTACAGGCTAAAAGACAAAGTTCTAAAGCAAAATATGCCCATGTCAGGAAACATATTTCTTGTCGGTGAAAGGTCTGTTAAAACGAACAAAACAGCATGTGACAATTGCAGAGGAGGGATGCAGCCATAACATATACTTTATATTTAGAATTTGACAAATTTATCAGCTGCATCTCATTAGCTGAGTTAAGGAGACACAGAGTCATGTCCGTAGGTTTAGTTAGTGCTCACTAAAGAATTCACCCAGCATGTCACACACCTACATTTAGAAGTATTTTAGAGCAAAATCATGCACATAATCAGTGCAATCACTTGGTTGTAGCAAAGCCCATGGTAAAAATAGCATTTCTACCTTGACTTTTGCATGCAGCTGAGAAAATTACATATTTAAGGGGAGTCCCAGCTTTATGATTTATTGTGACTGTATGACTGTAACGTTGTCACTCTATGACGACTGTACACTGATGTTTAGGGATTGCCTGGTATGAATTTATGTCACATAAATCACATAAGCACAGTGAGAAGGCTGTTTCTGCCAGAGGCATTTACAAATTCCACTCACAGGCAAGGTGCAAAGCACGCAGGCATATTTCACCAGGGAGGCTGAAACTGGTAACAGAGCATTCTATCCCATAATTCGGATTCTGCTCTAGAGGTATAAATTACTTGCCTACTGCAAAATATCTCTCTTCAGCACATAAAAATCTTAAATAGGCAGCATTATCAGCAACATTAGTTGGCCTATTTAAATCCTTATCTGACCAAACATCATCTGTTTTGTCTGAGGCCTCCTATTCCCACCTCCATGAAAGGAAAAGATTAAGTGAGCAATAGAGGACTGTTTCACAGCAGAGAAATGAGGAAAGAAACACGAATTTATCTTGCTGAAAGCCCCATGAAATCTACTCAAAATACATGTTAAATTCTTTCAAACTAACTGGTATTTCTTTTATCATGTGTATTTCCAAAGACCTTTCTGAACTGATGAAATATTCATCCTAAATCATCTGTGTGGGGATATGAAACCAATACCTATTCTCATACCATCCTCCTATCGTTCTGCAGAGATTCATCAGAATTCACAGCCCATACTGAGCAACAGGCTCACAACTCTGAGATCTGTTTCCAGTTAAAAAACAAAAAACAGAAAAGTGTTCTATTATACACACTGTTTCATATCTCAGCTTTTTGGTTTAGGCTTGACTCCTAACCAGAAAATGTTACCAATATGTATAGAACTTGATTATATTAAACAGAGATCGATCTGTTACGCCCATTTGATATAAATTTAGGAAAAGTTGTTAGTTTAACAGGAAATTTTATTCCTGGCTTTGTCACTGGCCTGGAAAAATCTCTTTTCTGTTGCTCTTTTAATCTCCAGGTTGTAACATTTCTCCTTTCTGAATGCAAACTCGTCAGTATAAATAGTGTCTACAGGTACAGTGCCTCGAGGAGGATGATGGGTGTGAGACTCCCGACTCCTGGAATACCAGCAGTTACAATATGCATGCTCAACACATACACTGATTGCATTGCAGCCCGCCGTGCTCTGGTATACAGTGAAAGGAGGAAAAGTCAAGCCATAGTTCATTTGCCACTCCTCTAGAAAGGAGTGTCTGGGGAATGTCTGAGCTCAGGCTACCACCCTGACTATCTGTCTCAGTAGAAAGGAGGATTGTCCACAACCCAGGCTTATATTGAACACAAAAAAAATCCATATTGTCTGTTACACTGCTAACTTACTCAGAAGTTCCTGTTTTCTTTGTAAAAAACTGAGAGAAAAAACTAAACAAGGTAGGGGTGTCAAAGGTACTTTCCCCTGAGCGCACCATACAGCCTGCATGATCTGAGGGGCAGCACGATTATTTTATGATCCCTTCGTTCCTACAAGAGAATTCAGAAAGCAGAAACCTTGTCTAAATAAAGACAACCTTGGCAAAGCACATCGTTCCAGCTAGTGATTTCTGTCAAGGCAGCCTGCGGTCACAGCAAGGCCATGCAGTAGGAACGGCGAGCAAAGAAGCAAGAAAGACATTTTTGTTGAAATAAACAAGAGAGAAAATGCAGCCCAACGGTGAGAAACACATGTATCTACCACGGGGAATGCCTTGGTGCTCTGGCTGAAGGAAACGCTCCAAGAATGGTTATTTCCAGACAGGCTCCTCTCCAGAGCATGGGGGCTTTCAACCAGTGGCCTTTACACTCTTTCTAAATCCCTGGTCTCATTCTAAACAGCAAATGTAAACAGAAGGAAAGCAGCACAAGTTTGTATATATAAATCCTACATACATATCAGTGCTACATATGTAACAGTGCTACATATAGCTGACTGTGTATGTTAATTTTCTCATAGGACCTGAATTTCCCTTGATAACTTTGTACGCCTTCAAGAATTCAAAAGACATTGGATTTCAGCTTCATGAGACTCAGAGAGAGCACAGAGGGTCAGCCCCCTGTTTCAGACAGAGATTTGCCATATATACAGTTTGCTATGGCACCTTCTTTCCTATGGCAGCCAAGAGAAGAAGGCCAAAGAAAGTGTACCCCTTCCCCAATGACCAAGACTGGAAAACTGGTCACAAGGAATGAGGAGAAGGCTGAGGTACTCAACAACTTTTCTGCCTCAGTCTTCACTGGCAACTTCTCTCTCCCCACACCTCTTGAGTGGATGGACTGCAAGGCAGGGAATCGGGGAGCAAAGTCCCTCCCACAGTAAGAGAATATCAGGTTTGTGACCACCTGAGGAACCCGAACATACAGAAGTCTACAGAAGACCTGGTGAGACGCATCCCAAGGTCTTGAAGGTATTGGCTGATGCAGTTGCCAAGCCACTCTCCATGATACTTGAAAAGTCATGGCAGTCAGGTGAAGTCCCTGGTGACTGGAAAAGGGAAACACTGCACCCATTTTTAAAAAGGATAGAAATGAGGACCCTGGGAACTACTGACCCATCAGTCTCACCTCTGTGCCTGGGAGGATCATGGAACAGATCCTCCCAGAAGCTATGCTAAGGCACATGGAGGACAGGGCGGTGATTCGAGACAGCCAGCATGGCTTCACCAAGGGCAAGTCATGACTGACCAACCTAGTGGCCTTCTATGATGGAGTGACTACATCAGTGGACAAGGGAAGAGCTATGGATGTTGTCTATCTGGACTTCTGTAAGGCCTTTGACACAGCGTCCTATCACACCCTTCTCTCTAAATTGAAGAGAATATGGATTTGATGTGTTGACTGTTCAGTGCATGAGGAATTGGTCGGATGGTTACATTCAGAGGGCAGTGGTCAATGGCTCATTCCCTCAGCAGAAACTGGAAATAAAAGAGTTAATAGCTCAGCAATTGCTTTTGCACTTCAGCAGGGGTTGACAGCGACAGGAGTAGACAGAAAATTTTATATCAGATTGATAATTGGATGTTCTTTCTTCTCCAGAAACATGGTTTCTCCTACCTACATAAAGGGAAGACAAGTGTAGGTGGAGTGACAGGGGACAGGGATGTCACACAGGCCCTATCAGTCTCCGCAGACAATATCCTTTAAGAACTACAACCCTATTGAGCAGCTCATCAAACACTTAAATGGCCTCCAGCCTGTCCCAGAGACTTGCATGCTTCTTCAGCTATGCATAGGCTTCTGCAAATTTCTGCACCTACAAAACCCAAGAAAGTGCTAAAAATTAACATTAAAAATATTTATGTATTTCCTCTGGTTGAAGGCATAAGAAGTCTGCCTGTAAGTTCCTAAAAAAAGGTCTTAGATATGTTGAGATATATTTTTAGAATTCTCTTTGCCTTTTTTTATTAGTCCATCGTGGAACTCCTGTTTAAAAATTCTGTGAGAAACAGAACTCAGAATATTCTGTTCTCATAATGTTAAACTATAAATTCCTAGTCTCCAAGATCAGGAGGGATATTCTGTATATCCTATTCTATTGAGTTCAGCAACTCATATTTGATGAAAGACCATACCCTAGTAAGTTCCAGAAAGAGACCTAATGAGAATAAAAAAATCATGGCTTCGTGGAGGCTGTTTGTTCCAGGGTTTAATCACTTTGTTGTTTTTCTTATTTTCTTAGTTAAGCTTCTCTGACTTTGCAGGGACTTCCAGCCATTGTCTCTTTTTTCCCCCCATTTGACTAGGCAGGAATGGGCCATATATGCTACACAAAGAAGTGTTTGTGAATTTTTTTTCTCCTTCCTCTGCTTTGATTAAGAAATTAATTGAATACAACTTTAGGGGCATGTTCCTTTGCAGAGGGTGTAAGATATATTATAAAATTCTACCGGCTATAATACAGTGTAGATCAAACAGCCTTTCTCCTCCCTCCCCCAGTGTATCATCATTTTTTTTGTATTACAGACACGCTCTGAAGACAGAACCCTCAAGGGTTTTTGATCCTCAGATGCCTGACCCAGCATTGGTATTAAAATGCTGACCAAAAAAGCAAGGTAGAAAGGTCATATATTTTGTGCTGTTCCTATCAAGATTTAGAATATGGTCCCATGCGCACTGTGAGGTATATGCAATTACAGAGGAAAACAGAAGCATTTTCTTCCTTTGGTCAGACGGGTTTTGTAGCTGCTGGTCTTAGATGAGAAATACTACTGTGTTCAGGGAAATGATGTAAATGGAATCCACTTTCTAATTTCGTACTGGATTCCCACTTAAACTTCTAAAACAAACAGCAAAAAATATCCAGCCCAAGCTCAGGAATGAATGCAAATGAATAAAGCAGAAAATATTGTAAGTCATCTGTGTTGCAGTCCCTGCAAAATAACTACTAAATTCAACAGGACAAGTAAAACTTTAGTTTGCTTGGTATTTTGGAACAGCGGCAGCAGATATCATCTTGCAAAGAAGAGTGATTCATCCAAGTACTTAGAGGATGGGAGCCTTGTATAAGTTCTGAAGCTGCTGACCAACATAAACAGGCTGTAAATTTAGTAGGTAATAGTGCAAGTCAGAAAAAAAAAAAAGGGAGAAAAAATAAAACATATGGTCATATTCTGAAAAGTGGATGAAAGCTTGAACTGGGAAAAAAATCCAGTAATTCAAACGGGGAAATGCTTGCTTCTGCTTACGCATATACAATAAATCATGTCCAGAGGATCACATATGACAATAATTACTTATAGGCAAACAGTTTGAGAGAGACTCAAATGGAAAGCTGAGTTCTGAGTACCTCTAAACATAATGTAATTTGCAAATCTGCATCTGAATGAAGTACCAAGTAGGCACTTGACTTGAACTTTCCAATTGCAAATGATGTTGCTCTGACTGCTCTCTAACAAAACACAACCTTTAGGCTGCTCCCAAGTTAGCTCCGTTATCTGATGAAAGCTGACAGAACGCAGTAATTACACACAGATGTTAAAATGTTGTGAACTGAAGCTTTCTGTCCAAGAGCTTAACCAACACTGAAGCATGAAAGCTGTGTAGCCGTGTAAAGATGTGAGTGATGTTCCTCTGTGGCTGAAAAACCGGCTCGTGCCATATGCAAGTGGCTGCATGTTAAAAAATTTGTCAGGTAGGCAGCATGTTACAGAAAACTTTTTATTTTTTGCATGTTACCCCATGAGTTCTGACTTCTCTTGAGGAGAGGGGGAGTTTGCGCCTCAATGGCATTCTTTTTGGTTTTTACGACTTCAAACTTCCGTGGTGAATGACAGAGATTGTCTGAAAACGGCTTTACAAGCCCTTGAGCGAGATCACTCTCAATGGCAGAACATACCCAGCACTGATAATTAATCTCAGGTATCTTTGAGATCTCATGACAAAAATAGTTACCAGGGAGCTTGTATTACTGTCACAGACGACAATAACACAGGGCAGGATACACGCAGTGACACAGTTTTCTCTGTGTAAAATGGCATGGTGTTATGACGTTTTTCCCCTTGGTGAAAAAAGTTAGAGGGGAAATGAAAGTGGATTGAGGTTGTGAAGAATTGACAAATGCTTGTTGTACTCTGCAGAGCGAGGACGTATCTTGAGCATGATCACACCTCTAGTTTGTGTCCTTTGCTGTTCAGGAGAGCGACGTTTGAGACCTTCTCCACTCTACACTCCGGCCAGGGCATGCCCAGTCCTAAATGCCCATTCTAAATGGTGAGGCATGGTGGCTGCTGGGGCTACTGTGACCAGGAGCAAGGGGTGTACTGTGTTTCTTTAAGAGCTGACACAGCAGCACCACGTTCCTCAGGCAGCACAATGAAAGCACCTGGTTATACCAAAAAGAAGGAACCATTCTGCATCTGCTAAGCCCAGTCTGGCACGGGTTAAATGCACATCAGGGATTTACAAACAGCCAGCTAAACTTCCAGGTAGGCTGAAGGGGCAGTTGAAGCTGGCATTTGGGAGAGCTGACGCTGGCAGAAGATAAGAAGATAGCAGAGTAAGGAATTCGGCTTGGAATAAGCTTTTCTTGGGAAGAATTATCTGTATTCACAAGCACGGTGCACACTGATTGCGTACAGCTGTGGACCATGGCTGGAGTGTGTATCTACCGCCTGCCTGAGCAGAAATCATGGTCTTGGAAAGCACTTGTTCTGGCAAGCAAGTATAGAAATCTGATGTGGGTGTAGCTGCGTGGCACAGTCACAAATACAAACCAGAATTCATAGTTAATTGTTAGTGTAGCTTTGCCCTTTGTCCTTATTACTTTGCCTTTAAACAGACATAATAAATGCTGTTCATTACTCAGATTTATTCTGAAGGAGTCTAAACTTTCCCAGCTCCCTCTTTAATCATCCCCTGGCTTACACTTTTGTCCTTCCTTCCAAAATGCTAGTAATAAATAAAGCTGTTGAAATGGTCACAGCGCTGTGGCACGCCTGTTCGCCCATGCATCTTTTTGCATTTGTTTCTGGGTTGTTTGGTTTTTTTTCCACTGCTAATAAACAGCCTTTGCTGTATATTAGTCTCTCAGTATATTGCTGTATAACTAATATTGCTGTATATAAGTCTCTTAATTTCAGAGACTTGAGAAGATGAGTATTTCTCAGCTTGCATTCTGCCTCAGAAAATGTCCTAGGAAATGTCTGCTAACAGCTTGTCTCTAATATTAGTAGCAATGACAGTCAAATGAGAAAAACAAGAGAGCAGCTGCTTGATGCTTGGGCCAAAGGACAAGGAGTCAGGGGAATGTCCTGCTTATTTGTCTCCATCTTGTCTTCTGTAACTGAACATGAAGAGAAGGCGTGTGCTTTTATCTGATGTAGATTTGGGGCACAAACCAGAATACGTTTAAACCTAAGTAAATTTTTTTTTTACTGGAAGGATGAGTAAACACTGGAACAAGTTGTCTTGAGAGGCTGTGGAGTCTCCATCCTTGGAGATACCCAAACCTGGCAGCCTGCTCTAACTGATCCTGCTTTTGGCCAGGGTGGTCGGACTAGCCAATCTCCAGGGCTTCCCTTCCTACCTCAACCATTCTGTGATTCTTTGATGTGTCTTCACTTGTGAAATATTCAAAAAAGCTGCATGCTGTTGCTTTGATACGTTATTTTCATAATCTGTAAAACAGCCATTACTTATTCCTTTGCTCTGGTAGTGATTGAGAATCTGGACTTACAAGCTTTTTTTTTGAAGTATGTTGTGGTTTTTCGATGGAAGCTAATAGAAAATTTCAAATTACTTGGCTTCTAGCTATCTGAATTATTAATGAATTTGCCCATCAGGTGATGTCATCTGCATTTACACAGACAGAGGAAAAACAAACTCAAGACTTTCCATCTTGCTGAAGGTAAGTAGGGCAGTGTCAGCACAATTTTAGGGACATGGGTCCATTACACGCTGACTTAAGACTCAAAGAAATGGGAGATTTCTTCACAACTTTGTGTATCTAGCTAGCTAGTATTAGTATCACAAACTATTATCATTAAGGGTATTTTGGAAGATGGAAGCTCAAAGATTCTTCAGGTAAAAAAAGCAGGATTTCTAGAAAACTGTGATAGAATTCAGAGTGGAGGAACAAATTAAAGTAGATGTTCATTGGCAAACCTGGTCTGCTCAGACCCCAGGCACTCACATTACAAGAATGCATGCCCAAAAAAATGTTAAAGTAATTGCTTCCTTTCCTATAAATCTGTGTTCAGATTTTTTTTTTTTTTGATTGGTTTCAGAGGTATTTTAATAGCTATGCCTTTTAAAAAGTCAGGCATTTCAAAAAGCCAGGTGACTTTAAGTCAGATGATTAGCACACTTGCTTCAAGTGTTCTGTTACAGTTCACACAAACTAGACTGAAGGAGGAATAATAAAATCTTTTTTTTGCAGAAATTTAAAGAAGCCCTGCAAGTCTTGCTCTGAGCATATGATCCAGAAAATAATTAACATTACTTCCACTAAGAACTCTGCCTACTGTTTGGGCAATTTTACTGGTAAATAATCAACATTAGTACTTTCTTGCTATTTGCAATTTTGTACTCTGCGTTTGTACTGATGACCTCCACCTGGCTCATGTCTAACTAGAAGAATCTGCTATTAAGTGAGATGCAAGCGTATTCCACACCTTCCGTTGCTATCTGCAATCATAAACTGCAATCATATCAGACAGCAACTAGTACATAAATAAGAAAAAAGGTTATAATATAAAGAGAAATCATCACTACTGTATATTACCTCTGCTGCAAAGCAGGAAAACAGTGCTAGTATCAAAAAATATCTGAATGTCTGAGTGAAACGGGAGCTAACAAGGGATTCACCCATTCATCGATAGACTCCAAGATTTTTGTCAATTTGGAAAATCGAATGCTGGAAAGGCTGCCAAAACCACCTAACATTATCTGAGGCAAAGCACAGAACAAAGAGATTTAATTAAAAACCTCCTCCTTGAACCTGTGGAATGACGGATCCATGACTAATTCATTGCTGTGGTGAGTTCCCCTGGACTTACTGTGTCAGCTGTACTGCTTTCCATGGATGGAGATCAATCATATGCATGAGAAAACGCTGGTAGATAAATTCTATGACTAAAGTGAATTTGAGCTTTAGTTATTTATGTTATTGGGAAAGAGCTATTCTTTAAAGCATTGCTTCATCCAAATTGTGCTTTTAAGTTAATGAACTCTGTTACGCAATTGTAATCTATCCTTTTTCTGGATTGCAAGCATTAATCAACCAAACAAGCACTCATCTGACTGGGGAAGTGCTGATGGCAAACTGTTCACTTGGAGAGGATCTAGATATTCGTTGAAGCCTGCAGAGAACTCCAACTGCCTAAATAAACTACAGACTTTACACATTGCCAAATCATCAGCTTGGGAAGGGTATCTTCTAGGATATTCACGAAGAATGGAAAGAACACTATCTGTTTGGCTGTCAGCTCTCAAGCACGGAATAGAAGAGAATTCCATTGTTTGGATTTTTCTGGTAAAGATCTCAAAGGTCAAGGTGTGACTTCTTCTGATGCTGCTCACTAAGAATTGGACAAGTCTTCACATGAATTGCAAATCAAAATGCCAAGGAACTGCAAGTTCCTAGCATACCCTATGATTATTTTCCAAGCACTCATCAGAGTGAAAACTTTAAATCCAGTTTCTCCAGATTCGGCCTTGGCCAAGGTGCTTGGTCTAAATGTAAATCAAGGATAATATTTACTCAATGGCTCCTAAACACATCAATGAAAGCATCATAATTATTCCATGCAATTGCAGTTCTCAAGGTACTGGGCCTTCAGCCGGTTTCCAATCATCTATTCCTACCTGACAGTATGTTTCCATACGCATTAAATCTGCACTGAAAGTATCCATTATAGCCAAGGCAGAAAAGATTTTGATTTTTGAAAGAAAACAACCACCACCAGCACCACCCCAAGGTAAAGTAGGAGAGCTACTGAAATTACTAGAGGGTGTAAAGATGACTAGACCACTAACTTCTGCCAATTTCTTCTCGAGACTTGAAAAAGATAATATTAAAAGGATAAGAATGTTAGTTTGACTGAAAACAAAAGCAAAACTTGTTCTAAAGCCAGAACTGAGTTGGTATTTCTTTCCAATATGTGCAAAGGCTAATAAAATAAAACATCAGGAAAATATCATTTCTCACAATCCTGGTAGTAATTACATCAAACTTTATAAGAGAAGCTTGATAAATATGTTCAATAATGACAGAAATAAACACAGGAAAAAGGACCAAAAATCATGTGAGTTCAGATAGTACAAAGCTGAAAACAATTAGGAATGGCATCAACACTTACACAGAGATTTTTCAAGAAGAATGACACAGTACTTTACAAATTTGAACCAGCTAAGCATCCTTTTAGTAATTTGATGAAACACATCCCTTTGAATGAGAGATAATTGGGACATGGAAAACCTGGGCACATCAGCAGAGGAGAAGGAATAATTCAGTTGCAAAAGTAGGAAAAGTCTCCTTTCTTTCCCATTATAAAAGTTATGTTGGCATAAAACTGAAGTAAAGCAGCTTTGAGCCAATGTTCTCATCTGCTGCAAACACTGACTATTCTGATAAACCATTTTTATTTTTTCCTTCATAAAATGCCTTATTCAGGACAGCACCATTATTTAGGAAAGAAATGTAAGTGCAGATGTGAGAATGTGTAAGCAAAAATTTCAGACAGTTCCCTGACATACTTTAGAATGTTGTGAACCTAGAATATTTCAAAAAATAATGCTGCGGTAATGCTGAATTGTGGGAAACACAGGGGGAAAGAGGCAAGAAACAGGAATATTGGTATATTCTGTGGGCAGTGAAGGTTTCAAAGAATTTCCTTTTCTATCCTAACAATGGAAGCTGTAAATATTCATTTCTTCTGACTCAAAGCCAAAAAAAAGTCCAAAAGACATGATCTGACCAGAGAGTAAAGCTAGAGCTACGGTGGTCAAGAAGAACAAGACAAAGAACCCCAGATTTTCTGTGTTTAACCAGCAAATCCTCCACGGATGACAGGTAATGACTGGATTCTTGGCAGTTTTATGATTTTTTTTTTTCTGTGTTATGATGCAACTCAGAAATAAATATCTCCAAGTTTTGTGAAAGATGACACTTTCTGTTTAATTGGGTCTTTGTCCCTGATAAATAAAACCAGCAGGAGCCATCCTGACTTCAGATATGCTAAAACGGTCACAGGTTAACATGAAGAGGCTGCAATGCTACACCTTGTGATAGTGATGGTGTGTCTTCCCCTGAGAAAGCAGAGGCCAAAAGCCTGAGCTCAGAAAGGGAACCCCTAGGAGTTGCCCTGGTTTAACTCACTTGGACTTCTGCAAATGAAAACATGTCTCAGTCTCAGGGAAGGCCATGAAAATTATCTACATATTTAGTGCTCATGCTTAATTCTCTCTGTCTTAACCTCTGTCATAGATGAGAAAGTGCCTTCTAACTCATTTTCAAGAAGACTATGTTGTTACCAACTCTACAACATCATTTAATTAACAATTTACTATAGTAATAATGCACAAAACAATGACAAAAAGTGTCCCGATAGTTCCTTTCTGTATGATCTGCAACTTTCCATCTACATCAGTCAAAAATAACAGTGTGTTGACATGCCCTATAGCTCTTGACTTTAATACCTGTCCCAGGCTACTTAATTTCTGCTGGTTTTGGCTCTGTCTTCATCTCCTCATTGTTCTTTGCAGCTGCTATGAAGCATTTCTATTTATCAAGAGATGGCACGAGTTCCAAGATCAGAAAGCAAATAAACCATTAATTAGGCCTGTACCAAATTAAAATCTCTCTAATCTTTCTACTTTTATCTTTATTTATTTTACTAATTTCATGGCTGGAACAAGTCTAAATATAAACAAAACTTCCTCTGCTGTCCATCCACACAGAGGAGACACACAGCTTCAAGTAAATGTGCTGACATTGTTCAAAGAAAACCTACAGTATGAAAATCCAGCAGTTTTCAGCCTTTCCTAAATTATCACTCAAATGCTGCGAACTGGGATGAAATCAGGCATCTTCAGCCCACTAAATAACACAGAAAATTAGAAGAATTTCTTTTCTTCTAAAGAAGACTGCTAAGGTTGAATATCTGGAAACCCTTCATAGCCATGTGTTTTTAAGACAGTGGAATTATCTCTTCTTCAAAGTGGTTGAAAAATCCTTTCAGCAGCTGACGCCAGAACATTATCTAAGGATAGACAGACGGACGGATAATTTTATGCGTTCTTTGTATTTCCAAACCCTGTAATTTTCCTTCTTTCTCCACCTAGGTGCAACATTAGCCTGCCCACACTCCAGACATGACAAAGTAGTAAATGCATCAAGGCAAGAATTCTTAAAACTTACTGAAAAAATAGATTCTAAAAATGGCTAAACAAGATTGCAGTGATCTAGACACTGAAATACTGGGAAAGACTTTTGACCTACTTGTATCAAGTTTTTGAGAATGACTAATATGCTATTTCCACAGGCTCCAAAACATGCAGATACAAATTAATACACAAACATAAGGGGAACTTCTGTTCTTCCCCAGACTGTTAGCTTAAGACTGTGAGGTTTGTAACCCCAAATTTCTATCTGTGGATTAATGACCTGCGTATGTGGTTGATTGACCAACCAGACCTGGTGATGGAAAGGAAAGCTTATGTTGTGCATTTTCTTTTCTTCTAACACAGCAAGAAAGAAATTTGAGTCACTTCAGTCACCATAGACCCCTGAGGCTCCTCAGAGAGTCACCATAGTCCTTAGTAAACACTAAAACACAACATAAATTTCATCAAATTGATGGAGCTTTTACAAAAAAAAAAACCTTGTGGAAAGGAATATTTCAATATCTAACCATCGTAATTTTCTAAGTACGTGTCACTGTAAGCTGCTTCTACACTACATAATTAACACAGTCATTAATGCTTTTTTACAGGAACCAAAATCTATTTCATAGGGATATGCTGACTTTATTTATTCACACAGCTATACTAGCTACAAAAAGTCCATTCTCATATTCCCTAATAATGTCCCATAATGGTGGTGAAAATCTGCCTGTTGTAAGAGAACAGTCACAGCACAAAAAAGTATACGTTTGCATTTTGCCTCTTCCATAACCTTTCTGTATTCTTCAAGGATAAAGGAGGCCACTGTGAGTATCTAACGAGCTCTGAAACACAAGCTATAGCAATTTTGCCCAGTAATACCTGAAATGAAGGACATTAGGATATAGCCTGCCTTGTTGTGCAAATAAACTCATCAAGCTTGATAACTCAATAACTGCTCATGGGACTAAACATCTTTTAGAAAAGCTTCCAATTCTGATTTACTGAAAGTGCTGAAAAACTAACAGCTGATAGCCTGTTCCAATGGCTGCCCACTCCGCTAAAATCCATGTTATGTTCCTGAATTGCATTTTCCTGACTCGAGTCTTCAGACCTTGCATTTTGTTATGCATCTACTAGGCATAAATAATAGTACAGACTGTTCTTTCCGGGATCCTCTCTAGCGATACATCTCGGAGATACGAGTCTCATTTGCTTCAGGCAAAAAACTATGGTGAAAGTTTATTCTTTTCCAGCTCAGAGTACTGTGCACTACACTGCACTTAGTACACGAGCTGCAGCTTAGTATCAAACCATTCTTTAACGCTTGCCTGTTGCTCACACAGAGACGCTACGTGATTTCCACAGGTCCAGCGCTGTTGTACCCAAGTGTCCCACTCCTGGCACTGTCACACTCAGAAAGTTACCCTTTAACAGGTTTGTTTGTGTCCCGGGGCTAATCCACCCAATTCCATCCATTTCCAGCACTGGCTACCCATGCAATATATCAGCCAGCTTCTGTTCTTTCCTGTGTGGGAAGCAATAATTGCCTGAAAATTAACTGAAAAAATTCACAAAAATATGTGTATTTAGCGGATGGGGTGAGGCGATGTGGGAGGAAAGGAGGAGTTACTTTCTGTTTGCATTCTTCCCTTAAATGACTTGCATTGCATCTGCATGTCTCGCCTTCTAGTCTTTGTCTTTGCTTTTATAATCTTGTACTTGTGGGAGCAAATCTCACAAGTATTGTGTTGCTGTGCCACCTTTTCCTCTTTTGGATTAAATTATTTGGGCTTTGACCCTGTTGAACTCATCAGGGCTCAGCTGCTGATCCCTAAATGACTGCTCCTGGAGACAGCAATTACTGAGCTAGTAAGAGTCTCCTCTTCCACCAGAATGGGCTGTGTCTGTCTCCCACACACGCATAAGCTCACAACTCCACCTGCACAATATCTGCATGCCTATCCTTTTCCTCTGCTCTCCCCATATTAAAAGACTAAAAGATGATAAAAGATGATAAAAGATAAAAAGATTCTGGCTGTGAATATTCTCAAAGCCAGATTGTCACAGAACTCGCTTTCCTGACATGTTCTGAGCATCACATGGCTACCTGAAAGCAAGAAATAGGATTTTCCCTTCCCCACTCCCCCAGATATTTCCTTCCCATGCACAATTCTTGTCAGTTTTTGCAACTGATAAAAGGTACAAATTTTTGCAATGGCATAAGAGTAGATGGTGATGATAATGAGGAACTACTGAATCTTTCTCACACGTTGGCCATGGTGACCTTACAGGGGATCACATCTGCATGTTTTTTCTTAAAAAAAAAAAAAAGCAAAATTACAAGTGAAAACTCTCAGGACACCAGAACCAGAGACATATATTCATGTACAGATAACCCTTAAAGATATGCCTCTGCCCACCAGAGTATGTAAGAGAACAGAAACTCCAGCATTGTTGTTGTTTTGTGGAACTGGTGAGGCTCAACTATTTTATGCATTTTAAACGTAGACAGTTGTTGCTTCAAGGTTTTCCAGTCTAGAATAAAAGCACAGACTGGTAGCTCTCCCTCTCCCAGGGAGAGAGGACACAAGAGATAATACAAGTCATAAGTTCTTCAAATTTTTTGTCACCGTATCATATAACCCCATTCAGAAATTCATCAAACACCATCACAGAGCATGGCCAGCAGGTCAAGAGAGGTTATCCTTCCCCTCTACTCTGCCCTGGTGAGGCCACATCTGAAGTTCTGGCCTCCCCAGTTCAAGAAAGACAATGTACTACTGGAGAGAGTCCAGCAAAGGGCTACAAAGATAATCTCTCTTATGAAGAAAGGCTGAGAGACCTGGGGCTGTTTAGCCTGGAGAAGAGAAGACTGAGAGGGGATCTCATCAATGCTTATAAATATCTCAAGGGTGAGTGTCAAGAGGATGGGCCAGACTCTTTTCAGTGGTGTCCAGCTACAGGATAACAGGCACAAACTGAAACACGAGAAATTCCATCTCAACATGAGGAAAAACGTCTTTACTGTGAGGGTGGCAGAGCCCTGGAACAGGCTGCCCAGAGAGGTGGTGGAGTCTTCTTCTCTGGAGATATCCAAAACCCACCCAGATGTGTTCCTGTCCAGCCTGCTCTAGATGAACTTGCTTTCGCAGAAGAGTTGGACTAGATGATCTCTGAAGGTCCCTTCCAACCCCTACCATTCTGTGATTCTCTGTGATTCTGAGACATAAGGCTGTTTTCCTGAATATTCTTTCTCCACACCTGCTCCTAATTAATTACTAAATCTACTTCTAAGATAAACATGTTGGAACAATGGCACAAGACAGAGTTGTGACACCATTTAATTCCATTTGTAAGCTGGCTTCTTATACAATTCATTGCTTAACACTGACTGAGAAATTCTCATATGGGACGTATGAAAAGCAAACCTCAAAAATACAATTAAGAACCACTGGGGGAAAAAATACCCAAAAGCAAAAAACTGATATACATCTATTTCTTCTTCCTCAGCTTCTTGGACTATAGAATTACCAGTTCTCATCAGACCTCACACAAGGAAATCTATCTGGTCGGTAGGTTATAACATTGCTTTCTGCTGAGGACACGGTGACAAATAGCTTTGATCAACTAACCACTGCAAACTCGTATTTATTTATTTATTTACTTTTTTTACATAACAGGCATGGTTTTGCAACCAAAGGTCATTCAAATAAAGCAATTTGGCCAGTGCCCAGTGCAGCAATGTTTACCACAGTACACTCTGTTCAACTGTATTGGTGTTAGCAGTATTTGCCCTATGTCTATCAGGCTTTTTTATTATCATTACTATAATTTATATTTTTTGGCTATGTTATTTTCTACTCCAGCTTTTGGGATGGGACAGGATAGGATGGGATAAACCTCTGCCTGGGAAGTTTGGTATATACCTTTTACATGCTCATTGTTTCAGTACCTCTTTCACTGACCATACAACTTTAGTGTCCATTCTGTTTGATTTCCTTTTTTAATGGGTATTTTTTTAAAATTTCAAATAGGTGAGAAAACAAGTGATGCAGGTAATGAGGGACACTGGAAGGCAATGTGACTGTGCAGCGTACTTGGAGACAGGATTGCTACAGGTGTCTCTACAAACTAGTACAATAGCATTTGAATTATCTCTGTGGCATGACAGAAGAACCGTGAATTTCTTTCCCTCTTTCCATTTTTTCTAGTTCTGCTTTCACCTTTAAAGCAGCGCTGTGTTACCTATATCCATTCTTACTCTACAGATCTGCTCCCACTGTGGACTCAAGAGTCTCACTTGCTTCCTTGAAGGGAAATAAGATGTCACTTGGACTCAGCCACAGACAAGATGTAGGAAATGTGCACTTGTGTTTCTAGTGGTATTGCAGGCGACTGGTTGATAAGTTTTGTTCATACACTCATGGCAAGAAAAATTGCTAGATCAAGGCCTATGATGTAACTTCACTTCCAGGTCAGTCTGATGGAGACCTCAACAAGCTGTTTCACCCTCATCTGCAGCATGGTTAGTGTTTTAGAACACTGACAGTTTTAATCAACAAATCCACTGCTGATACAGGTCCTAGATCTTACTGCTTTACACTTAAGATATAATTTATTTTTGGTTCTTGGTCTTACAGAGTTTTAAATCTTCTATAGGATGTCGGAAGATTTGGGTATAACAAAAGTTGTATGTGCTACTCTAAATTAAACGTTTCTTGCATGGTTACGCCCCTGGCAAATGATACTGCCTGCCAGAAAAATGGGTGAGTTGGAGAGGAGGCCCAATCTAGGACTATTTTCATTGTCACTGAAGAGATTGTCAAGATGACTTCCTGAAAAAAAGACATGTCCCTTTCTCAAAGTCTGCCAAAACCTTCACAACACCAAATGAGACAAGCCAAATAGCAAAAAAAAAAACCAAACTGTAACAAAAAATCACTAATTTTCAAAACACCAAATGAGACAAGCCAAATGGGGAAAAAAAAAACAAAAAAAACATAATGAAAAATCACTAATTTTAAAAAAGAAGAGAGCAGAGAATATTTCCACAGCTAAGAAAGAGAAAATAGAGGTCTTTATTCCGAAAGTTTCCTGGAGTGACTATGTGGATTGCAGCATTTCTCTCTGATTACGTGTAAAGATAAGCCATAGCACTGCCAGTATCAGATGAAGGGCTGGATACTTTCAACCATCTAACTCATTTCAGCAAAAGAAACTCCCAACTGTTGAGAGTCAGTATTACATCATCATAAGGAATAAAAAAGAGTACAAAGAGTCTTTACTGATCATATTATGCAATAACCCCTGACAAAATTAAATAGGATGCCCCTAAGAAGAAATGCGAATTAAATATCACAAACTTTTCTGATTAATCATATCCATCTCAAAAATCTCAAATGAAACACTCGACCCTTCTGTCAGCTTGCAAAATTTCAGCAACAGGGAACGGGAAGCTTACAGGAGATACTGTGCCCACACTGCTGCAAGGAGAGAGTCAGATTTAGGATGTATCAGAATTTCAAAGGAAACAACCAACCTAACAAGACTCTAATTTAGAAAATTAATAATGACACTGGCCAGCAATTGTAGAGAAAGGCAAAATCAGACATGATTTTGAGGTTTCATAAAACGATCTAAGCTACCCTATTTCTGTTGTGTCTGGAACATCTTAGGCATGAACTCAAGAGATCCTTGATAACTTAGGTGGAAACTCATTCGTCTCCATTCTCCATTACAGAATTTGTAAACAATGGCAACACACACTTGGCAGAATTCGCTACAACAGGAGGGTTAGAAGAATGAGTTCACACTCCTTACTAAGTCTCCTACAGCACGCCCAGACCACAAGAAAGAGTACTCTAATCATATCAGACAAACAATAGCATCACAGAAAACCAGAAGGGGCCCCAGAGACCAGATAATCCATCTTTCTACCACAAACCAAGCTTAACCATAACCAGCCACTCCTGACAGACGCATGGCCAACCTGTTCTTAGAGACCTCCAGTAATGGAGACGTCACCACCTCCCCAGGCAATCCATTCTAGTGATTTCATTGTCCCCTGCCAATACTTCTTTTCCTTTATGTTTCACTTTAATCACTCTTGCTGCAGTTCAAATACATTATTTCTTGTCTTATCCAGCATGAGCCCAAAGAACAGATTATTCCCTTCTGCAGAAAAGCATTTTACATATTTACAAACAGTTATCTGTCTTTATAGGTTACAAAGACAGGTTATAGGATCTCTGATGAATTTCTGTTATTTGTCTGCAGGCTCTCCAGCCAATTTGTATCTTCTCTGGAGAGTAACTCCCTACATGGCTTTTTGGAAGCTTTACCAAAACTTAGTTGAGCCGCAAGATTACTTCACCTGTTTTGCTGGCTGTATTCTTAAATAAACATCATATTATCAGGGTTTTTTTTAAACAGTTAGACTTTATTTCATGTTCAGTTTGTGTCCTACTATAACTCTACATTCTTCTCTGGACAGCCGTTCACTCCTCACCTTGGATCTTAGTCCTTGGTCACTCCTCCTCAACTGCATTGATCTCTATTTTTCCTCTCTGTTCTGAGACCTACAGATCCCCAGTCATTCTTCTTATTTGCCAAGAATACTAAGAAGTCTAATATTGTCTTTTAACATCTGCCATGTTGTCCAGTTTCTGCAAAACACCAGTTTTCATTTCCCATGAAGCACATTAAAGGAGATGTTAACATAGTTGAGCCCAGAACAGATGACTTTGAAGTGTCACCTGAAACATTTCATCAGTAATTGTTGATAAAACCTCCTCGGGTACTGGTTCCAAACACTTTTGTGCACAGGAAGTCTCCTAGTGATCATGTTTCTCCAGTTTGTTTATGATAATATCACCATACATGCCAAACCTCAAGCCGCCTTTAGTCATCCTCCCTACCCACAATGTCTATTTAGCATGTCACGACAAAAAATCTATCAACTTCGACATGATTTATGTTTACCACCTTCACATTGGTGGCAATTCCCTTCTGTTGTCTTCCAATGCTTCCACTCTTCTAGTATTTATATACAGCAAAGACTTAAGAGAATCACGTGGGTAATATTCGGAAACTCTTATAAGTCAGGAAAAAAATAGAATTCAATTACGGCCAAGAAGGAAGGGATTGGAGGGATGATGGTTGGGTTTTTTTTTGTCATTGTTGTTGCTGTGCTTGTTTCAAAGAATACAGTACACTTTTTAGGAAGCATGGTGTCAGCTGAGAAATCAGAACAGATACATTCCAAATAAACAGCAGCGTAGTCAGAAGTACACCAAATAGTGTGGAACGGTTGATTCACGCTCTGTTTAGTCATGGCATTCCCAATGTATAGAAAACATATACTCAGTAAACTGATGCATCCAGCACATCTTGTATCAATGTCAAGAGACTATTCTGAGTGACTGGTTATGGATCTCAAAAGTCACGATGTCCAAAGACACACTACAAGGCAAATGTTCTTATTGCAGTTATAGTTTGGAGTTGCCAGATTGCTTTGCCATAAAATATTATACAGGGACAGTGAACACGGAGAACTGTTAACTGTCCATGGGCTTGTGTTAATTTCCATAAAGAAATGCGTACAAGAGTGACTCCAAAAGCATTAAAGCTTTTGTCCAAATAACTGCAGGGTATGTGAGGACAATTTTTTACAATTATGCCAAATCCATTATGGCAAATCTATTTACTAGCAAATGGCTTCACCCTATGGGCTTTCCTATTGTGGAAAGGAGCCATGATGAGCTAAAACGAGTTGATATTTGTGATCCAAGTTGCAGAAAGTGAGAAAGAAGAACTGCACTTTCCAGAACAGTTTTTTTTTTTTTTTGTTCCTGAAAGAGTACTCGTGAGAAGCGAAACAGAGGCATTTTGCAGAAATCTCAGCATCCCTAAAGAAAAAAAGACCAGAATGCCAGAAAAAAGTACAATTCTCCTTAAATAGATTTTGTATTTGAGATCCAATATGCAAGTATTAGGCACTAGTGTGCCCAAAGGCTAGATTCAATCTTATTTTCCGATCTTTAAAAGTGAGCTCTACAACTCCAGATTACGCGTACAGCAGAGCCAAACACCTCAAAACACCTCAAAGCAGCTTGTGCCAGAAACATTCAGCTTGCTCTTCAATAAACCACAGAGATGAAACAACAACAAAGTTCAAAACAGTCATTCATCTAAACCCCGATGTTTCTGTGGAGTTTATGAAGCAATGCCGTGGCTGAAAAGCTATTGTGGTGACCCAGATTTAGTTGTGAATGACAATACTTATAATCGTTCCAGCACTGAGAATAGGGCGCCCACATCTTTCACATGCACATGTTGTCAACGGGGTGCTAATGACAATAACTTTTTGCAGACTGGCTGAGCAAATAATGCTTTTGTCTGAGAAATCTGACAACTGGGTTAAACTCCTTTTCCAACTCCCAAGTGTGTAGCATGAAGGACCTTTCAGACATCCTACCTTCTTCACTCCACCTTGCTGAAGTTGTACCAGGAGGCAGCAGACAGCTCAAGACAGCAGTTACGCTGCACGAGAATCCTTAAGGTAATGAAACAAATACATTCACAACTTTTATGACATTATGTGATGGCCCCAAGCACTGGGCTGCAGAGTTCCATGGACACACTCTCTCCTTCAGGCTCAATATAAGCTGAACCCTTTCCTGTGCAGTAGCAGCTCCATTGGGATCCACCTTGGGTCAGTCACCCACTGATGTCTGTTCCAGCTTCTGGGTGACTGACCCTATCCCCACCAGAACCAGGACAACGACTCAAGAAATCTTCAACATAAAAAGTTATCTTTCTTCATTTGGAATTTAACTCAAAGATGGAATAAACGCTCTGTGTCCAAACTGGTCAGGAAGTACCAGTACCAACAATCTAATGCTGTTGGAACTGAGTTTTAATTGTGCTTCTCACTGAGGTATGCTGACCATTTAAGTTACAAATCTGGTACGTAATTGCCTCTAAATCCCAGGGGAGGTTCAGATTGGATATTAGGAAAAATGTTTACACTGAAAGGGTTATTAAGCATCGGAATGGGCTGCCCAGGGAAGTGGTTGAGGCACCATCCCTGGAGGTATTTAAAAGATGGGCTGACATAGTGCCTAATACATGGTTTAGTGATGTGGGGGGTTTGTTGTTTGTTTGGGGTTTTTTTGTGGGTGTTTTTTTTAATCAGAGTTAGGTTGATGGTTGGACTAGATGATCCTGAAGGTGCCTTTCAACCTAGACAATTCTATGATTCTATGAAATAATGTTATTCTTTTCCTTACTCCAACACTGTATATGAAGATAAATCCCATACTGTGTTAGGAATGAGTTTATGGGAGTTATGCTGAAGAGATATGAAGTTGATACACCGATAAAACAGTTAAGATTTTAGGCGCGTATTTTAGGATTCAAGATGTTTCTGCTTGATAATCTGGTAAATTTCTGGATCACAATGGAATTTATGTTATCTGGCATATAAGGTACAGACACAAACAGCTTGCTGTTTAAATTTATAGACATAGCACAGACCTTATTAAAGGCTTAACATTAGTGCTCTGTTTTGTGTATTGTGTTGTATTTTTTGGTGCCAGTAGGATCTATACAGTAAATCACATCATAATGCCCGTTACTATGAAGAGTTGTGCTCCATCTGACTGCAATGAACATCTCCCTTAAGAACATCCTGTGTAACCTCCCATACAACGAGCCTATCGGCGGGACTTTCTAGACAAACAGTGCTACCCTGATAAAGTCTGTATCACAAAGTGCTCCAGATTCTGCTTTGAAAGGCTGTTTTGTTTCTGCAGTATTTGTACACAGTCCAGGAATGTAAAAAATGTTTATTTGTAAATGAGGACAGCAACCATTTACAGACATTCTCTTGACCTTGCCTTGTTAAGCTGAAGCTGGTTCCTCACCATCCACAACGTGAAGGTCTCCTCTCTCCCAGTTTCACCACTGGAGCACTAGGCTAGGCTAACATGTTGTGTCTAGAAGAGAGGACTCGCGTGATCCCAACTGCCCACAGAGCTGTGGGGGTGGAAACTTGTAGCTTGTGAGTGGGGCTGAGCAGCTGGGACAGTGCTGTCTTCAGGCAGCTGTTTGCAAAATTAATGGTTTTTAGTAGTCTTCCAGGAGAGGTCACAGAAGAACACAATGCTAGTCATTTGAACTAAAATAGCAGAAGAAACAGGGAGCAGGCATAGCTTCAAGCTCCCATGAAATGTCTATAGAGAGGAGGGATTGCAAAAGTTGTTATCACTGCTACCAGCTGCACTGATGAATCTTTCATCAGAAATGAGAAATGAGAGAGAGTGGAATGAAATCCAGGTGTACAATCCCACAAACCCTTGAGGAGCGTTGCACAATTTGAGAGGCCTAAAAACTGACTCTCTCAAACCTGATTTTACATTTTTTACACACAGGGAAAAGACGAATCGGCGCCTACTATATTGGCTCAGAAGATCTAAGGACTCTGTGCTGAGCTATAGACCTTCCACAGGGCCATGAGAAAGTTGTACAGGCAAAGGTCTGCAAAGAAATGATGGTGCCTTCAGGACGTGCCTGACTCTTGACATTTGAACATCCTTAAGTGCCTTAAGTGTCCACCTACAGAACACTACAGGTATAAAAGTGGCCACGCAGTCTGAAGTGTAAAGCTTCAGAGTGCCTGAAGGCTGCACACCTTCAAGCACCAGGTGCTGAATGCTGCAATACTCAAGAGATTTCATGGGTTTCCCTCTTGGGTGTTTTGAGCCTCAGTTTGTGTTTGCTAAAGGAGATCCCAGATATTACAGTAATGCACACCACATTAATTCTGAGGACAGACAGTATAAATGCTATGCAGCCATCATGGTAGTGGGACAACAGCAGTTTAGAACAACAGCAGTACATAGAATCAAACTGCAAAGTAGCAGTTTTGTGCCAACGTAAAATTACCTCACCCACAAAAAGTAACAGTGGAAAGAGCAATCAGATTTCAAAGATGTGTACATAGAGGTATTAACAGGATGCTGCCCTGGTTAAGGTATCTAAATGGACATGGACATTTATGTGCATATGTGGAAGAATATACAGTTGTCACAATAGCTTTTAAAAACAAGTTAAAATACCTTTGGGAATCACATAAATACAGCTGGTCCCTGGGGAACAGGGGTAGGTAGATGCTCCTTCTAGCCTAGCTGACAGTGAATTTTCTTTGGGCAAAGGTTAAAAGCAAAATAAGAAAACAGGAGGAAAAAAAAACCCACAGAATAGAACTGTTCTCCAGTTCTCACTGCAGATCATTTCTCTCTTACCCGCTAAATTACAGCAGACATCTTTAAGCATCTCCTGGAGAGCAGAAAGAGATGGTAACAGCCAAGAAAAATAAATCTGAAAAAAACCCAACAATTTCCACTGTTAGGAACACTTTTAGCAATCCTTCAGTAATTCTAATTTTAGACATTTTTTCTATTAAACCTTGCAAATCCTATAATGTAACAGTAAAGTTATTTCCTTCAGCTAGACAGCAAATGATTTCTTCGAGATTTCCTCACTTTGGGTGTACATTGGAGCATCTTTCTGGAAATGCTGCCACGTAATTTGAACATCTCACTGAAGGGAATATGTACAAGCTGTTGCAATAAGAAGAAAACTCACATCCAGCAGAGGAACATAAGCCGGGTATGTGCACCTAATCACTATCGACAAAACTAAAGATTCGAAATGCTGTAGATGAGCATTATGGCTACATGCTGTCTCATTTTCTTCCTTTTGGGAACAATGAGGGAAGCATTTAGCTAAAGCATTTGCATAGATAATGTTGCCTTCTTACTTTTGCTTTTGAATTGATAACTGAATGCATTTTATGCATGAAATATGAAACACAAATACTGCTCCATCAAGGAGAAAACATATTATGGTAGTGGAAAGTTTGAAAAAGAAGTGCGGATTAAAGGGCCATTAAGTCTATTGCATTGGTTTTAATAGCACTATCTCATAAATATTCTTGCATAGTGATGGACTCTCTTTTGCCGCAAATTCTAAATGCAGACTCTAGGACTGCTGAAAAGGAACACAAGAGTGTGCCAGTATTTGGAAAAACTGGAGAAAATTATACAGAAGAACTGAAAAAGAAAAAAAACAAGTAAAATTTTAGGACTGTTCATTCCACTATCAGCAAACTGAGAAATCTCAGAGGAGGGCATGGGCATAATTTCAAACTGCCACAAAAGACCTGAGAACTAGTGGACATCTGGCGTATGAGAACTTCTGGGACACTTTGTTCACTGTTTCATCTTCCCTCTACAGATATTCCATGCAGATCACATAGGATTAATATAAAGCTTTTGGTGATCATCTTAACTTCATTCAGCTTCAGCCTATGTTGCTTACCATGCTCTCTTATATTTACTCATCCAGCTCTCCATGCCCCTACACTTGCTTTGTAGAACAGGGCTACTCTTCATTTTCAAATGAGCACAAGTAGGCCTGAACTTTCCATCTTCTGCTGCTGATACACAGACCATGGTGACGAGAAACACCCCATCACAGGGAGGTGGAGGATGGGGTAAATACTGGTGCTGGCAACAGTTCCGCAGCAGGGAAGCTGTCTTGGCTACTCCAGAACAGTCCCCAAAATGCCTTATGTGAGCTACGTCAGCCACAGCCATGAAGGAAAATGCCTGGAATGTGTTTGGAAGGGCAGTGATCATTTGGTTGGCCAGCCATAACTTCTGGACGTTGCAAACACAACCAAAACCAATTCCTTTATTTTCCTTCAGAGAAACCCACTTCGGTGTCCCAACAAGGGGAACCCATTTTATTCAATGATGTCAAAACTCAAGTTGTGACTCTTCCAACAAAACTGCCCTCTGGCACCAAGTAAATCCGGCCCCAATGTAAGCAGCTACAACAGCGAAACTGTTAATTGCTCAAGCTCATTATAACCACCCGGTATCATCCCAGGGCTCCTTCTTTATGCATCCTCATCACACAAAGCTGCAGGTGCACGAGAGCTTTGGCCAAATGAGTAACGCCGCCCTGTGTTCTTTAGACTCGACCCGTTCCCCTTCAGTGAGGAATGCTTTCTTCACATCCCAAAAAGCTGCTGGGGGGTTTTTGTCACTGTGGAAATAGAGGAGAGAAGAGCACAAAGGGTAAAGCAAGCAGTAGGGGCACATGGTGTTGCGTATTTGCATGAGGATTTTGAACTTGCTCCACAAGCAACAGGCACGCCAGTGACTTACGCAAAGCAATGGTACTATATAGGTTATTTAAAGTGAGGCGTTTTGTTGTGTGGTTTTAATTTTAGTTTTTTTTTTTCTATAAGCTGTCTACCCCACATCCTGTGACTTGCAGGCTTTACCACATCTAGGTCGAGATAGCTCAGAACAGAGCAGCAAGTGCCCACCCAAGAAAAACTGCGGAACAGCAGCATTTCACAGCCAGTTTAAACCAAAACATTGATTTTCTCCAGCAAGCAAAACCTGGCCCGCTGCTAAATACTGGTGGAGGTGTCTTGTCTTTGCTGAGTCCAAGCAGCAGTGAGCTATAAATTCAATAGCTCGCCAAAAGGATTTTACCTTCACAAAGGAAAAAAATCCCAGGAAGTGCCATGGACCATCATCTCCTACTGAAGGTGGCTGAATAAAACAGGTATGTGATACCTTACTGAATGGGCCTTTTTTGATTAAAAGCAGCACTGTGCAGTCAACAGGAAAATATTTGCCTGCGGAGCTCGCTTCTGACTTAAAATCAGGCCCTAAAATCTGTGTATAAACAGTGTCTGTGCCATTTTTTTTCTCTCAACAAACCACATGGCCCTGCTACCGCATCTGCTGGAACAACAGCGAGGTGGGAGGGCCGCTGAGCCCACCACCACAGACATTTTAGCTCTCTTCTCCTGCATTTAGGTCTCTTCTCAGCATTCTCCATCTTCCTCCATCGTCCTCCCCTCCGCCCTGGCTGCCACCTCATGGCTTAACACCGGAGCTTTTTTCCTGTGTGAAAACCACCATAGGGACAATCTAACTTCATCCCCCCGAACTGGACGAGCTTTACACAAGTTAGCCCGCTTTTCAGAGTGAACATGAGCTGTGCTGAGATACGAGAGGGGACCGGCAGGGCCGAAAAAGGACAACAGGGCCGGGGAAGGGCGGCCGCCGCCTCAGAGACGGACGGGCGGGCGGGAGCGGGCACGCGCGGCCGCGCATGCGTGGCGCCGCCGAGCGGGGCAGCGGGGACGACGGCGGGAGGAGCGGGATGGCGAGCGGCGCCATCTTGTGCTGCCCTGACCGCCCTGCGGCCGGGGAAGCGACGGTGCCTCAGGGGGGAGCAGGGGCCCCGGCGTGTCCCACGGCCTCCTGGAACCCCACCGCCACCCGTGTGGTGATATTGCAGTGTGCGGTGTCGATGGTGGTCGCTGTGGGAAAGGGCAAGGCCTGCCACGAGTGTGTGGTGCTCCAATACGAAGTAATCCTAAAAAGCTGGTGTGAGGTGTGTGGTGGAGCAGGATGCCCACCCTCATGAGAAATCTCCTTGTGGGTTCCCCACAGTGCCGGCTCCATATGACCACTCAGCACCCAAGCTCTTGCTCCCCTCTCTTTGTCTGCACCCATCTCTTCTCACCACAGTGTCATCGGGGATAATAGGGAAAGGTGACGATGGCTCCCTGTAGGTTGCCATTGGTAGAGCCAATTTACTGCCCAAAGTAGTTAGCATCGTCTGGTGTGCTGGCATCATGGCTTTAAGACAGTCAGATATCTCACCGTCCAGTCACTAACACCATTCCCATTGATAGGAACATTGCCTTGGCACATTCCCCCTTCTCGTCTCCATATAATTGCGAAAGTGCTTAAAATATCTTCTAATTCTCCTTGATTTCAATTTTTGTCTTTTACTGTTGGTTTTCCTACCTTTGTTTTCCTACCTTTGTTTTCCTACCTTTTGTTTTCCTATGTTTGCCATTTCTGCAGGAAAGTGAGGAGTGGCAGAATCCCCCAGATTGCTTTTTCTTCTAAAGAACCTTCTCACAAAGACACATCACTGATCCCGTTTCTTGCCATTCCCTTCACAGTGAAAGTGCTGTGCTTTCATTCATTGAGTTCCTACTTTCTTACTTTAAATCCTCTTTAACTCTATGAAAGTTTAAGTTACAGTCGAAGTTAGATGCTACCTGAAAGGAGGGTGTAGAGAGAAGGGTGTCGGTCTCTTCTCCCAAGTCACAGGCCATAGGACAAGAGGATATGGCCTCGAGTTGCACCAGAGGAGGTTCAGATTGGATATTAGGAAAAAATTTTACACTGAAAGTGTTATTAAGTATTGGAACAGGCTACCCAGAGAAGTGGTTGAAGCATTGTCCCTGGAGATGTTTAAAAGAGGGTTGTCATAGTGCTTAGAGACATGGTTTAGTGATGGTTTTTATCAGAGTTAGGTTGATGGTTGGACTAGATGATCCTAAAGGTCTCTTCCAACCTAGACAATTCTATGATTCTATGGTGGAATTCTTTCTACCTGCTTTGTCTTGGTGGTATCAGAAGATACCAGGCTTTGGAGACTGGGTTCCATAGGTCTTCCCTTACCCGCAACAGCACCTTTGTCACCAGTTTCTTCCTTCCCATATTGTTGCTGTGCTGGAACAATTCCTCCCTTTCTGTTCAATTAACACACCCTCATTCTTCCAAGCTCCTCAGGCGGTCTCACATTCTCCCATCAGTTCCTCCACGCACAGATGTCTTTATTCTTTCTAGAACAAAAAGATGCTGTCCAGGGAGACTAAGATGCCTTTTTCATGATGCAGGCATGGGGCTATCATTGTTCACATACAGTTCCCTGGCCAGCCCACACTTCTGAACTTTCCCCCCTAGGGCAATCAAGAATTCACACTATCTGCTGGTTTTGCTTTAGTTTCCTTGCTTTGGTTTCCACGCCAAAGGTTTAGGATTCCTGCTCAACCTATAAATCTGTTACATTTGCTAGTCAGATGGTAATGCCTTAGCGTGGCAAATATTGCAGACACACGGCGCTGCCTTCCTGGTGTGTTTTATGATCCTGCCTCTTATGTCTTGTGTGCCTGCATGTGTCCTGAGATGCCACTGAAGAAACAAAACGCAACTTCACTTTGGCACACCTCAGCACACCACTGTGTGAGCCTCAGCATGAATCCTCCAATTCTCCAGAAACTCCTCTCTTACATTAGGCAAGATCTCATTGACGGTTTTTAGAATTCAGCACAGAAATGCCTGCACTGAGGAGGAGTGGCGTAAAGCTTCTCACCTTTTTTCCTTTAAGAACTTTTCTCTGCCTCCCACGGACCTGAACGGCTTCCAGATTAGTCAGAGGGGGTCACTGCAGAACAGCAGGCAGCGTTCGCTCCCACTCCGCACAAGCCAGGCAAAGCTTTTTGCTTTTTCCAACCCCGCTGCTAGTTCTGAAGCGAAACAGTCAAGCCCTGGGCACAAAACCATGGTGTGTTTATGTGCAGCAGGGCCACTGGAAGGCTGGCCTGGCAGCATAGGTTATTTGTTTCATCTTTAGAGGTTCGGGTATATGAGATCAATATGAAGGCTTCAGCTGTAAAAAAAAAAATATGCAGTTTTACCTTTCATCTCCTTGGCTGCCTTGTCGTGTGTTGGAGTTTGCTTAGAAATTTGGGAAACAAATCAGTCAGCAAGTCCTTTTACTTTCAGCTCTACAGATCTGATTCTTCTCTTTCCTCTGTGATTCTAACACAACCTTCTGATACCTTCTGTTCTTCTATTGCTAACATCTGCTTGTCCCCTTCTGGTTTTAATCTCTACTGGTTTTACATTTCAGCTTTATGTTGTTGTAAACTATGATCTAAAGTCAGGATATCTGCTATCTATGACTCGTGTGCATGTTCCAACATGTAATTCAGCTACAGAGCATGATAAAGATCCATTTTTGGAAAGTAAGTCATTTTTTCACTTTCCTGTTTCTCCAGTCGTGTAACACTGTGATAGGTGTCCTCCACTGAACAATAATCCTCCTTCACACACCTCCTTAAGAATGGTGGAAATCACAATTTAAGGCTGCCTCCTTATGGAAAAAGAGCTGTTGCACCAAAAGATACTAACGATGGTTAACAGACGTGCTTGGGGTGCTGGGAACCAAACTTCTTGATAAAGCTAATGGAGGAGGTGGCAACCTCTCATCCTGATAAATGGAAAGCATCACTATGCGCCTTTTTGTAACAACAGTATAAACAATAGCAACCATTGCCCAAGATGAAATGTTCCTTTGCAAGCCCTAAACAAGAAATAACTGTGGCGAAACAAGATGTTTTCCTGGGAAACTGGCTATCAGTGCTTGTGGGCATTGCAGCGTCGTCTGGTTTTGTGTTCCAGGTGGAAGGCAATTGGAAAGCCTGAGAACTCACTGGAAGTTTGGTGCAAGGAGAGAGAGCAAAAAAAGTGCTTCAGGGCACAGAACTGACTAGAAAAGTGTGCTTGGAAACTGCTAGCATGGAAAATTCTAGCTATTGCTGACCTTTACCATGTTTATAGAAACAGAACTTTCGACACCTGTAAATAGGAAGGAATGAACCAAAAAAAGATCTGACTCACATCATCATTTTCACCTCTTAACAGAAACAATTCCGTCAGGCTTCAAGTACTAGCCATATGGACCAAGAGGCAACATCCCTTGAAAACAAGCTGTCTTTCCAGCACCGCCACCTGATCTCTTTGCCAGTGTTCATTCCACATCCCTTTCCATCTCTCCCAACAGCCTCCTGACTTCTCCTGGTGTAGAGTCCACCCCTGTTGTCTGATCCAATTCTGCTACTCTTGCCTCCCTCCCGTTCTCCCAGCTGCCACCTGGGCAGCAGCACACAAACAGCAGAACGGGGTTGTGCCTGAGCTCACACTGTGGCTTTTCCCTTCGTGAGAGTATTATTTGGGACATCCTCTTGCCTCCCTCCCGTTCTCCCAGCTGCCACCTGGGCAGCAGCACACAAACAGCAGAACGGGGTTGTGCCTGAGCTCACACTGTGGCTTTTCCCTTCGTGAGAGTATTATTTGGGATCTCTCTCAGCTACCACCGACACCACGTGCAAAACCTGTAGGGACTTGGTCTCTGTAAGAACTTTGCTGTTGAGCCACATCTGAGTGAAGCTGGCAAGGGCTTCAAAAGCTAATGAGGAGGCTATTAACAAATAGCTGTAAGGACAGAAAATATAATTAGATAAGTCCTGCTCACTTAAGAAACCAGGTTAAAAAGAGACATCGTTGACAGACAGTCGCTGCTGGTATGTTCTTTCAGGGAAGGTAAACAGTAATGCTGTAATCCCATCTATCAGAATCGTAGGTGAGACTCTAAAATACCAGGAGACAGTGCTTCAAAATCATTCGTTACTAATTTTTCTGAAAAGAGTACTGTGGAAAAAAAAAAAAAAGGCTTTGTTTTTCAACTTTCAGACCATTTTTTGGTTAACCTCTGCAACTGGGAGGGCTTTGCTTTAAAATTCTGCTTTCAAAACAATCAAACAATGAGACTGATGTTTGAATGTAGTCATCTGGCACCAGGAGCTGAAGCTATAAAATCTGAACATTGCATGATTAATGATGAAATTCTGGGTGTTGCCATCATGGAGTGGGTGACAATCCAGCTGAAATCCAAGTTTCACACAGTTATCTGTATGTGTTTCCCTTGCTTCTTAAAGAAACTCAGTATTTCCTCTTTCTGCAAAACATTTAACCGATTCCTTTCTCTGTACAGAACAATTTGTGAGACGGGTTAAGAAGAAAATTCATGGAAAATAACCTTTGAGGATTTTTATTAACATCTCATTGCTACCAGAATATGGGTTTTCCCCCTTCTTTAAACTTTGTTTCATGCTAAGTTTATAACTGATTCTGTAGGTTTTTCTCTACTTATATAATATCAAGAAAATGGAACTGAAATCTGTGGAATGGTGATAATGCTCTTTTTTCTTTTTTTTTTTTTTATCTGAGGTAGGATTATTTATCTACGTTAATGCTAGATGGGGATGTTTTGGATATTAATGGCTAAGCCATGCATAGCAGGGAAAAATATAGGTACAATATTTTTTGTTTGTGCTGTTTTAATGAGCAAATGAAAATGAGCTCATCATTTTTATGCTGTACACCTGCAAGAGCAATTCCCAGGATTATTGATTATTACTAGAAGTAACTGTTAGACATTGAAATAACTGTTTAAAGTACAGGATGCACAATTTTCACAGAATCACAGAATCATAGTGGTTGGAAGGGGCCTCAGAGATCATCGAGTCCAACCACCAAAAAAAAAAAAAAAAAAAAAAACAAAAAAAAAAAAACCAAAAAAAAAAAACACCAAAAACCAAAACAAACAAAAAAAAAAAAAAAAAAAAAAAAAAAAAAAAAACCCACAAAAAAAAAAAAAACCACCTCCCTGGGCAGCCCATTCATATTGATAGAGCTTTTTATTTCAAATTGTTATTGTCATTCAAAAGTCACAGTAAGCCATTGCCTTTGATAGGATGAGATTTAATTATAAGGCTCAGCTATTTCTGTATTCAAGACTAATTGATTTCTGGACAAAGGAGTGATAGAGAAGAGTGACACAGAATCATACAGAACTCATCTCAGTTATTCATGCATCGCCAGGCCAAGAAGCCAAGACATTCCTGTTTTATCATTCAAATAACAAGTTACCTCAGCGAGGAGAAGGTTACTAATTTTTTTCCAAGGTATTTAAATGATGTAAATAAACTTCGGCTCGTTATCCAGCTCTTCAGTATCCTTATATAGGGCTTAAAACCTGATCTACTTCAAGTGTCCATGTTCGGTTCCCAGTTCCTTTAAGTACCCCAGACAGTGAGTGTGGAAGGAGGCACAGACCTGAAGGCTGTAGAGGTGTCAAAGCTAGAAGAGAAATCTTTTTCCCTCTCAGCTTTATGGCATGCCCAGACAGGGTCTTTTGAGTTAAATGCATGTACCTAGGTGTGTGAAATTTCACACACACCCCCTTTTTAATGTTTTTCCTTCATTATGTAGTCCTTGGATTTAACCCTTATGGTATGTAGCAATTGTCCTTGGGTAAAAAGAAGTTTTCTCAACAAGAATTTCTAGACAAGTAACTTCTCTGACCCAGTGATGTTTTGTGAAACAAGACAGAGGGAGTCTTGCTCAAGGTGGAGGAGAGGGCAATGAGGAAGGGGGCCTCCAGTCTTGCAGAAACACTAATGCCATCCACAAGGCTGGTTTCCCTCCCCTTCCTCTAGAATGTGACCTCTCCCTCTCAAAGTCTGCTCAGCCCTGACTTTTAGACCAAGTTGTTTTTTTTCTTCATGACCACTGGAAGCTTTGAGTAGCCAGTGCCTCAGACTGGGCAGGGCTGAAATCTCAGTTCGACAGGAGCCGCTGGGTCAAAGGATAAAGTACAACTTCAGCCTTTTTGATCAGTGGAACAGTCTGGCTGGCACGAGCCCTGGCACAGGGCGTGAAATGGCATCCAGTGCTCAACCTATTGTTAGCTTTGACCGTGGCATTCCCTGAACACCTACGAGTCATCCTCTGGCTTTGATCTTCTCCGTTCATTGAAAAAACACGATTATCTGATGCGGCTGTGCTGAACTTCTTGGAACCGGTGATATCCACCTCTTCAGTAAAGGATCAGCAATGTTAGTGCACGAGGTCTGGCCAACAGAAAGTATCTTCTGTGGGATAATATCCCAGGTGTTAGCTCCTTTTCTGCACTAATTAAAGATACACACTTTGGTGTGCTTTTTGAAAGCATTAGGAGCACCTCCTCTCGTGTCGCTCCCTCAACCTCCTTTGCTCTGGAATGTATCCACTGCTTCACGCTACAGCAAGCAGAAAAGCTTGCAATAAGCTGTGCTGCCTTTCGAGAATATTCCACGGGGACAGACATGCGCCCTGAGAAATAGAGAAATGATTTTGTAACCGGGACCTGATTTACTGCGTGTGTATTTAACTGGGTCAACTGCCAGGTTTCATGCCTAATGCAATGGGCTCGAGCAGTATTTGGTAATAAGTGATGGCACTCACGTGATCAGTGTGCTCCAGGAATACCCCCGGTGATTTTGGAAGCACACTCACAATAATTAACACGTTTGAACTGGTGCTGTCTGCAAAAGGCTTCATGCTGTGGGGACCTTTTGTTCACAACAGATAGGTCTGTAGCAGTCTCAGCTACAACTCAACTCAGTTGTTCCCGAAGCTTGGTGGTTTTTTTAAGACGGTCATAGGCACCTCCAACTAATTTTGGTGTCACACAATGTGTCTGGGAAGTTGTGTGACAATAATTTCTTGCTGTGTTTTAGCACTTCCTGCTTCCAGCTGGGTCACAGATCCGTGCAGACAGGCTTCCTCGCAACGTTTTGGCGCTTGTATTTCTCATTTGGGCCCGACATACTGGGAAAAACAGTTTTTAACTGTTACAATTTGGCAACCTTCGGGTTCAGCTTGACTTTAAGCGAAAAGTAAAACAGAAAGCTAGGGAATAGATTTTATTTTTTTTGTTGGTGACTCAAGTGAAAAGCTTCAGCAAGAAGGTACCATCTGAAGTGTCAAACTGATGGTGACTTTTGAAGACATATGTCCCTGTTCTTAAAGGATCTAAACATATATATATATTTAAACATTTATTGATCAAAGAAGAGATTCTTAATCTACACATTTATGCAAAATGTAGAACACAGTATTAACCCTCACTGAAAGCAGTCAAATATACTGTGCATGACTTGGAAGACATTAGAGATGTCATTTCAAGGATCTTCATTTTCTTCTGCCTCTTCTTAGTTTTTTAACAATAAAGAGGGAAGAGTATGCGAAATCTTCTCAGCCTTTCCATCGTACAGGGCTGCAGCTCGCGCATTCCTGAGCACGTTACGCACCTCCTGTGATTTGGCTGGGACATGCACAGTTCTTAAGAAGCTCTGGGACACATCCCAATCCTACTGCGCTCATCATCCACTCAACACCTGAATTAACACAGACATTGGTTTCTGTCCACAGATTATTGGAGCAGTGGATTCGTGCAGCCGTTTGTGCAGTGGCTCCACGAGCAGGAAGCAAACAGCAGTTTCATTTCATGCCACGACGTCCTACAGCTACTTGCCTTCAAGTCTCTCAGCTCGCTTTCAAGCCAGGTTGGCATCTGTACTGGGAGGGAATGGTGGTTGGCAGGGGAGTGCAGTTCTGAAGAAGCTGGTGGTGTTTTCTGGAAGCCAAGGGATCTATCAATCGCTGTGTAAGATACACAGTAACCCAGTCTAGTTAGAATTCAAGTTCCATGGCTTTTCAACAAAAGCACAGAGGCACGCACCAGTGCCTTGGCCAAGAGACATTATCATTTGCTTTACCCCGGATAATAAGTGTCTTTGTTCTAAAGAAGGCACATGAGTGAAGCAGGTGACGTGTTTGATTCCAAGACTTGAGGAGGTTAAAACTTACATCGTGTGATTCAGTGATTCAGTGTCATTGGCTGTAAAGCAATGGTACGCTCCTAAGATATCCTCTTTTGGGCTGGTTTCTAATTTTGTTATCATTATATTATCTATGGCATTATCAGGCCATCTTCATGCTTGGTAAGTTTGCCTTTGTTGTCGTCCAGGTTGCACGGTGATCCCTCAGCTGTGCTCTCCCTCTGCAGCTCAGCTCCGCTGAAGCCTGTGTTTGTTCTCTTCCCTGTGATTTCGCAGGTGCAGCCCGTCGTGGAGTTCAGACACCGTTTCCTCCTCCGAGCCGTTAAAAAAAAAAAAAAAAAAGAGTATTTCTGAATCAACCTAAAGAGCTGTTGCTGTGAAACATTGTCTGTTTTGAAGAACTAAGAACCACAATCAGCCACCTCACAAACTACTCACTGTTGATGGATTGTTACATGAAATGCAAAAAGAAGAAAAATAGTAATTTTCATGGTAATTCATTTCTACAGACACTTTCATTTCATAAATTTATGTCCTGCAGTGATGCCAGACTGAGATTTGGATCTCCAGCAGCTGTGTGAATTGAGTGGCTTCTGTGTTTCTGTGCAACTTGGCCATTTATGCCTTCGTTGACACTTCAGGCTTACGATAACAAAATGCACTCACCACAAATCTCAGGCATATTTGCTGCCCCAGGCAGAGAGTAGCAGTTGTGTTACCCAAGCTGGGATTATGGCCTCCAGCTTTCACGTTGGTGGCTGTTCTGAAAGAGTTATGTGGAAAGTTTAGCATATTAAAACATATACTAAACCACACGGTAGACCATACTGTGGGTGTTACAGTTGACCAGTTTGATTAAAGGACTGAGATCCTATGCTAAAAGCAGAGGAAGGGAAAGGGAAGGAAAGGCTGGAGATGGTTGTAGTTGTGACGTGAGGCGCTGTGCGGTGGTACCCTGTCATCCCATCCCCTGGCACACAACCTGGACTACGGTCATTAGTGCTAATGGGACGGGGATAACCACTGCCTTGTCCAGCTGCTAATTCTGTTAATGCTTTGACTGCTACTTACTGCACCTGGATTATATCCCACACTGGAGGATAAAAATGTGAAAGAAGCTCTACAGGAAGCAGATGTGAAATATTCCAATAATATATATTTAAAAAATCAGTTTAAAGCTTGAAACAGCAGGTTTTATGTCCTTTGAACTGTTCCTTTTTGTAATTTGTCTTTGTTCTGTATTTGACTTGACTTATTTTTCATTGAATCCTCCTTTTGCTTCCGTGTGACTGGGTATGAGGGACAGAACAGAAACGAAGGAGAGCTGCTCCTGCTTGGAGTCTTGTCTAAACGCTGTGTACGGGCTTATGCTTGTTTGATCTTTCAGTCTATTCTCATCTAGACCGTGGTTCCAAAACTGACACACTTTTAATGGCTCATGTGATGAAGATGTAGAGATGTGTTATTTTGAGCTAAATGATATCTGATAAAGCACTACCACAGGTATTTTCAATTGGAAAACATAATCTTTTAAAAATCCAAGAGCAATCATGATCATTAAATGGTAGGAGGAGGGGGAGAAGACAAAAAAGGGGTACAAACTTTTATGGAAGTGTGATGTTTCAGTCCAATGAGAGTGCATTCCATGCCAGTCTCTCACATGAACATGCTGAGATCTGGTTAGCTTTGACTTTTCTGATACTTATCTGCATAATTAGCTTGATATTTTTACATTCTCTTCCTTAACAAGGAAACAAGCCAGTAGCTGAATACTTGGGGCCAAGTTCTATTTGTCAATTTAATTTATTTTGGCAACAACCTGAAGATTAGAACATTCAAGTTAGACTCCTTGCTCCCGAGTGGGCTGGGCAGTGGGTGCTGGGCACTGCCAGGAGAAGCGGGTACTGGTGTAAGGTGGACATACAGAGAGCAGGGAGCAGCTCATCCTCCAGGAGACTGACCAGGTACATCCCTTGAGCACAGGTGTTTTTCCTACAAGAAAATCAGTAGTGGAATAAGGGGTGGAAGAAAGACTGGCATTTAACGGGACATTAGAGAGACATTTGTTCATGGCATAAGAAGCTGAGAGCTGGGGAATCACAGTCACAAACTCTGCAGGGGGATAGAGATTAGCAGTTGTACACACTCAGTGATTTGTTTCCTTTTCCCCCTCAATAAACCATACTTTGCTTTCCACACTTACTCCCTGGTGTGACAGGCAGGACAGAGTGAAAAGAGGGAAGGATACTTGTTCTTAAGGGCTTCGAGGAGGGAAATCTTGTTTTGTTTGTTTTTTTAATTTGCAGAAGAATCTTATGCTCGAATCCAGCCTTCACTGCTGTCAACAGAAGCCAGCTGAAACAGGAAGCGACCTATTAAATAATCTAGGATAAGATCATGTTTATGATGGAAATCTTAACTAGTTGGGATAATAGAATAGATCTGAATGGACTGTCTGCTAATAGATGCTGTCAGCATCTCCATATTGCCATTAATAAGTCAGTATACCTCAGCTGGGCCTTGTACATGTGCATTTTTGCTCTACATTGAGCAGTCTTTTCATGTTTTGGGGTGGGTTTTTTACACTCTGCTTTCCCTAGGCAAAACGTAGTCAATGTGTAATGCAAGATGGACACGTTGTCGTTTGCACATAGTAAAATTGTCAAGGCCTTAAAGATCATAGAATCACAGAATGGTTTGGGTTGGAAGGGACATTAAAGACCATCCAGTTCCAACCCCCCTGCCATGGGCAGGGACACCTCCCACTAGACTAGGCTGCTCAAAGCCCCATCTGGCCTGGCCTTCAACACGTCCAGGGATGGGGCAGCCACAACGTCTCTTCTCCAGGAGCCTTCTCTCCTCCAGACTGAACAACTCTAACTCTCTCAGCCTGTCCTCATAGCAGAGTTGCTCCAGCCTTCTGAGCATCATTGTGATCCTCCTCTGGACTCACTCCAATGGGCCCATGTTCTTATGTTAGGGGCTCCTGACCTGGACACGGTACTCCTGGTGGAGTCTTTCCAGAGCAGAGTCACCTCCCTCACCCTTCTGGCTACACTTCTTTTGATGCAACCCAGTATATGTTTGGCTTTCTGGGCTGCAAGCGCATATTGCTGGGTCATGTTGACCTTCTCATCAGCCAGCACCCCCAAGTTCTTCTCCTCAGGGCTGCTCTCAATCCGTAGCGTTACATACACTGCTCTGGCTGCCTGTGTCACGTGAAGCTTCAGGTACCAGGATAATTGCAACTGCACCATTAAAGCAGAAGTGTTGCATATGGTTAGGAGCATCCCTGAGGGTTGTGTTGCACAGATTACTGTGCTGTGGAGAAATACAGGTATGAGGGCAGGAGTGTAAGAAGATACTGTAATGGCAACAGAGAAAATCTTCAGCAGGTGAAGTAAGTTTTATATGTATCCTGTAGCAGGGGAAGACATGTCCCACATAACATCTTGGTCTCAAAATTGGAAAGTGATGGATTTGATGGATGGACCACATGGTGGAAAAGGAACTGGCTGGATGGCCGCAGTCAAAGGGTTGCGGTCAATGGCTCAATGTCCAAGTGAAAGCCAGTGATGAGTGGTGTTGGCTTAGTACTGGGACCAGTGCTGTTTAACATCTTTGTTGAAGACATGGACAGTGAGATTGAGTGTACCCTCAACAAGTTTGCCGACAACACCAAAATGTGTGGCGCGGTCAACACGCTGGAGGGAAGGGATGCCAATATGTGGCACGGTCGACACGCTGGAGGGAAGGGATGCCATCCAGAGGGACCTGGACAGGCCTGAGAGCGGGGACTGTGCGATCCTCATGAAGGTCAACAAGGCCAAGTGCAGGGTCTTGCACCTGGGAAATGACAATCCCAGGCACAAATACAGGTTGAGCAGAGAATGGCTGGAGGTGGTCAGGGCCAGGGTGGATGGGGCTTTGAGCAACCTGGTCTAGTGGGAGGTGTCCCTGCCCAGGGCAGGTGGTTGGAGCTGCATGACCTTTAAGGTTCCTTCCAACCCAAACCATTCTGTGATTCTAAGACAGATGACTTGGACAAATGTTCTCCTTTGCTGCCTTCTCTGCTGATTATCTGTTGTTATATCATGAGAAAAAAAAAAGCCAGTAATGTACTTCCTATAGGAAACAGTTGCTACTTTTCCACACTTCTTTCTGAGGAAAAATCTTTTTTTTAAAGCAAATGGTTTAGGTAATGTTTGCCTCAGAGCAGTTTGCAGTATTGTGCTTTAGTAGTTTAGTAGTATATTTTGCCAGATTTTCTTTGAAAATATTGTCTTTTCAGCATTCACAATTGTATTTATTATTTTACTAATTTGCAATGAGAAAATTTATTATGCTAAACATGGGAGTCATTATTTTGGGGGTTTTTAAAAATACCTCATTAAAATTTGGATGCAATAACATCTCTGGAAAAATAGGGTAAGCAGTTTTGAGAAAAACTGACGAATGGTCTGGTTTTGATGATAGTGTACCTTTAGAAGTGAAATAAATCCCAACACATACTATCCTCCAAAAAGAATTGTCTTATTTCCCATCTGGCTGTCTAGTTTCTCCGATGCTATTTCCCTGTGTTGAAAATAGCTGCAGTTCTCAGGAATGCTGAGGGGGTCCCACTGGGAGGGCAACTGTGCCCGGAATCACAAAAGGGAGGAGATATATCCACCAAAATATCCATGCAGTAAAACGCAGTCTGAAGCACGAGTATTTTAGAGGTCCCCTGTTCAACAAGCCAAAAAATTACAGCAAAAGAATATTTCATAGTCAGAATTGTTTCCTCACAATCTCTTACTTTCTTCGCCATTTCTCAGAGGCATTTGTGCTGAGCCCGTTTCAGATCTTGTTCTTCAACAACTGAGGAGGAGGAGGTGCTCTCGCTTTTTCCTTCTTCCTCAGCGTGTCTTGCTCTGGCTGCTGGGAGCCGCTCTCTGGGAACAAGCCTGGCCCTGGGCTCGCTTGGTTGTTCTTCTTGTAATGCATGTGGAAAATGTGCAAAGCTAAAACCCAGAATAAATGCAGCAGGGAGAGCTGCTCTACGTGCGTCCTCTGAGCTACCTCATAATTGTGCTTTTTCTTGAGTCAGAAGGCCAGCTATTGAGATCCAGAAGTGCTTCTTGTTAGTCAAGAGCGCTAATCAGGGCCGCCTTTTCTTGCCAGAGGGCATCCTTTGGGCAAAGAAGTGTATATCCATTACCCGGGCAGATGTCACACACTGACTCGTGTCATGACTCACTTGTTGCTAAAGGTGAAACCAAACTGGAAAACCTTGAGCTGAAGCTGAGTCAGAATCAAGGGATGGTCACCTGAGAGACCCCGCTGGCTCTTCGCTGGGGTCGTGGGTGGGCAGCCTGGACCCCTTACCCCGTCTTCTTTCAGCAAGGAAACGGTGAGTCATCTCTCCCCAGGCCAGAAGCTACCCATCAGGAGAGCAAAGCTGTATTTATTACCTTCTTCCAGGTTCACCATGGAGCCAAGAGTGTTGCATGTGAGCGAGCAGCTACAAAAGAAAAAATTTAATTAACAACTGAAGTCATAAATCTGAGGCAGTTTGTTTTCACCAGGGCTTTTTTTGATATTTGCCTTGAAAAAAATCAACAGAGTCAAGGGCAAAGCCGGCTGTAATGAATGAAGTGATAGATTCATCTATTGTTTTCTCTTGTGCCAGCAGGGCCCTGAGTCATGCAAGAAGCTACGTAGGGTCACCTCCCTACACGGTGCCAGAAACAAGCTTGGCATGAGGGTTTCAGGTCAGTCTCCTCTGCAAGTCTAATTAGAAGTGCTTACCTCTCCTCACACTGCCCACTGGGCTCTGCTGAGCTGGGCTTGACCAGGGCCTCCTGTCTTTGAGGTTGTGCATGTCCATGGACACGTTTAATCCTCTGGAAAAAAATAGCAAATTTGGAAAAGCTGAAGTCAAGTGAGCAAAATAAGAGCTGTGTCAAAAATGCTTAAATTGGAGTTATCCAGAGAAGAGGATGGAGGCAGAAGGAGATGAAGATCATCTGGTTTGCTTTTATCTTCCAGAAGAACATGAGCCTAGGAAGAAATAAATCAAACAGTGACACTGCCTGGTTTCCTAAGCAACTTTCCTGGGAGCTCCAGTAGCCTGGCCCAAGAATTATTTAAAGTTCTGAGTGCACTAGGTCCTGGCGCAAATGTCTCCACCCAACCTTCAGAGAAGGTCCACTTCGTCCATGAAGTATATCTAGAGAAGTTATGGCCCAGGCCCATCTTCAAGCAGCTTTCTATTTTTGCAGACCCACATGCCAGCCTGCTTGGCAGTGCTGGAGCTGCCTGCCCCACAGCAGGCCAGCGGAGATGTCCTGGCAGGCAGCCTGCCCAGTGTTTGTGACCACTGTGCTGTGAAAATGACCTGGAATATGCTCATGGACATGGCTTCTTGTTTATAGTACAGCAGAAAAGTCATTGTCCCTGCCAAAAAAAGACAAAAAACCACCAAGCAATAACACAGCCATAAATGAAGGCTCTAAATACGGAGATGGATAGCAGATAACTACAGGCTTTCTCTCAATACACATGGCATCCAGCTTGGAAAGTGTCCTGTAGGTCAAGTTGTTGCTTGTTCAATGGGACGTAGGAGTTGGGCCCAGTAAATAAGAGGCTGTCCTTGCTTACAGCCCTCTGGTGACTGTGGGCGTTTTGAAGCTCTCTGTCTCATTTCTGAAAACCTTGCTCCAGTCCTGTTCAAAGTCCACAATGAAGCAAGGTCTTTCCATCTCTGTGGCTCGTAATGGCTGTTTATCTACACCACCCATCTGGTGTGGTGTTGGCCACCAACCCTTCCTGAGGGTGACATCTCAGAGTGGCGTGGCCATCATTCTCTTTTCACAAATCCTTTATGCAGCTGTGGGTCCCCAGCACTTCAGCTCCAGCAGAGCCACCGGGTGTCCTGGCAGGTGAGGGTGTAGGACAGCAGAGCAGAACTGCTGTCGAGGCCAAGAACCCTCCTGGTTTGATGCACATCATGTAAGCCATGTAAGAAGCCTAACACGGAGAATGGCAGAAAAAGGCTTCTTTCTTGCATTCCTGTTGGCCTTTAAGCGAAGAGCTAAATCCAGTTCTACTCTACGTTCGTTCTGGTTGTCCTCCTGCGAGGCAGTTGCATGGTGTAAGGGGAATGGGCTGGAGCCAGGGAATGTGGTGACAAATCTCTAATATACTTTTAAATTAAGTTTAATTTTTCACTGACAGAGGATGAACGCTGTTGTTGAGGGGGAGATCGATGAACCCATCAGAGGGCGTTACTGGAACCTGCAGTATGTGTAGGTTATGACCAGAGACCCTTCAGTGAGCAAATGAGATGATTGCTTCTCTCTTTACTTAGCTTTGTAGCCCAAAGCTTTGATGCTTTGTGTGCATTTCCCCTTTCTTTTGGAAATGTGGACTTTGTAGGACCCTTGGCTTTGGTGCTTCCTGACTTAAATGTTGTATTCTGAAGAATTTAAAGCATCTCTGCCTTCAGAAAAAGGTGAAAAAGGGGATTTTTGCTGTGATCTGTAGGTGACAGGTGGCACCAGGGCCGATACCCAAGTTGGAATGACTCAAAGCTGACTTTGTTAAAACAAAGCTTGTACCTGGCTTTCTGTTTATTCATAGGGACTTATTTTTTTACTTCTGTATTAAAGCAGGTTGACTAATGCGCCCCAGCTGCAGTGTCTCCTACTCCTTTGTGCCTTCACAAGAGCAGTCCAGCTGTACCCCTGCTTGTCACAGCACTTTGTGCCAAATACTATTGATTAATATAAATGGCATGATTTTGCTGGGATGTGCCTTTTTAAATGAGAAAGAGGAGACATAAGTTAGGTAAAATATGATATTTTGGTGTGATTTTACAGAGGTACACATGTGTATGGAACCCACCATAGGGGTTCAGGGGGTTCTGAGGAACAACTCTGCAGATGAGTTATGTTACTGGAGTTGCAGGAGCTGAGATACAATGCACTGAGTGGCAAAACAAGCAAACACACAAACAAACCTCAAGTAAATATCTCACAACAGAGAAAGGTGAATTTTCACTGCAATATTCCATTACAAATGAATGAAAATTCATACTGCGTGTGATGCGGAAGGTTTTGATCCCAAGCTTTGGAGCGATGGCATAAGCCGCCTTCTGGGGAGCAAAAAGTCCATTCTGAATCCAAAACTGATCTCCAGTGCTTTTGTGACATGATATTGTGCTGAAATACCTCTTTTAGAAAGAAAAGTAAACAGCCAGTATTTTAATTTGAATCCGTCCTTCACTGAAAAAGAGCACCTCAGAAAGGTGATAAAAACTCCTAAATCAATGTGATTCCCAGCAGTATTTTGGCGTTAATAAAACCATACATTTCAACACAAATATTGCTTACTGAATGCTCTCAGCAGCCGGTGAATTTATTTCAGGGGAGCTGGCAGAGGTCAGTTCTGCTTAAAAGACAGTCAGCTCTGGCATTTGGCTGCTCTGGAGGTTCCATGTGTGAAGCAAAATTGAAAACAAAGTCTTCTTCCTGGTGCATGTGAAAACAGCCAAATATTTAGGGAAGAGAGGAGCAGGGTTTGCTTTTTCACGGATGTAACAGACCTCTGGCCCCGACGTCTGGACCGCTACTGTCTTGTGTACACATGTTGATTCCCACTGTTAACGCTTCAGGGAAAGCAGCAGCAGCACAGCTTCACAGCTGAGTGCACCCCACGATTATGGGATGCTCAGCAGCTTCATCTGCAGGGGAATCCACTCTTCCCAAAGCGTGGGGCAGCACCAGTTCACCAACATTTTATAAACAATATTTAATTTATCCTAAGAAGCAAGATACATTAGCTAATGTTAATAATATATTTTTTAATTCAACAAAAACCCTTGCCTTTTCTGGCCAGAAATGTTTTTAGTGATTAAAAAAAAAAACAAAGACTCAAAAAAAAAAAAAAAAAAAAAAATCTATTAAAAATTAAAAATTTCAGTTTTCCAAAGCCAAATGTTACCTGTTGTGTTTCAAAAGACATTTTTCTTTAAAAACTCTTATTTTTGCTGTCCT
>NW_015090995.1:3113916-3127467 GCF_001431845.1 Calidris pugnax
AAAAAAAAAAAGAATCTGCTTTTCTTAGCTTCTATGGGTGAACATTAAGATGCAAAGTCAGGGGCTCAAGTTTTAATGGAAAACAGGGATAAGCAGTGCCTGCAGCCCCTGAACACTGCCAAGTCTCTCATAGAGAGGAAGCTCTCTCATGAATTTGAAAGTAAGTTTGAAAAATCGGTTCAAAGAATGTAATCAATTGCATAGAATGAGGCTGTGGGTACAAATGAGAGCAAATAGTTGCCCAAAGATCCTGGTATGATAAAAAATTGCACTGATTTTAGCTGACTTCATGCTGTGACTGCCCTTCTGAAACAGTTCTTTGCAATATTCATTTGTCAAAGGCTGCAGTGTTATTTAGTTGTACAATAACGCTGTAGCTGTGTAACAGCCATAGTTATTGCCGGGTGGTTAAGAACAGTTGATTTGCATTAATGCCTACAGACGTACTTTAGGCAGCAGGTTGCTACTGCCATTGCTGAATTTCTGCTTAATGGTTTATTCTGGACTGCCAGCTTTGGCACCTGATGTATAGACACATTTAAGGTTGACTTCTGTTCAGCTGCAAACTCCATGCTATTGAAACCAGAGGGGTTACAGATGGGGAACTCAGTGGCAATAAATTTAATCCTTACTTGCTTAAGGATTAAAGCTTAAGCTCTTCTCCTTACTATGAGCAGACTGGAAGATGTATGTAAAAAGATATATGTAAAAAGATACATGTAGAAAGCATTGCTGCTCTTGCAGCTGCAATCTAGTCATACAAGAAAGAAGAATACATGGTAAACAAGTAGGGCAAGGCTGCAGTGTATCTGAAGAAGTAGTCTCTTCTTTCCTTCTCCTCGGCCTGGTCAGGATGCCCAGGGATGGATTGCTCGCTTCCCCCTGTAACGCGAAAACTGGAGATTGTCAAACAAGCTCTGGGTTTCCAGTTCAGAACAAATAAAAGGAGATGCTTCCTTATGCAACAGGTAGTTGAGCAATGAAACTCCTAACCAAAAGATTCTGTGGATCCCCTGGATTGCCCAGAGAAGTGATTGAGTCACAATCCCTGGAGGTATTTAAAAGACACGTTGACATAGTGCTTAGAGACATGGTTTAGTCATGGTTTTTATCAGAGTTAGGTTGATGGTTGGACTAGATGATCTTAAAGGTCCCTTCCAACCTTGACAATTCTATGATTCTATGCTACATTTGCCTACGGGTTTGGGAACAAACTAGAGAGTTGAAGGAAGAGAAGTCCATCAAGGTTTGCTAAATAAATGTCTGGGCTCTGTTTTCATTCTCCTGTCCCTGTCCCCACATCTGGCTATTGTCCAAATCTGGGTACCAGGCTGGAGGGTCCTTTGGTGTGGCTCTGGAAGTTCATTCTTCTGTTCTTGGGTAGTTCCCCTTCTGGAGTCTTTCCCTCGGTTAAGTTGAGTCTTTTAAAGCTTGTCTTTATCTGCAAAGCTTTACAGAACTCTGGTCATCTGCAAATGGTCCTTTTTGTCGGGTTCATGCCACCATGTCCTTGAGCCAAGGGCTGTGCCGATGCTCCCAGCCTCCCGCCACTGTTTGTCAGGTTTTCACATCAACAGCTTTATGCAATCCAGCTCCAGTGCCTGGCTCATCCCCCCTCTGCTCTTTGGCATTTTTATTCTGCCATTGGAATTTGGCCTGGGAGATCTCCAAGGCAGGGTTTGTCCTTGGGGTTTGGAAGAACACCTCTCCTTCTGGGTGCTGTGCGAAAGAAAGACCGACAATGCAGAATAATCATTAATCAGGGTTAGGAGAGCAGCGTGAGGATTTGTGTTGGCAGGGAAAGACGGAGTACCAGGAAGGAAGGGTTGAGCAGCGAGGAGGTGACCAGCGATGGCTGACCCTGGGTTCGTGACAGAAGAAGCAGTGAACAAAGAAAACCCTGTCTGACAAGCTAAAAGTGGTAGATGAAGGAGTCAGAACGGTGGTAGAAATGCACCAGGTTTGTTGAAAGCAGGGGTGGGAGGAGTTTGTAGCTTTTATTATCTAGTTGATTCTGCCTGTAAAACTGAAAATAGCAGTGTCTGCGTGGTGTCTTCTTCCAGAAGGGAAAGGCAGAGGAGCTCTTGGCCCAGTCCTGTGAAGGCTGGACCGTGCCCCGATGCACTCTGCATCCTGCAGCTGCCCGGGCTGAGGCGCGAGGGCTGGCTGAGTGCTCTTCAAGCAGCCATGCCATCCCTGCTCTTTCTGGGAGTGCTGCCAGCTTGCCCTTAGCTAAGACAATGAGTCAGTAAAGAGCAAACAATACAATAACCAAATGTATAGAACTTTTTAAATTTATTTTTTTTTAACCGAGGAGCAGCAATCAGTGGGCTTTAATGACATAAATCCCATTTTTCTCAAATATGCGATTGTTAGGAGGACATAATAACGCGCTTGCTTGTTCTCTGACAGCATCCTGGGACTGCCAGAAAGATCCTCAGTAACTTTCTACCAGTCCTGCCAAAGGAAAGCTCCTGAAATACGCTGTGATGTCCTCTAAACGCTGCAGGAGAAAGATGCGTGCCAACAATTTCGATCTGTTCTGGTTTGACTTTTAATCACGCTGAAAGAGCAGGTTGCCAAAAATGGATGCCATGAAAAGCATTAGGGATTATGCAAAACTGTTTTCACTCTGCAAGTAAAACTCTACCTCTCTCCTGCTAAACGCCCAAGACTCTCGTTCCCATACGATTTTCCTTAAAGTGTTGGAAGGATGTACAACTGAGGAATGAGAGAAAGTGGGTGTATTTCCTAAGGTGTCCAGTGAAGGGCCAGCCTTCTTCTGACTGAACCTCCTTTGTGGGCAGGATCTTCCGTCCTGGTTTTTTTTCCCTCCCTGCAAAACTCGGCTCAGGGAAGAAAACAGCTGGAACACGTTAACCAGTTGACAGCCAGCTTTCTGGCACTATTTCCTTCTGCAAAAACCAACAAAGCATCCAGCCAGTTGTTCCATCCATCCGTTGGTCATCATTTTCCCCTCTGAAATTAGGAGGCACTCTGTTGTTCTCACAGTCCCCATTTATTAGGAGGTCTTCCTCCTGGATTTGAACCTGGCGTGACCAGAGAAGCACCTTCCACCTTAAAAAAACCCACCACACCAAACCTACAAAAACTAGTAGACCTGATTCACTTCTGCCTGAGGGCAGACAGGGTATTACAACCAGCAGCAGCTTCTCTTAATTGTGGTTGGGGTAATTACTTCAGCCCTTCCTGTTCCTGGATGCACTCTGGTCTGCATTGTTATATGTGGAGCCTACGGTGGAGCTCACTGATGACCTCTTCATTAGACCCCGATGGCAGCCCCCCTAAAACACAACGGCTCAACAAACTAATAGAGCTTCCAGAAGCTTCTTGGGGTCTAAGACAAAACATCGTCCTGGTCTCATCTGGTGTATTTGAAATTTGGTACCAGCTCTCCCTCGGCAGCCGCGTTATCATGCCTTGCAGGTTTTCATACCTCTGGCGAGATCTGCCTCTTCCAGAAGAACTGGTCATCGACAGCAGGGGGCTGATATCCTGGGAAGTATGAAAGTCACAGCGTGTCCCCACACAGCTTTGTGAAAATCAAATACTGTAAATGAAAGAATTTTCACTTCTTTTTATCCAATCCTTTGTGAAAAGAATGGACACAGGATATATTTGCTTTTCTTCTTTAACATGAAAACAGAGTGAAATCAACGCACAAACTAAATTTCATTTTATTATAAACCAAAACAAACGTAGACCTGTTTCTGAAGAGGCTGAGAGGAAACACAAGAGGTGTTTCAAGATGGGAAATATTTTAACATACTATTTTTTCAAAGATTTCCACAGAATCTTCTGAATTTAGGAATTAGGAAAATCCCAGTATCTCGGGAACATGCAGCTGTAATTGGGCAACGTGCTTTCCAATGAACACTGGCAGTGGGGAGTAGGAACGCCTTGGAAAAGTTATTCTGAGACAGCTTTAGAGGCATCTGTCTTCTTCTTGAGTCTCATTTCCATGAAAAAATGATCAAATGTAGAGATTATCCTGACCTTTTTGGACAATGGAGAAATATCAGGCCTCAGGGTTTTTATGGGCCATCAGCAAACCCATTGACTCTCTTTCTCAGATGCTGAATGGAAAAGACCATGAGCATGGTTTGTTTCTATTTGGGGTTTTTTTCAGAAGGAAGAAGAAGGGAAGGAAGGAAAGAAGGAAGGAAGGAAGGGAGGGAGGGAGGAAGGAAGGAAGGAAGAAAAAGACCACATGAGAATAATCATTACCTACTGGGGGGACATTTTGCACTTGTTTCGCTTGGGTCTTACCAAGTCATTCATTCTGAATCTATTTGATTCTATTGAATAGATTTTGATCTATTTGACCTATTTGATCTATTTATTTGTGTATTTAGGCCTTTCCACTGACCAGACAGTAATGACTCTGGGCAGTCAGGAGCGTCCTGGTGATGACCCACCAGACATATTTGGGGATACAGCAGCAGATGTGGTTTCTGGGCGTAGTTTCTTTGCAGTGGGAGCTGGAATGAGCCTTTATTTGCCATGGTCCCTGAGCAAATGTCAACTCTTAATAGAGGACTCAAAATCTGAACTCTAGACTTAACTGCAGCGCAGGTAAGAAAGCGGGATGCTTAAAACTCCTAATCCCTGTGGCAGGGTCCGTGATCCAGCTACCTGGAGCTGCGACTCGCTGGTGTGCAGTCTCTACCATTTAGAGCTCTTCCTCCTCCCAGTTGGGGATGCGAAAAAGCTAAAATCATTCCTTGTCCTTTTTTTCTCAAATTAGAGTTTCTTTTTGTTCTCTTCCCTGCTGCCAAAGGCCTTCGGGCCCCTCTCCAGCTCTGCAAAAATAGCGTTGCCCCAGACGAAGGCTGGGGAAGGCTCATTTGGCAGCAGAAGCAGTGACAGAGGCCAAGAAATCTGATGGACAATCGCCTCCTGGCTTTTCCAGCATGGCTAGAGCAGGGGAGCACAGAGCACGCTGCCGTGTCAGGAGAGGAGCAGACTGCCCATGGCAAGGTGATAACTCCAAGGCTCTAAGTTGCTAGAGCAATTCCATCAAAACCAGTTCTGCTTTACCACCCACGTACGTGTGATCTGTTTCCCTTCTGTAGTTGTAAATACGGTTTTGCCAATGGCGTTAATTACATGAAAGAAAGTGGAATACTTCTCTGGATACTCCTAAACTTTTTCTTTTAAGAACGACCACATGAAGAGCCAAACCCAGGCACATTAAGTCCAGCAAGATGGCTGTAAGCAATAGGGTTGTGTACAGGAGCAGTGCTTTTCTGTCTCAGAGTTTTTATTTACATCTTACCACTCCTAGGCAAGCAGTGGGTTCCCTGCCTGTTGCTCTTGGACAAATATACTCAGTTCCCCATGAAAATCGAAGTCTTTCCCATCGTTCCCAAGAGGTCTGATCCTGCCTTCTCTGATGTCACTTGGAATTGGGCCACTTTGGGGCATTTGTCCTCGCTAAGAGACTGTGCAGATATGTTGCTCAGAGAAGAGTACTGATTGCAGGGAAGAGTGGCCCATCCCAGCTGGTGACAGCAAGGCTTGGTGGGCAGCCCAGGGCCGGGAGCAGTCAGAGGGTCACTGCAAGCTGCCTTGTGACCCCCATGGGAGAAGAACTGATGGCTCCTTACAGATATCTCCACTAGAGGAGCGAGGTGAAAAAGTGATGGCTGGAAACTGCTACTGGGTTACTCAAGATTCGAGTGAGAGACACAGCAGGGAAAGAGCAAAATGTCTCGGTGTGGAAAAACAAAGTGAAGTGGGAAGCCAGACAGGAGACCAACACCATTAGGAGTCAGCTCTGCTTGTGTGACTGATGTACTTTAGAGATAACATGACCACAATGTTGGTGGTCCTAGCGTGGTGGCCCAGCCCAGGCCCTCTGGCTCTGCATGCCTTGGTGATAATCTTCTCCCACAGAGATGGGACGGCCCTCTCTGTTTGAGCAGTGGAAAAGGGCTGGAGATGGACTGTGTCCTCCAACACCATTTCTGGTCGTCATTCTCAGGAAAGGTGTCCAGTGTCCCACACTAGCGGGATGGGGGGAATAGCATAACCAGGTATCATTATCCTCTGCAGCTTCTCTGGCAGGATATTGTCCCCGGGGGTGGATCCCAAGCTTTCTTCTCTTGGTTCACTTGGAAAACAGTAAGTTAAGGAGGAGCTGAGAGAGATCCACAACATCCATGATTCACTCAGAGCCTCCAAGGCTTCCCTGGCCCCTTCCCCAGAAGATGTAGCAGTCTCCTCACCATACTTCTTGTGTGGGAAAAGTTTGGTTGGTATGTCCCATCTCTGATGTGATGACACCCCAAGGCCTATACCTATACAGAATCACAGAATCACAGAATCTTCTAGGTTGGAAGGGACCTTAAAGATCATCTTGTCCAACTGTCAACCTCACTGACAGAAATAGACACCCACACAACAAACAAGGAGCATCATCACTAAACCAGACCTCCCAGCACTACATCAACCCGTCTTTTGAACACTTCCAGGGATGGGGCCTCAACCACCTCCCTGGGCAGCCCATTCCAATGTCTGATAACCCTTTCAGTGAAAAAATTTTTCCTAATATCCAGCCTGAACCTCCCCTGGTGTAACTTGAGGCCATTTCCTCTCATCCTGTTGCCTGTGACTTGGGAGAAGAGACCGACCCCCACCTCTCTACACCCTCCTTTCAGGTAGTTGTAGAGAGCAATAAGGTCTCCCCTCAGCCTCCTCTTCTCCAGGCTGAACACCCCCAGCTCCCTCAGCCTCTCCTCATAAGACTTGTGCTCCAGACCCCTCACCATCTTTGTCGCCAGCAAAACCAAGCACAGACAGAATGGTTTGAGTCCCCTTCTTGGCTCATCTGCTGATTTTAAGGGAGGATATTTGAGTTCTTGTCTTGAGCTTCCTGAAGGGTGCTAGCACTGGTAGGGAAAAAAAAGAGGGCTTTTAGAGGTGGTATGAAAAGGAGTGAATAATGGAGTGAGGCAAAAACCAACTTGTTTGGGGCTTGCTGTTGAGAAGAATAGTGTGAAAGCAAGGACCGTTTGCGTGTGCAAGGCTGAGTCTGAACTCATCATTGCTGTCGTCAGGGGCACTGCCTCTGTTCTTACAGTTAAAACCGCAGGTTGTTGCACATGATTGTACAAAACAAAGAAGTCCAAAGCGTTTTGTCACCCATGAGCAAGCTGTGGGGACTGAAAGGGGGGAAGAGCACGGGGAAGAGGTCTCAGTTACTCGGAAAATCTTGCATTTTATGCCTGGGAAGGAACACAGCAGAGCAGCGGTGAGGAAAAAACGGAGAAAATGAGCGAAAGTGGGTGGGAGAGCAGGAGGAGAGAAAAAAAGGAGAATGTAAGGCAAAGTAAAATGCAATCTGTGCCGGTGGCTGAGTGACCTTCACAAACTAAGCTGGGGAAGGAGAGGGCAGTTTGCTGGTGGCAGAGGTCCCGGCGGGGGGGTCCGGCTGCTCCCGGCGAGCATCCAGTGCCCTCTGCCGACACCATCCCGAGCGGCTACTGCCGGGAGCCCGCAGGTTGCCAACTGCAGGGAGCTTCACAAACACACGGCAAAGTTTCCCAGCTCTTCATTCCTCTGGCAGCAAGAAAACCCAACAATTCCCCTCTGGGGAAATGCCGCTATCAAGGTCCTCCCCAAAGCTCTTGCGGGGCGATGCCCGGTGTCCTGCCCATGCCTGCCTGACCGTGTGCGTCCTCACACCTTCCAGTGCCCACGGAAACACCCGTGATTCAGCCTCAAGAACATGCTGGGGAAAAAAAAGACTCCTGCCAGAGTGGTGGAAAGGCAAGTTCTTACAGCAAGAGACGGGCTGAGAGAGCTGGGGAAACCAAAGAAACGAGCTTTCTTTCAGGCACAGGAATGAAAACCTTTATTCTGGAGGCTGTTCTTTTTTCAAATGTGAAGATGGGCAGATTTTTAATCATTAACGCCCTGGAAGGATTTATGATGGGTACTCTAGGTCCAAGGAAGGACTTCAGGCATTGGCAAACGAGATGCTGTGGCATGAACTTGTGTTGGCCTGCACCCAAGAGGGAATGTGCAGGTTTGGAAGGAGAGATGACTATGTCCCACCCAGGTGAGTTTGGATACTCTGCCCAGGAAGGTTGAAGATGTAAAAGCCTACCTGGCTACTATGGGCTGGACAGATTGACTGGAAAAATAAGGCATCACTTGTCCCTGAACCACAGTTTGCTGGGAGGCTGTGAGACTCTTCTGGAGAAGTATTGTGTTAGCTTTGTCCTTATGTCTACCAGAGAAAGGTTGTCAGACAGGCAACTTCTGGCCAGCAATACCTGTTCTTAGGTGATCCTGTGACTTCTTACACAGAAAGAGGGACTGCATTTACCTCCTCCACTTCCCAGGAGAGGGACTTAGACAACGGGTGCAGATGTAAAAGCAGGTCCAACCATCCCTGTCCACAAAGCAGGTGCCGCTGCCTCTGGAGTGGTACAAAGATGCTAAATCATTGTCAAGGCAGGGCAGCCTGGATGGGTTTGGAGCACAGGTCTCTGTTTTGGAGGGTTATAGTCTCTGGAATTAAGTGGAATCTTTAAACCTCTCAGTGACCTGTACCTCCCAGGCAGCGTCCAGCTCACATTTAGACCTGCAGCCAACAGTGGACCGGGCTTATATCAGGAGGAACATGCCATGAGCACTGGAAAGCACATTCCTATCTTGGGAAAGGCTCACCTAGCTTCCTGACTCAAGCCCTGGAGCACCACAAGACAGTATTTTAGAGGAGCCAAATGTTTTATAAATACCTTTATGAAAAAAGACAGCAACAAATCCTGACTGACATGTACAGAAGAGTCATAGCATGCATGGGGTGATCATGTGAAAAACCTATTTTATGTAATGGCCATGGAAAGAAACCATGCTTACTGTGTTAGACATATAGGTGCAGTAAATGCCACATGGCCAGGAATGATAATAAGCCCCGCGGAACACACACCTTATTATTTTGAGCACCATAAGTAGAAAAGGCACTGAATCAAAGAACAAATTAGTCAAATCTCCTCAAAACTCTACTGCTCAGCCATGTCTTAGGCAATCACAGGAAATTTCTCATGGGGAAAATTCAGGAGCTCTCAGCCCAAAGCAGCCTCTCGCACAAGGTAAAGCCACAAAGGCAGCTCTGAAGAGGTGGCCTTGACCATGAAGCAAGAACTGAAACTGGAGGAACATCAGCCTGGCTGGAATGAGACTCCAGCTGAACTTTGTGTCTGGTTGAGCACTGGGCACTTCCATGGAGCACCTCCAACAGGTCTCACCTTGAGGCCAGGTGCATCAGAGGGGAATTCTCCACTGCTCCCATTGCCTTCTATAACCTCCCCACCTGGCTAAAATAGGATTTTGTCACGCCTAAAGCAGGGATGGGCAGAGCACCGATCTGAAATGGAGGGGAAGGTAGAAGGTGTCCAGCTGACCGTACACATGTGACCTCGTCACCACATCATGTGTTGAGTGGATGATCCCCCTGTGTCATTTGTGTGTGTGTGTCTGTGTGTGGGTAGGGTGTTTACAGGCTGCTTTGCCCCCACCATAGATTTGTGCCTGGACTTGGTGCCCTCTAGTGTTGTGAACACTCCAGTATGTAAGAAAAAAACTGTAAAATAGATCCTGCTTCAGAATTTGTAGTTTTGCTAAGTCATAATACAGTAACTTTGTTAATTATGCTACGTAGCTATAACTTAATGGAGATAACGTGGCCCTGAGCATATCAGGTAACTACAGAATCACAGAATGACATGGGGTTGGAAGGGACCTCTGGAGATCATCTCCTCCAACCCCCTGCCAGAGCAGGTCCACCCAGAGCAGGTTGCACAGGAAAGTGGCCAGGTGGGTTTTGAATGTCTCCAGAGATGGAGACTCCACCAACTCCCTGGGCAGCCTCTGCCAGGGCTCTGCTACCCTCTAAGTAAAGAAGTTCCTTCTCATGTTTAGATGGAACTTTTTATGTTCAAGTTCATGCCCATTCCCTCTTGTCCCGTCACTGGGCACCACAGAAAAAAGACTGGCCCCATCCTCCTGACACCCACCTTTTAAGTATTTATAGGCATTGATCAGATCCCCCCTCAGTCTTCTCTTCTCCAGACTAAAAAGACCCAAGTGCCTCAGCCTTTGCTCATAAGAGAGATGTTCTAGTCCCCTCATCATCTTTGTAGCCCTACTAAGACTGTATCTGGTCTCAACACCAGATATCTCAGGACACATTTCTGCAGGCTGAAGCTAACATCTCAAAGGCCTTAACCTGCAAAATACCCCCAGATCTGTTGGATGTACAGCGCTTTACCTCACCCAACGATCCCTGCATCTGGAATATCAGGAGTCTGGCAAACCTCACATGACCAGTCACTGCTTGGTGCTGTCTGCCAAGCCCTTAAAACCAGTCTAAAGCTGTGCTGCTACCAGAAGGGCAGCCCTGCCACCTCCCCAGGTCTCTGTAGGCTTCCATAGCCATCTTCTGGGCAGCACTGGCGATCATGTGGGTGGCTGTGAGGTGCTGATGTGGCTGGGAGAAAAACCCAGCACAGCAACAGCATTTCCACCTCTATTGGCAGTTTTTTTCTGGCTCCCTTGAGGCCACAAAGGGAGGCAGCAGAACCTCCTAGAAAGGAACTGGGGCAAGACCAAGACTAGCAGCTTCAGTCCTGGTCCTGACGCCAAGGACTCGGGTTGGCCATTGCAGTGCAGCTTCCCATGCTGGACATCAGCCACCAGGCCACCACAAACCACCACCAACCACAAGAAATGACCACAAACCACCACAAACCACCACAAACCACAGGGGCTCGGGGCAGGGCCATGAATAACCACCCATCAGCCTGTCGGCGGGATGTGCCAGATGCTCCACGGCAAATCTTTCACCTTGGTTCTACCAGCTTTTTTAGAGGAAAATAATCCTACGGGTGACCCCTGCTGACGTAATTTTGGTCGGTTAAACAATTCTGGGATCAGACTTCAAAGGTGGAAAAGCCGGCGTTGATGTCCTTGGCTGTCCTGCCCGCCTTAGAGCCCTCCTGATGTGGGGCAGCCCCTCCATCTGCATGATGCAAGAGGGGCAGCAGCATTACAGCACGGGACGGTTGCATCAGATGGGGATCCACGTGAGGCAAACCGCCCCACGTGAAAGATGAAGTCATCCTCATCCCCCTGGTGAGCTGTTTTTGGAGTTGTTTTTTTTTTCTTTTGTTTGTTTTTTTTTTTTTCCTGTGGAAATTGCATCATTAACCTGGCTGAAGCACCAGGCGGTGGAAAGTCAGAAGACTCGGTGAAGATAAGAGTGAGGGAGATGACTGCTTGGCTGAATTTCATATAAAAAAAAATCCTCGCGGTCATTCCGATCTGACGGTCGAGCTTCTCTAGAAATCGCTACACGGCGGTGGTGGGGAAATTATGGGAGTTCTCAGAAACCTCTCCAGAGAGAGAGATTGCTTGAATTTGGAAAAAGAAAAAAAAAAAAAAAAATAGAGAGAGAAATGGGGACAATGTCCCAAAATAACAGGTTTAAAACCAAACACCGTTCAGGAACACATTCTCGTGTAACAGCTCTTACTGAGAGCTGCTGCTCAAGTCCCCAGAATTAGGCAGCACTAACTCTGCCTGCCCCCAGCATCCCAACGCTGGGGAAGATGGCAGGATTTTGCAATGGGCCTGGCAGATCAAAACATTAAGAGCTAACTACTTTAAGGAGGCACAATAAACTGAAGAGGGAGTTCCAAGATCAGTACTACTGGGAAAAGAAACTCCCTCCCGCGTGAGATTCCACACGGCGATTTGGTAAACACTGGGATGGAGTAAGTCTTTTGCACAATAACCCTGGGATACTTCCAGCATAACTCCCCCAAACCTCCCCAAAGATTCGAGCCGTGAGTCACGCCAAGTGTGCCCTTGGAAGTTGAATTTTGAGCGTGAGAGAAGCCCCCTGGCCATGGCGATGTGTGTTGCCCCGGGGGTTGGCTGCCCACACACACACCGCACCCGCGCCCGGGGTGGCAGAGCCACTGTCAAAAATGGTAAATTAATCACAGAATCACAGAATTATAGAATGGTTAGAGTTGGAAGGGACCTTAAAGATCATCAGGTTCCAACCCCCTGCCCTGGGCAGGGACACCTCCCACCAGACCAGGTTGCTCCAAGCCCCATCCAGCCTGGCCTTGAACCCCTCCAGGGATGGGGCAGCCACAGCTTCTCTGGGCAACCTGGGCCAGCCTCTCACCACCCTCACAGGAAAGAATTTCTTTCTGGTATCTAGTCTAATCTCCCCTCTTCCAATTTAAAACCATTACCCCTTGTCCTGTCACTGCACTTCCTGACATAGAGTCCCTCCTCAGCTCTCCTGTAGCTCCCTTCAGGTATTGGAAGGCTGCTATGAGGTCTCCCCGGAGCCTTCTCTTCTCCAGGCTGAACAACCCCAGCTCTCTCAGCCTGTCCTCATAGCAGAGGTGCTCCATCCCTCTGAGCATCTTCATGGCCCTTTGCTGGACCCGTTCCAACAGGTCCATGTCCTTTCTATGCTGAGGACTCCAAAGCTGGACACAGGTGGGGTCTCATGAGAGCAGAGCAGAGGGGCAGAATCACCTCCCATGACCTGCTGGCCACACTTCTCTTGATGCAGCCCAGGATGGGGTTGGCTTTCTGGGCTGCCAACGTGCATTGCCGGCTCATGTTGAGCTTCACATCCACCAACACTCCCAAGTCCTTCTCCTCAGGGCTGCTCTCCAGCCATTCTCCGCCCAACCTACAGGAGCCTACAAGAGAGCGGAGAGGGATTCTTTGTCAGGAAGTGTAGTGACAGGACAAGGGGTGATGGTTTTAAAGTGAAAGAGGGGAGATTTTGATTAGATATTAGAAAGAAATTCTTTCCTGTGAGGGTGGTGAGACACTGGAACAGGTTGCTCAGAGAAGCTGTGGCTGCCCCATCCCTGGAGGGGTTCAAGGCCAGGCTGGCTGGGGCTTTGAGCAACCTGGTCTGGTGGGAGGTGTTCCTGCCCAGGGCAGGGGGGTTGGAACTGGATGATCTTTAAGGTCCCTTCCAACTCTGACCATTCTGTGATTCTATAACCTGTATTTGTGCCAATATTGCCACCTCTTGGGGCAACGCGTTTCTTTATCACCTGAACCCCCTCCCGCTGATGGAAGGGTGGTGGGAGCCAGGGGGATGCCTCTTCCAACATCCCTAGGACGCCTGGAGCCGAGATGCCCAACAAATCCAGGTCTCCAGGAACAAGGTCCTCCCCTGGGACCTACGTCCGTGAAAAAGGACAACCTTCCCCCCGTCCCGCTGCCTTCCCCACCCCACGGCACCCACTCCGTTGCCGCCGGTGGGTGTTGAGCCCACACACGGACACGCGTGGGCCGGGGACGAGGGGGACGGGGGGGGGGGGGTTGTCCCTTTTCACGCTTAACACCGGGCGGCCCCGTCGTTGCCCGGCCGGGGCGCCGGGGACGGGGGGGGGGTGGTTGTCCCTTTTCACGCTTAACACCGGGACGCCCCGTCGTTGCTCTGCTCGGACGCCGGGTGGCGCTGTCTCCCGGTCC
>NW_015090995.1:3127876-3170506 GCF_001431845.1 Calidris pugnax
ATGGAGGTGAGGAGGGAAGATGGACACGGGCGAGCTGGGGCTTGCCGGGGCCGGTGGGCGGGTGGGGGGGCCGCGGGGCGCACCCCCGGGTGGCACACACGCGTGGGTGGTACCGGCCGCACGCGTGGGACACCGCATCGTCCACCGCACCCGGGTCCCGCAGCGCCCCCCACCGGCCCCGCTTGGGTTATTTGAGTCAAAAATAGGGTGTCGGGGGGCTTCGCTCCTTGCCCACCCCCGCGGGGGGATGCGCGGATGTGGCGGGGGGCAGCTGTCGGGGCGCACGGTGGGGGGTCCCCCCCCTCGGAAACTCTCAGCTATCGGAAGGTGGTTTAAGGGCACGTTTAAGTAGTTCTGAGTAAGTACCAGTCGCTGATTCTTTTCTTCGTACCAGCCCTTATTCAAACTACACGAGGTTTTTCCCCTTCTCGGAGTGGTCCCTGTGAGTTCATTTAGAACCGTGCTAAGAATTGGGAAAAAAAAAGCCAAGCCACTCCAAAGAGACTGAATTATTACTGCAAAGCAAGACGGTGACAATTACTTAGAAGTTCATGTGGGGCAAAAACCAGATAGAAATCCAAGGTTTAATAAAAATTGATAGTTTGGGAAGTTGTACTTGAGATATCTAATAAGGCAGAATGTGGATGCCCAAGGTGGGCAGCCAGGACTTGACAAAATTCAGTAGTTACAGTCCCACTTTGTAACTCTCTATGAAGCCTTTATGCAGCGAATGCAGAAGTAGAGAGCCCTGCAGCCCTAGAGAGAGGAGCAGAGAACTCTGAGGGCCCTAGGGCTGAAGTTATCCAGGTACCAGAGGGATGTCAGGGTCCTCCAGGACCCTGGATTCTCCTTTTCTCAAGCTTAGGTTGTCCACGGCAGTTGGTAGCCTGGTTCCTGCCCCCTTCTTTTGGGCAGGGATAAACCTGTGTCTGGGTGGGTGCCTTGTGGGACTCTGCAATGGGAACAGCAGCAAAACCAAGAGCCCAGAAAACATTCTGCCCTAGATTGGAGGGGTTTTTGGTCATGTTTCAGGTGCCTTCCTCTGCAGGTAGAGAAGAGTGAGTAAAAAAGGGAATGTTTCAACCTGGGGGCTGGTGGGGTGCAGTGAAGGGAGATGTCACCAGCCTGAGCTTGGGCAGCTTTCACCCAAAGCAAACACAAGTTTCCAGCCACTCCAAAGTAAACAATTAGTGGACAGTCTTGTGAGCAGAATTTCCAAATCTATTGGAAAACCTGCTGATTTCCGAGCCACGTGGAAAGAATCAGATTCAGCCTTTTTTTCCCCCCTCCACCTATTTTTGCTTCCCTGAGCAGTCAGTCCTTTGTCTGCAGGGCCATCCTTAAGGGGTGGCAGAGTCACTCCCGTGGTCTGTAGTGTAGGGAGGTGCAGAGAGATGCTGTCCAGACCAAACGAGCACAGACTAATGAGTAGGAGCAGAGGAATGACTGAGCAAGAGACTGGGACTAGACACTGCCATACACAAGGCATGCAGTAATATTTTCCAGATAACATTTCATTTTTTTTTCTCCCCTCCCTCTCCTTTTCACTTGCAGTTCTGATTTAGGCTTTCAGCTCTCTAGTTTTATGTTCCAGTATATACAAGTCTGGCTGCCTGGCTGTGCCAGTCTCTCGTGCAGCAGAGCAGAATCCTGCTGTGATGTCCCACTGCCTCATGCGGTGACGGGGAAGAGCCCCCCTGAAGGTGGGTCTCAGCACCCCTCTGTCCCAGGTGAGCAGTGACCCATGGGGTCTGCACCTGGGGCAGGGGCCAGCCCAGCCCATGTCCCACCTGTCCCCCCAGTACCCGCTGGGCCATGGTCAGATGGGAAGAACCAGAAGTGCTGACACTTTGACTGATGATTTTTTTGGATACCCTTTCACTGATTGATTTCCTCACTCTCTTTTTTCCTACCGGAATCATGAGGAGGAACTTCTTTACTTTGATGGTGGCAGAGCCCTGGAACAGGCTGCCCAGGGAGGTGGTGGAGCCTCCATCTCTGGAGACATTCAAAACCCACCTGGCCACGTTCCTGTGCAACCTGCTCTGGTTGGACCTGCTTTGGCAGGGGGGTTGGACTAGATGATCTCTGACTGACAATTCCGTGATTCCGTGACTGCACCACAGCCAGAGTAGTCTTTCCTTTGAGGGTGGCAGAGCCCTGGAACAGGCTGCCCAGGGAGGTGGTGGAGCCTCCATCTCTGGAGACATTCAAAACCCACCTGGCCACGTTCCTGTGCAACCTGCTCTGGTTGGACCTGCTTTGGCAGGGGGGTTGGACTAGATGATCTCCAGAGGTCCCTTCCAACCATTCTGTGATTCTGTAATCCATTAGGTGGACACAGAAGAAATTTCTAAATAGCTCAGATTCCCAGCCAGCCTAATTTTTTCGAAAATCACATTTTCACTGGGAAAAGAACATGCCAGAGCTGCAGAACTGTCAGGGAGGTGAATGAATTGCAACTTCCACTGTAGCTTTGCTGAAGTGCCTTTTGTCTCACGCAGTGAAACTCATTCAGCAGCTCGTGTTTTTGCTCTTCTTGAGCAATAACACAGTAGGGGGGGAGCACACTCTGCTCGCCTCGCTCGGGCAGGCTGTCCCATTAAGACAGTAAAAGAGTCTCTTCACAAATTATGATGTTTTTAAGTTAGATTTCACGCCTCTCAAAAGGATGGCAGTATGTTCCGCTACCCTTACAAGTTGTAAATGTGTTGATACTGTGGCATGTTTATATTCCTCTTCAGCAAATAAAATCTGTTGCTCTGGCAGTCACCTTGAGCTCCCATCCAGTTTCCAAAGAGGTGGGAGGGTTTTGTTGTTTGTTTTTGTTGTTGTTTTATTTTTTCCACTTTCAGCTAATGAGGACCAGTTGTTTTAGTGCCTTATTAGACTATCAGAGATTGCTGCTCTACCAGGGCAGCGCTACGTGGTTTGGACATATCCTCCTTTCTCAAATTAAACATCTTGGTTCTGGTATTGTTAAAATAAGAAGTAAAAAAAATACAAAAACCAAAAAAAACCAAACACCAGCTCTCACAGCTTTGAATTTCGTGCCAGATACTCAACAAAGCGTTCACTACGTGTATCTTTATGTTGTGGCTTGAGAAAGAGCAGGCTTGTTCTCTAAGGCTTAATAGCTCCGCTGGCGCGCCCGCCGTGCGCCGTCTCCCTGCCACCCCCCCTGCCTGGTGCCGTCACGCTGGCAGCCAGCCTGGCACGAGGGATTCCTCCTGCCCCTGCCTCTTCCTCCACGGGGGAAGCTGCTTTGAGCTCCCTTCTGGGGAGGTGCATCCCTAGCCACGGACCCTTCCCAAGGGCAGAGAAATCCGTAAATGTATGAAAGAAAGCAGTCATGCTGCGTTCGCAGGATGGTTGCAGCGAAAAAGATTGCTGGTTTGGCTTTTTTTGGTGGGTTTCCTTTTTCTCTTTTTTTTTTTCCCCACTAGTATTTCTTGTTTTACAACAGTGCTTTGGAGAGCCGATGCAATCGGTCCCCTTGTTCTCCAGGCTCTGGCGTCTTGGCTCCGTTTCTGTTGCCTGAAGCTCTGTTTCATACATCTTTGGGCTCTTGTTAGGAGTGAAAGCCTGAATCAGACTCCTCATTCTGGACCAGAGCATCAGCAGCGCTGACCCCACTGCACTGGGAAGAGGCACCCCTCGGGTGGGGGTGACCCAGGGTGTGGGCTCAGACCTCACCGAGATGTTGGGTGCAGGCCATTAGCATCCCAGCCTTCCAAGGTGGTTCTGTGTCACCCCTCTGGAGCCTGCCTACCCCCCTCTATCTTTTTTTTTTGCAACCTGTAGCTGAACCCTAACCCTAAACCCTGTGCTTCTCCCTGACCTTTGGCACCGGGCTCCTTCTTCGCCACCTTCTGAGATGGTGACAAATCTCCTTTATTTATTCGGTAGTGTCAGTAACCTTTTTTCGCTATTTATAGGAGGTGATCGTGCCCCTCCCGAGATCTTTGCCAGATAAATTTAGCTCCCTTTAGCTTCTCATCCCTGGCCCTCACTGGCTTGCACTGATTTTCCTTGTCACGGCTCCCGTGTGCGCGGGGGAGCTGCGGCGAGGGGTGACTCACGTTCTATGCTCGTCCGGGGCAGACTTCATCTCGAATGAATCTCGGTCGTTCAGAGCCCGGGGAGCCCGTCCAAGTGTCTGCTTCCAAAAGGCAGCCAAGGGAGTGGTGGGGGATTAAGCAGAGGAGCTCAGAAAAAGCCTGCGGAGGAATGCTGCTGTGGGACCGTCAGTGCCCGGGGATGGTAGGGATGGGAGGGGAAAGGAGGTGCCTGGGGGTCCTGAAGTCCTCTCCCCTCTTCTACTAGAACCTTGCAGGGGACATCCCCAATGACCCTCTCCTCCTCCCGAGGCTGTGGAGCAGGATGGCTCCGGCTGAAACGCCAGGTTTTCCCAGGTGGTTCTGGGTGGTGGTCTTCAAAAGAGCGTTTTCAGGCGTTCCCTGTTCCTGGTGGGTGTTTAGAAGTTAAAGAGTTTTGTTCCCAAGGCTGCTTGAACACACTTTCTCTCCTGATTTGCTGCACAAGGTTGTGGGGAAAGCAAAATGAAGATTGGTGTAGTGGTAATGGATTTTATTCTGTTTCTGTCATCAGGGTAAGAACCCACCTAGAACATGCAGAAATGAACAGATGGCCACAAAACTCCAAATAAATTGCTCACTTTTGTAGCTTCAGTCTGAGTTGCTTGTTCTTGGTGAGATGCTGGTCCCATGTTCCATGATGAAGGTGCGGACTGTGGCTCCACTGTGGCTGGGACACTTCTGGCATTAACCTCAGTAGAGCCATTAATTCACCTGAGGAAAGCTCTGGGTGGTGTTTTTGAGGGAGGTGGGTTCTTTACTGCTGGTCTTCAGCCCACACTGAGCTGGAACGTGTGTGGAGCAAGAGCCTGGGCAACCTGCACAGCTCCAGGCTGGCACAGCAGGGCTGCAGGTGGGTGTCCTCTTCTGCCAGGCACCAGCTTTCGGTCATATCAGGCCAATATCATCCAGAGCTGGGCTGCTGGGCCCCAAAACTGGGACTTTGCTGGTACTGCTCTCAACTAACAGTCTGGGATGCCCAGACCTACAGCCAGGGCTGGCAAAGTCCACTGACCTCCTGCAAATTGGTGGCCTGAGTGAAGGGTGGGTCTACCTCAATCCTGGAAATGAGATTTCACTCGCTCCATCGTGAAGGCTGGGATGTGGCAGCAGAACCAGGTTCCTGAGCTGCTGGAGCAGCCTCCCCCTGCCGCAGTGACATCCGTGATGCAGGAGAAATGCAGATGGCCATCCTGGCCAGAGTAGAAACTTCTGCCCAGCAAAGGGCACGCTGCTCATCTTAAAAAGTGTTGGGGCTGGTTGTGACTTCTCTGCCTTCTCTTCCCTCTCCTCCTCAGGCTCCCGGCCCCTCTCCAGCCCAGATGAACTGCCAGGAGAGCGAGTACCGGGATGAGCACGGGAAATGTGTCCCCTGCAGAAACTGCATGCCCGGACAAGAGCTTTCCAAGGTAAATCAGCTGCTCTGGAAGGGCCGGGAATCATCACGAGGCTTTTACAGTGGTAGAGGAATCCTCTGCCAGCCTTCCTTTGGAAGGATAAACTTAGGTCCCAGCATCTTGGGAAGAGCTGGGGCTCGGTGGGAAGGGACCAAGAAGAGTTTTTCTCACCTTGGAGAGGAGTAGCGGGTGGGAAGGGATTTCAGGTTGCAGCTCAGGGTGCCCTCTTTCCTTTTTGCTGATGGAAATCTGAATCTCCTCCTGGTCTGAAGCACCAGGTGCGCAAAGGTTGGGATGTGGCAGCAGAACCAGGTTCCTGAGCTGCTGGAGCAGCCTCCTCCTGCCGCAGTGACATCCGTGATGCAGGAGAAATGCAGATGGCCATCCTGGCCAGAGTAGAAACTTCTGCCCAGCAAAGGGCACGCTGCTCATCTTAAAAAGTGTTGGGGCTGGTTGTGACTTCTCTGCCTTCTCTTCCCTCTCCTCCTCAGGCTCCCGGCCCCTCTCCAGCCCAGATGAACTGCCAGGAGAGCGAGTACCGGGATGAGCACGGGAAATGTGTCCCCTGCAGAAACTGCATGCCCGGACAAGAGCTTTCCAAGGTAAATCAGCTGCTCTGGAAGGGCCGGGAATCATCACGAGGCTTTTACAGTGGTAGAGGAATCCTCTGCCAGCCTTCCTTTGGAAGGATAAACTTAGGTCCCAGCATCTTGGGAAGAGCTGGGGCTCGGTGGGAAGGGACCAAGAAGAGTTTTTCTCACCTTGGAGAGGAGTAGCGGGTGGGAAGGGATTTCAGGTTGCAGCTCAGGGTGCCCTCTTTCCTTTTTGCTGATGGAAATCTGAATCTCCTCCTGGTCTGAAGCACCAGGTGAAGCTGCACTGCTCCACTGGGCTGCACATTGGATAGGCGTAAGCAGGATGTGGCTGCAGAGGGATGTGGGCCAGCCTTGGTGGTGGGAAGTGGTGGGTGCTTCCCACCCAGGCACCCTGCAGGTTGTCGCTACCTGTGGCTCCTCCTGGGCCACGTTGCTGCTGGAGCTTTCCACCTCCCTAAACACAGCTGGTGGGCCTCAGCTAGGCAGCAAACAGCTTCCCAGTGTGTCTCCATTGGAGCTGCTGTGGTGGTGTCTGCTCTTGGTTGGATTCTGAGGACCTGTGAGTGGTAACTCCTCCACTCTTTGTCCCAAAGAAGGGACCCAGTTCCCTGCGGTACCACTTTTGGACCTGAAGTGGCTCCTCACCGTAGCTGTGCACCCACCCGACCTCGTGTCTTGCAGGACTGTGGTGATGGCAGCGGGGGGGACGCGCAGTGCGTGGCCTGCCCTCCCAGGAAGTTTAAGGACAGCTGGGGGCATCATGGCTGCAAGCCCTGCCTGTCCTGCACCCTCATCAACCGCATCCAGAAGTCCAACTGCACGGCGACCACCAACGCGGTCTGTGGGGAGTGTCTGCCGGGGTGAGTGGGGCTGGATCCTGGATTGAGCAGAACTGTGGTCATCATACCTGGGAGCATGCAGGGATGGGATGGACAGGGGGTCTTTATCTGAGGCCACCCAGAATATGGGACATAAGAGGAGGACACTGATAATGACACGTGAATCACACCCACCTGATGGCCCCCTTGTAGCTCTAAAGAAGGGAACCTGAAAGCTCTCATGAACAAGCAGTGGAAGAAAACTCCTTCCAGGCCTGAGTTGTTCTTGTGGACACCAGGCTGGCTAAGCCCTGGAAAATGAGTGGCTGTAGGCCACTACAACTGGTGGTCCCCACAGGCTGCAGACCATGTGCTGGCGACCAGTAAGACTTGGGACAGAGGAACGAGTCGAGGTGTTGGCTTATGAGCCTCTTCCCAGGTGCATTTGTAGGCTGGGCTGTTTCTGTAGCTTCATGGAGCTATGGATCCCTATTGCCCAATTTAGCAGACGTGGGGAGGGAGGGAGGCAATTTGACCTTGGCCAAAGTGGGGAGAGATGTGAAAAAGTAGCTGTGGGTAGGACTTCAGCTGGTGATGGAGAGACCTGCTGCCGTGGGGTGTCTCGGGACAGGGGTTTGGCTTTCCCCCGCTGCCACGGGGTGGACAAACCATCCATGTCTCGGGGGCTTGCTGTGGGGCTGTGCGCCGCTGAGACCCTCTGCTCTGTCTGCAGGTTTTACCGCAAGGCGCGGATCAGCGGGCAGCTGGACTGGGAGTGCATCCCTTGCACCAAGCAGACACCCTCCTCCGAGCCTCAGTGTACGTGCCGTCCCTCGCCAGTGGGGAATCGAGGTGTCTCTGGGGCAGGGCGGGTGGGGAGGACGTGGTGGAGCAGGTCTGTGGTACGTGGGAAGTCACTGTGACCATGTCAAAGGCGTGCACTCAGATGTGCACCATCCTTTCACTGATCCTACTCCGCTGGCCACAACACGAGCCACTGTTGCCACAGACCTACTGGAGAAGGCATGGTCATTACACATGAAGAGGGATGGGCAGGGAGGGGGTGGTCCAAGCCTCGGGGTTGGGCTCCAACATTTTGTGGCTGGTGTGTCTGCAGGTCGGTCCAGAACAAACCTGGTGAAGGTTGCCGTCCCCACCGTACCGCCTCAGGACACAGCCCTTCTTGCACTGACCAGCAGTGCCCTGGTCATCATCGTACTGGTGCTTCTGGCCCTCTCCATCATCTACTGCAAGCGGTTTTGGAAGAGCCAGTGCCAGCGAGGTGAGTCGATGCCTGCAGAGCTTCTCTTCCTTCTCCCTTTTGCTGTTCACACATGCCCATGGTCCCCTCCTCACTGTGTTGAGCGTTGCCCTTAGCGTTGCTCCTCCATACGGTGACCCAAACCTTCCTCTGTGCATATAGAAGAAACACCTCATCCTGATTTTAACATCTGCAGGATCTCTCCTGTGCTTTGCCTGCTCAAAGACATGGAGGAGCCTCCCTCCTCCTTAGTACCATAATTAGTAGGAGGAGAATGCCGTTTGCCCAGGCAGAACTGGTGATCTTCTCATCCTGAGGTTTCTCAGGGGTCAGGCTGAGGTTGAGCGGCTCTTTGCAGGGCAGGACCCTGGAGGACTGGGGAGGGAAGAGGGCAGGAGGTTTGATGGCTGGGGTTGGGGCACGTTGGCATCCAGCAGCGTGCCAGGGAGCTGCTGGCTCCCTGCTCCTCGCCGGCAGACATACCGCGTGGCTGAGGACACGCTGGGGAAGCAAGCCAAGCCTTTGCTCACACTGGTTCTCTTCTGTCCTCCCAAGTCTTCCTGAGGACTCAGAACTTCTCGGGCCAGCGAGCAATGTTCCCGACTGCGGCGGCGCCTGGCAGATTCCTGTGTGAGGAGCAGATGTCTGGTCCCTGCTGCCTGGGTGTGAAGAACCTGAGCCCGTGCTACAGGCAGGCAGAAGGTACCTGCTCCTGCCACCCCTTTCTCTGGGGGGGAGTGGGAGGGGGGTGCTGGGCTCCAGCTTGCATGGACCTAGGACCTACTACCACCATCTAGGACCTACTGAGATCCCTTTAGGCAGGAAGGATGGAGCTGGATGGTGACCAAGTCCCACCAATGTGAAATTTGGGACCTCTCCTAACAAATGCTTGCAGACCTTGTACCAGAAATGTTTGCGTGGCTCCTGATTCCACCCCCCGGCCCCCTCCTGCCCTCCCTGTGACTCGGGGAAGGATTGACCCCACTCAAAAACTTTGCAGGAAGGCACAAAGTGGCTTTGCTCGGGGGTGGTGCAGGGGACAGGGGTCAGGTCTCTGGCAGGGTGTCCCCCACTCTGCCGGCAGGCCTTGGGTTGGTGGGTTTGATGGTGGGGCCAGGGCAGATCCTGGGCTTCACTGAGCCGTGTTGGGTTCTGTCCCCAGGCCCCATGGAAGCGGTGCAGTTCATTTCAGACGGGGAAGCCGTGGGTCTCCAGCTCCCCTCTCTCCAGCCAGAGACGGATTTGTCACCGGCCGTCGGGGTCAACGCTACCTCCAAAGCCCAGCTGGGCAGAAGCCTCCTGGAAAGCCAGCCCCTCATCCGAGCCTCGGGCTGTGGGGACCGCCTGGCCGGGGTCCTGCCACCCCCAGACCCCAGGCAGGGCCAACCGGGCACGGCGGAGCCCCTGGCCCCCGTCTCCTCCTGCGCCTCTGAGATGCAGCACAAGTGGCCGCACGCCCCGGTGGAGTGCACCGAGCTGGACCTCCAGAAGTTCTCCAGCCAGACGGAGTTTGTGGGGGGCGAGCGGCCGGAGGACACGGCGACCCGAGCGGCGCAGAGGATGCCAGCAGAGAGCGGTGGCACAGGGCAGGAGGGGACCCGGCGCCTGCCCTCCACCTTCCCAAATCCCACCGCCGAAAGCGGGGAGCAGCTGGTAGGTTTCTCCGGCCTCATTGCTCCTCTGAATTGCCAGCGGGCATCCAGGCACAGGGTACCAGGCTGGCTGATGGGTTAGGGGTGCAGGCTAAGGTTCATTAATATCTGGGACTAACTGGTAATTACTAAAAATGGTTTGCTAGATGTTTAGTGATGTGTCACTCAACAGGCCATCAGCCATGGAGACATGACCTGCTGGAGTGGTTTCAAACACCCAAAAGACCAGTCAATTTATTGAATAAGCATATCTTTAACTGGTGTGCTCTCGAGTGGTTCGTGTCCTCTTGCTCTCCAGAAAGCTGACTTGGCAGTGAGGGGAGCTGGTTCCTCCTCCCCCTCTGGTGAGCTCTTAATGAACCCAGTGACTAACATCACTGAGGCCCAGAAAATGTCTGGCAGAGAGATGTGTTTAACAGCTTAGCTCCAGGTGACCGTTTATGGAAGCAGTTTGCTGGGAGGATGCCTGGAGCATCCCGAGGAGGTCTTTGGCTCCGTGGGATGGTAGTGCTGGAAGGAGAAGCACCGTTCCTCTGAGCCTCTGACAGCCTTGGAAGCACTGGCAGGCGTTGCTGTTCTCACCCGACTGACACCAACCTTGGACTCTTTTGTCTTGCCAGGTGGATGATGCCCAGAGCCTCGTGACTCAGGTCAGCAGCACGGCAAAGGGTAAGTGTCTTTCCAGCCTCATCTTTGTTCTCCAAGTATAGGGGTAGCGGAGAGAGGCAGATTCTTGGAGGGGAGCTCCTCCAGAAGCCCACCACGGCTCTGTGGAGGTGCCAGTCATCACAGGGACTTACCTGACTTTCGTGGCCTTTGGTGCTAGTTCACAGGGTAGATTTTCTGTGATGGTGCCTTGAATGGTGTGCGGGTGGGTGGCAGATGGATGCCCAGTTGTCACCAGTTACCAGCCTGAGCCAGCTCCATTTGCTGTGCTGTGAAAGTGATTTTTGGAGGAGATACCTGCCCTGCCAGGGTGGCATTTCACCTGCTCAGCTGGGACACGGGATGGAGTCTGGCTGCTCCGTTTATCCTGATCCTGGCTGGATGGGTTGGTTTCTAACCCTGCTTTGCTGTGTTTCTGCCCCCAGGTCTCCCGGTAGCAGAGCTGCCCCATTCCTTGGTGCAGTCCCTTGCCTTCTTGCTGGACCCTTCCTTGAACGGCGCGAAGAACTTCAGCCACGTGGCACTGGAGCTGGGGGTCACCCCCCAGTTGCTGGGACGAATTTCGGGATTTGAGCAGCTCGTGGCTCACCTCACCTACTCGGGAGACACGGTCACCATCCCGGTCCTGGCCCAGGTTCTGCAGCGGCTCCAGCGGTTCGATGCCTTGCTCCTGCTCTGCGACCACTTTGCCCTCAGCCAGGCTCAGGGCCACCAGCGCTAGAGAGGACGGGGAAGGGCCGGAGGAAGCTCCAGGCACCGTGTGTACTGGTATGGGAGAGGATCTGGTGGCCCTGCGGTCACACTCTCCGGTGTGCACGTGGGGAGTGTGTGGAGATGGTCATTGCATGGAGGGAAGGACGTGAGGGGGAGCATCTCTCCATGCGGGAGCGTTCGCTTGGGCCCCTCTGGAGGTTTTTTTTTCCCTGGCTGTGCCATCAGGGTGCCATCGGACACTGCCACCCATGCTGTGGTGCTCTCGCTCTGTGGTGAGCCCCGTTCTGGCCCCATAGGATCCCTCAACCATGGGGCTGTGTCTCCATGGGCAGCCACTCTCCTATGGGCCCAGCCATCGCCTCTCTCCCATTCCAGCTCTCCCGTCCTTTGGCCCATGCTTTGCTCTCCCAGGTTGGGAAATGACCAATTTCCCAGTTTATTTTTTTGCTTGTTCTTCTTCTCCCTCTGGGCCGGAGATGGTCCTCGGCAGAGGAGATGGCCCTCAGCAGAGTTCCTAGCCATGGCTGCTGCGCTGGGCTCCAGCCTTCGGTCTCCCTCTGCCACCCCGGCACCTTCCCCTTCATGTCCTTTCTGTGCAGGTTTCTTGCAGGAATCTCAAACTGATCCCCAAGATGAGTTGATTGATGTATGTCCTTGGCACAGCCCCGTGCTGTGGCCACCAGCCTGGGGTGGGTGCTGGCTCACTCCCTCGGCTCCTAGCCCCGTGGCCACCTGGTGACCACCACCTCCAAGCACCAAGGCTTTGCAACCCACCCTGTGGTGACACGGAGTGGCAGAGGCAGGGATGCTTTACCATGCCCTGGGGAGCAGGCAGTGCTGTGCCAACAGCAAGTGGCCGCTGGAGGTTGAAACCATGACCATGGCTGCGTCACAGTCAGCAGTGACGTCCCTTTGCCAGTCACAACAGAGCTGGTTTTAAAATAACCTTTTTCTTTCCTTTTTTTTTTTTTTCTGCCACACATCCTAGCCCCGTGGCCACCTGGTGACCACCACCTCCAAGCACCAAGGCTTTGCAACCCACCCTGTGGTGACACGGAGTGGCAGAGGCAGGGATGCTTTACCATGCCCTGGGGAGCAGGCAGTGCTGTGCCAACAGCAAGTGGCCGCTGGAGGTTGAAACCATGACCATGGCTGCGTCACAGTCAGCAGTGACGTCCCTTTGCCAGTCACAACAGAGCTGGTTTTAAAATAACCTTTTTCTTTCCTTTTTTTTTTTTTTCTTTTTTTTTTTCCCTGCCTAAAAATGACCTAATTTTCTCATTTCTGGGAGTAGCTGCTAGGGAGGGGAGCACCCTCCTGCTTCTCATTTCTTCCTGGAGGATTTGTCAGAGCTTGAAACAGTCCCACCTACTCCGGCTGCCCTCGATTTTGGGGTATTTTCCCCCGGGGCTGGTGTCTATGGGCATCCGGGCTGTTCTCCTGAATCTACCCCCAGCCTTTGGGGCATGGCGGGGGATTTTCCCCACAGACAGGGAAGTGGGGGGGTGTTGGGGGATACCGGTGCCAGAGCTGAGCCCTGAGCTGCTCCTGCTGGCCCCTGTGCCGTCCGTCCTGCGTGTCTGTCGGGGGCGAGGCGGCGCGGGGGCGGCCAGGCATGCGGGAGCTGCCCCGGCGTGGGGCCAAGGCGGCGGCGGCGGAGCCAGCGTGGGGCCGCGGATGCCGTTCCTGCTGAGGTCATGGCCAGAGCAGCCGGCGGCAGGGGGATGGGGGTGGCAATCCATGCCTCCCTGTGACTGCTTCCATCCCATAAGTGTCACCCCGGCTTGTCCCGGGACCCCCAAGGTGGCAGCATGGGGGGGACAAGCTGGTGGCACTCGCTCCAGAGCTTTGTTGCTTCGTTCCTGCCGCGGCTGGTGGTGGTTGGGTCTGGTGAGCCCTTTCTGCTTCCTCCACCCTTGTCCCCGGGGTCCTCGGCCACGCTGGCCACCAGCAAGTGGCACTGTTACCCTGCCGGCCACCCGCCGGGCATCCCCGGCTGAGCTCGCAAGTTTTGCCTTTTATCTGACCACACTACTTGGAAAAAGTGGGCGACCTTCTGGGAAGGCAGCCCTTTCCTCAGATCTGCCCAAACACGGGTATTAATAGCTGCTGTTCCCTTGGTTTTTGGTTGTTTTTTTTTCTTTTCCCTTTTAAACACCGTTAAGACTTGAACGCGCTCAGGATGTGGTGAGATAAGGGGAGGCACGGGGCAGTTTCAGCTGGATCTGACACTTTCTCTCTCTCTCTCTCTCTTCCCCGCTCTTTGTTTCTTCCAAAGTCAAGGTCGTTTTTATTGCTCTTTGCTCCTCAAGAACCAGAAGTCATAAACCTTGTGCCCGTTTTTAGGCTGGGGTTAGTCAGACTCTCGTTACATGCTCGGTCGGTTACAGAGCGGTCGGGAAAAGTATTGTTAAAGCAAATGCTGCCTGGGGTCAGGGCTTTTTGTTTTGGGTTTGGTTTTTTGTTTGTTTTTTTTTTTTGTTTGAGGTTTGTCTGCAGCAGGGAGAGAGAGTGTTTGGATTAATCACTTAACAAAATCGAATAAATATTTAATCCCTCTGTGGACACACTTAGTCACTTCCAGCGGGAATTAAGATAAATTCCTCTCCAGCTGTCTGTGTAAGAGCAGACTCACCAGCTCTGGCTTTGAAGTTGGAACCGGTCTGGGTGGCTTGTCCTGTGTGTCCCTGGGGTGTCACCAGTGCCACCCGTGGTCCCTCGGGGGGTCCAGAGCTGTGGCAGGTGGGCAGGATGGCAGTGCCAGCCTTGTCCTGTCCCACAGCAGTGTTGGGAGCAAGGGATGGGCCATTGAATTAAAACCAGTGAATAATGAGGACATCATCAGTGTGTACTGCAGGTCCTTGCGTTTGTCCCTCAGGACCTGTTGGATGGATTATTCTTTATTTTTTTTTGTTTTTACTCTCTTCTTTAAAAAAGCCAACCCTTTTCACTTCACAGTTTTTAAGGTAAACTATTATTTTTTTTTAGCTGTTTTTCAGCAATGTTTTTCATGATCAAAACTTAACCTCTGCCTCGTGGCCGAGGAGGTGGCAGGTAGGGTGGGTTTGTGCCATGCCATATGCAACGTGTAGGGTGGGTTTGTGCCATGCCATATACAATGTGTAGGGTGAGTTGGTGCCATGCCATGTGTGTGGTGTGTGTTTGCCATGCCACAGCTCCTGCCCCGCCGGGGGCTGCCCCCCAAGCCCCAGCCATGCCACTGGGCACACTGCCTGCAGCACTGGGCGAGCAGGAGCTGGCAGGGGTGGTTTTAGCCACGTTTTAAGTTTTTTTACTCTTTTTTTTTAACTCTTCTCAGTCCCACCCACAGCCTCATACGTGGCCTCGGTGCGACTCACCACGGTCGGAGGCTTGACCTTGCAGGATGAGGTTTTTCAGCCATGGAGATACCCCCCACCCTCCCCAAAACTCCCACCCAAGGGGTGCTCCCCACTCTCACTGGTGTCCACAGCGGGCACCCTCTTTCCAGCTGTGGTGACAATGTCAGCTGTGTTTACACGGGCCAAAATATCTACGAGTGGCCTTTTAACTCACCCCTGTGGCCAGATTGCCACGAGCCCGGCTGAAACCCTTGGGAAGACAGGGAACCACAAGAGCCTGAAAAACGGGGCATAACACTGTGGTTTGGACATCGGCAAGAACGGCAGTTCCCTGGCCGGTGAATTCCTTTAGCTGGGAACCAATGGACTCGATACTTGACTTTTTGCCTTTTAATAGTATTTTCAGCACAATACATGGAATGTAAGGGAAGGAAATTCCCGTAGCGCTGGATCTCGTGTCGCAGCGTCAGGAAGCTGTTCGTGCCAAGCTGGCACGGCTCAAAAAAACAAAACAAAACAAAAAAAAAAGGATCGTGCCAAGCTGGCACGGCTCAAAAAACAAAACAAAACAAAAAAAAAGGGTTTGAAAGAAATCAAATAATTCAGCATCTGTGCAAACTTTAGCTGGGGCTGAACAATGGAAATACTCTTGTGCAGTGGGATTACTTTTTTACAAGCGGTTGTTTTTTGACACCGCTCTTGTCTGGAAGTCTGATTTGCAGAGGAATTTGTATGATAAGTTTAAGTCCAGCCCTGTTCTGGAAAGCTCTTAAAGCATAGATTTAAAAATAGGCACGTACTTAAGTCCTATTAAAATGAACAATTAGTACATCCTTGGGTGCTTTTCTTGAACAGGGTGCTTCTAAGAATTGTACCTTCAATATGCTCTTAGAGAAGCAAGCAATACTGAAGAAGGCTTGGTTTTAATGATCTGGGCACATTTCTCAGAAAAGTCTGCAAGTATTAGGGGGAAATTCCCTATGTGTTTTGGATTACTTAATAATGCAGACTGGTGCTTTTTTTTTTTTTAAAAAAAAGATACATTTCTGTAGCCATGGTTTACCTAGGGGACTACATGATATTTTTTATGTTGGATGTTATTTTTCTTTAAGGTTACGAATAGGTTATTTATATTTTTGTAAATTCTGTGTTGTTACCACTGTAATTCTGAAGTAGAGTTGTTCCTGTTGTTGTTTTTTTGGGGTGATGTCTGTACTCAAATAAAGCAGTAGCTGAAGCTCCTGCCTTCTTTGTTAAACAAGGGGTGTGTGTGTGTGCCCCACATTCCTCCCAGGCCTGGTGCTCTCGAATGCTGTGTGTTAAATAAATTTCGGAGCCAGAGGTGACGAGGCTCGATGAGTTTTGATTCCTCTTCCCTCCTGCCATCAGGTCTGGCTGTCGGGCAGCCAGGCGAGTGGGACCCCCAGCCCCCTGCCCACCCTTGGGGCATCCCTGGGGATGGGGACTGGGATGTGGGTGCTGACTGTGGGGTCCGGTGGAGGGGCACGTCTGGCAGGGGAAGGTGGGACTTTTCAAAGCAGATGCTGTCATCCTCGTGACCTTGGTGTGGGAAATGGGGTAGGAACAGCTTAAACAGAAGCTGCTGGAGACAATTGGCCTGCCCTGACCGGGGGGACATCAGCTGGTACTTGTTGTGAAGGTTTAATCTTCCTCAGAAAGGTCAAATCCCAGGCAGGGTTTGTCCGACAGGGAGGAGGCAGAGATCTCATAAACCATGCCCAAGGAGCTCCCATTCCTGAAGCTTCATTGAGGAGCAGTCATTCTTTAAGCCTAGTAATTACTACTCGTTAAGTCTGTTCATGCCCTTACACTTGGTCTGTTCTTTAAAATAATTATTAGAGTGAAGGATGCGATGATTTTCTCTTCTAATTAAAGCTATTATACTTGTCCAAACTCTCTGGGGCTTTATAGGTGCTTGTACTGCTGTAGCTCTTTCCTGGTGTGACGAATACCCACACGCGATGCTGTTGGGTGCAGTCCTGCATCCCCAGCTGTTCCTCTGCCATTAACACAATACAATAGGTGTGGATAAAGAAGGTCTTTGGAATCAAGGCCCAGAAGAACCAGTCAGTCATCAGTGAATGCAAAACCATAGCATCCATAGAGGTTATTTGGTGTGTGTAGTTTCCAGTGAAGTCTTTTCCATGAATCTCCTTGGGTGTGTGGAGCCTCTGTTTTCCTGGATGTTTGAAATAATACACCCCAATTTCACAGTGAGATTAATTTGCTGCTGCTCTGAGAAGAACCAGCTTTACTGAACATCTCTGAGGAGTCAGAGATTTTTATGTCTCTGCCTGCACCGAGCCCTGGTAAAACCAGAGGTGGATGGTGCAGGTGGGTGTGCTGTGGGCTCAGGAGGAACCCAGCCCTCCCATGGGTGAGGCATGTCCTAGGACCTGGGCTGAGAGCCCAGCAGCTTGCCCAGGGCTACTGGTGCTCTGCAGGAGGACTGTGCTTGAAGGAGAGCCCCAGAGGTGTGTGTGTGTTGGGAGAGCAGCCTCTTCCATACCGTAGGGATGGGAATTCAGAGCGTGCCTTCCCTCACCTTGGAGTGATTCCGGGTTTTGGGGGCTGTAACCATCCAGAACTTCTCATTCTCAGGTGTCTGAGGACTGGGCATGCTGCAGTAGGTAAGGCGTGGGTGGGTTTGGCCCTACCTCAAGGGTCTGCTCTTCTGGAGAAGTCCCTGGGGGTAACCACTCCCATGCAAAGCAGGCTCTTACACCTGAACCAGGAGCTCCCTGTGAACAAGAGGTTTCCACCCCGCTCTGCTCCTTGCCTCAGAGCGTTTGTGTTGTCTGGTCTCGCCTCCCTTTTGGCCGATGCACAAGGAGCGATGATAAACCGTGTTCCCCTCAAAGTACTTGGGATTCTTGTTTTCCACACTGTGCTAAAAAAGCAGACATCTGTGGGGCTGAGCTGGCAGGAAGAACATAACCCATGCAAGGAGAGAAGTGTGGGGTTGAAAACCAACACCTAGGTGGTCAGAACAAGGCTGGCTCCTACCTCTCCTCATCTCATCTCCTGGTGCCTCAGCCACAATTTGCAGAGGGGCTGGCAGCATATTAAGATGCTGGGGTTCAGACGGTCCTCACCTCAGCTGCCTCCAGGAGGAACATCTCCAGCTGGGATGCAAAGCTGTACAAAGGCATGCAAAGCACATGGGCCGCCAGCTTGACAAGCCTCCAGATCCAGAGGAGGATGCCAGTAAATGCCATTTGGCCCCCACGAGGCACGTGTCCCGGGTGTTCTCCTGAGCTGGTCTCAAGCAGGAATGCAGTGGTGTGTCCTGCCTTTCTCAGAGCCACAGCTTGCAGCAGGGATCCTGCCAAGCCAAATATTCCCGACTGGTGGGATTTTACTTTAAAAGAACTTGGCTCAAATGGGTGAGGTGTTGAGATACATCACTTGCATTCCCTGGTGAAGTAACTGCAGAGGTGGACACCAGTGATTCCTGTGTTCTCCTGCTCAGTAAACCTTGGGCAGACTTTATCAAAGAGCTCTGGAGGTGCTGTTGCAAGTCAAAGGAGGAGTCTTTTTATCCTTCTCACAGGGGGCTCCCACCTGAGGGCTGGGAGTGAGTCCTCCTGCCCAGTGAGCACTTGAGGGAGCACAAAGGGGAGCTGGTGGAGAAGTCCCACCAGGCTCAAGATGTTCCCAGTAACATAAGTGCTCTGGGTGGCATCCTGCTTGGCAGCCTACAGCAAAAGCCACGCTAATTAAGGAGCCCTGCATTAACAAGGGCTGGGTGATCTGTGAACCGTTAAGGCAGATGGGCTTTCTAAGGTTTCCCTCATGCAGAGTTTGGAGGCACAGAGCAGCCGCTTTTACAGTAGGACCTTTTTCCTGAAACCCTGTGTTTTCTTGGCCACCTTTGGTCTGAGATGATCTGTGCTAAAAACAACATCACCTGAAAATGCAGACCAAAAAAACTACTCGTGGGAGAGCAGAAAAAAGGGACTGTGTGACCAGAGGAAGGCTGTTTTCTCTGTAGAAAAGGGGTCAGAAGAGGGAAGAACATGCTCCTCAGGGAAGTTTGACTAAAACTGCAAAGCTGGGGTGTAGTGAGCAAATGGCAGAAATGATGAAGGGTGCTCAGAACCAGCCTGGCAAAGGCAGCTTTTGCCCTTCGTTTTCTTGCCTACCCCATGATGATCAACCACAGACCAAATGGGGCTGAAGAAAAAGAGACCCACCACAAAGAAGGGAAGCAGAAAGCTCACCAGCAGCGAGGGGAGGTGAGCCCTGGGTGGCTCGGTTAAGCCCTGGCACAGCTGCTTCGTTAGCACCCACAGATGCCTGATTGCTTTCACTTATGTGACAGAAGAATCTTTCACGAACGTTCAGAGCACATTTCAGGTGGGTGGAAAACTATCTGACCAAATTTTTTGTGTCAGTCTAAAGTAACTTAAGCCGAGTCATTAACATCTACTTATCCAGCATGAATAATTTGGCAGAATTTAGGTGAGCAGCCGGGCACCGAACCGCACCTGGACTTGGAGGCACACAGGTATGTTCTTCCAAAGGTTTTCTTCAAACATCTGTGACGGGCTGTCCTTGTGGGGTGGGACAGCCATGCAGAATAGGAAGGAGGGGAGGAACATGCTTCTGGCTCTCCCCATGCTGGAACCTGCTGATGGTCCCCTGCTTTCAGCCTGGTGCCCCAGTGAGGTTGTCCCTGGCCATGCAGACCCTACTGGTAGGGGGACTAGAGCCAGGGCCATGCCCGTAGCATCCCCCATGTCCAGCAGCGGTCGTGAGATGCTGCAGTTGCTTTTAGGTGAGGGGTGGGAGCAGCGATGCAGCCCATGGCTCTCCAGCCTCCCTGTGCATGTCCATCACAAGGAGGAAAGATCAGAAACCCCAGGGGAACGATGGCAGGCAGAGAGGGGATTCACAGCTGTGAACTCAAGGAGAAAGCCAGTAATTAAATTTCATCTCGTTTTCATGTCGGGGTGATAGGCCTGGGTGATGCTCAGCTCCTTTCTGCTCCTCGCATGGGAATTACTCGTGCCCGGAGGCACTGGTCGTGCTCAGCACCATAATAAACCACTTTTCCTGCTGGGCTCATCTCACTCAGCCCTACACCTCCCTGCTCTCCTTGACAGAGTAATTGTGGCACCGAAGCTTTTAAATCCACTCTGCACCAATTTCTGCCTGCTCCTGTCTCCTCTGCATAGGGGCTAGAGAACAGTCAATTAAATTTCGGTTGCCAAAAACGAAGACTTGAAATCCATTAGAGAGAACTGAATTTCCAGTCCCAAGTTTCTTTCCTCCTTCGCTTTCCTCTCCTTCCCCGAAGAGGATTTTTTTAGTGTTTGTTCTCCGATTTTCCCATTTTGTGTTTTTCTACAAGCTCTCCTTTGCGCGCACGGTTCTCATGTTACTGCCTCTCCGCAGGACACAAGGGCAATTACAAGTGAATGAAAACACACATTTTTACAGTGCTTTATTCAATTATTGAATGCGTTTGGCAGGAGAGGGATATTTATTTTTCCTTCTACCTTTCGAACTCACCTGTGGGCTGACTCACGGGGACTCTCCAGATGCGGTTTTCAAAAGGCAGCTAAAAAAGCCTGTGTTTGGGCTGCCATCACCCCCGCAGTAAGTGCAAATATCACCCCACGGCTTTGCTGGGCAGAGAAACCTTCGCCCAAGGCCCAGGGACTGTCTCTAACATTAGATTCCCTCTAAATTCAAAGAAGGGGACACCAATCCCCCCCCACGCCAACCCACGCTGCCCCCCCCAGCTGGGGAACTGGACGTAGTGTTTAGAGGATTAGGGGGACATTAATGAGAGCAAACCTTCTCAACTGGAACCAAACTGGGAGCAACAACAGCCACCAAAAAAAAAAAAAAATATTAAGAATGGGAGTCTGATTCCTTTTATTGGCAGCAGAAGGTAATTTTTAAGGAAAAACATTGCAGCTCTAATCATAAAACCTCGCTGATGAAAAACAAACACTCTTTGTCTTCAGGCACAGCCTGATGCCAATAGTTATTACTATCTGTCAAAAATACATTATTATCCCTGTGGAATTCCTGTATTCCTTCCCTGAGTCCTGGTGGTAAATGAGGTTTTTTGAGACTGGCCAGCCCATTTCTGTGGGGCAATTATTGTGTTACCGGGAGCCAATAGACTGGATAATGGACTGATTTTGGATTCAAAAGCAGCTGCATTGGAGAACAGCATTTTAGCAAAAGAATAAAGTGTTTTTGCAACCCACTCAATACCTCTTCAAACTCCCCCTCACATCCTCCTCTGAGCTGGTTTTAAGAAATTATTGGATTACAAATAAATACTCCAATCATAAGCAAAAACAATAGGGCCAATTTTTCATAATTTCTTACCTCTTATGGTTAATTGGAAATGAGTGGGAGCAACGAGCACACAGTGCCTTGGGGTGTTTGGCCACCTCCGATGGTGGGGTCAGATACGACCTTGAGCTGGGGATTCATCCCGATCCTGCAGGACCTGGGTCAGGTGTGAGGACCACTCCATCAGCAGAGCAGGGTGGGTTGTGAGCTGCTTCGTGTCCTCGCTGAGGTCTCACCTGTGGTGGTGTCCTGGATGGTCTTCCCAAAACATGCATCCCCGTACCCCAACAGAGAGGTGTGCCACAGAAAGGAGTCTGGACTGGAGGATGGCATCCACAGTGTGTCTGTGTGTGTACATTTATATAAAATATATATGGAATGTAATGGAGGAGAGGCTGATGTCCTCCACTTTGTATGGGGAAGGGAGGCAGAGAATACACCAACAATGCTTAAAACAACAAATAGGAAAATACTGCAATTCCTACCACCTTCACTCTCGGTCTCTCCTTCCTTTGCAATGACCAGGGGGAAATGCAAAGGTAAGACAAAAAACCCAACAACTTGGCTTCAGAAAGAATAGGTAAATCGATTCAGGCTTGGGCACTGAGGTTGTCACTAGTCGGGACAAGCCAAGACCATCTCAGGGGGACAGCAGTGACTGCCTGGCCATGCTGAGCAGGGAGGAGAAGCTGAGGGAGAGGCAAACCGGGGTGGAAAGCACGAGTTGTTGGGGGCTACAAGGGGAGAAATCAGGAGGTGTCAGCAGAAGAGCTGTGAGCAGTGAAGGTTCATGCCATCACTTGGCCACTAGACGCCATCTCTCCAGACAGAGCTGGATGCGAGATGCCACAAGCACTACTTTCCAGCACAGACCTTGGGGTTTCACGGCCATTAACTTTGCCTCACGTAAGTAACTTCCACAGATTTTTACCACACTCTGTCTGCCTCAGACTAATCATGTCTTTGTTGGCAAACTCCAGAAGAAAGAACTAAGGTTTTCCCAAGAATGAGGTGAGTGGAAAACATGTTTCATGTACTCATATACGTATGAGATCAGGCTGAAAATGGCAGTACCCGTAGCATAATGCATAGGAAAAAGAATGCCCATTTTCTTGGGAAGCTTCCATTTCCTAATTTTTTACTGTTTGATTCTCCAACTCTCATATTCTTTACAAGCCATGTATTAGAATGTTTTGGCGTAGAGTAGAGCTACCTTTTCCCCTGGAGAAACCAGCCAGGCTCCTCAGCTGCCTGTGCCCATGAAGGGGTCTCTGTTGGGGTCCAGCTGCCCACACAATGCACTCCTGTGAATGATACCTTAGTATAAAGCATCCCTTCCCTCTGCCTTTCCTCCTTTTAGTTCCCTGCCTTTGTGTGCAGCCTGTTTTATTTCCGACTCTATTAATTTGCTGCTAAGCCAATGTTCTAAGATAATGAAAATACGATCAGAGTTCTTCACTTACCAGACATTTTGTCTCGCCACGGTTAAGTGCTCAAAGGAGCAAACAGATAAAAGGCTGTAAAACAGACCTCTTAAAGTTTCTAAAAGAGCTTTAGTTTTCCCAAGAACATGGAGAATACAAATCATGGAGAGCTACATGATACTTGGGCTTTCTGTGCTATTTTAAGCTTCTATAATGAGGGATACTAGCCAAGCTGGTGTTGTCAGCATCCTTCCTTTTCTTTTTTGGTTTGTTTTTTGGTTTTTTTACTGGCCCCTTTTATACCAGTCTGCAAATAATGGGCTGTGCCGTGGGCCACACTCTTCCTGGGCACACCTGGGATGTGGTGCCTCTCCCACAGGCATGCCCTGGGTGTTGATTAACAAAATCACCCACAGGGAAAGGTATAGAACATTCCTCTGAAGCCTGTTCTGAAATTGAAATGTCTGTCCTTTCCTTGAGCAAGCTCTTCTGTTGTTCTCGGGTAAGACCTGGAGGATACAGTGATAAATAACCTTTCATGTGAGAACATGTGAGCCAGCTGGATTTTATAATGTTTGAGTTTGGAGGAATAGAAGAGCACGCAACACAGCCGGTTCTTTTTCCTGAGGTCACCAGCCTCCCTTTACTGTCACTTGCAGGGTTTGGCAACCTTGCTGTTTTAAAAAGCAAGGATCACTTTGCAGGGTTGTAATGAGGATTAAAATGAGTATCTGAGCTGTGAATTCCCTGGACAAAACCCCAGGAACCCATTGTTTCTGTCTGGGCCCCTGTGAGGTGGAGTTAACAGCACAAGACAGGCTGCTGGGCAGTTGGGGGGCTCAGGTTGGGCACAGGGCTCTGACCGGCCCGTCGGCACCCAGAGGGGTCAGAGGGATGCTTGGCCAGGGTGTGTGGATGGAGCTGAGGGAATAAGCATAGAAATGCTCCTGTAAGGTCTTTCACACACCCAAGTTAGGTTTGTCACTAACCCCCAAAGTGATTTTTTTCCTCTTTTTTCTCCCTGTCCCTCCGTTTTTCTACCCACACCGTGAATCCCATCATAAGTGAAGTAAAAATCTGTCCTTAAATTAGAATTGGTGCCCCCAGAGCTAACCAGAAATGCAGGGCACTAAACTTTGTATTTCCAATGTACAGTTTAAAGATGCAATCCTCCAGCTTCTCACCAGGAGTGTTTCACAAGGGCATCAGTGAAGGGCATCAAGGCCACATTGAAAGTTGCTCATCCCAGACTGCTGGAAGGAGGACCACGATGGTGCCCGTGGCATTTGAATGCTGGGGATCAAACAAGCATAAGGTTCATTTTTCAACCTGTTCCCATTTATAGCTGAGATATTTGAATATATTGCTAAACATTCATGGTCTTTATTAGCTCTGTTAATCATTACAGTTCACTAGAGGATGGATGTATTTCAACATTATGCCCTGCAAGCTGTGAAGGACAACATAAAATAGAAGGCAAAGTAAAGCAATTTAATGCAATTCTTTCAAATAGACCTCAGAGTAACCTTATGTTCGAGTAACCTTTAGCTTTAGGTTTCTTAATATTAACCTTCAAATTTAATAAAGGGGAAAATATCTATAGTCTGCAATAGAAATGTGAGCACAAAGAGGGAATACTGCACTAAAGTACTTATTTGGAGCTGTAGCTATTGCCATCTCCATGCAGGGAACTGTCGGTGTTATTCACTGCTCGAAAGGAAGAGCCACTGGTGCATTAAATTCAAGAACAGGGTAGAAAATGAAGATAGTCTGGTAAATAACTGACCTGTAAAGACAGATTCAGGACAGACAATGTACTATGAAAAGAATCCTAGAAAAACCATAATGGTAAAAACTAAAGTTTGATTCTTTTCCAGTCTTTAGGAGGGACTTGGTTTATTAATTTCAATGTGAAAGATCCAAGCAATGGGCTCACCAAGGTTCAACAACCCACCAGGACACAGTATGTATAAGATACTTACATATACAATGAGAGCATAGGGGTATGTTAGATAGATGTGACACTTGGAGAGGATATAAACCTTTATGTTCTGAACCAGCATTAATTACATGGCAATAAGCAGAAATTCTATTAATGGGGACGCTCCCCATAATTGTCCCTTATGGTGGCCCATAAAGCAATTGTTTTTGTCTCCAGCAGTCAAATTAGATGGTCCATGAATCTGATTTTATAAAGCGATTTGTCTGTTCTCGTCTGCCAGGAGGTTTTTATGAGGCCTGTCATGGGAAAGTCTCTTCAAGTGACAGACTATTGTCTTGTAAAATCAGACACGTGGTTTCTGCAGGATTCAGCCTGTTGGTTTTGGGGGAGTTTTTTATTACTATTTTTTTTCCCTCTCACCTCTGATAAGTGACAGCTGCTCTTCATTGACAGCTCATCGCAGAGGGCAGTGTCCTCACGCAATTTGGCGTTGCTGAACTAGGCGTGATTAGCCAGCACGGGCTCGTGGGAGAATAAAACTTCATTACTGGGGCCAAACGCATTAATTCAACCCTTATTACTGGGGCAAAGGGAAAAAATACTGGAGATGGGGGGGTGGGGGGGCAGAGCAAGAAGTGCTTTTGCTTTGCTGCCTGGGGAGGCTTCCAGCAACCTCCTAAGGATGCAGATGTCCCCACTCTGGGTGTATCAGCTCAATTCCCTCCCACCCGCGGGTAGCTGTCCTCTCCAGCATGATTTGGAGCATCACTTGGGCGTTTGGTAACTTAGTCCCACCTTGTGCCATCAACCAATGACCCCCAGAGGACTTTGGTCCTGTTCCAACCTAGACACCCGAAACGTGACATTGCCAACACATCTGGGCAATGAGATTAGCCCTGAACACTCCTGCTCTGCACAGAAAGCTCATTGGGACGAGCTGAAAGGTGTGTGCACAGGGAGTGATGGGACATCAATCTCAGGGGAGCAGTTAAGAAATATATATTTAGTGGAATTTGTGTAGGGATTACTGCTGAGGGCTGGGGACGGGGCAGCTTTGCGAAACCTTTAGACTGAGAGCTTGATTGCAGCGCTGTGCTTGGCGTGATAAACCTGCCCTCACCCTGTCAGTGTTCCTGCTTGGGCTTCATCCAAAGTCTGGGGAGATCAGAGGCATTTTTCTCCCTACCGCAGCGCAGGAGGCGGTAGCTGGAGGGAAGCAGGCGTGTTTGCTCCGCAGTCGGTGAGAGGGGAGAGCCATCTGCCCTGACTTGAGGGAGAGACTCTCCTTCGCTGCCCATGGCAGAGGGTGTCTGCTCATTAGCTGCCAAGTGTTAATTCTGGGTGCGCCCTTTGCACACGAGCTTCCTCAGCAAGGGTCGGGCTTTTTCCTCCCTCTTCTTCCCCTGGTCCAGGAGTCACCCAAACTGCTGAGTGCAAGAGGATGGTCTCCAGCACTGACCCAGCTATATCCCCACTTCCCAAGGGCTTGGTCTGGATTGAACTGAGGACATTTCTATTTATTCCTTCAGCATGTTTTGGACAGCCCCTCGGTACTGTTTTCCACTTGAAGAGCTAACTGATGATAATTGTATTCTGTTTCTCCTTCCTGAGCTAATTTTCTGACTCATTCTGGATTATTTTTTCTGCTTGCTTTTTGTTCATCTAGTTGGCATTTTGTGGTTTCTTTGTTCATTATGTGATGGGGCTATATAAGGGGATTTGTCTCTGGAATTCAGGTATCCCCTGCACTGTGTTCTCTGTTATCGTCTTCATCAGCAACTGTGCTGAAGGCAGTTAAATGCATTCGGCATGAGCTAACCTTAATAAATCTGGGTTGTTAATCACTCAGACATGTCTCTGTTGAATCTGTGCATACTGATTTGTGTGTGCTCAAATAGTTTCTCTGGAGCTGACTTCTGGTAACTCTGTGTTTTAATCGTCTGCCCTCCAAATTCACCCTTGGGGTCTTGCCTTCTGGGGCTTTGCCTGCCAGGGACAGGTCCAAGTCCTGCTGAGGTGATGCGCAGGGTGATGGCTCGGTCTGCAGAGCTCGAGCAGGATGAAGGTTTTCTGTGCAGTGTGGGCTTCCTGAGGGGCTCTTCTCCCACCCCATGGTCCTGTCCAGCCCTCCAACCTTGGGGTTCTCACACCGTTGGGCTGCAGGGAGCAAACTGTGCCATGTCTGCTGCCCACACGTCACCATGGGCTGCCCCATCCAGGGCAGGTCTCTGGGCACAAAAGCTACAGCAGCCCACTAGCCCAGCCCTGCTGGGAAGAGGGAGGAAAGCACCCGGTGCTGGTCCTGGGTTTGGAAGCTCTCCCTCGGTCCTATTGCTCTTGGATACGGGCTGCCACCCGTATCACACAAGGAAGCCAATTCCCACAGGCAAGCGGCATGTTTGAAGACAAATTAATGAATGTTTAAGCATCTATTTACCTGCTGAGTTGGCTCGGACTTTGACCTGTTTCAGCAAAAGCAGGATTTCTTAGATTGTTTTTTTCCAGACCCTGGCTCGGTAAGGCCTCTGATTGCTGCAGCCTCTCCTGCGGTTCAGCAGAGAAGCAACCTCTGGCCCCTCAGTCACTCTTCCTCTCCCATGTCAAACAACATAACTCAATTCATTTGTATTTTTTTTTTTATGTTGTGCATCCTATCGTTTGCCTGAATGCTGCTGAGAGAGTGCTGCTGTGTTAGTCAGGGTGTCCTCAAGAGATACAAGAGCCTTGAGGCAATGGGCAAAGCGTGCGAGGCTTTGAATCTCATTCAGGCATTGATAATTACCAGTCTAGATAGCTAAGCCATTACGAAGATGCAATACAGTCAGTTCTTACATCATGCCCATTTAGGGGAGAAAAATTCAACAACGAAGAGATGCTCTGATTGACAAATCCAAGGAAAACCAGCTAGGTCATTTTTCACAGCAAGAGATAGCTAACTACATGGATTAGCAGAAGATCAAGGGAGTGTGAAGAGACACCCACTTCTTTGGAATGAAGTCTTTGATTCTTCCAGAAGAAGATCATGCTGCCATTTAAAGAAAGACAGGAAGGAAAAAAACCCAACCTTAGAAATATCACTGATGGACTCAACACAAGGTTAAGAGACTCCTACCTCACCCATAGCCACTAGACATGACAGGCGCTCCCAGAACATCTCTCCTATCAAAGGGATCACCGGCAGGTACAACTCCACAGTTTGCTTGCTGCTTCCCAGAAATTGGGCAGTTTCTGAGGAAACCAGCAGCCGGTCTGTACCAGCATTCTTGGACAAACACCTCAAGAAACTACTGAAAATTTCTATCTATCCATCTTGCACTGTGAAACAGCCCTGGGGATGGGATTTAATCCCCGGCTTGGCTCATTCCCCAGAATTTGCCAACAGCGAGGTAGATTTCATTTCAGAATCACAGCGAGAGCCATAGCTTAATATTTCTCATGGAAGGTAGTAGTGTTGTTGCTATGGTTATTTCATAGAAGCCCAAGATATAATATGTAGGTTGAAAGAAAATATAGAAATATGTCTTTAGAAAACGAGTTTTGTGTGCAAAGTGCTATAGAAAGGTGCATGGGGCCGTGCATGGGGCTGGAGGTCCATGCCAGTCCTGCTGCTTGGGTGTTGGGTCACACACAGCTCCTCGAGCTGTTACAGAGAGCCTTGAGGGGGCAGGATGTGATTTTCCACTTTCTGTTGTTGCTTTGTGAAGTGTTTGCTTTGCGGGTGTTATTCAAAGAGCCCTGGAAAGTTTTGTCTGAGGCGATAAGACACAGTAAATAAAGAATACACTCGTCCAGGATGAAGTTCTAGGTGAGTGGTTTTGTTAAACTCTGCCTGGTTTTTGGGTGATACCAGTGGTGTTTTCCTTTAGTATCTGGCTGAATCAGCTGAATAACTGTGAAGAGCAAATAAGCCCATGAATCACAGCTAACCAAGCCCTGCATCTGCCTTATTAACTGATGGATGCTGCCATCACAGTTCACTCAGCACTACTGTTATGGCACTAGAGGAATGGGCACTCCTTTTTTATACATTACTTAGTGTGAATCCTGTTATATGCTGGCAAACAGTGAGTTTAAACCTGAAGGGGTCCTGTGAGAACATATCAGAGAAGCTCAATAGGCCAAATCAAGTCCATTGGATCCAGAGCAAGCACCAAGTGGGGGTCTTGGTGTTGCAGGGCTGTTACCTTCTGCCTCCAGGCCAGGTCCTGGATGACTCCATGCTTTACCCAACCATTGCTGAACTTTATTTTCTGCTGATTTTTGATCCCTGTTCTGGACTTTGAGGAGGGGGGATACTTTTTCCTGTTAGTCCTTTTAAAGTAGGACCTCCAAGTACTTTTTTCCTTCCTGAGCCCATAAGACACAGCACCTCCCAGGTTTTTTGTGGCCATCTAATGGTTTGCCCTGAGGCTGCCATTGCTCACATTTCCACTCTTGAAGGAAACTTTCCAGTTGCTGGGAGAAGCTCATCCACTGTAACTTTTAACTGGGTTTCATTTACATCCTCATCTTGTGATAAAAACTTGTGCTACAGCAACCAAAGGATGAAGGATGCTGGTTGGAGAAAATGCTCTTAACATTCTGAAGACATTTGAGTGAAAACAGGCTGCTAAATTTCCACAGTGGAAACCAAAAAGTCCCTACTGACATCCACCTTTCCTCAGGGAAGAAATAACATTTTAATAAAGTGGAATACATGGCAGTTTGAGGGCCATTCACTAAAAGTTGATGAGTAAGGAACAGTGAAAAGGCAAATGTAAGCTTCTCTTAATAATTAAATGAGGTGATGCTCATTAATTAGAGACACTTTTAACATTTTGAAAAACTCACAACAATGTTTTTCAACAGAAACCAGACCTTGCTTTACACAGAGAGAGGGCAGTCCCTGCACTCAGCAGCAGGCTGCCTTAAATTCCCATATTCAAATAATTGTTAGTTTCCAAGTGAAGTGCTTCATCCTTTCTGCTGCTGCTCGTGGTGCTCTGCTCTTCTCCTCATGCAGATGTTGCATTGTACACCTGAGGTGCAGGGACGTGGCCGAGTGGAGTCAAGTGGCCTGGAAGTGAGGACATCCCCTCCGCTCTCTCCTGTTCCTTCTCACTGCACAAATGGAGGGAAAAAAAAGAATCGAACCTTAGTTTCCCTTCTTTTCCTTTCCTCATCCGCCCCCAGGAAGGTGGTGGGAACATGTCCTTGTCCCCACCAGAACCTGGGTCCCCCCTGCCTCTTCCCCAGGCAGAAGCTAAGTTCATCAGGGTAGACCTGACAAGGTAGACACCAGGTAGAAGCATCCCTGACCCCAAGCAGCTATGACTGACTTTAAACTATTGAAAACCATCAGCTGGTTTTTCATCAACTAGACAAACCTAGACTCCTCAGCTGCCCCTCATAGGGCATTCCTTCCAGCCTTGCCACCAGCTTTGTTGTCTCCTCTGAACGCACTCCAAGAGCTTCACATCCTTCTTAAATAGTGGGGCCCAGAACTGTATGCAGTGCTCAAGGTGAGGCCATGCCAAAGCTGACTACCTTTTATCCAAAGCAGCTTGTTTGGGGTGGTTTTGCTATGAGTACAGAGTTTCCCAGTGAATATCAGGCCTGAGGACCACCCTGGCTGGTCTGTACCAGAGCCCCTCTGTCACCACTGCAGCACGTACTGGTCACCAGCACCGAGTTTTGAAGGATTACCCAGGAACTGTCAGGGCTCAAAACACACATCCCTCTAGCCCTGCAAAAGACCTATGACTACTCAACCCAAAGCCTGGATGGATAAGTAAGTAATAATGTTTTCCTGTCTTTTGTCTGTCTTCTCCAAGTCAGAGAAGTCCCTTGCTTGAGCTCAACCAGGGAAGCTGGGAGGAGAAGTCTGACCTCTCTGGTCTTGGTGCAATTTTTAAGAAGGATGGTATGATGGAGAAAGGGACATCACTGGCCAGGCCAGGAGGTCCTTCCAGTGTCTCCTCCCCAGTGCCCAGCCACTGCTCCACACTGCTTGTGAAATCATGTAGCAAATCTGGTTTCTTTCTGCCTTTAATATCTCTTTTCCATGTTGTTTTCTTTTTTTTTCCTCTCTCCCTCATGTACTAAATCTTTCCTTTGTTCTGTATCCTTTTTTTCACCTGCCTCCCAAGCGTAGCTAAATTAAACTCTATTTTTCTCAGGATTGTAAACAAAACCTTCCCTCTTAGTCAGAGTCAATTCCGTTGTTTAAATGAAACTCTTTTACAGCAATTAGTAATTATGCAGGATGATTTCATTCTTCAGTTAGTGAATGCTACAGCCCTGATGAAATATTTTGTGGCCTTTTGTTTACTGCCAGTGTAGGTTTATTTCCTGAATTAATCTTTTTATAATAAAACCAAAAAGGAATTCTCAAGGGACTAAATTTCTCCACCTGAGTGCCATCTGAGGCTGTGGCCAATGATGCCTGGTCCATTTTCTCGCTCCCCTCTTGGCCAGGGCTTTTTTTCCACTGGAGCTCCAGCAGCAGCAGCAGGAAGGGTGGGCAGAAGGAGCGAGGGGAGAAGGAGCAGCACCATCTGAAGGGGAAACTGCTGTTGACTGACCCTTACCTCAGCTGGGAGGCTTTGGTATAAATTATGTGGTGAAACTCCATACCAATAGAATTAACCTGGATGTCGAAGTCCTTCCTTCAAATACACATCAGAACGGGTCCATTTCTGTTGCTCTGCAAAGCCCCGTTGGTGTCATGGCTCTGAGAGCTCTGAGGCCAGCACGAGCAATGATGGAAACCTTGGTCCCACTCCCTTGGCTAGTAAGAAGATGGGAAGCCCCCAGAAGCAAATCAACCCTGCCTGTGGACTTCCATGTCCCCTGCACCTTGGACCAGCTGCAGCTGTGGGCTCACAGGGAAGGTCCTTGAGGGGTTCTGCTCCCACTGCACCAAGTGAAGGGGGTGCTGCTGTGATACCAGCCAAAAGTCAGGAGTAAAACACACCAGAGCAGCAACATCAATTCCTGAGGCAGAACAGGGAGATGCCATTAGGTGTCCACCAAATCCAGGTAACTCACCTCAGCCCTTTGGCTCACAGGTCTGTGTTGGCCGTCTGGATGTTTATGGTGGAGCAAATGGTCTGCGAGGCAGGTCCCTTCCTGTACTTGGCCTGCTCCATCCATGCCTCGCGGCAGGATGTAACTACGGGTGGCAGCATGTTGTCCTGAATCTGAGGCACCTTCTGGCACATGCAGAGCAGGGACTTGAGCTCCGAGCGGAAGCTCTCGTTGAGCCAGCAGTAGATGAAAGGGTTGTAGCAGGTGCTGCTCATGGCGAACCAGTGCAGGGCAAAATAGAGGGAGTTCTTCGTCTTGATGCCTAGGCTGGAGATGAGCACCACGTAGCAGTTGAGAGGGAACCAGCAGACAGCAAAGACCACCACCACCAGCATCAGCATCTTGATGCTCTTCTTCTTGTTCTTGTGGTGGGTGATGTACTGCTGTGTGGTGATGTCTCCAATGGCGTTGCGGAGCCACAGCTTCTTGGCCAGGCGCGTGTAGGTGACCGTGATGATTAGCAGAGGCAGGAGGTAAAGAAGGAGAAATGTAGACAGGTCCAGATACTTCCAGACCAGCTCTGCAGGCTCAGGAAAATCAGGGAGGCACAAACTCCTGACAGTGGCTTCCCTTGAAAAACAAATAAATATATATATAGCATGTGGCCATTGCTGTGCTAACAGATGCTGCTGATTTGGCAAACCACTGCTGGGCTTCCACACCACCCCCAGCCACCTCCCCAGATTTGCAGTATAGACAGAGGAGGGCCAGATGGTGCTCACCTCAACAAAACAAAGCTCAGGCAAACCTCTGTTTCCCAGAAAGTCTTCTCATGATGTTCTCTGTGGCTGTCTTACCAAGGATAAGCCTGGCTACTGTGTATCGTTACCTGCTTTCCCCTTAAATTGTGTTGTCTGATAAAAGAAATCCTTAGAAAGACAAACTGGAGTTTCCTCTTAGAGGCTTCAGTTGATTTTAATTGAGTGAGTCCCTTGTGTCCCCTTAACATGGCAGAAGTCACCCCTGGTGGCCCATTCTTACAAAAGGGGCTACTGTGAAAGAAGCCCCCACCTGGCTGCATCTGCCCTTACCCATGGGCACAGAGACATGGCAGTGCTGGTGGAAAGACAGCAGTGGATGAGACCCACCTAACTCCTGCTTTTCTCCAAGTCCCATAGGTGATTCCTTCACAGCTGGAAAAAGGACACCTTATGCCCAGGTTTCCCAGAATGTGCCCACCCAGAAATCCAGCCCGGGATGTGTTACTCCTCTTGCACGTGGGCTGCACCAACTGCTGTCTGGCCAAGCACAACTGACCTCATCTTCCTGGGACACGGCGGGGTCACGGCACGTGCTGGGATCCCACTTGCCATAGCTCTGCTTGTCTCTGCCAGGTTGGATCTGCAGTCCATGCCCTACACCTACACTCACCTTTCTGTGTCCCCCAGCAGGTCCAAGACCCCCTTGGCCAGAGCAGAAAACTGCTGGACCAGCTGGGAAGTCAAAGCCATTACAGATGGAAGGGGAAGGGGCTTCTGGAGCCTGGAGGCCACGTGAAAGCCTCGCAAGCACGACCCCACCTGCAGAGACAGCAATCCTTCCTTCCTGTACCAACCACCCCGTTTCCATCAGCTCTTCAGACCAGCTGTTAAAACCTTATTGCTGTGTCTTAAAACAGGCATGATGATTAGAAAATCTGCTCTCTTAACCCCAGTTTAACTGACAGTTTAGCTTTTGATGGTTGGCTAACGAAAGAATCGAGTTTAATTATATGCAATAGCTTATTTCAACAGCACCTCAGCAATCTGTCCCATTTAAACCAGCAGATCCAGGCTCTTTTCACTTATTTTAACAGCACCTCAGCAATCTGTCCTGCTCAACCCAGCGGATCCAGGCTCACTTTGCATTTTCTGGCTGGCAGTGCCTCTCAGCTGAGGCTCCCCAACACTTTCTGCATCCCGCAGCAGATGACTGGAAGGGATGAAACACTGGGAGAAATGAGCTCTTGTGCATTTATTTCTGATGGATGTTTTCTCCTTTTCTTTCCTTTCCTCCCCCCCTCTTTTTCTTTCTCTTACTCCATTTTGTCCTTGTCCTTAGCTCACCTGCATTTAGCCCAGACTTTAGTCCCCATCAAGCTGCATTATTTGTTGCAGTATTGATTAGTATCTTTAATATCCTGTTTTCAACCTCGGGAGCTGTCTTTTGTGCCACAAATAGAAGATTGCTTGAAAACAGACGGCTGCGAGCCGGGGCTGTGCGCGGCTGTTGGAGGGATGACAAAGGGTGCGGGAGGAGAGCTCTGCCGAGCCCGGACCCTGGAGACGCTGCTCGAGAGGGGAACTGACGCAGAAGGGAAAAATCATCCTTTATAAACCACGCTCCTGACCTTTTTCTGCCTGGGATCCGGCTGGTCGCCAGCGCGGGCAAGACCAGCCCCTGCCTGCCTGCTGAAGAGGACCTGCCAAAGCAACGGGAGACCTGGCAGGAGAAGCAAGCGCGGCGCCCAAGGTGACACCGCAGCCTGGGGTCAGCCCCACCACGGCCATGGCTGAAGAGCAAAGACAGAGGGAAAGAGCAGAAGAGATGGGGTTGGGAGAGGGGTGGTCACCCCTCACCGCCCCCCTGCGAATCGGGATGCTTTGATCTAAGGGATGGTATCCAGACTGAGGTCCCTGGAGCACAGCTGAAGGCTGGGGAGGGTGATGCTCCGGTGCTTGCAGAGTTTCAAACCCCATTTGGACAGAGAAGGCAGCAGGATGAGCCCACAAATAAGCAAAAAAACCAGCTGCCCCCTTCCCTCTCCCCCTCTAAAGAAGGGGCGCAGAGCTGTGAAAGATGCTTACAATTATATCAGAGAAGAGGCTGGTTGAGAGCAAAACCAGTAAAACTCTGATATGACTGGAGTCGAGGATGGAGCCGGGCTCTTTTCAGTGGTTCCCAGTGACAGGATGAGGGGCAACGGGCACAAGCTGGAACATGGGAAGCTCCATTCAAATCTGAGGAAGAACTTTCCAGTGAGGGTGCCAGAGCCGTGGAGCAGGCTGCCCAGAGAGGGTGTGGAGTCCCCTTCTCTGGAGATCTTCAAGACCCACCTGGATGCAGTCCTGAATAATGTGTTCTGGGCAATCCTGTTTTAGTTGGACTAGATGATCTCTGGATGTCCCTTCTGACTGACAATTCCGTGATTCCGTGACTGCACCGCAGCCAGAGAGGTTTGATGCTGGTGGAGCCCATGTTCTCCAGACCCCAGAAGCCCAACAGCTCCCTGGTGGGACTTTCTCAGGAGCTGCTGGCCCTGCAGGAGCTATTACAAGCAATATTACAACTGCGATTTTTATTCAATGGAAAGCAGGGACGAGAATAGCATGTCCTGGAAGTCCTTATATCGCTGCGGCGCCTCATGCCAACGCGAGGCCAGGTTTCCTCCGGCCGTGCTGAGGGATGAGCAGAGACAGGTGCCGTGAAACAGATAGCGGCGTGTGTTCATTCATGAGCAATTTGTTCAGTCATACCCACACATACAGAGCACAGCTGCAAAGCAACGCGAGCCCAGGAGTAACCCAGCACTCTGTTTACAAAGTCTAAGCAGTTGAAGATATTCTATCCCGCAGGGAGGCATCGCTCGCATCCATCACAAAAAAGGAAGAGCCGTGAAGAGCCCCAGATTGGGCTCCCATTTTTCTGTAACCTCTCGTAGACAAACAAGCAATAAAAAGCCCATGTGGGCTGTTAAACGCTCTCCCTGCCATGCTGTTGGGTCCTTTGGACAGAAGCCCAATGTCTACAGTAGGAATCTCTCTCCTGCTGCCTATTGCTGCCTCCTTACCCTGCTTACAGGATGAAAATCCTGCTCGCTGTAAGGTTTGGCCTCCAGTCTGGCCTTTCTGCAAAATGCAGGCACCAGCAGCGTGACACACCACCACGGAAAGCACCAGTTTGTGTGGCGTTACAGACTGGTTTCTAGCCAGGAAGAGTCACAGCAACGCCACGAGCTGGTGGGGACAAGAGGACAGCAGCAGGTTGGGTTCCATGGAGGAACAGAAGACAGCCAACCCAAAACTTCTGGTTCTTTATTTCTCCCTGGTAGAGAGGGTAACCTCACAGCAATGAATGCCACCACGGGACCAGCTGGAAGGTGAAGAAGGAGGAAGAGAAGCTTTTTTTCTTTTCTTTTTTCCCCCTCTAGAACAGAACTTTTACTTTCTTCTGACACTTCAGCAGTCCTCATGTGGATGTGAGATTCCACTTCATCTTCTTTTAATAGGTTCTGTTGTTGTGTTCAGCCAAGCAAAGAGCTCTCTTCCCTGCTGGGCAAGGCAAAGCAACACTCTGAGATGACGTTTCCCTGTTGAAGCACTGTTCCTCTCACCAGCCCTTCACTGCAGAGGAAGAGATGGAGGTCTCTTTTTTGCTTGTCCTGTTTAGGTAACGTTGGGCAGAGGAGTCTCAATCTTTAAGGAAAGTTGTTCCTGTTTGGTAAACCCAGCTGGGTGAAATGAAAGGAAGCTAAAATGTGTGAATCAGCGCATGAAGTCTTGGAGATCTGGGGTTCACGGCCCTGCTGACTCACAAAGGCGGTCCTCTCCTCCCTGTTCTTTCTGTATAGTCTTGCTAGTGTCAGCACCAGATGTTAACAGCATGAATTTTATTTTCTTTCTTTCTTTTTCAAACTGCTCTCTCTCTCTTTCTTCCTTGCCTGAGGAAGTTGGCTAGACACGGGCTTCTTAAGTCTAGGGAGCTGAGCAAGGGTGAGGAGGGAAGAGAAAAGGCCCTCAGGAGAAAATGGCCTTCTCAGGACAAATGGGCTTCTTAAATCTAGGGAGCTGAGCGAGGGTGAGGAGGGAAGAGGAAAGTCCTCAGGAGAAAATGGCCTTCTCAGGACAAAGCCCCTGCAGTGGTATCACGACACTTGGAGAAGATTTGTCTCACCAACCTGCTGTGCCCTGGCCACCTGCACTGGCCACCCAACTGTGCCTAGAGTCTGCCATCAGCAGGAGGTTGTGGAGGTGGGACTCACCCCCTCATCCAGGCATTTGGGCAATGGCGAAAGCAAACCCAGGTCCTGAGGGCATGCAGTGAGCCAAGTGGCTCTTCCACTGGGCCAGTCCTCTGCTGTGGGAAGTGAGATTTCATCCACGCACAAGCTCCTACCAATTCCACTGTGTCCTTCCTCAAACCTGGAAGCCCTTCCAGAAGCTCTCACTGCTGAGACCCACTGCCACAGAGGGCTATCAGACCTCTTAATGCTTGCTTGGAAGGGGAAATAACTCACCTGTAGTTATACTGGAAAAGCTTTTGGTAGATGGCATGGGGCAGGGAGAAACAGGTTGCCATCAGCCAGATAACAGAGATGCTCAGCGCTCCTTTTGTTAGTGACATCCTCTGCTTCAGCGGGTTCAGGATGACCTGCAACAGAGACTTCACCATGACTCTTATCTCCCAGGAAAGCAAAGCCCCTTCACCAACGCACACAGCAGAGGCATTTTTTTGGCATGATCTAATGCTGTTAAGAAAATGACAGCCGTGATAGGAAATGCCCTGCTTGTTAGATTGACATGGAAAATGAGAAACCTTGAACTTTCAGTCTGTTCAGAAGTGCTTTCAAATAAACTTTTTCCTCTATTTTGTTCTGTGAGGGCCATTTTCCTTAAATGGAAAAAAAAGAAGATATCTACAGAAGTCTCTTCATTTGTGGGCACGTTTGTTTATTTTATATGAATTACATAAAGAAATGTCTCCTGTTCTGGCTGAACCTATGAAGCTGAGCCTCTTTTGAGTTAATGCCTCCCCTATTTTGAAGCATTAACTTTTATGAATTCTTCTTTGTGGGATGACAAGGTAAAGTGCTTATAAAATTTGAGAGCCTGGAAGATGCTATTTGGCAGCAAAGGAAGGGAGAGTGATTGCTAGAGATGAGGGCATGGCCTGGGCTGCCCTCCCTTTCCCGTGCTGGCAATGCAGCAAGTGTTTTTCACAGTGGGCAGCTGGTGAGTACAGTCTTCTCACAGCTCTGAAGTCTCCTCCCAGCTGGAAACAGAGATTTCCCACTCTGCTGTTCCCCTTTATACTGGTCCAGCATTAGTCCCACAGTTATTTAGGCTTTAGTCTCAGAATTTTCTTTTGATTCCCTGAGACAGTGAGCTGAGAGTTGCTGCAAACTCCTACTGTCCCCCAGCTTGTTGATGTACCAAATGCCCAGACTGGCGTTTTGTGGGGTTTGGGTGGTAAACTGAAAAGCTTGGAAAAGTTCCCTGTAGAGTTAAAGTAACACTTTGCACTCAGCATTGGCTCTGCTGCCTTCCAAGGTCCCCCTTGTAAAACCAAGCCTCTTGAATCAACTTGCCCAGCTGGACCTGGGGGCTAGGTTGGACCTGGCTCTTTTCAAACCACTTGAAAAAGGTGTCCTCACCCTTTTCCACTGAAAGTTTGGGAGGGTTCTGTGAAACCTGTGACGCTGCATTGTTTTTTTCCTCCCCTGAGCTCCTACAGAAGCCCATCCAGCCTTCTTACCCCTGACACATGAGGTGGGTCTTTGAATTTAGCTCCAGAGCCTTCTCATTGGATATGGGTTTAAAACCCAAGATTCAGCCACCTTTAACCCACGGCTCAACCGAGACTGACAGAGGCTTGGGAAGAACCTGGGAGGGTTTTACCTGGTGCCTGTCCAGGGCGATGGCCGTCAGGGTGAGCGTGGAGACGTGGAGGGAGCAGTACTGCACGAAGCGGCTGATGTGGCACATGGCCTTTCCAAAGATCCACGTGCTGTTCACAAACCGAACCTGAGGAGAAAGCAACGGGCTATCAGCCAGCAAATGTACCAGAAACAAATCCACAGGGAAACCCTTTGGATTGCACTTGAGCTGGCCCATGGATTTTGCCTGCCTGGCTGGGCAGTTCCACCTGGAACCCAAAGAAAGATTAGCTATGCTGGATTTTGAAACACCCACAGATTAAATAAGTGGTGCTGTCACAGCCCTCCTGAACAATATAAACACCATTTGTGAACAGTGGTAATAACTTTTTGATTATACTAATAGCTATATCTGGAAAAAGTGAACCAAGTCTTCATCACACAAACCCCCCTTCAGGCCTGGAGAACTTTCACTGAAGACTTTACTCAACCAGTAGCTCCGAAAAGCTTGACTACCTTCTTCCAGTCATCCAAATATGACAGGCTTTCAAGTTGTTTTGATCCACTAAGTTTAAAGTGTGGGTCTCTAATGCTCTCCTGCATGCAAATTAAAAGTACATATCATCCAGGAACATATTCTGCATTCCCCAAGAAGCTCTTGCCGTGGTTTGGTGGCATACTTGGAGAGACTTTAAAGTCTTTTAGAAGATATAGAGTCTAACGGAGCAAAGAGAGCCCACAGGTTGCTGAACTGTGTTTTACTTGCCTGGGAGAGTTGTTTATTAGACTTGATTGTGTTGGGTTCATGCCTCAGTCCTGGAAGAGCATGCACAGAGAAGGTGTGACCACCAAGCAGGGCATTCTCGTGAGAGACTCCCTTCCTGGCTGAAGGGACAGAACAGTGGGCCACTTACCAGGGTGAACGGGGTGTTGAGCAGCGTGATCATAATGTCCGACACCGCCAGGTTGACGATGAACAGGCTGGTGGCTGAGTGCATCCTCTTGTTCTTCAGCACCACGTGGCACACCAGCATGTTCCCAAAGAGAGACATGATGATGATGACCGAGTAGGCCACAATTAGGAGAGCTTTCACTGTTGGTTTCTGGGATTCCGGCTCGTATTTAGCCAGCTCGGCAAATTTCTCCCACTCAACAATACGGCTGTCTGTCCAGTTGAAGGTGGTCCTGTTGGTTGCTTGGTAGATTGACATGAGCTTGGCCAAGGAAGAGTAATGGTCAAATTCCTCAAGAAATGCCATCGTCTGTGACCTGTATGACTGAAGCAACAAGCGAGGCATGGTGGGTTAACCTGAGTCTTCAACCAGCTCAAGGCAACTGGGATCACAGTTCCAGCTCACGTAGCAAGTGATCCATCAGCTTCAACTGCTTGGTTCTCTAGGAAGCTGGTGAAGATGCAGCTGCCATTACAAACACTTTAAAATGTAAAGCTGGAGGGGGCCTCTAAGGTGCAATGGGTTCCCCAGGGGCAGAAGCAGCACCAGGGAGCAGTTCCAGCTCTCACACAGAAAAAGGGCTGGTCTGGGACCACGTGCTCTCAACCCCTTCATATATCAAGAAGAGTAATAGCTCCACAGGCAGGCTGGAAAGAAGAGCTATTTTCATGTGTAGCAAATGTAGGGAAAACTCGGGTGGCGCCTGAAGTTGTTTTAATCCCACGTCAGCTTTTTTGTCTTTGTTCTCAACTGAGTCCATTTTTCGTCCAAGTCCCACAGAAGGCTGTGCTGTTGGCGCTTTCATCCTCTACTTCAAAACACCCAGTTTTCTTTTTTTTTTGTTGAAATGTTAAGGCAGAACCATTTGGGGCATCATTTTTAAGAACACAGGTAGCTTTTGTCTGCATCTAACCCCAGCAATTATCCTAAAGTGGTTCAGAGCGTGAAAATCACATCAGAAGTTGACTTCAGTCTGTCTCACATTTTCTCCTCCAAACAACAACTGAATTCCGCTTCTGGCGTTTCAGTTTCAGGGTGAAAACAGTCTTTCCTGCAAAAGACAAGACTTAGCAGTGAAGAGGCATGCAACTCACAAAGGATCCACTTACAGCGTATGCAAACCAACACACAGCGCTAGATACACAAGAACAATCCTCTAGAGATAAAAATCTCTGCTTCCTCACCTTTACCGATATCCATTCTTAGATAATCCTGGGGACTTTAGGTGGCATTGATCTACTGATGTTAGGTGGAACCTATTAACTATGCACACCGGTATTTACAGACCTGCCACATATGGGAGGAGAAAGTCGTTTAGAAGCTCTGTCAGATTCTCGGGGAGGGTGGCCGGTTTGTTTGGTACGTGGTGTTCCTGCCGAGCCTGTGTGCACAAATCAATGGACCTCACACGGCGTGAGGGATTAATAAGCAGAGCTTTCAGAGTGCTAAAAGGCTCCCCGATAGCTTCCCACACAGCAGACCAGCAGGCCACCCGGGGCAGCCAGCTCGCTGCAGGACAGCGAGTAGACATCCAGTAGACCCCAAGCCAACACACCGCTCAGCCTGGGCTGCAAACACCACCAAAAGTCAGAGATAACTGTTTTCTGATGGAAATAAGTGTGTTTGTACCCATGGATTCCCATAATACAGTCTGCTTGGGCTTGTCTGCTTACTCTGGGGAGTGTTGGGAATACTGGAGGATGCATCTCAAAAGCAAGTGGATGCTAAGGCAGCTCGGTGGGGTGGAAGGAATGAGGAACCATCCAGGAGACAGAGAGAAGAAGAAATCTTGAAAAGATGCCATGGCCTGCACAAATTTATGAGTGAAGGAAGCCTGGGTAGGACAGAGAGTGTGACAAACGCTCGTGGATTCTGCTAGAGCAAAGCAGCTGTAACGCAGTGGGCAGTTCAGCTCCTCCTTGTTCTCCCAGCGCTGATGGTACTGGGAGCATCAAGACCACCTCTAGACCAGGTTCCCAGTCTGGCTTTCGCACAAGACGTGGACCTGGGGAGCTGCCAAGAAACTGGGAGCAGAATTGAAACCAACGAAAGGGGTCATGCACCTTGTCTGAAAAACACGGTTGGCACACGGGACTCATTGCAGCAAAACATAGAATCATCTCTGAGACTAAGCTTGGTACAAGTCAGAAAGGACTTAATGCTTACGCAGGTAATGAGACAATCCAGAACTACATCCCTCTGGGCTTCTAGAGTGGGGAAGAGCAGATGGGCAATAAGAGCCTTAAGCGACCTGCAAGGTTCATCCCATGCCTGGGTAAGGCACAGGGGACTCCACACCTCCAATAAGGAGGTCTGCTGTGGTATATGCTGAGGATCCAATTCTTCATGGTGCGTGGCAGCTCTCAGCAGGCAGTGAGACGCAGCTGCACTGAGCTGTGAGGGTAATGCAGCACGTGTGTAACGAAAAAACACGATTTTGTCAGCTCCACCTGAACCACTTTGGTCTCTGAATAAGCACGGTTGGGATGTTCGTGCTACACTGAAATGCCAGCGTTCAGCTTGAGAGAGGATGCTGTGGCGTGACAGATGAAACCACCTATTGCCTTCCCTACATCCATTTACATCAGGTTCCCATAAGGGAACTTGTCTTTGCCACCATGAGATGAGGCTGAGTTTCAAGGAACTGCTACGATGCATGGGTCACATCAGATCTGCAGCCTCCATGCTTTGGGCTGGTGGGCAGCAAGAAGAAATCTTGTACAGGTTATTCGATTTAAAAAAGCCAAACAGGTTTTCTCAAGTGCCCGTGCGGTTGAGAAGCCCATTTCCCAAGGACTACCTGCAGGATCTTCACTCTCGAGTAGCTCACAGTGATCGGGCAACCGCGGCCTTAAATGTGGATGATGAATGGGGACCACTCTTCTTCCCTACCACACATAGCCATTTCTCTCGTGCCTATGTCCAGGTCCCTGTACAATCAAATAAAAAAAGCTGTTTCATCTGAAAATTAAATAAAGCGTTTTCAGCTGGATTCATTTCCTGACCTGACCCACTGCAGGGCTGAACCTTGCTCTTCCCAGAGCTCAACCTTGCTCTTTCCAGGGAAGGAGAATGGAAGAACTTAAGACGATGGAGCTGTAACCTGATTTTCTAACAGGGAATTTCTCCTTGAGATCTTTCTCTATCCAGTAAAACATTACTTTCAGTAATTGTTGAAGCTCTTGATGTTGGCTGCTGCCTGAGACTGCAGGTGCAGCAGAGAGGACTCTCCTCCTTTCCCGAGGAAGTGTGTGTTTAAATGCATGTTATCCCAATGAGTTGAAATACCACGGTTTCATGCAATAAGAGCCTTTAGCTTACAGTTTTTTACGAGTGGATAGAATCTGAAGGACCACAGAGGAAGAGCCTACCTCAGTGCAACTTCTCCCAGCTCATCCAGCTCGGGGTCCAAACAGGCTGCCCGAATTCCCCTGGCTGCTTCAGCGCTCATTTCTTCCTTCCTGCCCGGCAGAAATGTTAACTTTCCACTCTAAAAACAAATAAATACGTACATAAATAAATAACTCAAAGCCATCTTTCCAACAGCAGTCTGCCAAACGGGTTGGAATTCTAACTAAACCCCCCCATACACACCCCCCCCACCGGCCGAATTCCCCTGCCTGCTTCAGTGCTCATTTCTTCCTGCCCGGCGGAAATCTCAACTTTTCACTCTAAAAATAAATAAACACGTACATAAATAAATAACTCAAAGCCATCTTTCCAACAGCAGTCTGCCAAACGGGTTGGAATTCTAACTAAACCCCCCCATACACACACCCCACCCCCCC
>NW_015090995.1:3170701-3326394 GCF_001431845.1 Calidris pugnax
CCCATCCCAATCAGATTCTGATTTAATTGTATCCCGCAGATTTGCATGCACTTTACAGGCATTAAAGGAGAATTCTGGACAAAGGCAAGTTCGCAGCACGGGGAGCCAGAACTCAGGTGTTCCTCTGCGGCACTTAAACACGGCTAAAGAGCTACTTATCTCCTCCTTACATCCTTCATCTCGTTCTTTCCTTTTAAAAGTATAATAAAGAGGGGATAGGAGGCTTGATACCTTTAGTGAGGACTCTCGCTGTCGCCTCTGCAGATGAGCTGTTCGCAAATTCTGGTGAAAAAAGGAACAAGATCCTTCTAAGGGATTTGGCTGATCTCAAAAGTCATTAACAGGAGCTAGAATAATAATTTTCTTCTTCCACGGGGGTTGCCAGAAAGCATACGCACTAACACTAAGGATAAAAGTCTGATCTCCTCCCCACGTTAATTTTCCAGACCAGCTGGTCTGGAAAGCCAGTGCCTGTTCGACCTTTCTGAAAGGGGATTGTTGAAAACCCTGATTCAAAGCCCAGTGAGCTCAATGGAGATCTTTGTGTTGACTTCTCTGGGCTCTGGATCAAGCCCTCGGGCAGGGCTGTGGTGCCTGCAGTCACCCAGTGAGGATGTGGCAACTGCCACAGAGCAGAGTCCATCCCAGCCATTGAGCTGCAGGTGTGGAGCATGATGCCTTCCACACCTTTTCCAGTACAGAGCATCCATACTGGAGAGACTCTAGGCGTGTAATTAATGGAAAAAGAAAAACAAATAATCCTTGCAGAACTCTCCAAGCCCCAATTTCTGAAATGAGTCTCTCTGAGTGGGTTTTCAGCATTGACAGATTGTTCTCAGATAAGTGTTTTTCCCATGTCTGGATTCCTCTTGACAAATGCTGACACAGAAATGAGGGGGAAAAGAAAAAAAAAAAGGCAATTTAGGTTTCAGACAAAGATTTTAGACAACATATTTTTAAACTGGAGATTATCATCTTTCTCATTTTGCACGTTGTCTGTGTCGCTCACACCTTACTTAAAAAAAAAAAAAAAAGAAAGAAAAAAAGTTTTATTTTCTGCAATCTCCTGATCCTGCTCATGGCTACGTTCCCACTGTCCATTTCTTGCCTGGCACCTCTATGGTCATGTCACACCAAACTGGAGGCTGGCTGCTGGGCCATGTGCCATTAGCAGGGGAGCAGCTAGAGGATGGGGAACACATGGGAGGGACATGGGACACAGAGAACGTGCCTTCTGCTGGATTCAGAATTTCGTTTATGGGTAAAAAGGTCACACACTGATTTGTGGAGCCAGTAATTCAGATTTATTGCAAGTCTAAGGTTTTAACAGTCCGGTCCAGTTCAACAAGCAGCTGTTGAAGGTCCTGTTTGTTTGTTATCATTGTTATCATTGTTTGTTATAATGATAATAACACTCTTATTTTTCTGCTGGTGGCCATGGAGCCTCGTGTGGGGCTGGAGCCATCAGTCTGTGTGCTCCCAGCCACTTGCTGGGTCTCTGGGACACTTGTCCTGGCTCTAGCACTCACCCTGGTCTCCAGCCACACTTGTAAACTCTGTCAAGGCAAGTAAACAGTGATGATAATTTAAAGGTTTATATTTTTCCAGTTTTGGTATCTGTTTGCTGTGAAGCAAACTGAGTATCCCAGCTTGCACCGCATCAGCTAGAGGCTGTTTGAGAAACCAGTGTAAATGGGAGAAAAAGGGAGCCTAAAGACAGACGTTCCGTCTGTGGGAGGAAAGATATGTACATTTGATGTGTGTGTTTCCAGGGAACCAGTTCTTTGCTCAGAATTTTGTATTTATTGCTTCCCAGGGTCTCAAAGCTGCTCCAGTTCAAGACTGTGCCAAAACTCCAGTTGCTTTCAGCAGTAGCAGAATGAAGTCTTGTGTTTACTAGATGAAGTTTCTTGCCTGAGGGCTGTAGAAAGGACATACTATACATTTCTTATCATTAGAAAAAATGATCTGGTAGGCTTCTACTTTTTTTTTTTCTTTTCCCCCCCTGAAGTCATTCTCATCACGACTGTGAGATTCCCATGCATCTAAAGAGTCATCTCATTATCCTCTCATATTTTTCTTGCCTGGCACATATTATTACTGGCTTTATAACTGCAAGTATGTTCAAAGAGGAATGCTATGAGTTTAGTCTAATCAAATTTCCTGCAAGAACCCAGGCATGATATCTTTCTCCAGGTGCAAATTAATTACAGATATGTGCCAGAACTTCTTGAAAGACTCTAGCACTCACTGGTTGAAGAATTAAGGCCTGATTCATTACAATTGCTCCATCCAGCCTTCCTTTGTACAATAATCCTTATTAACTCGTCTGACTGGGGACAGAGACTCTTTGCTTTGCAGTTGGCTCCACAATTGCCCACTCACACCTTACTTGGTTTCTGGATTGAGGATAGGCAAGAGGCTGGATGCTTACTCCTCCTCCTGGCTTTTCCTCTTGCCCTGGGTTACTGCCCCTCTGCTTGGTGAAGGGTGAAGAGGAAGGGATTGACCAGGAGCTGCTCACCTTCTCCACCCCACTCTCTCTGTATGCTTCCCTGGTGGCTAACACTGACCTTCCACGCTCAGCCAGCCTGCACACAGCCTCCAACTGGTCCCCACTGGCAGCAACTGGTCGAGGTGATTCAGCAGAACATCATCCCTGGGTCTCAGAGCTGCAGCGGCCTTGAGATCTTGATGAACTGAAGAGCTTAACTGATTTGCAGCCTGAAATCCAAGCAGAGACTAAAATCATTGTCAACCGTGTTCCCAAATGCATGGTTCAAAGCATTTGATTGAAATTAAGTGATTTTAAAAGAATTCATAGCAATGAAATGAGTCTTCCTTTGCTTTTAGGTTCCCATGACATTAATGCTTCGACTAATGCTTGACTCTGCACATTTGCCTTTGCTCCACACCAGCCACCTCCTGTCCCACAGACACTCAATGGAGGTGCCAGTCCATTGTTTTCCATGTCATTAGACAAGTGTCTAATTGGCACTCGTCTGATTTCTCACCTATCGGAAAACATTTTAGGAGCAGAAATGGCTGTGTTGCGGAATAAAATTGTTTAAAGTTTTCTGCCTGTTTTTCTTGGGCAAAATTCAAGCTACCTGCCTGTCCCTGCGGAGATTTTGTAGGCTGGAGATATTAAAGACATTGAGTATCTTTCCTTCTTGTGTCTTACTTTCAAATGTCAGAAGGTCTTTTTGTTTCCTGGAAGGCTAGATGCTAGAGGGCAGACAGATGAATCAATAACACTGCAGAGGCATTGTAACTTACGAGCTGCAAGAATTCCTCCTTTTGCTCTCAAATATTGGCATCTACTCTATTATCACCACCAGATTTTAAGGCACAAAAGGTATAGCTAAGTCCCTGAAATATTTATTACCAAGCCTTAGACCTGCACGTCCTGTTTAATGTGCACAGAGGGGTCACTCGACCCTTCTCACTCCTGAGGCACATGTTTAAAAAGCCAGCCTGGGTTTACTCAGCACAGCCAGGGGGTTGAATTAATAAATTCTGAACTGCAGGGCAAGATCTTCTGCACCAAACCTCTTCCCTCGGCTCACTGAGTGTGCACCACAAGCCTCCTTCCAGACAGACCCACTCCACAGAAGCCACTCGGAGGTTTTCCTCACCTGGGATAGACACGCCAGGTTTCTAAACAAGTGACGTTTCACACTTAAAACAGAAACTACAACCGAATTTTAAATTCATCTGCAATTTTAAGTCAAATTAAAATTCAGGTGGCGGGAGCTGGGAAGTGCAAACTAATCTTCCACTGATGTTCAGGCACAATTTCCCCAGGGTCAGAGTACGATCTAGCATTAGCTGCCCATCTGAACAGGAACGGCGCTTTCGAACACATTATTTCAGATTAAGGTCTGCCATTAGCATATATTTTAAATAGCACTTATATTCATCAAAAGCGAGTGGGTGGAGGGGTAAATTTTACCAAATGCGCTTCAATTGGAGAAATAAAAAAAGAGCAACAATGCAATAGCAATTGCATTTGATTTTCTGTGGACAGTTACAATTTAGATTTTATTATTCAAAATACAAATGGCAAGTACGTAATAGCTACTAATAATGGAACTTCAGAGTGGTTGGAAAAGAAAGGCTTTAAAATGGATTTGATAGTCCTTGAATTTTCAGCTGAAAGGCTTGGGTGACAGAACAAAGAAATCCAATATGACATTGTAAATCTGCCCTCTCCCTGAGCTGATGGGTATTGTCTAGCAAGTCCAATGGCGTCTGGATATTCAGCCTTGATTTTTTTATTTTATTTTTTTTCTCTCCTTCTTTTTCCCCGTGAAATCATACAGAATGCCACTGACAGCCTGTTCAGTTCCTGCCTGACAGCTGGCCGCGTGATTTCCATTGTGGTATCAAAAAACCAGCAAATAACAGTGACAGCCCAGCCAGTTCCTACCTGTCCCTCCCGGTGCTCCCGCCTGGCTCGTTGCGTGGGTCGGCAATCTTCTGTCCTTCAAATCAGAACAGCCCAAATGTGTAGGAAGCCCAACCCCTCCAGCCTCCTCTGAAGAACACATCTTCCTTTGCTGTGGTAGACTCTTGGTTCCAGAAGCCTCCAAGCCTTTAATGCCCCTTAGTGTATGTTTTCTTCTTAGGGAGGCTCTTCTTTAGTTCATCTTCACCCTCTGTGTAGGAGTACAGGAGAGAAAAATAAACAAACAAACCATGTTTTCCTTAACAGAAAACTCATTGCTGATAAAAGTGATTTGTCAATGAGTGGAAAGGGCAAGTCATTCTGGGTGTGCCATGTACGTGTGGCTGTTACTGTGCACACTCATTTCTTCATCCCTGACTGCACCCCACTCTTGGGTGCACAGCATACACTGCTTTTAGCCTGCCTGTGAAGATAGAGCAACAGTAAACAGGGACACTCCCAAGTTCAGGTAATACCATGCAAAAAACCTACATGTAAAACCACACTTCACTGAGTTCACAAGGAGCCCCGTTGCCTTTGATGAAAACTTCAAAACTCGTTCACTTTCCAGACTCTGAAAACCCAGCCTGGCTGCAAGCACATTGCTGGTTTGAGGCCAACGAGCTGAAACTCTGGGGGCAAGACTTTGCCATAAAAACACTGTCACTTTGAACCATTTTGAAGGTGCCTGAGACCCGGAGGCGAGAGCACCAGGAGATGCCTCAGAGACCTCTCATTTGCACCTCACCCAGCATGAGCCAAGGAGGCAAAGCCTGAGATTTGGACGCATTTGACAAGGTGAGGAGAACTTAGGTAGCACCTTAGCTTTTGCTGTACATTTTCCTGGCTTTTAAATAATGGCATCCTGTAATAGCTCATCATCTCTGCTCCCTTTAAAGGCCTGATTAATTTAAAGGCATGATAGGTTTGCTGGGATGACTCACATACCAAAGGAAAGGAGGAATGAAGAAAGATGAGGGTCAAAAAGTAGTGGTAAAATATACATTTATTTCAAAACTCTGTCCTTTTGTGCAGCTCTGACCAAAGGAAGAGAGGTTACAAAGCCAAAAGTTGCAGAGGCCAGCAAAGGATGGTCATGTAGAGAAGCTGAGAGCAACTCCGTGTTTGCAAACAAATGGCACAGAAGTGAAGACAATCAGGAAAATGTGTGTGTGGGGGGGTGACAGTCACTCGCTCTGAAGCATTTAATATTTAGGTTCTGGCTAATTTATGACATTATGATAATTCAGCTAAATTATGAAAATATAAAAATGAAATCTGAAGAGCATACTTGAAATGGCACTTCCCCATGAGGTCTAAAGAGCTCAAATACAAAATTACTGATTATCATGCTTTTTAATTTGTAAGTTAAACCTGCCTTACCTTCTGTTACCAAGGGAACAGAAAATGGCAAACATGGTATCCTTTCTAAAATGGGCTCCAGGGGCAATCCTGCTAATTTGATATCCAACTGCCCCTTCAAGCAGCCCGAAAAATGGGATTAATGCACATGTGGATGAATGCGATTTACTGGAGGAAAAGTCCAGACACCTTCATTGTAGAGAAAGGATCTCCTTGCTTGAAGGAGGCAACGTGGATAAGGAGGACTCCCCAAATTTAGCCAGTTTGGGTCCCCAGGAAGATTTCAGCTGGGTTACTCAACAAGGGCTTTAGAAGAAAATGGGCTGATGCAGGACCGTGGGCACGGGGCAGCCCAACCAGCCCCAGGAATGGATAAACGTGGTGGAGGAGCAATCACCTGCCTGCTCTCCCTGTCCCGGGGTGGCATCAGGCTGCCTGGGTAGGACACATGGACAACGACAGCAGGTCTGTAGGCTCAGAGACATTCTTCAGAGGAAGCACTGCAGTGGAAGAGGAATAACTTAACTGATCTGAAATGATCTGGAATGAAAAGGGGCACTTTTCAATGTCATAAAAAGCCTCGGGTTTGCTGAGCAATGCTGGGACTTTCCTGAAGGGTTGGCCTTCAGGTGCTGGAAAAATACCACGGTCTTAGGCATGTAGTTATGCAGCACCACACTCCCACCTCTACACCTTTCAGCAAACAAACAGTTCAAGGGCTACACTGTCTTATCAAAATGCACTGCTTGAGAAAACTGGACCCTCAAAATCTCGGGTCTAAGGAGCTAAATAAGAGCACTGGGGAATGATCTCTCGACCTGGGATCAAACAATACAGAAACATTTCCAGAACCACCTGGACACTTAGATTTCTGTAATAACTGTGGATAAGGTAGTAATTTTCCATTTCTTTTCTTACTGGTATAGAATCCTAAAAAACCCAGGCAAGAAATAAAGACACAAACCACCTAGCCTGTGTATCAGAGGTGTTGAATCAGAGGATCATAGAATGGTTTGGGTTGGAAGGGACCTTAAAGACCATCCACTTCCAGCTCCCCTGCCCTGGGAAGGGACACCTCCCATCAGACCAGGTTGCTCAAAGCCCCATCCAACCTGGCCTTGAACCCCTCCAGGGATGGGGCACCCACAGCTTCTCTAGGCAACCTGGGCCAGGGTCTCCCCATCCTCAGAGGAGAGAGTTTCTTCCTAATATCTAATCTAAATCTCCCCTCTTCCAGTTTAAAACTGTTACCCCTTGTCCTATCACTACACTCCCTGATCAAGGATCCCTCCCCATCTCTCCTGTAGCTCCTTTAGGAATTGGAAGGGGCTCTAAGGTCTCCCCGGAGCCTTCTCTTCTCCAGGCTGAACAACCCCAACTCTCTCAGCCTGTCTTCACAGAAGTAGTTCTCCAGCCCTCTGAGCATCTTCATGGCCTCCTCTGGACTTGCTCCAACAGGTCCCTGTCCTTCTTATGTTGGGGACCTCCGAGCTGGGCACAGTACTCCAGGTGGGGTCTGTTGAGAGCAGAGTAGAGAGGCAGAATCACCTCTTCGGACCTGCTGGTCACACTACTTTTGATGCAGCCCAGGATGTGAGCTTCACATTCCCCACCAGCCCCTACTTGGTGAGAACAAGGTCCAACATAGCATTTCTCCTTGGCTCCTTTATCACTTGGAGGAGGAAGAATACAAATGGCCAGCATCCTCTGCACAGGCTCCTCCTAGCTTCAATTATTGGACAAGACATACTGCATGTGCAAGCCTTGGCTCTTTTGTCTGCAGTATTTTGTACAACTTAATCAAACGGGAACCACTGCACAGTGCAAAGTTAAGGCCCATCAATATGCATTTCACTGCTGGGTAAAATTGGGGTACATTTTTTTCCTCTTCAGTATGATATTAATATGCTGTTTTCTATTAAAAAAAAAAAGCATAAATACAATTTTTTTTTTTAAAAAGGTGTTTTTTCCTACTGTAGGTTGTTCTTAAAAGAGGAAAAGTCCAAAACGAACCAGAGATCTTAAACCGGGAGAGAAGTCAGGCACTGGCCAGCCCCTTCCTCATCTCCTGCCTGAGGACTGAGCCAGAGCTTAGAGAGGAGATGGCATGAGGCTCCTCTGCCGTCCATCATCTTCCACCAGCAGTGGTCGTGGGTGGATTTTGCACCCTTGCTGCTCTGGATTTTAAACTTAAATCTTCTGGAACGAGAATTGGTGAACAACTGCAGGAGTCAGAAAAACGGAAAGGAAATCCATTATGGTGTACTGCCTCTGGTTGGCTCCTGGTCTTTTTGTCTTGGAAACATTGCCAAGGCTTGAAGGAGCTCCTGTCTCGGGTCTCTAACCTCTCACGGCCTTCACTTGCTGGAGCTCTGGGTGCTTCCCCTCAAGCTTGACACCCTGGACATTTGCCCTCACGCTCTCTTTGGGTTTGTTATCTCCAGGGAAATACCAAGCATTCACCAGCTTCAGCCAAATTCCTGCTTAGCACAGTTTAGGAAAAAAAAAACCACACAGCTTTATGAAGATTAGGTTCTCACAAAAAAAAAAAAAAGAAAAAAGAAAAAAATATGTGTTATTAGTGAGCACAGTTAATAAAGCTTCCCGAGCTGTCACTCCAGCTGTGGGGGTCACATCTTGGCTGCCGTGTTACAGGAGCAACACGCTGCATCCCAGCCATCACCCTGCAGGTTGAGGGATTTCTGCAGGGGTTGGTCCCCCTCCCTGGCCAAGTTGGAAAATGTTCTCCTTGCCCTTGGGTTCAAATGAAGCTTCAAAATATTTTTGAGACTCTCAGGTTTCCCCCCAGATGCAGGGGAGCGTTGCTCAGCTGTTGGGTACCTGTCAGAACAGAGGAGAGGCTGTTTGCCCTCTCTGAAGCGGAGGTACCTCTGGTAGAAGGAGAGGTTTCAGGAATGTTGATTTCCTGCTCCTGTTCAGTTTTCTTGCTCGAGGGAGTGATCTAAATCACCGACCTGCAGGGTTCCTCCCTTTCCAGATGCGAGAGCAAAAATTACGAAACCTTCTCTTGCTTTTGTAATGTTTAGTGAGCTCCTAAGGAGAGGAGGCCCTGATTCTCCAACAGGTCGTCTGCTGCCTATGGCACAACACAGCTTTTCCAAAAAACTGCCTGGGATGGGGGTGAAAGCGGCAGGGTTTGGGGAGAGGATGCTCACAGGGGACCATTCTCTCCCTCCTCGATGCAGCTACATTGCACCCGACTCATGCCCAAAACCCTGAAACCCAGGCTACAAAGATTTCTATGTCCAAGAGAAGGAGACCCAAACATTGCAGGACTCTCCCAGAGGGAAAAATACAGATGCCGAGGGAAACACTGCTGGGGAAGGCTTTTCCCAGGAGGAAATGTGGGGCAGGATTACAAAGCCTTTGGTGGGCTCAACGCCGTCCTCCCCGGCGCCAAGGCCAGTGCCAGGACCTCTGGAAAGCCTGCCCGAATTGTCTGTTCATCAGCCTCCCTGGCAACCCGCTGCTCATGTCAGCAATGCTTAATTACGCTGGGTGATGGATTCATTTGTAGATTTGGGGCTTATCCAACCTGGAACTCGGGTTCTATCCATTTTTCTTCCAGTGTATTTTTCCTGTCCTCGCTGCTATCTCGGTCAGGAAACTTCACACTGAAAAAGTCCCCTTTGCTTCTCTCCCCCTAGGCTTACCATCGACCGGCCACGGGGATCAGGTAGATATGCCTTTCAAACGTTTCTTCCTTTTTTGGGAGGGATTATACAGTGTCTGGGATTGAAATACACACTAATGTTCCGTGCTTTCTGTTTCACTGATTAGCTTGGCAAGCCCAGGAGCCAAGCCTTTCCCAGAGGCAAATGAATGGCTGCAGAGGAGGAATACCAGGAACCTCTCTTTGTTAACTCAAGAATATGAACACTTAAAACTGAAGACACAGGCATTTCCTTTTTGTATAGAAAATTTATTGCCAAGTGCTGGGCCTGGGGAGCAATTTTCCTCTTTCTATTTAGTTCATTTGTGCTAATCAACAGGTTATCATCTAAGTGAGGATAGACAGGGCAGATCAGTGGCCCTGGTCACCGACATGGCTTGCTGGGATGGAGGGATGGCTGGCTTAGATCAGCCCAAACTGATTTGTGGACCTGAACCCTGAAATCCTTCTGTGATAAAAACAGCTGTCTGTTGTCACTGTTGGAGACCTCGTCAACGTTGGAGACCTTATCAATGTCGGAGACCTCGTATAAGAGGAGAGATACACCTCAGGGCTGGTGCCATCTGCTTACTTTTGCAGTCTAAGCCCTCCCATTCTGATTGTGGAAATGGTATTTTTTTACCTCAGAAAAGGAGAAGGTAGAGAAATGGCTGTTTCAGTTTCGTGGGAGCTGTAGGTAGGACGATATTCTGCTTTGCTTGCAGTTCAGGCAATAATAAATTGACAGCTTCCCCGTGTGCAAGAAGTTCATTGTCAGAAAAGATTTTTTTCATCAGAAAATATTTTTCAAGGCAACTGTATCCACATCTCTGAATCATGCCTGCCAGTGTCTTCTGCTCCAGTCAATCAGGATTGCAATGAAACGATGGAAATGACTTAAAAAGCTCCCCTGTTACCTTCATTGCCACAGCCAGGGAGAGGAAGACCTTAAGCAGCGAGATTCTTCTGCCAGGCCACTCAGCAAGCAATAGTTTCTCTTCTCTCCTTAGTATATGATTGGGATCATACATGCTGACAATGAAATCAAAAGGAAGATTTCAAAAAGAATGTACCAAATGCTGTATATTATACCAGAAGAGTATAACCTTGGCTTTGATGCTGTTACCTGTGTGCTTTACCTGTTTCTCAAATGCTTTGATCTCCTTTCACAGGCTGCATCAAAACCACTCCCTTTTCTGCAGGGCTCAGCAATTAATACAAATCTGATCTCTCTGAAAAGTATCAAACACAGAAGAGAACCAGAAGACACAGGGCAGCTCTTCACAGGCTGTGAAAGTGCTTTTGGAGTTGCTGCAAGTCAAGTCTTCCTGGATCCTTATGCAGCTTATCTTGGGTGGAAAAGAGATTTCCTGGGAGTATCCCCAGGCAGCCTGAGGATTTGTTTCACTACGATGCCAGAAAAACACCATCCCAATGGTTACACTCTTCCACCTTAAGATATATAGAAGGACTGTCTGTTTCTTCCCAAACCAGGAAGGACAGAAACAAGTTTTCTTGAAAACATTTATAAAAATGTATGAGAAGTTTGCAAGGTTGACCACGGGGGCACTGTTAGTGACACTGACCTCCTGAGTAGATGGGATGCAAGGAGGGAGGAGGAAGCCTCATTGGTAATGGAATCTGCTGTTTCTTCAGTCCTTTCCTTCAAAATCAGCCTTGTTTGCTTCACATGTTTTAGCATAACCAGGTCCCCCTGTTTTTATTTTTCCATACCTGACCACGTGTTGATTTTAATGCTCTCTTAGTATTAAAAAATTCACGCAGACATTGAGCACCATGACCTCAAAAATTGAAAGTAAAGGGAACTGTAGATGAGTTAATCTGCGTATTCATCAGTATGCTTTTCAAGCCTGCAGACAATATATAATTTCCTTTAAAGGCTGCTAGAAAGCAGGTTATTTTCTGAGTGTTGGTTGGGTTTTTTTAGGGCTGTAGGAAATGGATTGGAACAAGTTGTTACTGGTGATGAAATCTGCTGCTTCTTCAGTCCTTTCCTTCAAGATCAGCCTTGTTTGCTTCACATGCTTTAACATAACCAGGTCCCCCTGTTTTTATTTTTCCATACCTGACCACGTGTTGATTTTAATGCTCTCTTAGTATTAAAGAATTCACGCAGACATTGAGCACCATGACCTCAAAAATTGAAAGTAAAGGGAACTGTAGATGAGTTAATCTGCGTATTCATCAGTATGCTTTTCAAGCCTGCAGACAATATATAATTTCCTTTAAAGTCTGCTAGAAAACAGGTTATTTTCTGAGTGGTTTTTTTTTTTTTTTAGAGCTGTAGGAAATGGATTGGAACAAGTTGTTAGATTTGTACTTCTCTTTGCAGGCTATTTCACCACTGAAGTGACCATACCTGACCACGTGTTGATTTTAATGCTCTCTTAGTATTAAAGAATTCACGCAGACATTGAGCACCATGACCTCAAAAATTGAAAGTAAAGGGAACTGTAGATGAGTTAATCTGCGTATTCATCAGTATGCTTTTCAAGCCTGCAGACAATATATAATTTCCTTTAAAGTCTGCTAGAAAACAGGTTATTTTCTGAGTGGTTTTTTTTTTTTTTTAGAGCTGTAGGAAATGGATTGGAACAAGTTGTTAGATTTGTACTTCTCTTTGCAGGCTATTTCACCACTGAAGTGAGATCAAGAAAAGAAATACCAACATGCAGTTATATGGATGATTTTTTTTTTCCAACACAGATCAACATCTTTAATTCTGGATTACTCAATTAGACAGCAGAATTCTTTCATTTTGCTCTTTTGGTGATGTCTAAATAACTCCTCTCCCTTCCAATAGCTCTCTGCTGCCCTGCTCTGTGTTATCTCCCATCATCTGACCAAGCCTCGATGTTCTGCTCTCCTCCACTCAAAATAGTATGGTCCTGACATGGGAGAAAACAGGAAACGGATGATGTAACTCACTGCATCACCAGCCACCCAGGAGCCCAAGGAAAGAATAATGAGCACAGATAAAGAGAAAAAAAACATATTTTGGAGCTGTTAAGCAGAGCAGCAGTTTAAAGTCTACTTAATTCTCAGAGGAAGCAAAATTGCCTGCTCTATTTAGAGAGCCTTTGGTCTTTTTCTCCTGAATGAAACAGGCTTATCTGAGAGTCTGCTATTTAGAGCCTGAGGGTCAAGACACAGAGATCACGTCCCAGAAGCTGAGATGCTTCCCCCCCCCACCAAGGAAGCCAGGGCTTACACATAAAGGGCTGAGTTTTCATAAGTTCTGAATTGCCATTTCCAAGCATCACAAAATAACATCTCTCTGGGCATTGCAGATCATTTATTGGGATAACTAATGAGGGGAGCAAAGAGGGCAGTTTCAGCTGCTGAAGGGTAGTCTGATGCCACTGAATTCTGACAGAACCAGAGCTATGCTCAGAGAAGCCAGAGTTGTGAAACCGCCTCCCCAACAACAGAGGAGAGAGGTATTATGGAAAGATTCGCAGGAGGGAGAAACCACTTAATGACTTTGAAAAGCAGACAAGAATAGGCGATTATACTTCCATGAGTGGCAAACAAGGCTTTTAGTTGCAAAGTGAAGCCTGAACTCTTACTTAAACTCCTAAGTGCTTCAAGATGCGGGGACTGAAACTTTGGCTGAAATCGCTGTGAGAAGCAGAGCTGGAGGAAGCCAGAGAGACACGTCAGGCACAACCAGACCTGGCTCTGCCTCCCCACAGCCCACCAGCCCCATCCAACTTGGTCTCATGGTGGTTTCTCCTGGCACACACACACCAGGCTCCACCACCCGCAGAGCCAGACGCAACCTCAACCCTTCCATCAACCTCCAGGGCTTGTTGGGCGCCCAAAAAAGGCCACACAGAGGTGGGATTCCCCTGGGCAGTTTCTGCCCCATTTGCCAGCAGGTGTGGAAGGCAGGGGCAGAAATCATCCCTGCAGGGAAGGCTTATTAAACACCCAACAGCTCACATGCAAACCCTGGCATAGCCGATGCAACAGGGAGCACCACAGGGATTTGCTTCCCTTCAGGTACTGCTTTCCAGCAATGTCAATTAGACACCACCGAGCTCCAACCAGCTTTACTTGGGCTCCTTACAGTACTGAAGCTTTCTAAAGGTGAGGATGAATCTCTGCATTCTACACCATATCGTGCAGCTCAAGCCCACTCAAAGATTTTAAGACTCCGGAGGAATTGTCAGATCCCCATGAAATGTTGGATAATCTGTACCTATTCTCATTTTCTATGCCCTTCTGGCAAATAGCCCTGCAGTCTCAGTGCTGAAATAGAGGGGAAATTGTTTCCTTATGAATCAGCACAACCAGTATCTTTTGCTTGTTTAATCTGGCTGAGTAATTGTGCCTGTAATCCCATGAAACATCCACAGTCGAACACCCACATACTCAAGGGAAGGCAAGTGCCTCTGGACTTGGGAGCCACATATTAGGGCAAATTGCTAATTATTCTTTCCATCCACCAGCATTTGATTAGGTCCTGCAAGCTCTGCTGAGGTGGACAGGCAGCATTTCCCCACAAAGAACCGAGGATCACCTGGATCCAACTGAAAAATCCATATTACTTCAATTTTTGCCCTGTCATTTTGCCACACAATACTGCTCTGTCCGTGCCCCATCCTGGTATGGGTGCTGCTGTTACAAAGCTGGGATGGCAAGCAGAGTTCATTTATTGTTTAGAAAGTTAAGAGTTGCTGTGGAGGCATAAAGAGCAGGATGTGACATGACAGCTCCTCTGCCCGTGACCTTAAAAGAGGCTTATTTTTATTAAGAGAGGATGAGCGCAGACAAATGTTTCCTTCTCGCTGGCAACTGTCTGTATGGGTTTGCGGGCTCTCTGCCCAGCTCCCTGGGCAGCAGGAAGGCAAAGTGGCAGACAAACCTCTGCAGGGATCACAGCTTCGGGCCCTGGGTGTGAGGGATGAAAGCTCTCACCCTCTTTGCAAGCTGAGGCTGGCAGAGCCACCACAGGCAGGGAGCCCCAAGGGAGATGTCTCCTCCTTGGTGCCCTTCTGGGTGCTTTCCCACACTCCCCAGGGAGTCTCACTGCTGCATCTTCCCCAAAAGAGGCCTCAGGACAGAGTATGGAGCAGGATCCCACAGATCTCTGCTCGGGGCAAAGGTGGGGCTTTTCTTCTTTGCCTCTGCAGAGGGTGACTGGATGAGAGAGGGTCTGGGCATTATAGTTATAATAGAGTGAAAGCAAGTGTTTTCATATAGCACAAGGGATACAATCAACAGCTGAGGTAATTAACAAGCCTAGGATCTCATTCCCAGTCCCAGGAGCTGAACTCACTGTATTGCTCTGAGCTGAAGGACCTGCTTCCCACAGGACTCTGGTGGGGAAAGCAGAGTAGAGCCCCCAAGCACACACTGCTCCCTCCTGTGATGCACTCGAGTGGTGTAACAGACACCAAGGAAAACAAGGGGTAAAGGAGAGGTACAAGTTCAAAACAAACAGAGGCTGAGGGTTAAGTTTCAGTTCCATCTTTGCTTGCTGAGCAGCAGGTGACTCTGTGCTCCCTATGGCCTGAGGCATAAACCAGTCTGTTTTGTTCTGACTTTGGTGAAAACCTGGATCCTGAGCCAAAGTTGGGAAGAAACCCACACTGACCTTGAGAGGAACAAAGTGCTGTCAGGTGTGTCTCTTGCCTTGGCATGTTTCTGCTACTCATTCCTGGACATGGGAACAACCTGCCTGGCCATGGGAATGTCACCACCACAGCACTGGGGAAGGATGCGCCAGGCAGCTGGTGTGAGCACCTGGTGAGGGACAGACCCATCCCACTCCCTGGGCAAGTTTCCCCCCCAATAGAGCCCCTAAGTCACAAATCAGGCACACATCAGGGTTCCTGTCTCCTAGTGATACCCCACAGCAGGGTCCCCAAGCATTCAGCCAGATCCTGCTCTCAGCATCCCTGGGCATCACCTGCTGCCAGCATTCCCGAGATGTGAATGGAGCTATGGTCAAACCCCTCCATTTTAACCCCCACCCCATCACAGAGCCTTCCCCCCCCAACCCTGCAGAACCATCCACTTGCAGCCCCGTCACTGCAGAGGCAGCTTCTGAGTTTTACAGCAAGTCCCACAAGAGGCACTTTTCTCTTTTCTTTGAAATTCTTGCAGTCATATTATTTCACAAAGAATTGTGGATTTCACAAGAAGTCAGTTTATAACAGTCCTCTTCCCCGAGAAAATGTGACTTTACATGAGCTTAAAGGGCTTTTAAAATGCTGATCAAGAGGAAGCTGGAATTCGTTACTGTTTGTGATTGTGTTAACCAGGGGATACAAGCTCTGTAAAAGGAGCTGATCAGTGCTGCCACGTAAAGCAGTGAAGCTCAACAGCATGGAGCGATCCTTTCCTTTGGGAAAACTGCAGGAGACAGACCCATCAGAAGGGCAGGGCTGCTCTCCCCAGCCCCTCGTGCCCTTTAGATGCTGGTGTCCCTCTGGCACATCCCAGTTCTCCGCCCCCCATTAAAAGCCAGCCATGCTGAACTGTCCTGTTACTCTCACCTGGATCACTGGGATCCCATCCACATGAGCTCAGTCTCTGTGGTGCTTGTTTGAAAGGTCAGGATCTGACTCATGACTCTAGTATGGCGATATTTTTGGCTCCGTTTTAATCATTTTCTCCTGTATGTCTCATGCACTGCCTGCCAGAACTTCTTGTCCTCCCAATTATGGTGAAAATAGATTATTACTAATAGACTAATTCAGGAACTACTTTGGAATTATTGACGAACGCAGGATCTAGTCCAACAATACAAATTCCTCATTTATCTTCCTCTCTCCAGTGCTGGTATGGGGATAAATGTTGACCCAGGCTTCCCACATGAGCTGAAGGGTAGAAAGCAAGAGAGATCACTTCTGTCTGCTGCTATGAATGTTTACTTTAAAATCCTGATGTTTAATGTTAACTCGCCATAGCAAAAAGCAACACCACTAGGATCCTTGCTGTTAACTTGACGTCTCCTTTCAATTTCCGGTGAAAGATTTAATGCTTTTCTGTATTCTGAAGAAAACCAGTGCCCTGATCCTTAAACCCCATGGTCTTGCTGCCTCAGCCATAGACATTCCAGTCCAGATCACATGAACTTCCAAGTCCTTTTGACATTAATTCATATTCCTCAGCCTAGACCAATCATGCCCAGCTATTTTACTCCTGAGATTCCAACCATTTTAAAACTGCATTTCCTCTGCAGCAGTTTTACTTCACATTAATATGTCTTTTATGTCTCATTATTTGGCAGATGTTAATTCATACCCAGCCCTCCTGTGAAGCAGAGAAATTGCTATCATTAACCTCATTTCATGGAAAGAAGAGAGTGGAGAAATCAAGTGATTTGCTGATGGCAAAGAGGGAGAATCAGTATTAGAGTGGGGGTAGGAGCATCACAGGTCCTGTCTCTGAACCACCCCTCTCAGCATCCCAAGTGCAGCATCCTTTTTTGGGTAGCCAGCACAGAGACCTGCATCACACTTGGCTGATGTCTTCTATTCTGTGTTACCCCACATAATCTTTTTAATAAGTGCCAGGGATGCCCAGGCATTAGAACAACAAGGAAAGTCTGCCTTCCCTTCCTCTTCTATCTGGTAGACACCTGCCTTCAAACTTTCTGCATTCAATGCCCCTTTTCTTCAGCCTGAAGGTGATGCCATGTCCCTTTGCACTGAGAGCGTGCTCTGTCCATCTCCTGGGGCCAGACACTGGTCTTTGCAGTGGGATGGGTGTCTGTGGCATCACCACAGCACCCAGGGAATGCCCACAGGGCTCTGCCACATCCACGGGAGCACGCCGGTACAGACCCCATGCGGCACGCCAAGGTGAAAGGGTAATGTCATTCCCTGCCGCAATCACTGCCCTGACACACGCGGACGGTATCTCTGGTTTCCCAGAAGGCAGGGCTTTCTCAGCTGTTTTTATTTTTGCCGAGTGACAAATCTGACACACAGGAGTAGTTAGCTGGTTCCCAGCTGTCACAGGGCTGAGCCGCAGCGAACGTGCCGACAATACTTGACACGGGAACAAAACAAGCCCTCTCCTCAGCAATCACCGGCCATCCTTTTTTAATGCTACATGTCCTGGAAACTGGTATCTCAGCTGGCAGAAGCTTGGATTGCCAAAAACTACATCTCGGTTTGGGGAGGTGTCAGGAAAGATATTTTTGAAGTTCTGGACAAGCTCAGTCAGTGAAGTGCAATTACTATGAAAAACTGTTTGCAGAGAAGATTGATTTTGTTGCACACACAGGGGAGCTGCACTCCTCAAATACAGCCAAAAGATCAAGCAGAGCAGGCACAGCAGTAACAGGACACACTTTCCTGTTACTAATTCCTCAGCTATTTTTACTGAGACTTGAGAGAGGGGAAAGTTATCTGACCGCACGCTTAATTCACCCTTTCTTTTTCTCTCTCATTTTATTTTGGAAGGGATTTTGTTTCTCCATTGCATTTTTCTTGGTCTTTGGGGTATGTGTTTAGCTTTCCAAGAAGCGTGTCCATTGAAAGATTATTTTTTTTTTGTAACCTGAGATATGACTTTACCACCAAAAAACTCTTCTACCACAGAAATCATGTTAGTTGACTGATTGCTGAAGGCTGACCACAATTAATGAGACTTCGCCAGCATTTAGGACTCATGCATGACTAGGGCAAGGGGAAGTATTTAAGACATGAAGTGCTTTTTCCACATGAAGAGGTGAAAGTTAAAATAGCATTAATAAAAGCAGAAGTAGGTCGCGGCAGATTTCCATTCCCCAGACTATCAAGAAATCCAAAGATGTAAGTCATAATAGTTTGGTGTCATTTTCCAATGCTTTAATGTTTGTTAAACAATTTGCAGAAAACTGAGTAAGATTCCAAGGAGGAAAAAAAAAAAGGCGGCTTTTCTGATCATTCTTTGACTGCTTTAGTATGATTTGTTCGTGTCTGAAGAGCAGCAGTGAGCTGGACCACCAGCCCAGACTGTCCCCACTGCCATCTCCTGGCTGTCAGTGGTGGCACAGGGGTCCTGAGGAGCCAGCACACTGGAGACACACACCTGACAGTGCAGACAAGTCTTGTCCTGCTTGGAAACCCTGCTTCTTCCCTTCTGTCCACCTTTCCTGCAGTTGGTTGTGCCAGAAGACCCTAAAAGCTGGATGCGTGGCAGAGTTCAGGGTCCCATTTTATCAAACACAAATGATTATCACTGCCAGGTCTCCCTTCCTGGATAAGTGCCCAGCCACCAAACTGGGACAACCAGAATAGGGACTCCAGAGCTGGGTTTATAAAAGCAAGTGAGCTTTGGAACAAGTTTTTGTCCTTGCCACGGTCCCAGGCATGTGGTACCGTGCACATTCCTGTGCAAGATCCTTCATTTCTTACTCTTCCCCATGTCCCTCAGGGAGCAGAGGTGATGTATCACCTCCAGTGGGGATGCTCATGGGGCCATGAGTGCCTGCTCAGCCCCACCAGCTGATACATCTCTTCCTACTTAGGTCATCAGGGGGAAAAATGAGTTGATCAGTTCTCTATTCGACTGCAGAGTAACCAGTTTTCTTTCAGATGAGTTTTTCATTTCCACAAAGATATGAAGTAGAACAGTTTTCCAGAGGCAGACCTGTGTGTCAAACAGTCTTTCCGTGTGGGTGTCTGCTGGAGGCAAAGGCATTCTCCGAGGAGGGGAGGTACACAGGCCAAAATCCCCTCCGGCTCAGGAGGAGCTTTTCCCACCAAGGAGGAAGGTTTCCCCCTTGCTGGGCAAGTGATTTAATTGCACAGTGTCAGTAAAAGCGTAGCTGTGAGGATCACTCCAGTTCTGCCTGTGCACATCTGACATACCCTCTGAGAGCTTGCTGGACCAAGCCCCTCAGAAAACACCAGTGGGAAGAATCTCTTTTCTGTGCTATCCATATTACCAGCTTCCTAAACATACTGCCTCTTTCCAAAGCATGTGGCTTTCATGGGAAAACAGAGGAAACTGGGGGTTATTGGGAGCAACCAGAGAGGCACCTTCAACAACTAGAGCTTTTTGAGGTTGCTCCTGCAGTATTCCCTTAAGATGGAAGGTGACACGTGTAAGGGTGCCAGCCAGCTACGCTCCTGGCCCTTTAAGCCTTGATCTGAAATGTAATACTTCAGGAATATGATGGTTTAAACAATTTTAGTCAGTGAGTCAGTTCCGGATTATCAGCCTACAGCGGGAGGGTAGTGACTCTCCCTCATAAATTTGCAACCAACAAGCTCTTCCCTTTGATGAATGTTATTTTAAAGACTCGTCTCGCTTATTAGCTCCAAGTACACTGCCTATTAATCACTGCAAAGGAACAGTGCACCCTCCTCCTCTGACAGCTTTATTCCAGGGGTGACTGGTTCAGCGCCACCAGAAGAGACAAGAAGCAGGAGAAGGAAGCAGAAGAGATGTGGTCTCACCAGACATGTGGGGACATCGGTGCCGTTATGGGACAGTCACTTCACATAATGGATGGTAAGAAGCACACAAGTGCTTGCAAGACTTCCAGACCTAAAAATATTAGAAAACAGCTAAACCTATGCCTGTCTCCAAATTTTTGCCTGGCCTGGAAAAAAGGAGTGGGAAAGGTTCTGTGCCAATTTGTGAGCAGTTCAGAGCCTGGGTACAGTAGGCTTTGGTTGCCTCATCTGACAGCATCCTACCAGTTGCCACACACTAAGTTTTCATATGAGCTATTCTTATTCCCACTGACTGTTGTTACCTCACTGGTATTTAACTCTTCCACTACTTAAATGAGCTCCTCAGTTTGCCCATGAGCCTGTACCTCTATTGTTCTTCAGAAGCTGTGATTTACTGAGGAGGAACCTCCGTTAAACAGATCATGACAGCAGATAAAGCTACTAAGAAACAAGTTCCTTGCACATGGCTTTTATTGTGTATCTCAGTTTCTAGAAACCAAGAAAATCTGTGATTATCCCTTTAGAGGAGGGAGAAGTAAACTTGGTGATACCAGCGAAGAGCCTCTGGGTCTGACTGAGCAGAAAAAAAAAACATCCCAGGAGTATCAGCTCAGTGAATATTTATTCTAACTCGCAAGGCATCATGGAAGGGTGGTGACTGCTGCAACAGCCAAGACGTGATCCAATCTCTTAAGATCTCAGACTAAATTTATTTGTCGTCTAATTCCACTAGTTTCTGTGAAGATAGAAAAGGTCTGCCCTCCACATTTGGTATCTATGATGGGGATTATATTTCAAATGAGGCTTGCATAAATATGTAACATACATACACACATCCACATACATACATTTTCAAGAGTGAAGGGGGAAACGCTCTCTGACACTGTGGGACTAGGGACTGATGTTGCTTCATACTTGATCCAGAGCACAGGGAGGAATCACCCCTGATTTAAGAGGGCTCATGAAGCGATGTTTTTTGCCCGGTCTGGCAGACTCTTGGCCTTTTCAAGAACGACGCTGCCCAGATGCTCTGCTCCCCTTATGATGCGGTAGCAGAGGAATGCTGATGGCTTGTAGCTGATTGCGTGCTCACAGCATCATTTCTATTTATTCCTCACAGGCTTCGTGCCACCCTAGTGTTGGCTCGGCTCAGACAAGCTAAAGCATATGCTTATTTGGAGCATTCTTTTAAACTCAACTCTTCCTGGTGAAATCCATCTTTGTAGAAACCCCTTTTCCCACCATCCCAGGAGTCCCTCCAGATTTCTTGAACCCAGCCTTGTTTGGAGACTGGTGATTTGAGGAGCTAGGCAAGATTTAAGAGAGTCAGTCAGTGCTGGTCTTGCTCATTTTTTAAATTGTGGAGGCTAGAGGAGGGAGATGGGGGAAGCACCTGCCTGGCTGCACAGGCAGCAGCAGAGGAAGTGATTTTCTGGGGAAAGAGAACTGCTGAGCAGGAACAAGGTCCATCTGAAGCAGGGGGAAGAGTTTCTTTCATCACATATTTGATAACTTAATAAGGAAACCTTTAAACTAAGATTAATGAGGTTGATGGCATGAGCCTACAGGTGGGTCCAAACCACAGACACCTGGATGGAAGCCTAAGCACAGATACTCAGCAGTGGGGACAAGTAAAATAATGGCACATTTTTGTTCACCCTCTTTGATGTCTGTGTCCTAATGAAAGAAATACACAAGTAAGCTCCTTGCCAAGAACAGCAGAAGATTCCTACACAAAAAATTTTGAAGCAGAAAGTGAGTTGTCTGCAATAGGAAAATATAAAATAGGATATTTTCTTTTTCTGAAGTTGCTGTTGGAAATTATTTTTCTCCTAAGACTTTTTTTTTCACTTTAAGATTAATAGTCCTAGCTTGTATTTTAAGTTTAAAAATTTTGATTTTTCCATGGCAATTGACAACTCCTTTTGCTGGCTAGATCTCCTGTGAGACTAGTCTTTTCCATAAGATATTCTGAAAGTCTCGTGCGACTGACAGCTGTCACACTGGCTTCACTTACTCATTCCCTTTATCTCCTTCCTTAACTCGCTGCATCTCCAAATTATGCCATGGGGGTTTTGAGAAGTTGGACAAAAGCCCCCAGCAGAGGAACAGCAGAAACCCCTGGGATCCCTTCTTTTGCCCCGTGCAGTGATTACAGATCATGGTCTTCACCCTTAATGACTGATGCGGAAGCCACCAGGTCCTCAAGCAGCACGGATGGGTCTAGTGACACTTATGCAAAGGTACCAGCTGGTAGCAGGATAGGGTACCATGTCCAGCACGTGCAGTGAGGTGGATTCCACACCAAGTGCCAATTTTCTGCAGTGTGGAAAGCACTGGTGAAGCTTTGTGAACCTGGGAGCCCCCCAGATCACCCTCACGCCAATCTCCCTCTGCCATGCCCTCCTGGACCAAGCCCTAGCAGGTTATTATACTCTAATCTCCAAGCCAAAATATGAAAGTAATAATCTACTAAAGGGGAGACTGAAAGGCTTTCCTTTAAAACCAGTGACTTTGTGGGCTTTTTTCTGTTGTTGTGGGTTCTCTTGGTTTTAAGGCAGGGAAAAAAGTCACAAAAAAAATTTTATAGTTAGGATTTTTCTTTACCCAGAGGCAGAAGTTTATATTTTTCACTTAATATTTCTAGAAAGAGTAGAAACAGTTGCTTGAGAAAACTGCATGTTTTCAGAAAAAGAAGAAAACTTTCCTAGTTCAGATTTGAAGTGATTTATGCTTTCTTTAAACACACATGCCAAAGTTTAACTTTTTTTTCTTTTTTTAAAAAACTTTTTCATACAGGGAACAAAAATAGAGATTTTTATTTTGCATTTTAAATGCTGTATTTTAAAGTGTCCAGCTCACTGCAGGGCAAGACACACCAGCTGGACATTAGCAACAGCCCCAGGGGAAGAGTGACCAGGAGGATGGTGGCATCCACATCAGCAGAAGTCAGAGCAGAGCAAAACACTGAGGTCAGGATTGTTCCTCTGCTCCCCAGAGCTGCCCAGACCCCTAAGGAGGGTAAAACTTTATGACTTTTTGGCTGCACAACATGGATAACAACACCCCAGCAAGCACAAAGGACCTCAGACAAGCAGCAGGTACGAAGAGCCCAACACAAACTTGATGGAACTTTATGGGGAAAGAGGAATCTCCTGAGTGGAAAGGCCAAATGGACACCAGGGGTGTTTGTCTCTTCAGGTAGACCCAAAGGCACCGTGGTAATGAGGACAAGAAGTATTTTACTAGACAGACATTTGTTATCATAGGAAAGAACAAGGTGATGCAGTTCATCTAAAAATCTCAGACCACAAAGAAAATTGAACCGACATTTACACACACACACTCTAATTAGTAGGGACATTAGCACATCGTATAAGTTTCCTAGATTGAAAATATCACAAACTGCATGTTGCTAGGTACCTCGCTTTGGGAGCTACTGCCTGAAAGCCCAGTCAGTTTCAGCAAATTAAAGAAAGGCAAAATCTTATTTAATCACAGCGATGACTGAGTTCACGATCAGGATCCAAAATAGCAAAGGCTAAAATACAGAATGAAAAAAAAATCTTCTAGGAGAGAAGAGACATTCTGGGACAAGATTTAAGTAGGTTTTTTCTGCTCAAAAGAAGAAACCACAACTGAAGCAAAATTATTGTGTCAACTTTCAGCCCGAGCAGCGAGCCCCAGGGCGGAAGCCAGCTCTTCGCAGCAGAGAGAGCAAGAAACCCAAGAACACTTCTAATCCCAAGAAGAGGCCCCCAACTCACACCTGAAACCTGTTCTGGAGACACAAGGGAAGGCAAACAGTCCTCAAATTTCTGTTACCCATTTGTATCTGGACTCACACCTCACAGAGTCTGTCTCTCTCTGTAACAAGGATGTCTCCCCAAAATACCTTTGGTACATATCCTGACAAGACACAGAGACATCTGGTTTAATATCTGTTCTCTTAAGTTTTCTAAAACAATCTCATCATTACCTGACATCTTGCAGGGCAGGAGACCAACTCAGAAAATCCGAGAAAAGGCATAAAAAGATGCCAGAACAGAATAAGCCCCTTGGTAGCCGTGACCTCACCTGTCTCTGAGATGCCATGGATCCAGCTGTCTGCCAGGAGGAGAGCATGATACTGAGGAATGGGAGCCAGAGGAACTGTGTGGAGCAGGCTCTTAGAAATAAGCTCTGGGTGATAAGGTGATGAGCTGCAGCTGGCTCGGGGACACACTCAGCTGACACCTGGAGGTGGTCACCACCATCACACCTGGCAGGGGTGTTGTCTTCAATAAGCTTTGGTGCCCTTTCTCACATTACTCAACAGCATCCACGACCTACTGTAGCATCCCTGTCAGCATTTTGTAACCTAAATGCACATTAATACTTTGAAAAAGAAAAAAACACAACAAAACTTGATTTTTTAAAACAGTGGGCCCTAATTAGCCATCTCATTGTCACCTGTCCTGACAGTAACATACTGTGCTTTCCCCAGGCCATATACACAGTTAAGGCTGCTAAACCCCAAGAAGGGTTTCTATGCATTTTAGCAACATATAGGGTCCTCCCATCAGCTTCATCTCACACAAGATAAAGATCTTTTGGCATGACTTCTCACCAGAAGTCCATTTTAACTCTGGAGCGTGTTGGAGAGAGGAACAATTCCGGGGTTTGGGCAAAGTTGTTCTTTCCTGCAAAGCCCTGGCTTTAGCCTCCAAGCCCTGAAGCATCTCTCCAAACACAAGGAGCACAGCCCGGGTAAGCGGCTGTGAGTAATCTTGTTTGGCTGATATTTTTCTGAATTTATCAACTTGTAACTTTTTGATGACCTTCCTGGGTAAGTACAAACATTGTAAATTATATATAAGTCTTGAAAGCAGGAGCTGACGACGTGCGCTAAAGCAGCTGTCAAGAGTGTCATTCCAACTTGAGATGATGGCAGACTCTAAGCATTTTTAATAATGCTTCTGATTGTTTTTTCTATCTAAAAGAAAAAAAAAAGAAGAAATACATAATGAGAATTGTGTTCTTGGCTTTTACAACACACTTTAGCTGAAAGCTTTGTGGCTTTTCATACAAAACAAAATGAAGAAACCTTTTTCCCGCTTGTGTTCGTGTAACAAGAAGGAAGTGCTCTCCCAAAAGATGAACAGAAAGACCTGATCCCACAGCTGGAAACTCAAGCAATACCCTGGAGGCACACAAAATAGGGTAATATGCTGTAGGTAATGACACAGCCAATAATCTTTAGCCCATGACCATGGGCTGGCATTCAGTATGTGACGTTCTGCAAGATTGGGTTTATCCCAAGATTGGGATTATCCCCTGTAGGGGTCTCAGTCTGAGCCATTCGAGGGGCAGAGGTGGAACTGGTGTGTTGGAGCAGGAGCTGACAGGCAGGATGGCTGGGGACCTGGACCAGGCTCCTCTGCTGCACGCCAGGCTTGGCTGCATCTCCAGAAAACCTCCCCGTGACCTGTGTTTAGCTGTGGTACCACAGGCTACAGCAAAGGCTCTATTAACTCAGCAACAAAGGAAATGTTCTGTTTCTTTCCCAAAAGCTGTGGAAACAAGTAACAATCTATAGTGATTTATTTATGGTCTGATTCTGCCACCTTTACTTACTCTTCGAGCCTTGCCTTGCTCCCCGTACAGGGCTCTTGCGTAGAGGTACTCACTCCCTGGGAGTTGAATCTTTCACTAAACACAGCAGGAGCTTTTCGGTAGAAGAAAGAGGAGAAAGAAAAGTTAATGCCACGTAATAGCAGTATTCATCACTTAAGGCATTCACAGAACTTTTGCAAACATTAAGTAACTGCTCACAATATTGTAGGTGAGTAGGTGTTAGCGAGGTGCGAGTTTGAGCTCTACCCTCCTCCTCCAGAAAAGCTTTGCCAAGACATTAATCCGAAAGAGACGCCTGAAGTTTGTCTTCAGCTTCCAGATGCTAAAACAAGGGTGAGAAAAATGGGATTTTGATTGATATGATAAGGGAAACAGCCAGGTGAGGCAGCCAGGGAAGTTTTAGTGTGGGAGCCAGCGCCGTTTCTTTTGCAGAGTGCCACAGGCTGGCACACGGGGACAGACGAGCCCAACAGCAGCTGGACCCCATCCTTCCCAATAGCCTGTGTATGGCTGTAGAATCAGAGAATCATAGACTGGTTTGGGTTGGAAGGGACCTTAAAGATCCAAGCCCCATCCAGCCAGGGATGGGGCAGCCACAGCTTCTCTGGGCAACCTGTTCCAGTGCCTCACCACCCTCACAGGAAAGAATTCCTTCCTAATACCTCATCTAAATCTCCCCTTTTTCAATTTAAAACCATTAACCCTCATTCTATCACTACGCTAAAGAAAAGCAAATCTGTCGGAGGTGCCAAAATCCCCCCATGGATTTCAGACGCGACCCGTTCCTTCCTAATATTTCATCTAAATCTCCCCTTTTTCAGTTTAAAACCATTAACCCTAATCCTATCACTACGCTAAAGAAAAGCAAGTCTGTCAGAGGTGCCAAAAATCCCCCCATGGATTTCAGACGCGACCCCCAGCTGGTTTTCTGTCGGACTTGTTCCAGTGAGGTGAGAAGTTTTCCTCTGGAGTTTTTGGAGTCTGTGTGGGGTGCCTCACTAAAACCGCTGTGGGCCCCTGGGGCGAGGGTGGTTGCTCCAGATCAGGCTGACCCCACCACAACCATGGTCTCGCTGCCAGCTGCCTTTGTGCAGCAAAGTCTTGTGGGCAAGTCTCACTGCCTTCATTTTTCCATCTCATCACAAGTGTTAGCAGTGTGACTCAGCCACCCCAAGTGCCGGGAGAAAAGCTGGAACAAGGCACACAAGCCTCTTTCTCCTGCGGTCCCATACAGCCACAAGCCCTTTCTCTTCATTCTCATCCTCCCGAATTAATCCAAACTCTCTATCACAGCATCACCCGTTCACTCCTATGACAAAGAGGAATGTTATTCCTCTTTTTTATTCCTCCATAGACTTTTTGAAGTTGCCACTTTTTTACATTTTTCTCACAAGACTGAGCCAACACCTCCTTTTCTCATACTTAACATCTTTTTCTTCTGCCAGCTGATGGAAATAAACCTTGCAAACATTGCGCTTTCCATATAAAAAAGTACCGAGTCTTGTGATTTTGAGACTAATGTAGAGGACTCAGGAGAAGAGGGGATAGAAGACAGACAATCAGGAGAAAGAATGGAAAAAAAAACCTGGCATGTTGTTCAAAACATCCTTTAGAGCAGTGATGAAACTCTGGGGGACACGTTAACGACAGGGTAAAATATCTGTGGGATTCATCTGTTTGTTTTAACTTCCCCAGGGCAAGTGTTTTCCAATCGTGGGCTTTTGTGTATATTTCAGTGCAATATTATTGCTAACAAATCATAAGCCGGAAAGGAGAGACGTTATGTCAGAGGACAAAAACTGAGACCGTCAACATTTGGTTCAACTTCACCAGAAATTTGTCACCTACCTCGTCTTTTTTGGAAGAGCCCAGAGTTTTTAAGTTCAGTGGTATTTAGCTACTCTGTGCTTTGGCTGACCATTGCCATTTAGCCATCGAGACCTATTTTTAGTCCTATGAATAGCTAAGAACTTTTGGAGTGGATCCTGAAATGTCCTGAGACTCAACAAGAATGTGATAGTGGCACTCGGCGGAGCTCACTTGCAAGTGCTTTATTTGTTCATTCTCACAGGGCCTTTTTATCCCCGTGTTTGTAGTGAGTCACATTTCCTCTGCCCACGGCTTCCTTGTAAAAAATGTAGTATAATAATGAGGTACTCTTTTGCTAACTTAGTATTCAGCATAGGTCCAGGAAGTTAAGCTTTCCTATTGATTGTTTTCTATGCTTGTGAGTACAAAAGCCTCTGCCAAAGTCCCCTCTGCCAGGCTGGCTGGTTAAGATCTGTCAGTGGAGTGGTTTGAAGATAATTGCTCCGCTTCCTTTGCCGATCTGTGCTATCGCTTCTGGGAACTCAGGGCTCAGTGTAGTTATCCAGCTGGGCTGCATTAAGAACTCGAGGTCAGGTTACCTTATCTTATTTATTTTAATGTGTTCTTTTAACCCAGATACAGAACTCCTCGGATGTATGGTCTGTCTGAGGACCAAGGGATCTCTGCCAAGGCAGTAGGCAAAGCTCCAGAGTTACAGTACTGGCATTAGCAAGGAGAGATTTAAACCCAGGAACATCCCTGGTTGGTTGATTTATCAGGACCTTGGTTTTCTTGAATTGCAGGTGAACTTCCAGGGATGTGCACACACACACACACAAATAATCTTTTATGATAGATTGATAATCTCATCTCCTGTTGTAGATAACTAAAATGCCCCAAGTAGGTGCCCAAGTTTGTATTGTACTTCTCAGGTCTTGAATTACACCTTGATATGATTTTTCAAATTCTCTGAGACATCCCTCTTCACCATACCGCTATAGCACTACTGAAAACCCGCAGTTTAATAAGAGGGCTGTGTGTATGACGGCCTTCATCCTACTTTCCATTGCCAAAGCAGCTTGAAAATAATAAAGTTGCCCATCTCAGGTCACAATCTGGAGGACAGGCTTGTTTCCAGTGGATGACATCGCTTGCTGGCTATCTCTGCCCTCGTGCCAGACACCTTGAAGGAAGACAGCAATGGGAGCCCTTCTCCCTGCTGGGAGTAGCACCAGGTGATAGAATCATAGAATGGTTTAGGTTGGAAGGGACCTAAAAGATCATCCAGTTCCAAGAGTCTTCTCTTCTCCAAGCTGAGCAACCCCAGCTCTCTCAGTCTGGAGAGAGCCTCTCACCTCCCCACCACCCTCACAGTAAAGAACTTATTCCTAATCTCCAATCTAAATCTATTCTTCTCCAGTTTAAAGCCATTGCCCCTCGTCCTGTCACTGCAGGCCTTTGTAAACAGACTCTCCCCTTCTCTCCTGTAGCCCCCCTCAGGTACTGAAGGCTGCTGTTAGGTCTCCCTGGAACCTCCTCTTCTCCAGGCTGAACAACCCCAGCTCCCTCAGCCTGTCCTCGTAGCAGAGGTGCTCCAACCCCCTGATCATTTTGGTGGCCCTGCTCTGGACCTGCTCCATCAGGTCCATGTCCTTCCTATATCGAGGGCTCCAGACCTGCACACAATACTCCAGGTGAGGTCTCACCAGAGCAGAGTAAAGTGGCAGAATCCCCTCTCTGGACCTGCTGGCAATGCTTCTTTTGATGCAGCCCAGGATGTGGTTGGCCTTCTGGGCTGCAAGTGCCCACTGCCTGCTCATGTCCAGCTTCTCATCCACCAGCACCCCCGAGTCCCTTTTCTTGGGGCTGCTTTCTAATACCTCATCCCCCAGTCTGTGTTGAGAGCCAGGATTGTTCCAGCCCAGGTGCAGAACCCTGCACTTGCTCTTGTTGAACCTCATGAGGTTCACCTGGGCCCACCTCTCCAGCCTGTCCAGGTCCCTCTGAATGACATCCCATCCCTCTGGTGTATCAACAACACCACCCAGCTGGGGTCATCTGCAAACTTGCTGATGGTGCTCTCAAGCCCTCTGTCTGTATCATTGATAAAAATGTTAAACAGCATCGGTCCCAGCACGGACCCCTGAGGGACACCACTTGTCACCACTCTCCACCTGGACCCCGAGCCATTGAGTACCACCCTCTGGATGCCAGAGTCCCTTTTCTTGGGGCTGCTTTCTAATACCTCATCCCCCAGTCTGTGTTGAGAGCCAGGATTGTTCCAGCCCAGGTGCAGAACCCTGCACTTGCTCTTGTTGAACCTCATGAGGTTCACCTGGGCCCACCTCTCCAGCCTGTCCAGGTCCCTCTGAATGACATCCCATCCCTCTGGTGTATCAACAACACCACCCAGCTGGGGTCATCTGCAAACTTGCTGATGGTGCTCTCAAGCCCTCTGTCTGTATCATTGATAAAAATGTTAAACAGCATCGGTCCCAGCACGGACCCCTGAGGGACACCACTTGTCACCACTCTCCACCTGGACCCCGAGCCATTGAGTACCACCCTCTGGATGCCACCATCCAGCCAACTCCTTTGATCGGTAGCTCCCCCACCGGCGGCCCCTTCGGGTTCCCGTTTTTGGGGGGTGGGTGGGCAGGGGGTACGAGTGTGAGTGCGGGGGATGCGGGGCAGGGCGGAGGATGGGCGGAAGAGCGGGGCGGGGGGGGACACACCCGCTCCCCCCGCAGCACCCCCCCGCCTCCGCGCCCGCGGTGCCGCAGCGCCCCCTGGCGCCTCCCGCGGGAAGGGACGGGGCGAGGGGGGTTCGGCGCCCACCTCTTTGCGCGGTATTTTGGGAAACATAGAAGCGTCTACTCAGTGGTTCGCTGGGGATGGAGTCAGTAATCCCCGCTCCTCGCGTTTTTGTGGGTATATTTTCACTTAATCTCCTCTCTTGAAAAAGAAGTGGCCACCAGTAACACGTGCTGACGGAAGAAAATAGGGTCGGTTTAAGTGCAGCCATTGCCACAACACACCTTTCAAAGCAACTCACCAGGACACGGACCCATAGCTTAAATTTAAACCTATAGCTTAATTTTATTCTGTGGTGGGATCAGAGATGATGTTAAACTTGCTGATAAAATTACCAGAAATCTGCTCCTCATACTGTGGAAATCCAGGCAAGCTATTTTTCCCTTGATGTATCTATTCTTTACCTGAGGAAACTCTTCTCATCCAACCTCCTTGTTTCTTCTTGCCAGCCATCCCAGTGCCCCCTGGCTCTGCTGGCCATGAGCTGCAGCCAGGGTTCCTCCTGGCAATGCCGGTGGCCAGCAAGGTAGGAGTTGGAGCCTTCAAGTTATTGCAGTGCTTATACCATGTGCATTATGAACCCCACCAGCTCTGGGATGATGGTGAAGCCACCCACCCACCCACCTTTTCGGTATCTGTGGGGAAAAAGCAAATGTTGATGATTGGGTCCTCACCTCCCTGTCACTGAGAGCACCTGCAGCAAAGCTGGAGGTGCAAATATTATTCCAGACCTTGCTCTTCTGTGTAAAAAGCATCTTTCTTCCTAGTCTGTGAGTGGTTGTGGCTCAGTGTCTGCAGCTGCAGGGAGGTGGGATAGGTGGAGGTTGTGAAATCCGCCCCCCAGCCAGGAGAAGACCAGCCAAGACCTCGTCAACGCAGGGAGCACAGGTGGGGACCACAACGCCCTGTCCTGCAGGAATCACTCGCACCATGAAGACTTCCTGCAGGACACCAATTTTCTTTGTTTCTGGAAGAGCAGCAAATGGCATTTACTACACAAGGCTTGAATCCGAGCAGGAAACTACAGGAATAACAAGAATCTTGGATGCTTTTTCATTAACAGTGAGTTCTCAAAGCCACTTTGATCTGATCCTCAGAGCATTTTTCCTGCCCTCTGGACTTCATGCACTTTAAATACAAGTATGATTTCATGGAACAACATTTTTATTACCTCCTTGTCTTGGACCCTTTTTTGCTTTTTCTCATTGCCACACTGCTCAGACACACTCAACCCAACAGCGGGTGGGTGCCACGCGTGAAGCTGGACATGGAGAGGGACCCACGCTCTCCCCTGCTGAGTCATTCACAGCCCCGGGATGCTCCAGGGATTTTTCTCCACCCTATAAACAAATAAAACTCAATTTGGACCGAGTTGAAAAGTAAAAATGTAGCACAAACATTTGTCTGAAGTAGGGCATAATGGAAAAAGAAGAAAGCAGCGTCTTTCTCTCTCAACATGCTACAAGAAAGCTTTATTAAGATGGGTCTTTAGTAAGAGTACAGGAGTACACTCCAGTAAATATACAGGAGTGTTACTGGGAACATCCTGAAACTCATTATTCTGTTTAACAATGTTGGCAGTTGTGCTTCTTCATGGCTCTGATTCAGAGCCAGTTATTAATTATTAGTACCTCGGGTCTGGGTTTCATGGAAGCTTTCATGTAGATGAGACCTGCTATATTTTCATGCTTATGTAACGTAGAACTTCCTTGGGGAAATAACGTGCTAAGTGAGCTTTGGAGCAGCAAGGCAAAACCTGCAGAAGTTACTTCCAAGTTACTGCAGGTGGGTCAGTAACGTTTGAGTTGGCAGTGATGGAGGCCATCAGTTTTCTCACCTGAAAAGTCTGTTCCATACCTCATTGACATATTCTGGAAAAAAGCAAAGCAAAAGACAAGAGAAATAAACCCCTGCATTTTAGCAAATAAACAGAGGTGCCCGCTGAAGTGCAGTGAAAGAAGTGAAATAAACGAGCAGTGTTGGTAATGCTAATCTTACAAAGAATTACAAGACCTTCAACAATGCCAGGACCTCAGTGGGACACATTCCAGCCAAAAAATAGTCTCCGAACTTCCGGGCCTTTGGATTTACTGTGGGTGAGAGACGAGACATAACGGAGCACGTGTTGCGTGCCACCCTCCGGGTCCTCAGACCTCTCACGAGCTCAGTACCCCCCCTTGGCTCCCCATCACACTTCTCCTCACAGTGTCCCCGTTTTTGAAGACACGCTTTCACATCTTTCTTTGTGGTGTTACACCCAGGAACAGCACCTTGCCAATAAACAGCCTGGGGGTTTTTAATTAATCAGTGGGACAGCTTTACACCAGGTTTCTAGGAGATGAATGTCAATACAAATCCCATTTACTCTTGCCCACTTCTTGTCAGGACAATGTTAAAAAATGAAAATTAATTAGGAACAGTTTAAGGTTCAGTGCAGATGCCACAGATGAGAGTTTTCCACTTGATAAAGCTGAGAATTTTGTTCTCCTAGGCAAAAAATAAAATTACTTCCCATTTTGCCATGTAAAATATCAGGTGACTCTTCCTCACCTTATCAGACACTAATCTCTGCACAAATAGAGACACCATGAGAGTTAAAGCACTCCTTGTAAAGAAAAAAATCATCAACATGGAGCAATTCTTGAATCTGAGTCAGTGACCAAAAAATTCAAAAAATGGACAAAGTCCACAGTAGAACTAAAGTTGCTATTGGTTTTCCCAGCTTAATAATTACACAATTAGCTAATAATTATTCTACTGGCAAGCTTGTCTCCTGCACGACTAACACTGAATTATTTAGTAATAGAAACAATCTAAATGGAGTCTAAATTTAGGTTACCAGTCTGACATGTTTAGAGTACTGTGCTTAGGAGAGCCTTACCAGCAAATCTTCAGATTTCTCCTTACCACAGTTAAAGGCAAAATGAGAAGGTCCCTCTATGGATGGATAAATTTCCCTGTTTCTCTCACTTACGTATATCTCTCTCTTTCTACATCAGAATAAAGTCTTGATTAGGAGAGCGCCATACTGCTTTGCACTTTGATGGTACTGTGAAGCGAACCCAATTAACAGGTGGGATTCTAATAGCTCAGGATGTGACTAATAATCCCCTGTGGTCTGTGGTGTGGTGGTCCTGCACCAGGAGAATGTAAGGACACTTATTCCACCTTTCCCTCTGATGCTGGGGACAAGTTCACAGAGCAAACACAACGTCTCCCGTGCCGGACCCTCCAGGCAGCACTGTCTGAAATCAGTGAGGGCTTCTCCATTGAATTTCAGGACCTTTGACTCAGGTTATGGAGGAGAGAAAAGAAACAGCTTTCGTTGCTTTTAGCTTTTACTAGAGGAGGGAAAAACATCCATGGGAAGCAGTGTCATTTTAAGACCTTTGATATTTTGTTTTTCCCGTCTTTTAGGAAGACATAAGGTTGTTTCCCCAGCACTATGTGGTATGGCACAGATTATTTGCACACAAAAAAGACAGTTCCATGTGAAAATAAGTTATTTAGTGCCAAGCTTGCTTTACCTGCATTACTCAGGATGACAGGTGTTTCTGTCATGCCACATGACAATATTGTTCTTCACGGAGCTCTGCTCTTAAGAGCACACCTTTTTTTTTTTCCCTAGTGGAAAAAAAAATCATTTTCATGGAACCCCTTTTACAGAGGTCTTGCTCTGGTTTCACAGCCCATTTCACACCATCATATGCTATTAAACCTCTGTCAGATGCTATAAAATATTGAGCCACAACCCAGGCCATGCAGGTCAGTATCCAAATGGGAGCCATTACTTTCAGTGTAAAACAAAGTCATTTACTTCTTTCCCTGCTGCACCGCCTTAGATGGAGTGATGTAGAGGGGAGATGTTGGAAATCTGGTTTCCTTGCTCACTGCCAGCCCTGGCTGAAGGTGTGGGACAGGCAGGACACCGGGACTGGGTGCTCTGACTGCTCTCCTGCTCAGCTCCTTGCATGGGTGGCATCCCCTGTGCTGGGGCACATGGGGCAGAGGGTCTCCTTGGGACCTTCCTATGTTTGTGCTGCATTAACTCTTCCTAAAAGGGTTTTTTTTCACCAAGGTCATACAGAAAGGGACTGATCTTTATTCTGCCTGACCCACCTTCTAGTACAAACAAAATGCTGTGATGCTGTGGGGTACTCAGCCTCATCGCTCGGTGTCTATATTCATGTCACTGTATTCAGTGACTTAAAATATTTACACACCTCAGAGCCCTCTCAAGAAAGGGCACCTTCTGACCCTTCTGGAGCTGCGTGAAGCTGATCAGAGCTGGTTAAATGATTCACTATTCATTATTCTGCTTGTAAACTTTCTTCAAAAGGAGAGGTGTAAGAAACAGCTCTTCAGAGATGACAATAAAATGTTTTCTTTTAGTATAGTTGTCTTTTAACACTTTGAATACCACAGAGCTATTTTAATGTAGATGCAGGGCACTCTATATATGGCATATTGCCTTTTTTCAGGAGGTGTGGAGCTAGGATTTGATGTAGCATCTTTGGTAACCAGGTTCCCTGCCTGAGGCTTTGGGGTTGTACTTCCAGCTTTGCTCAAAGAGACCTGGTCTTGCACAATCCCACTGCATGTGTTGTTACCAAGCAGTTCCTCCCAAATAAAAAATATGACTTCATTAACCAGTTTCAAAGAAGGGTGGCAGAGATATAGCAGCCTCAGTGGTGCACCTTTCCTACCCTATTTGCTTGGTGGAAGGTGATGGAGAGAGCGAGGTCCCCACTGAGGGGAAGGAGACCCACGAGATAGCTGAGGATCCTGGGAGGAGCACTTGGGAGAAATGCACAGGAATTTGAGCTGTGCTTCCACTCATGGTAGTGCTTACTGGAAAATAAGAGTTTAATTTGAGTTAGACGTGCCCATGCTGCTGGCTGGATTGAGGCACCCAGGTGAGGAGAAGTGCTGCCGAGATCAACTGTTTGCTGCAAAGAGCTGCGATGAAAGGCATGGAAGCCTGAGGGCATTTACAGCCAGCACACGTCCCTGGCTGACTCCTCAACTGGGTGATCATAGCTCTGCGTTTCACAAAAGGGCTTTTCACTCTGAAAGATGTCAAAACACATGCGGACATAAGTATTGGTGGTAGTTTTGAGACTGTCAGGAGCAGCAGTCTGCTTTCCTGCTAATCCTCAGGTACGTAACCAAGAGGGGATACCTCCAATCCAAAATTTTAAAGTTAATTCTGGTTTTTTTTCCAATAAATTCCACAGGAGAGAGAGGGTCCTAAAGGAGGTATTTTATTTGGCTGTTATCAGCTCCACAAAAAACATCGGTGAATCGAATCTTGTTGTATTACAACCATATGGAAATTTTGACAGAGCTCATGTTAAAGCAAGAGCCCCCAGCAGAAGGCTGCATATAATGATGGCGAAGTTTGCCAGACTTCTACAAAAATGTAAGCTTTTGACAATGGCCTCAAGGAAATAATATTTTTTAAAGGAAGCTCAACACTGCCTAACTGCAGATTCTAACCCAAGCAAGGATGTGCAGTTAGGAAGCCAATGTCAGATTTCTGTCTGGGAGCAAACTGTCCCTTAGAGACCCCTTTCCAGGTGAGGGACATCTCTGCACACCCTCTGCTGTCACACAGGCTGACTCTGGCTTTCACCTGGGTGTACACCGTGGATCCCTCTGTGCAAAGGCTGAAGGAAGCCTGACCCAGCTTGATGTCCTACTAAAAAGACGAGTAGCAAGAACAGACTCTGTCTGGTTTATTTGTTCTGGAGTAAAGAGTTCTCTGGGAGTCCATTGGGATTTCCATGCGAACTGCATTATTTAGTTTCATTGATCTTTTTCCAATGTAAAAAGAGTATTTGAATGAGAAGACGTTTCATTAAATTATTCACCTTAACAATGTTGTATTTGGGTTTGTGGTTTGTTTGTTTGTCTGTTTTTTAACAAGAGACATCTTGTTTATAGAGACCCTCCAGACAGTTACATTACAGAAATGCCATTTGCAGTGTTATGAATTCCAAATTTTCCACACAGTGAAAAAATCAACTTAGTAGTAATATCAGGTTTATGCTGTTACTTACTTGTAACATAAAATGAAAGACTCAGACGTCTGCCTCCACTGAGCCAGCCCCATTCAGATCTCCATTTACACTTCTTCATTAGCGTAGACAAAATGAAGGCTCACATGATAAAGCCCGCAGGAGAAAGTCTGTTAAAAAAACACATTTCTTGTCAGTGAATTGGAGGAGACATCTGAGTCTTGGGTGCTTGTTCTCTCAAGTGATTTTTTCTAATTCAGTTTCCTCCCCTAAGCTCATCCTTCTGCAGAGTAATTCTGAATACACGCAGTAGGGACAAGTAATCACCTTTTGTAGGAGGGGACCATTTACTTGCAGCACAAGCCTTGGAAATGCCAGGGTGTTTCACAGTATTTCAAGCCATGTGAGGTCTCTGTTCCTTGTCTGATGCTCTTCTGTCCTCTCCCCTTCCCAAAATTATCTTAGGAAGAGGCAAGATTTGTGTTACGCTTCTCTTTCCTCACCTTCACAGTTTCTTTTTTAGATGCAAATACATTCTCAGGTCACACAGTAACATTCTTGTACCTATCCAAGCATCTTATTTTCCAAATTGAAATAGTCTTTCGCTCAGATTTGCAACTGCAGCAAACTGCTAGTCTTCAGTGGAGATGCCAAGCTGTAGAAGCGTAATTAGTATTATTTTGCACAGAAAGGATGAAAGTAATTTTCCTTTCACTGTCTTTTGAGACTAAATCCTTCGCAATCACGAAGGCCAAGCCAGCCTGAATGGACACAAATAAGGAAACCGAGTATTTTTTTCTGAGGAAGAGAAAAATGCAGTTTTGGGGAATTTTCACAGTTTGGAGCTGGCCACATGCTCCCACCTGGTATTTCTCACTGGGGATCCAAATCCAGCTCTGAAATGCCAGGGCTGGCTCCCACTGTGACCAGTCAGACCAGCAGCTGCCTGCCCCGGCTGTCCGGTGCGCCCGCTTGCCCACACGCCGAGGAATCTCAGCTATTCCATTACGTATCGGAGCCAGAGCTCCCAACGGGATAAACGCTGCTGAAAGCCCTCCATCACCACCCAGAGCAGCAGGAATGCAAGTATCAGTATTTGAGGCAATCGCTGTGGCACATTATCAGATGCTCAGATTTATTGAGCGGGGGAAGTGTATAAAGGTTTACAAATGAACTCTTTTATCTACTGCCAACTTTTCCCTCCCCCCGCCCGCCTCCTGCCTTTTGGTTTTAAAAAAGGGCAGATCTGTTGCTAACACCTGGAGTCAGAATGCAGGTTCCACCTGGGGCAAAGCAGGGTGCCCTGTTTGGCAGCTGCCAAGCAGTTATCACTGCTGCCCAGCGGGTTGACTCCAGGACAGACAGATAGACAGACTGGCACGCCACAAAAGGACACAGTTCTTGAGGGCTGGTAAAAAAGTAAAATATTACTGGAACTGAAAAAAATGCAGACCTTACTCTAAAGAAATCTCAATGAACAGTGTTAAAATATGGCAATATATGGTTTTCTTAGGAAATATAATGATGTGAGATGTTCTTGAGGGAAAGCCTAGGGACTATAGCAAAGCCCTGCATATACATATATCAGCAGAACAGGTACCTACTGGCCAGCACCCCTCTCCAGATACATCCTGGCAAGACAATTCAGACTTTACCACCTCTGGGTGCTTGCATACTGGTTTTATTCTTAACTACAACATTTTTCACAAAATAGGTAAAGAGCTATATTTGTGCAGTTTATTTGTGCGGACCTTACAGCACTTAGGTGAGTCTGGAACCCACTCTTCCCCACCCACAGAGTGATACCCCTCCCATTTACTCACCTCCAGTGCTCCCAGTGCTAGAGAAACTGGTCACATCCCAGTTCCTATCGCTGGGCTGGCAACTGACCACCCCTAATTTGGAAGGTCAGGTAGGGACATTGGTGTCTGAAGTCCACAGTCCCTGAGGGCTTCCTCCAAACGTACCCAACATTGGGCTGGCATCCAGCCTGGGGAGCTGCCCTCAGGTCAACAGCTTAACTTGCTGGGACCAGTGGACATGACTGCCAAGCTATTAGACTCAAACTGGTGTCTCCACTGGTACAAGCTCCGTAAAATGATTTTGACTGTCAACATAGAATTGTAGAGTCATTCAGGTTAGAAAAAATCCTTGAGATCATTGAGTCCAACCACCAACCCTACTCTATGAAGTTCTCCCCCTACACCATATCCCCCAACACCACATCTAAACACCACATCTGACCTCCAATTTAGTATAGAATAGATAATAGAAATCCATCAAAAAAGCAACATAGTAGAAAGTGCAAAAATAAAAAATTCCTCTGGAATCATTTCTATTTATTGGGTGGCTGGTGGTGTTTTGTGAGTGGGCATTAGTTTAGTCCTTAGCAAAATGACATTTGGTATATGTTTTAAGAAAGGGCTGATCCCTCAGCTAGCTCATGTTTGAGAATAAGCTCACTTGCATAATTTCTCTCTTGTCCACAGATTGCAGAATAAGCAGCATTTTGAGGTGACTACTGGTAGTCCTTACAGAATAAAACAAGCCACTGAAAGAAGAACACCTGCAAAAATGGAGCAAGTTTTTTCTGTCCTGCTTCTAAGCTGCATTCCAGTGGTGATTTTTGAATCTTTTCCCCCTGCACTGGCAGGCAGGGCCAGCCGTCGTGGGACACAGGGAGGAGGAGAGGCAGAGCCATAGATCTCCAACAGCAGAGAAAGCAGCTGACAGGTGCTGGGTATACGTTTGAGAATGGCTTTAAATGTTACTCATCTTGGATAAATTGCAAATAAATAAAAAGAAGGCATCAATGCAATGTTTCTATATGCACGAACAGCCATCTACTTTAAAACAGTGTGCACCAGTTGGCATGTGCATAATCAGTGTAGGTGTCCCAGTTTGAGGTAAAACAGAACCAATTTTCCTTTCAGTAATTTTTACTAATTTTCCCCTTTTTTGCTTAGGCGCTGATAGATTTTGTGTGCTGTGAACAAGTTCTCTTAAGTTTTGCTGACTGTTCTGGTGAAAAATTCCCTCCCCACCCCTCATTCTGGAGCCCACGTGTGGGCAGTCCATCCCTGGAGATTTTTTTGAAAACCTGACTGGACAAGGTCCTGAACAACCCAGTCAAACGTTGATGTTAGCTTGCTTTGGGCAGAAGGTTGGACTAGGTGGTCTCCAGCAGTCCTTTCCAACTCAGTTTTTCTGCAATTACAACACGATGCCTGGCCATCACATGAAAGATTTAGCTTTCTGCCACAATTGGCTGAACGCTGGATATGTCTGTCTTTGCAGAGTTCCTCTGGGAGGATGCTCTTGCCTTTTGGCAGGTGCTGCCTCTTTTATAGCGGCAGTTCTCAACCCAGGCATGTCTGAAAGGGGGGGAGATGGACTGCAGAGCGTGGCTCTGGGCTGCACTCCTTCTCCGGCACACACACAGCAAGGACTTCAACTCAGATCTGAAGCTTTCGTTCAGCCAACAGTAAATGAAGGGGTTGTAGCAAGTGCTGCTCATGGCAAACCAGTGAAAAGCAAAGTACAGAGCGTTGCTACTGTGGATGGCCCTACAGGAGATCAACACCACGTAGCAGTTCAGGGGGAACCAGCATACTGCAAACACAATCACCACCACCATCAGCATCTTCAGCGTCATCTTCTTTTTCCGCTGATGGGCATAGTACTGCTCCATGGTGAGGTCCCCGATGGCATTTCTGAGCCAGAGCTTCTTGGCCACCATGGTATAGGTGATGGAGATCACAAGCAAGGGCAGGACATACAAGAGAACAAAAGTAGTCAAGTCCAAATACTTCCAGAAAAGATCAGCAGGAGGAGGGAAGCTGGGGAGGCAAACCATTCGTATTGTTCTGTTCCTGAAGAGCAGAGAGAGAAAGAACTGTCAATTCCTCTACTGGATGCACACAACACCTGGATGTTCTTACACAAACATCTCAGATGTTCTTAAAAGTTTCAGTAAAGGTACAGGTAGCAGAACTCATGCAGTAACACGGACAAGTGCCACTTCCAATGGAAAATTTTGCTTCAAGTTTGACCTTTGGCCCCAGTGAAGATATTGTAAACACATCTCCAGGAAAAGAAAAAACAATAATCCATATTGACATCTGCGCCCTCTAACGACAAAGAGCACCTCTCCTCTGTGCCCACCTCAAATTACAGGGCTGAATCTCTGAGCCAAAATCAACCAACAAACAGGCTTGAAAGCAATTCCATTGATTTTCATGGTCCTTTTGTGGGAAACACACTGTGCAGTCAAAGAGAAGGAAGACTTCTCTGTTTCACCAGGCTTTCCTATTTAATAACACAGACGGAGAGATGTGTGCCTTAAAATCTGTGGGGTTTTGATTAACCTGCACGTCATATTAAAAAAAGCACCATGTAAATGTCTTACCCGATATAAAATCTTGTCAAAGTCTGATAAATGGCATGAGGCAGGGAGAAGCAGCTGGCCATAACCCAGATGATAATGATGCAAATCCCTCCTTTCACCATGGACATGCGGGGCTTGAGAGGGTGCATGATGACCTGCAGAGAACAACCAATCCTGAGGATTTACAAAGTCTCCAATTGATAAAAACAAGCTGTAAGCGTTCTTCTCTGTCTTAGTCACTCTTTCAGCCCCACGTTGAAGTTCAAAGTACTGCAGCAGCTCTGCATCCCACCAGGGTTAAAAGGCAGAAAGGACAGACTCATTTTACAGGACTCTGGAGAGTATCAGGGGTGGAAAATGCAAAGAGATGTGCAAGTATTAAATGTTACTGCTGGCCCAGAGCCCTGAGCAGAGAAACACGCATCAGTTTGGCTTCAGAGATCATGATGGTTAGATATCTGTTGAGCTACGTGCACTATGGATGATTATATTAGGCAATGAAGCAATAGTTAAAAATAGACCTATCATGTCATCCAAATGATCTTTTGGCTGAGGAAGCCTTTGGTATTTTACGCATGTCTTTTCTAGTCTCATTATAAATATCTACTTAATCGAGCTTCTACAACTCCCCTGAGCATCTGTCTGCTCTGGTACCTCTCAGGACTAGCAGTATTTTTAGAGGCCAAGTGTTGATTTCTCTTTCCTCAGTGACATCTCCTTACTTCTATTTTTATCTCCTTGGGCCATACTAGTTAATTCCAGTTCTGAGGAACCTACTCCCCTGAATTTAAAGGCAGGTGGTGTGTTTGCCCTTAGTTAAAAAAACACTTCTTGATACCAAGCCATGCTTTGCAATCAACTCGGAATCTACTGATTAAAACGAATCATTATCCAAATGCTTTCCTTTCGGGAGCTGTAATGTTGCATATAGAATGGGCAGACAACCAAACTTTTTGTGGTAAAAAAAAAAAAGGACAGAAATGGATGATCTGTACTCTGTCAGTCAGGGTAATTTTCTGACACCAGATGGAGCACATCCCAGACAATCAGAGTGGAATCCATTATTGTTTTGAACTTCATCTAGCCGTGTCATTTGTCATGTGAAATTGCTTTTCAGTAACAACTATTTCCGTGACTCCAGCCCTGCAAGGAAAATAGGCAGTCTGCCTGAGAGCACACCTTGCAGGATCTGCTCTCCCAGTGCTCTCTCAAGGAAACCCTTTGGTTTGCGCTCATTGCTTGACCTGTAAGGTTTTCCTGGCTGGCGTTCACCAAAAAAATATGGGGAGGGGAAGAGAAGAGAATTTCTCCCCTTGAACTGAAGGTGGTAACACAGTTCTCACTACTTCCAGCCTTAGGCATCCCAAAGTAATGGGGCAAACCTAAAAACTGTACGACTCTTCATAAACGAAGGGGGAAAAACAATGTATTTAGCACTATATTTTCTAGCAAACGTAGGTGTGGTGGTGTTTGTTGCTTACCTGATGCCGATCCAGAGCGATGGCAGCAAGGGTCAGCACAGACACGTGGACGGAGCAGTACTGGACAAACCTGCTTATGTGACACATCAGCTTTCCAAAAACCCAGGTACTGCTTACAAACCGCACCTGCAGAACAGACAAAATTGGATTAAAACAGTGTGCATTATCTGAAGAGTAGCAAATAGACTTCCCTGGAGTATGGTAAGGAAGAAATGCTTTAATGGAGCTTCCTCATGCTTTGTAGATGCATTGTACTCAGTTTTTCTGGGGAAAGAGTGACTATGTGAGAGGCTTTGAAACAGAGGTGAGATTTATTATGCTGAGCAAACAAATCCACTTGAGTAGTGCCCTGTGTATGTGTGTTTGCACGTGCAGGTGTACATGTGGCATGGCCCTTCTGGAAAATGCAAAGAAATCTTGGTTCAGCTCTGTAGGGAAAAAATGTAGCTTGCCTCCTTAAAACCAGCTGCACGGCTGTCAGTGTTAAAATGTTTGAATTTGTGGATGCTGAAAGTTCTGTGGGTTCAAAACTTAGCGAGAGAAATTCATGGAAGGAAAAATCATTGAGGGCAGTGAAATAGGGAGGTAACACCTCTGAGTTAGAGACTGCCTGTCTGTGGAGCATCCCTGCCCACCTGCCCGGTGTCAATACCCTCCCTGGGGTCTGCAGCTGCCACCCATGCTCAGAAACAAGACGTGGAGCTGGGTGGTAGGGTCTCTCTCACACGCTGCTCTCTAAGCCCGACTCTCATCACATCGTGTGAGATACATCAACAGCAATTCCAGGGGTGTCAATTAAGTTGCGCAAGCAGAGAGGAAGATTTTACCCTCCTGTTGAAAAAGCAACTCACACTTCCCAAGCTGGGCCGCCTTCCTCATTGATCTGACCCCTGCAGGTCCAGGAGCCATCTCCACCTGGGCATGAAATCCCAGGGAAGGGAGGGAGGCAGGGAACATTTAAAGCCCTCCCAAAGCTGCAGTGACAAGGACAGCAGGACATTTCTTATGATTTCCCAGAGAGGTGTTACTTATCGTGGCTTTTCTGCAGAAGAGATTATTCCAAATAACGGCAGTTGTCTCACTCCCTTGTTATTTATGACTGAGCAATATTTATTCCAAATTAATGTAACTCATTCTGGAAGCAGATTAAGCTAATTTGAAATAAAGCACATTTACTACAAAACATCTGTCCACACAGAAAATTAGTCAAGACTAGCTAATCTCTTTTCAATTAATCTAATTAATTTCTCTATGGAGACAACTCTGGTAGTAATGACCGTCACTGAATGTGTAGCAATGTGCTGTTTCTTTGAAGTTGATGTGAAGCTCTTTCCTAAGAGAGATTACAGTTATTTAATTACGTGTGCCTAATGTGAGAGTGTTGTGCAAACACACAAGAGGGCACTATCCTTTCCCTGAACGGATTATGGGACACGAATCCCATCAGAGAGAGGCAGAGAAATCCCACCGAAGAAACAGGCTCAACTTAAGAAAAGGTGAATTCAAACTGATAAATTCAGGGAGTGCTTTTGGAAGGTGGAAGAACACTATGGCCAGCTCTAAGGACTGAAGCAGGAGTGTTTGGGATGCTTTCAAACCAGAGGGATGCTTCACATTCAGCTCTACAGAGAGTTCCACTTACACAGTGTTTATAGATGGTGACAGTGGGGCAAGAAATGAATCTGTTTCATTCCTCCCACCTCATTCTTTTAACATTTTTTTTATGTCCTATATTATTTAGTAACTGAAAATAAACAAAGGGGAGTCAGCCCCAAGAAGCACAGTTCGTGACACCCAAGTAAGAGGCACGCCAAGCACAGACCTGGCAGCTCTCGCTGCCATCATCTTCAGGAGGACTGACCTCATTTGCCTCATTTCCATAGGAAATTGGCAGTTATTTGGACTTTTGAGTGTCAAACTTGTCCCTGCTTCCTTCCCCCATCAAAGGGCACATAGCCATGCCTTGCCACCGACCTGGAAGAAGGAGGAAAGCTGAGGAGGAGCGATGCCTCCCGACAGGATTGTGAGGTCCTGGCTCTGCTCAGCCAACCCTGCCTGCAAGGGGGTGTCAGGGAAGGGGGGGGGCACGAATGCAGCTTGTCCAGAAGGCAAAAGGGAGGAGGGGAGGACACACCAAGAAGAAACTCTGTGTATTAGCCCATTACCAGCCCATTCAGTACACGTGCACACAGCTGACAGGCACACACAGACACCAGCAGAACACAGAGAAGCCGGGTGCTCACCAGCGTGAAGGGGGTGTTCAAAATGGTGATCATCACGTCGGCGACGGCCAGGTTGACGATGAAGAGGCTGGTGGCGGAGTGCATCCTCTTGTTCTTGATCACCACGTGGCACACCAGGATGTTGCCGAAGAGGGAGATGCAGATGATGACGGAGTAGGCGACGATCAGCAGCGCCTTCACCGTCCGGCTCTGCGACTCGCCCTCATACCTGGTGCCGCTTTCAAAGTCCCCCAGGTCCTCCAGGTCCAAGTCACTGTGGAAGAAGGATTGGTTAGGGAAGCCGTACAGGGCAGAGAAGAAGTTGGTGGTGTTGTGATTCTCCCCTCTCCAGAAGGGCTTGGAGATGTACTGCAAAGGGAACCACGTGTGCCTGCTCATGGCTCTAACATTGCCCATGTCCCCAGGGCAGGCTGCACGCTCCTCTCTGCCCTCCTTCCTTCAGCTGCTGAAGTCAGTGATTGCAGGAGGGGACACACATGCTTGCATTTTAAAATATCTGCCCTGTGGCTGCAAACTACATAAAAGAGATGATAAATGGGTCCGTTTTCCTGTGCTGATTACATGTGAGCTTTGCTCCAGGGATGCTCCAGCTGCTCTTCCTTTTTCAGTCCCATATGTCTTATTTACAGAAGCTGCTTCAGGTGTGGAAATATCAGAGATCCCCAAACACTAGGAAGAAATCCTAGTGAATATTCCCCTTTGGGTGCTGTTCTGCTCCTCTCCCGCAACTCCTCCTTGGAAATCTGCTCTATTGGTTTTCCACATAGTCCTTCATCTGTCAGGTCTCCATTTCTCAAGAGTTTTTAGAGCTTGTCGGAATCAGAAAAGCCAGGGCTGCCTTTCCCTTTTTTCTCCATCCTCAAAGTGTCTCTGAGCCATACAGTGAAGCAGCTTTGCTCAGAGGCTGAGTGGTCCCTGCTTTCCCTGTGATATATACAGCCTGCCAGATGACACACCGCATATGAAATAGCCAATAGTGTATCTCTTCCTAGTTTTCTCCTGAGGTGGATTGCAACCCCACACATTGACGATGGGAGAGGCTGACATGTGCAGATCTGGCAGAGCAGCAAAACGCAGAGGGAGTGGATGTGCTCTCATCTTCCCTCCCTCTTCCTTCTCCTCTGCCTCTCTGGGTACCCAGCACAACAGCTCGTGGGGTGAAACATCCTTACTAACCTGCAGCATCTTCCTTTCTCTCTGTTCCAGAGTTTTAGCAGAGAATATTGTAGGATTTCTGCCTCCAGAGAGCTCCCAGCTTTGTGCCTGGCAGTGTCTCCTTCTCACTCTCCCCTGGCATGGAGGACAGCGTAAAAAAGTGAAATGCAACCTGAAAATGAGAACAGAAGTTTCAGGGTGCTGCTGGGTGTCCAGAGAGACTTGTGCTGCAGCTCAGCCCTCTGTGCACTGAGCTGGGACAGGGAGGGGAGAGCAGGAGCAAAGAGCAGCAGCACAGGTGGAAATCCCTATCCTGCCTCCCTTCCTTTGCAGACACAGTCATTTATAGAGCAGCTCAGGATCCAAGCTCAGAAACTCAGATGGAACGAGCCTTTCTGTGCTGCCTTCCTGCAGCGGGACCCTGCACCCCAGAGTGGGGGCCATGTGGCTACTGGGAGGGCAGGAGAGGCTGTGTGGGGAAGAGGCAGGTTTGCACATGGGACAGGAGACAAAAGTCAACTTCTTGGTGTTTCTGACAGGCTCTGCATCCCAGCATTCGTTTGGCGACACAGAATGTCTTTTGGCATAAGTGCTTTTGTCATATGTGTCTTCAGAGATGTCACCAGCCTTCTCCACCCCTCCCCAGCATCCTCAGACCCCGTTTTTTCTTCTGGCCCACAGCCTGCCCAGGGCACGAACTGGCAAGTGGGGCATTTCATCTTTTTTTCTTCATAGTTTCTGTTGTGTAAACTCAGTCAGGATTTTATCTGGAGGACTGTAAATCACAAATACATCACTTACAGCCGTGAAGGTGGAGGGCGGTGACACGTGTGAGGCCAGGACTCTTGCTGCCAAAGGAGAAATGGCAACCACTTCCCTTCACGCATCTTCTGGAGATGCAGAAATTGCTGCCAAGGGCTTCATGGTGAATGCCATCCTGTGTATGTATGGATATCCATGCACACACATACCCTTTCTGACACGCTTGGTGGCCCTGGCATGGCTGGGAGTCTGCGCTGAGTGGCTCTGGGGTGGGCAAGCACCCACCGGTGTCTCCACCGTGGCATTACAGAGGCTGTGGAGACACTCGGAGCTTCATCCTGGAGCTCCTTTGCTTTGTGGTTACGTGCTCATTTCCTCACGTTCCCTTTCATTCCTTTGCCATGCATTAGAAGGACAACTTGGCAGAACAGCATTTAGATGCACAGGCACAAACCCCATCATCATGAAACGCCCTGTGTGCCCAATGCTATTGGCATACTGCAGTATTCTCTGCAGAAATGATTTACTCTGTCAAAGGTTCAAACACTTAAGCAATCATATGCTGTTTTGCTGCAGTTATTATCCACTTATAAACATTCTGAGCCGCTTTTAGTAGACTTCAGTGCTCGTCGTGCATCATAACTTAACGTTTGTTCTGGGTCCTCTAAGTCAAGCAGAGAAAGTAAGGGAGAAATGTACTTTTTCAAACACGCTCATTTGAATTGCACAGAGGCAACCTTTTTTCTATGAACGATTTTTGGCTTTCTCACTTTGACATTCCTTGAGTCAAAAGCTCTTGGAACATTTCATTTTCATGACATTATTTAGCATTTTCTGTCTTGGTGCTTTTTTGTGTCAAAAAGAAATGTCAAATTGCTGACATTTCAACTGAGATGGAGATCCACTTTCTGACTAGATCTAATGTAGACTAAGTGCTGATGAGGGCCAAAGTTACTGTGAGGGTAGTGAGACACCGGAACAGGTTGCCCAGAGAAGCTGTGGCTGCCCCATCCCTGGAGGGGTTCAAGGCCAGGCTGGATGGGGCTTTGGGCAACCTGGTCTGGTGGGAGATGTCCCTGCCCATGGCAGGGGGGTTGGATGTAGATGATCTTTAAGATCCCTTCCAACCCAAACCATTCTATGATTCTATGATTTTCACAGGTCATTGCTACAGTTCATTTTTAGACAGTGTTTCACTTGATCTTCACTTTTCTTGCTCAGAGAAGTCTCTCATGACCTGTAACACAGGATACCATGGTCTTTTGGACAAAAGCATGGATGACATTGTCTTTGCTCAGAGAGGCCAAGTCGGCTGTTAGGGCTGAGTCACTGGACTTAGTGGGTTCATGGTATCATCCCAGTACTTGCCTGCAGGGACTTTTTCCTGCCTGGCAGAGATAAGGCAGATAATCCAGCAGCCAGTTTCAGTGTACAGTATGTAAAAGTGTCCAGGGTCAAGGCTGCTCAATCTCACACCTTAATTTAAGCTAATTTTAAAGAAATGACTTCTAAAGACATGATTCAGCTTGATTATCGGACAGTACTTAATGGTGAGCCAGATCATAATAGTAATGGAGTCTTTCTTCTCAGGCTGTTACCACAGTCTTAGTAGGTACACGTATTAAAATGCTTGTCCCTGTCTGCTCCCATGAAGATATAAAGAAAATGTTTCATTACTGGAGTATTGAGCTCACAAAGCTGAAATTGTCCCTTCGGGTCCCTGCAGATTATTGTATTTCATAGTTATAAGGTATGTAAAGACCTCATAAAAGGGCATAAGAGAAATACTGAGAATACAAGGCCATTACATTAAACATTTTACTAATGCAAAAGTTCCCATCACACTCCAAAAGTGCATTTTTCAGCTTCTTGTCTGTCTCTCTGTTCATCCTTCTCCAAGCTCCGTTGCTGGTGTCGAGCACAGGCCTCCCACGCTGGTGGGGAAAGGTCACAGAATCACTTACTCACAGAATGACATGGGGTTGGAAGGGACCTCTGGAGATCATCTAGTCCAACCCCCTGCCAAAGCAGGTCCACCCAGAGCAGGTTGCACAGGAACGTGTCCAGGTGGGTTTGAATGTCTCCAAAGACGGAGACTCCACCACCTCCCTGGGCAGCCTCTTCCAGGGCTCTGCCACCCTCAAAGTAAAGAAATTCCTCTTCACATTTAGGTGGAACTTCTTACGTTCAAGTTTGTGCCCATTTCCTCTTGTCCTATCCCTGGGCACCACTGAAAAAAGACTGGCCCCTTCCTCTTAACACCCACCCTTTAAGTACTTATAAGCATTGATCAGATCCCTCCTCAGTGTTCTCTTCTCCAGACCCAAGTCCCTCAGCCTCTGCTTGTGCAAGCTACTTGAGAAAAAGTGCTGCTCCCACTTTTGAGCAGTTTCTGCTTCAGAACATGCAAAGGAGATCCAGAGAGCAACCCTCAGAGAAACCAGCCGTGCCTCCAGGAGCATCCTCTCTCCTCCCAGGCCAGGGTCTGCAGGGGACCACACCGAGCAAAACCTAAAACAGGGTCTACTGGTGCAATAATAATTGAAATTGAGAATTGAAATTGTTTGTGATTTGCCATCCCGAGTTGAAAGCAGCTGAGTAGATGGGAAGTTTCAGTGCTTGAGCCTTGTCCAGAGGGAGAAAATTCAACAGCTAAATTTCTCAAGTCTAAATGAGGGAAAATTCATTCAATGTGCCTGTTGTATCAGGCAGCTTTTTGAAAGATTCCTGTTCCCTAGAGATGTTACCAGTTTACACTTTTCTGTTTTAAAAACAGGTTTGATAAATAACAGAAAGAGTGAGAGCTATATATCAACCCCTAGATTTTTTTTCATTCCACTCAAAAGGTGTGTTATAAATAAGAGTTTGGACAGTCCTTGAAAACTATGATCTGGGAACTTTCTCGTTTTTTTATATTTGCTTTAATGCTCTGAGGACACGGTATTCCTCTTCATTTGCAATTACTAGAATTGCTTTTGTGCCTCAGAAAATGTGGGATGAACAGGCATAGAAATCTTGCAGGATGTTTCATGGACTCGATAATAGGACTTTAAAAATAAACCAAGTTTAGTGGTAATGGAGTGAATACCCCAGTAATGAATTAAATAAAGCAGCCCTGTAATCCAGACAGATGCTAACAGTTCAGAATCACAAATATGTTTAACTTCGGGGCTGTTTGCTGTGCAGAACAGCTTAATGTCACGGCAATAGTAAAGCCTAGAGTAGACTGTGTCTGAAGATGGGGAAAGGCAGAGGAGCTTTGGTGTGTCCTGCCGTAATTCCTGGTGAAAGGAGGGCCAGGAGGGATGGCAACCTGCTGAGAGCTGTGACTCACCTGCACTGGCCCAGCCACTGGCCCTTCTGCAATGGTCACCACGGGTGAAAGCAATGGTCCGAGCTGCATTTACTTTAAAAGACATTCAGAGCCACCGAGTGCTTTGGGGAACGCTTTTCTGCGCAGGTTACACCAAGATCTGGCTTCTGGGGAGGAAAAGGTCTGCTCAGCCCGCAGCACTTGGCAACACAAGCTTTATCTGTGTGTTCCTTCATCCCCACTAACATTAATCACCGTCAGCTCTCTCTTGCATTCCCCTCTCGATATGGAAGAGTTGTTGCAGATATAATCCAGCTTTTACAAAATGTTTTAATTTACTGAGAGCAGACTTTTAGGCAAAATCATAAAATTTGCCACTCCGAAATAATAACAGCTGCTAACATTTAAATTAGAAGCATTCCCTGGCAACTAATTCCTTCTGTATCTGCTTGATGGCAGTAAAATTGATGGGTGTGCTTGGTGCAGATAAGGTTTATTTAGGGACTCTAGTAAGTCTGTGGTTTGATCTTCACTTTGTGAGCACTTAAATGATTCAGTGCAGCCCAAAAAGGGGAGCCCCCTCTGCTAAGTGCAGGACCCCATATCTCTTGTCAAAGTGATTCAATTCAGACCCAGGCAGGAACCCCCCAGGTGTGACCTGCAAATAATTACACACCCTATCCACTGTCTGCCGATCTGTCTCAGCATCCAATTAACGCTGTGTTTAATGATGTGGACACTGAACTAAAGCTCTTCAATCATTTAGCATCAGCCAAGGGTGCTGCTGGCAATGTCTCTGGCTTTTGGGACTGCAGACAGGCAGTCTGGAGCTGGGAGCTGCAGAGGAGATGGGCTCAGAGCCACATCCCCTCCAGGCAGAGGAATGCTGCTCTTGAGAAGAGCAACCTAAAAAAATAATGTCAGAAAATCTGGTGGAGAAGTGCTTTTGAGAAGGAGAAGGGTACCAGCTATGGAGGAGAGCATTGAGCTTCAGGGCTGTTGTTGCCTGTGGTAACGTGCCATTACCCACCACCAGTGTTACCTCCAGCACTGTCAAGGACTTCCTCAGAATCAAATAAGTGGCTCAGAGTGAACAACTTTGTTCTCCAATCTCGGCAGTCTGCAGTAAAAAATAGTGGGTTTTGGTAGGCAACACCTTACAGTGTTTCTTCTTTGTTTCAGGTTCTTTCAGCCCCCACTCTCAGGAGTGAAAGATGTGTTTTAGTCATTGCTTTTACTAATTCTCCCTTAAGTAGACTGAAATAAATGTCTGCATTCTGTCCTCCCACTTCCCTTTCTGTGCTCCTGGGCTCAGGGTCACTCTGCCGCCTCCAGCATGACCCAGGCATGACCTGAGAAGTTCATGTGCAGGGACAGTCCATCGGTGTTGGCCCATGACTCAAAGTTTGGATGTCTGCAAAAATTATTAAAGAGAATTGAGACGTTTGGGCCTCCACTTCTAAGGGAGACAGTAGGAGATAAAGCCCTGTATCTCTCCCAGGAACCTGCTCTTCCCACTACGGGATTCTTGAGCAGGAGAAGCCAAATCCTAGCTCGACATGTGAGTGCACAAACTCCTTTCCTGAAATCCTTATGCCCATTTAGTCCCTCTATGAGGCCCAGCGCACAACTGGACAAAACAACCCTCCAAGGTGAGGACTTATTGCAGGACACCCTTGTCCAAGAGCTGACTCAGAGTCATTGCAAATCCACTGCAAAACTTTCCAGCTGACGGGGAGACGGATGAATTTCTCAGTGCTACCTTTAAATGCATGTGAAATTGCCCATTCCTTCGGCGGTTTGAGACGGGGAAGAGTCCACTATTAAGAAAATACATTATACAGAACAAGCTGCGAGGGAAAGGCAAACCCATTCCAGCCAATTATCTTGACTTGAGACAGGATTCTGCTCCTGCGAACAATGAGGCGAGCGGTGCCAGTCGTCACATCCTCATTCTCACCCTCAGCGCTCTCAGGCTGAGCTCCCATTAAAAAACGACGAGGGGCTTCTTTCATCTTCATTTGCATCTGCTCTCCCACCAGGCTTTGCCTCCACGTTTCTGAGAATTACAATGCATAAAGTTCCAAATGTTCCCAGTTGTGCCCATGGGCCAATTTCAGCCTGAAAATCCAGTGTGTTGCTTGGAGAGATCGTCATTTTCCCTTCAGTCTGAGTCGGAGGTGGGCTGCAGGCTGACAACCGTGCTGGGACCACAGCAATGCCTCCAGCACAGTGGGTTTCTTGGTGCTGGGGGTGAGCTGGGAGCAGGCAGCCACCCCGGGGTCCCTCCACCAGCACCTGCATCCCTTCTCCTGGAGCCAGGCTGCACGGTAGGGCTTCGGGAACAGCAGGTCATACCTGCTTTCTTCTGTGGAGAAGCAGCATCAGTAAACAAAGAGATAAATGAATCGTGTAATCAGAAGATGCTCAGCCGAGGAGGGAGTGGGTGGAACACAGTTTATATAGTCATTCCAAAGTAAACCTCACTAATTACTTTCAGGTCCTCCTTGAAGTGGTGAAATTTCTTTTCAGTGGAATGGAGCGCCCTGAGGTAAACAGACACTGTACAGTTTTAATACTTCTTTTTTTTTTTTAAGAAAAAGAGAGAAAAAAAAATTCCTCTTTGTGCAGAAAAACATGAAAATAAAGTGCTGAGTACAGACTGTCTATCTGCCAAGGTACTTAATTAAATCTCCCTGAACTGGCACTTGAGCTTTTATTCTCACGGCTTTCCTGGGAGGCAGTGAGACACAATTGCCATCTTGCAGACAGAAGAAAGGGACAGATGATCAGAGGACCTGTGTGGGATCACCCAGGACACTGATGCTTGAGTTAGGAGCTGAAAATGACTTCTCTGGATACATGGGATCAGCCTTCCCATAGTGAAGACTGGCACAGAAGCATCCCGTAAAAATGCCCACGGTGAGTGGTGAGGAATTACATGACCTTGTGACTCAAATGCTGTATTATCATGGTCGGGAGTTTGCAAATGTAACTAAAAGGATCCATGCACAGCACCCCATATTTTTATCCTGAAACACCTCAAATAGGCAATTCTGCAGCCTGGAACCAGTGCAAATCTTTATAATATTTTATGCTAAGAGACTTTAAGTAGATTTGCTGCTTCCTTTTTGCAACCGCAGGACTATATGCGACAGAAAAAGTCCCTCCAGCAAATTTCTTCTCAGAGGAGTTTACGTTTGTTTGTGCCAGGTCACTTATCCCAGGCTCTTTGGAGAACGGGATGTGTGTAAGTGATCACATCTCATTGCCAAATAAACACTTTTACATAAAATACATAGCACCATTTCTGAGAGGGAACTCAGCTCTCAGGGAGCCTCTTTTTTTCCCTTTCCTCGAGAGCAGTCTGTCTTGGTTAGATGTGTGTCCCTTGCCAGGAGAGGGAGAACTTCCCAGTTCAGCAGTGGGAGTCAGCTCTGGCCAGTCACCTTTATAAAGCTTGGTACAAATGTACCTAACGGGTTTTCCGTGACTTCTCTAATGTATCTGCAATTATTTCTAATTCAGTGTGCCAGACACACAGCAGAGATCAGCCGTAGCACACACAGGTCACCCACAGCAAAATGCTCCAGTGGGTTGTGGTCACACCATTCTAAGCAGCGAGAAAGTACAAAATTATATTCTAAAATTTCACGTTGTTTCCTATTTCCTGCGACTATCAAGTGGCTGTAAAGTAAAAACAAGGCAAAGTAGCCAAGGGACACGCTGCCAGTTCAGAGCATAAAATTTTATGTAGCATCTTCAGGGTGCTAATCCTGAAGAATTGCTCCTGACAAGGAAGACTTGATTGATAGCAGAGGCAAGACATGCAGAGGAGGTGATCATTGGTGATGCAGCAGCAGCTGCTGATCACAGTCCATCAGGAGGTGGAAATGAGCACTGGTGATGTGGTTTTATTCCCTTGTAAAGGATTCAATACCAGGAGAAAAAGCCAGACAGGCTGTTCCAGAGCCAAGTCTCATTGGCAGAGGTAGGCGAGTTGCTGTGGAAGCTTCTGTTGTGCCTTTTTTTTTTTCCTTAGTTTGAAGAAAATTCCTCTGGGAGGATGGGAAGATGCACAATGCTAAAAACTGCTCTGAAGTTGTTGAAAAATAACAAACCTCCCCCCTCCCAGCTAATCAGATTTTACCGGCAGCTAATGGGAACAGAACGCCCTGTTCCTTTAATAAGAAATGCAGAAGACAAAATATTATTCAAAAGTAAAAGTGAAATAAAAAAAACCTTGAAATGCTTCTGAAGACTCCCTGGAGGCAGGGCTGACATGAGCCTTGAAACACACAGTTGCAAAACCCATCCTTGAACAGCAGCTTTCTTTTTCAGAAGGTGATCAGAGAATAAGTGATGTTCTACAAGCCATACCTGTGTCCTGAGAATGCTAGTTTTTCACCGAAAATTTGCATGAAAGCCAGGACATAAGTGTAATCAATACCAACCTGGAATTTTAGCTGTGTACCATAATTTTTACCACATTCAATTTAAGAATGTAATTTTTAAAAGTGTTTTTTTTTTTTTACCTTAGGAAGACAATATTTCTCTACAGCACCAAAATTTTCAACTTCAGTCTCTCAAGCCAGACTATGGTGACTGAGCGTGGCTGCTGCCAACTCACAAGGGGCTTGCTACGGGGCTGGAGGAGGCACATGAACACAGGGTGAACACAGGATGTGCTTATAAAAATGACTGCCTAAAAGTATTTTCACGAGAAGAATGTGAACGGCTGGGCCTGATCCAGCTCCCTGTTGTGGTGGTTCCACGTTGGTGGAAGCCTTCCCACAGTTTCACCCCATAGATTACTTCTGCCAGCCCTCTGCACGTTTGGGAAATTGTCCCTTTTCCAAAGAGCTACGTGGATGTTTTCTTCTAGATAAAGGGCTGGGGTGTTGCCAACAGCTTTAAAAGAGATAACACCTTCGTGGAAACAAATTCTACCTCTTGTGCCCTTATCTTTGCCAACAGGTGAGTTCATTTTTCCCAACACGGCGGTGCTGGGTTTAATGGCACGGATCACTGAGCAGTCATGATTTGCTGGACCCAGGGGATGCCTACACCGCAGGGGGGGACCCAGGTGGGGCTGCTGCAGCCTGTTAAGCACAGGAGATGTCAGGACACAGATGAGCCCCCTCCCCTGTGGTACAGCCCCAGTATGCTCTCCAGGCACAGTGCCTGCAGAAAGCAGAAGCAGAGTTACCTTCACGATATAACTGAGCCACACTAGGGTCTCAATCTGGGACTCAAAGGGGCACCAGGAGCCCGAAGTGTGTGTGAGAGAAGGAGCAGGCACTCTGCAGTGACCTGTGCCTGCTGTAATGCACCAAACCTTGTTCCCACTGCTTGCCCCACACCAGCTCTGAGCACCATGGTGGGCTTGGGACACTCCAGGGAAATTCTCCACCCACCACCCAGTGCAGTCACTATGCTTCTAGGCACCAAAATGCTTTCAAGGAACAGGGCTTATCCTGTAGCACAGGGGAAGCCTGACCACAAAAATCAGTGCCCTGTCACCATACTGCTGCTCCCAAACATCACACCCGCACCCAGCACTGCTCTGCCTTTGGTTTCTGACCCTTGGATCAGTGATAGCACCAGGCACTTCTGCAGTCCCTCCACCTTCACTGCCAGTGAATCAGTTTGCCCTTTAAAACCTTTCTTGAAACTCTTTTTCTAATTCCAAGTAACTGGTATTTTTAAAGTTCTTCGCAACACTAAATTACTAGTGATCAGCAGAGTATAAATTACAGAGTCTTGTTTTTTTCCCCCAGCACACAAGTATTCAAGAAGAGTTACTTGGAAGTGGGTGAAAGAATAATAGGTAAGCACCTGTGCTTATCTCTTTCTCTGCAATGTGATCTACGAGAGAGAGTGCAAAAGAAAAATAATCCGAGAGGGTGCCTTGTACCTCATCCAGCTGAAATAAGTAAGGGACTAGAAGAACATTTTCATGTTTTGTTCCCTATGAATCAGACAAAAGCAAGACCCATTAGCAAGCTCTGAACTGTTCACTGTCCTGGAAGTAACTAATGTAACGATAAGGGCAAAAATTTTCTAAAAAATAGATAAAGCCATTCTTTGTCTTTATTGGGCTGTTTTGAAAGACTAAGGATTGAGTCACTGGAAACAAGAGTCCATTGGTGCAGAGAAGCACGTGTTAGGGAAAGGAAAAAAGTGACTGAGTCAAACTGCCCTAGAGGTTTTGCTGTATCATGCAGTCTGACAAGACAAGACCTCATGTGCCTCCAGAAAACATATTTTAAAATACTGTCATTCATTCTTTAATACTGCTGTATTTCAAACAGGAACGATGCCACTGGGGCTGCAGTCATCATCATAACTAATTTCCTACAAAGACCACAATTGTTGCTAGGAATTTATGAGGCTCTCAGCTTGCAAGAAATGCTTTAAAGGAGGGAACTGCAGAAGAAAAAGAAATAAAGTTTGAGAGTGTTATTACTTCTTTCCTAACAGCCAGAATCTGAAAAGAAATACAAAAGTCTATGGGAACATTCCTACATGGGAGGTTTCCAACACAGACTACAGCTTCCTACACTTTTTCATTCCTGCTGCTAGTAAGGAACTTCTCTTCAGGTTGGGTAGACTTAGGCACTAAACAGATGCAGGCAGTTTCTTTGATGGTTTATATTTCTTTTGTTCATCAATAGATCATAGAGCAATTGCAGCTGCCCTGAATCAGCCAGGGGTGGGGGGGAAGTAATTTTGTGGAGTCAAATAGTTTAAGTTGGAGATGTTCCTCCCCATTCACTTTTTAGTCATTTGGTTTGAATCATTCCAACTCTACTTTACATGTTTGTGGTGACTTTGGAGTTAGTATATGAGGGGAATAAGGGAGGAACAACAGCAGAACTGGCCAAAGGCACAAACCACTGACCTTCCAGAGAACTCCTAGGCTCTTCAAGGTCTCTTCAAGCTTGTAGAAGACAGAAGGATTTGCTTTCAAACAAACAGGAACCATGTGACTTTACCCTGAAAGAGCTTTCCTGCAGCCTGAGCAGTTGAGGAATTGCTTGCAAGAAGCAAGGCTTCTTTTATAAAATTGCCAGTTAATTATTAATCTCTGTAAAATGAGCACCTGGGACTCTGCTTAATATCTTAAACCAAGAACAGCTGTGACTACATTAACAATAGTATGTGTGGCAGCCCTACCAACAAGAAAAGTGGGGTTTTGAAAAGCACAATATTCTTCCCTCAGCCTTGGAGCTGCTCATCTGACTGGAGGTGGGTCTGTCTCACCAGATACTGTCAATTGGGCATCTGGGCTTTGGGGCTGTGCTGCTTTAATGCTCCACTGTCCCTGGCACCAAGGATATGGTAAACAGAAGAAGGGTGATCACCTGTAGGAAGGTGATTTGTGTACTTGCAGTCCTGTTTCACTTTCTTCTAGCTCAGCCCAGTTGAAGACAGTGCTTGGAAGCACAAGTCCAGTTTAAATGGTATCCTAGCAGCTTGAAAGGTGCTGACCAAAGACTAAGCCAAAGTAGCAAGAGATGCACCTAGTGTCACAAAACTAGCCTAGAGGTAAAAACTGTTAGTCCTGTCTTTAGCTCTAATTCTGCTCCCTTTGAAATGAATGGTGTTCTTGTTGCCCGCGTTTTCCTAAAATTTCCCAGAATTTAGCCCCGTGAAAGATCAAAAATAACAGTCTGGTTGGGAACAGGATGTCTCATTTCATATGTTCAAAACAACAGCACCTCTAACCCTGGCCAAAAAAGGTTTTATGTGACTGGCCACCAGGGTGTATCTGATTTGCACATAAATCTTACCTCCAGAAGGTATTATGAATTTTTAATTATAGACAATCTGAAGCAAAGGAGCCCTGGGTAACATCCAAACCTCTCCCCAGCTGAGCAGAGGGTTCTGCACCTGACAGGTTTTTTAAAGCTCTTCAGCCAACTTAACAGGATAATGCTCAAACAGCCTTTGGAGTCGTGAATGGAAGTGGCTATTAGTGCAAGGTTATTATTATCAGCAACAGCATCTTAAGTTGCTGAACCTCAGATGCTAGTACAGAATGTCTCTATAATTAAGTATCGTCTCTTTCTGAGTCATATTGGAACATTTGCTGTGAGTCAACCTGAAGCAAAACAACAAGCCCTGCAAACAAAGAATGCCTTTTTATTCCACGGTCCGTGGTTGTGCCTTGACATGTGTTGGGCAGTCCACTTCTGGAGCAAATGCTGAACAGCTAGAATTGCTGGAAGGTAAAGTCATCGAAAAGATCCCTATGCATGTGAAAATAAAATCACAGAAAGTAGCTCTGGGTGAACACTTGGTTTAGGATTTTCACTTGTTTTAGTGACTTTTTGCTATAGAAAAAGCAGTGAAGACAAGTGAAGACAAAAACAGCCCTGAATTTCTAGTCTCCGCCTTGGCTGGTCTGTTATTAATTAGCATCTCAGACAACAATGATTTTAATTTTTTTTTCTCTGTTTTCTGTGCAGCCAACTTCTCAGAGCTGAAAAACAGGACTGGGGAGGTGTGCTGATGTCTGAGCCAAATGCTTGCAAAACAGTGAAAAACATGTGTCAGAGTGTTAGTGAGGAATATCAGCAGAAACCAAGAGTTTTTGATAGCATATTGGAAAGGTCTGGAGAGGGGTTACCCAGGGATGGAAACTGTAGCACCAGATGGAGAAGATATGCCCCAAACTTCAGACAAACAGAGAGGAGGTTAAAGCTTCCAGGCTGGGAGATGTTGGCTTGGAGTGAGGAGCCCTGGAAGAGCTTTTGTGGACAGGGCTGTGCCAAAGAGTTGGTGTCTGCTCCCGGTCGGGGTGGGCTCCAGCTGGCAGAGCTGTGCCATGGACCAGAGGCATCTCTTACAGATGCCTTTGAGTGATTTTCCCTAAGTCTTACTTGGAGGACTAGTGATGACTTTAAACATTATGCTCTCCAGCTGAACATCTGGGGTGAACTGCTGTCTGCTTTTCCATTCTGGCTACTTGGCTTGAGTAAAATAAGGAATATGATGTTTATATACTTATGAAACAAACCTGCCTGGTCAAGAAAGTCAGGGCTTCTATTTGACAGTGCTCTGAGAATGGAGAGCATTTCCTCCATGCAATTCCATTTCTGAAGTTATCAGCCTTGAGGGCCTTTCTGGGATAGTTGTCACAAAACACAGCACTCATCGTCTCGGGCTGCAGCTGTAAGTGCTGAACACACCTGGGGAAGAGCCCCAGCACCAGACACTTGTGGAGAAGATGGGGCTGGTGAGGACCCATGGGGAGACAGCAAGGCTTGGCAGGAGCAGGGATGAGCCCAGCTCCCCGGGCAGCAGTGGGGACCTGCCTTGTCAGGCGGCTGCAGCTTCAGCTGGGACCTCAACCCTACCCCTGCATCCCTCGGCATCATTCTAGGAATGAGAAACACTTCACTGTTAAAAACAAATTAATAGTGCCCAGGTTCATTTGGCGCGGGGATCTTTCCCTCCCAAACCTGTCTTCCTCCAGCTGAGCTACCTCATTCCACCTGCCCATATGACACATCTTATCTTTGCCTGCCTTCATTTTTATTTAAGTATTAGAGAAGATAGAAAATATATGTAGGAAGGAGATAAAACATGAGTCTGTAAGACTGTGGGGTGTATTGTAAGGTTTGCAGCTTATCTAAGCTATGTGTTTGCTTCTTGAGTGATCTTTGTCAAGATACTGCCACCCATCATGACATGGGGAATCAGTGCTTGAGTTTCACTCCGTGCCACAGGAAACGCGAGTGAAGGAGTTCAGCATCTCCCTTATCTCTGCTCTGACACAGCTGCCTGGAGCCCAGAAAAGGATAAAACAGATTTTCTAGAGCACATTTCTCAATATTTGAGTTAATATGATGCTAAATTTTATTCTGTTCCTTGGTAACTAGAAGCAAAACATGTATCTGTAAACTGATGGTGTGTCCTGACTACCTGCAAAACCCTAAGTTCTTCTCTCTCAAAACATGATCTTATTTAACTATCAGCAATCTACTCTTAATAAGTGTAAGGAACTACTACCACCCCACCAGACCTAGAAGACTCCTCAGAAGTAGGTCAAACACCAAGCCATGATGGGAGGTGAGGAACCTGGCTTTCCCAAGCTATTCACTGGTGGCTGATCACACTCTATGTTTTGGAGGGGAATCCTCAGCTTTCCCTGCACGTGGCTTGTTAGAAGTTTTGGGTACTTGCATCTGGTAGCTCACCACATCTTGCCAGCAGACAGTGGAGCAGGTCATCACACAGGTCTCTCATTGAGGCGTGAAATAAATGAAAATCACTCCTTAAGAGAAGTCTACTCGGGAGCCCCGCAGATGAACTGCAACTCATATTTCTGACTACGGCTCCTTTGGGAGCCTCCTTCCCTTCCACAGCCCCTGCAGACTTTCCCTTGATTCATTCTCTACGTTCTGCCTCTCCAAACCGTGCTCTGCAGGCTCAGCTAATCAAGTTTTGCTGCAGCCAATTGACTTGCTGCAATACATAACCGGGGAATGGCAGGGAGGAACTTACTCAGCTGTAATGAAACAAATTATATCTGTATTTTCACAGTGTTTTAGCATCACAATGCCAACTGCAACAGGTAGACGACCTACCGAGAAGGTTCTTTTTTATCACATAAAGCAAACAAGAGTCTCACAGAAGCCCAGCTGAGCTCTGACACTGGCAGGATCGTGCCCTGCGGCAGGGAGGTCGCTGTGCCGGGTGCCCAAGGCAACAAACCCAATTAATGTTTGTTGCCTTTCCATTCCACCGGGTAAAATTTATTTTCCATTACCTTAAGACAAAGCATACAGGAATCCACTCACTCTCCTCCATTCAGTTTAGTGATTTATAGAGCTTTAGTCTACAGAAATCTGGGCAATCGCTTTCATCTTGGGGTCTAAGCATAGACCCCAGAAAGGCACAGGTGACCCATAGAGCCTCAGGTGGGGTTCATTAGATTTTCCTTCTCCCTCGAACTGCTCACCCAGCCATATTTCAAAGCGTAACCTCCTGAGTGAGCTTTCAATCATTAGTTTGGGTAGAGCATTCAGGTCCATAGCCGGTTTCCTAGGAAGTGCTTACAGCCTGGTTTGTGCAAGTAAGATGCGTCTGGCTCGCCTTTAGCATTGGGATTGTTTTTTGTGTAATGGAACAGAAAATTCCAACTCCATGGTTACCTTTTTGGTAGCAAGTATTTTGTACGCTCACAGTCTTACTGTCAAGCTGCATGAAATCTCAGCCTCTGCCAGACCTGGGGAGCCTGTGTAGTGCTTGTTAGAACATGTGCTTGTTAGAACATTTGCAATCACAGCCCAATTACACAGCAACACCATGGCAGCTCCTGGAAATGGCATGGGCTGAGCAGACAGGAGAGAGCCTCAGAAGCCATTGCTTTTTGAACTTTTATAAGGCGTCTTAAGAGCAAAGAAAGCTCTTAGCTTGTTGCACAGCTCTTAGCCAAAGGCACTATTTCTGAAGTGATTATTTGCAGAGTTTGCGGCGGGCTGAAATGGCTGAGAACAAGCTGCAGGTTCCCAGGCTTCTCTGAACATTTATAAATGACGCTGGTTTCTGCATGAAGTGAAAGTAATCTAAAAGCAAGTGCCAGAATAAATATGTATGACTTCCAGGTGAGTCGATGAACTCTCACTGTGGTTGCAAAGCAGCGAGGAACATGTGAGAAAAATGCCTGATTATTCACACTGTACAGAGGACAGAGATAAAAAAAATGGGTGAGTGAATGAACCTGGGGCTTCACCAATCCAGTCTAGGTTTAAAACTTGCAGTTTAGGCCACAGCTAGATAAGGTTTGAGAGCTTAGCCATCTAGAGGCAACAGATTGTCACCTGAGACATGGGAGAGGAAGAATCTGTACCACCAATTGTTTCAGAGCTGTTAGAGGAATTAGTCTTGTAGGCAGAAAGTGGTTCTTTTTTTACAGAATTTACGTGGTTCCTCAAGAGCTGGGCAATATTCAAGGCATAAATCACAAACCCTAGTTTCTCTGAACATGTGCTTTAATAATTTACTGGACACCATGAGAGCACACGTGCATGCCCTGTTCCATCAAAATCATCACCCACTCTACTGACTCCAGACTCTCTCAGTTACAGGAAGGTGCCCAGTTACAAATAGGCAACTGACCCATAATTGAGGTGAGTCCCATTTTCCCCCGATTAACAATATACACTTCCCAAATATTTTTACAAGATCCAGATGTGGCGTTGTCACGGCAACACACTTTTAAAACCAATATGCTATTTTTCTAAGAGTCACAATTTAGAGAGAAGAGGCAGTAAAGCTTGACATTTCAAATGACCCAAAGAACCAATTCAACCAGAGCGTGCAGAGCATCACCTGGGAGAGGTGGGTGGTCAGTGAGACAAATCCTGGTGGGTATGCAGAGATGGAACCCATAAAGCAGCTGCTGTCACGAAGCAGTACTGAGGCACTGGGGCTTTAGAGAATTGGTTAAATAATGCAGCAGAATGGAGCCTAAGGGAAAAGTATTAATAAGAAAGTCATAGTGGACCATGCTCACATAACTAAAGAGCTGACAGAGATCACAGACCAACAACAGTTGTTGCATGACTCAGGTCACAGGTATTTGATGATTGCTGAATTACTGTTTGCAAGATGGACTGGAGATAGAGGAGATAGACAAAATCTGATACTGTGTTTGGTCTGGTCAGATTTTATTTGGGCAAAATGGAACAAGGATAATTTTAAATGGAGAGCCTGGGAGAGGTGGGTGGTCAGTGAGACAAATCCTGGTGGGTATGCAGAGATGGAACCCATAAAGCAGCTGCTGTCACGAAGCAGTACTGAGGCACTGGGGCTTTAGAGAATTGGTTAAATAATGCAGCAGAATGGAGCCTAAGGGAAAAGTATTAATAAGAAAGTCATAGTGGACCATGCTCACATAACTAAAGAGCTGACAGAGATCACAGACCAACAACAGTTGTTGCATGACTCAGGTCACAGGTATTTGATGATTGCTGAATTACTGTTTGCAAGATGGACTGGAGATAGAGGAGATAGACAAAATCTGATACTGTGTTTGGTCTGGTCAGATTTTATTTGGGCAAAATGGAACAAGGATAATTTTAAATCTTGGTTCCATTTCACTTGACTATTCAAAATCCACCAAATTCTGCTACGGTTTTTGTATCAGCAACACTGATGTTCCCCCGGGTAAGAATGAAATTGCTGTCTGTAACGCAGCATGAAATGCCATCATCGCCTATTTCTATTTAAATTCTTAGAAAATTAGAAAGTTAGTAGCAATTTATTCCTGAAGCCTGGTGTAAGCTCTCCAGATGCCAGCTGCTTCTTTATAGTCCCTTAGGTTATAGCACATAGGCATTAACCATTATTTTAACTAAACTGGTGCCGCTGGGCATTTCCACCTGTTGCACTACCATGGCTGAGCTGAATCATTGAAGAGTCCTTTCCCCACAACCCCTCCACTTCTGTTGTGAGCCTTGTAACCAGTGTTCAGGCTTTTAACATGATTTAACACAATGACTTGCCTTGACAGCAATTTATCTGAGTTTCTCAAAGATGTGGCCTTGTCTCATACCCTGAATCATTGCTGACAGTGATTGGGCACTATGATGGATGATCAGCCTTTTGGGAATTTGATGGCAAATAAAACATTTCAATCAGTTTTATCAAACCTTTGTACAGCTTCACCCAAGGGAAATCACATAACTCAGCCGTGACACCAGCAGCAGATTTCCCAGGGGGTTCGTTATAAAGCAACACTAAAACCTGAAATTTATTACATCTACAATTTACAATTTCACACCAAGCTCTCCAGCCTGCGGGTCCCATCCATTCTAGGAAAAGAACAGCACCCACGAGGAAGCCATTTCTGAGCTATGCATCTGGAATATTAACAAAGGCGTAAGAATCATAACCACAATGCCCAGAGGTACCTTCTAACACACTGGGCTTCTCAGGCTGGCAATTAGCAACGCCAAGGGATCCTGGCTGGTTCTTCCAGCCTAATTTGTGAAACACCTCCAAGCTGAGGATCTCTAAAGGTTGCAGAGAGAACACCAAGAGCCACGAGCTATTCTTGCCACAAGACTTGCAGCCAAACCTGTAGACAGAGTGTAGGTGGGCAGGGGGGTGGTGGGAGGAAGGTGGGCTCAGGAGGAAGGGGCAGCTGTTGTGCTCAGACGAAAACTTTGCTTCATGAGGATCCTTGGCACTTCCCAGAAAGCTGCCTCCATTTTGTGCCAGTGGCTGCAGAAAGGGACAAACTCAAAATTAAGTGGCTGCAGGCTCTGGTCCCAGCCTAATCAGCGTGTGACCTCTTTGGCCTTCAGCAAGTCAGGCATTTGGTCCTTGAGTAACTTTCAGGTATGAAAAGAGACAATTGCATTTCTCCTGTTAAGTTAGATGGCTAACATTTTTAATAATAGATATCCTTGCTCACTGAGTTTCAGATGACAAGAGGGATAAGGTAAATCTCCTGAAATGCAAAAAGGTAAGAGACCGTGGGAAGAAATTGTGTCAAGACTTTACCGATATCTATTTTTTTGAAGTTTCTGTTTCGGTCATACCTTGTAAAAATCAAATGAAACATCCCAACAGCATCAAAACATCGTCGTCAATTGAAGGGATAATTTCCATTTTCCATTGTGAACACGTTTTGAAAGACTGCTCATAGTTTTGACATAAATCTCCCTCAGGTTTTTAAAAATCAGAGCTGGAATGCCTGTTTCAGTTTTATTGAAGCAAAACCTTTCATCAGGAAACGTGCGTTGGCTTTTTTTTTCTTCTTTTGTGAAATAAAAGGAGAGTACAACTTCAAGGCATGACATGCCTTGAGAAATGGAAAATGGTCTTGTCGGCTCAGATTTACATGGAGCTGCATAGGAAAGAGCACAGGAAGACCTTCATGCAGGACAGGAGATTCCACCGGCCACAGGCTGGCAGAGGATGATGAGGACCCTCCTGTGTGGCTACACAATCGTTTTAATACGATGTTGTGCACTGGGCCAGTGCAAAAATGTGCATGTTTCCATAAGCATCTGTGCACAGATTTATAATCCTGACGTTGAACATCTAGGCCAACGCGCAGATTAAATGAGACACCAGCTCTCTCTCCAAGAAGGATTTCTGAAAAACGATGAAAAAAGGATGTTTTCTGGGGTGACATCCCAGTTGTCATCTACTGAATCGTACATTCACAAAGTACTGATGAAAGAAGGTTGAAGACTACTTCAGCTCAATGCACCGCTAATGAGTTCCTCTAGACAAGAGAAGCACTTTCAGTTAAATGTAACACAGCAAACAAGCCACCTGTTTAAAAACCCATGTTGCTGTTACACTTTGGGTTTGGTTTTTTTTTTTATGTTTAACAAATTGAGAGCCTGTAAATTGGACTAGTCGGGATCCCTATGCTCAGTCTTGCTCAATACATTAGGTTTTGAAAAGCCCACCCAACTCTAACTGTAAATCACTCAGCCCGCTGTCTCCCAACCACAGCGATGGCAGAAATCTGCAAAAATAACACCAAACCCAGAGTGACTGAAGCTACAAGAGGGGACACACACCAGTGGCCCCTTCCAGTGAGTTATGTTTGATTTATGACCTTTCTGTATTTTGCACTGACAAGTGGAGAAGGAACCTCCCTATGACACCCTGAACCGCCTTCCTGCAGCAACTGAGGTTTTGGATGCACCCTCTGGTGAAAAGAGCCAGGCAGGAATGGACCGTGCTCTCTCAGCATCCTGAGCTTTGTTTTCTGCTTGCTTGTTTCTCACAAAGCTAGGTCATCCTGACCAAAAAAGCAGATGGCCATTCTTTGCTTACCTCTCAAGTGAAAGCTTTCATTTGAAGAAAATAACCCCTAAATGTGAAAAATAAGGATCTGATAAGAAGGTCCTACAGGCAGGGTTTTCTCTAAGTTCCTCACAGTGACAGATTGCAAAACTTCTCACTACATAAACATCCTTCTGCACACAAAGACATAATTTCATTGTTATTTGTGATGATACTGAATAACAGAGAGAACTTTTCTCTCCTGCACCCAGCAGCATCGCACCTATTTAACCATCCCTTACGCAGCAGGAATTTTGCCCATACCTTCTCCCAAGAGACTCTCCCCTGCTCTTCCTCCAGGGCTCACTGGGGATAGGTGACTATTTTATCTTTCTCATCCTTCCCATGGTTTAAGAATGCAGAATGAAACCTGTCTCTCAAGAACACCAAAGTATCTGAGGTTTATCAAGAACGCCTGCTGAGTAATAGATTTACTTTCCCCAACATAGGAGCAAATTAACAAACCAATTGATTTCCAAAACACGCTGGCTTTGAATTTTAACACCACAAATGCTAATTTCCAGTAATAGCTGTTTCATCAATCACATGCCTAGTCCTGCTGTTCTCACGTTGCCAGAATAGTCTGTGACTAAATTAATCAATTGTTTCCGAGACTAATGCTTCGGCAAGTTTGGTACCTTATGTATCTATATGGCTGTGCTCCTATATTTCATATAGGAATAAGCTGCAGACCAGGTTTTACTTGTACTCAGATCCATCCTCTGATTGTGATCTTGCAGATCACCTTATTTTGGCAGTTATTGCGCCATGAATTCTTTTCCCCAGGCAGTAAGTATATAAGCACACAGCTCCAGACCTACAATCACTCCTATAATTTGCTGTGCCAACAAAATTATAACTGCTGTAAACAGCCCACATGGTGATTATATATTACAAGGAAAGCTGCACGTTAAGCCACACGTTTAATTCAGGACCAAAGACTGCGTTACACCTGAAAGACATTTAACTCCTTTCACTGACAATTACCAATGTTAGTCTTTTTTATGGCGTGCTTCAGGTTAATTTGACATTAACTTCTGCGTTTTGAGGGAGAAAAAAAAAAAATCAAGATAGCATTTTATACTTCCACGTGCACATCCAAAAGGCACCCTGCTTTCGACTCACGCATCTCTCACATCTATAGAGTGAGTGGGAGTATAAAGGAATGTCAGCTGAACACTGGCCTGGCAATGACATGGAATAAGGACACAATTGCCCACCTGCTAAAGTAATGTAGTGGTGATTGTGCCCGTGACCGAGCAAGGTGACAGCACAAATAAAGGGATTTTCATCTCAGCCCTGCTGCAAACATCCAGCTGCCGTCACGTAAATGAGTAACCGAGCTTTGCAGTCACCTGAGGCAGCCTGGAAGAGCGTGGGTAAATTTAAATAGGAGAGACAGCATCGAGGCAAACTTCTGACAAGTTTTATCCCTCCTAGTTGGGGCCTAGCAAGGGTAATTCTAGAACTGCAGACAGAAAGCACTAGCTGAAGTGAATGCAATAGGAAATATTAGCTGCTTCTTATGTTTATCCCATATAAAACCTGAGAGACCAGTTCTTCCATAAAGATAAACCTGTTCTGGACTCTTACTAGCAACATGAATTAAAGTGGGGTGGGTTTTTTTTTTTGTGATTGGGGTTTTTTTGTTGTTGTTTGACTTTGGGTTGTTGTTTTGGGGTTTTTCGGTTTTGTTTTGGTGGGGGTTTTTTGTTGTTGTTGGCTTTTTTAAAGTTTCCTATAGCATTCAACTATCTAAAAGCTTATATACATTTATTTCTATCCTTCTGTCCCCATGACCTGAGGCATGCTAATGGATTATAGGAACACTTCTAATCCCTTTCAGTGTGTTATTGTGAACCCTTTGCCTTGAGTTTTAATTTGGCTGGTTTATTTTGCACTGACAAAGAAGTGGAAGCGCTCAAGTGATCTACTGCCTCAGCTCAGCACGGGACCTGTTGCCATCCCAGTGTCTCCCTGCAGAGCAGCAGCGTCAAGACCCTCTGCACACCTTGCTGTCTTCTGGAGAAGGTGACTCCTTGGCAGCCATAACCACATCAGGGATAAGCACAAACAAGATGCTGTAGGATGCTCAGACAGAAAGCTTGGCGCCAAAACAAACACCCATTCGTTGACAGGCTCCAGCTCAGAGTCACCAGAACTGTGAAACATCTCTCCTCCTCCTCGTACACCCACCAGCTGGGAGAGCCAACTTCTGATTAGCAGCAGTTCTGAAGCTGCTGATAAAATGTTCTTCATCACAGTTTGTTGCAACAGAAAGTTTTAGCAAAATTATCTGTTTTGTCCAAAGCTCTCCCTTGAGTTTTCTCAGGCTGGGGTGGAATTGCCTACCAGAGGACACAGTCCTCTCCACTCAGCTGTGGCCTCCTCGAGAGTATGGGCTCAAGAGCATCTTAACTACCAGCACTGGAGAAGACACATCCGCAACTGATGCTTCATCTGGCCCAAAAAACATTGTGTTGGAGGAATCTTTACAGCCTGCTGTGTAAGGAATGTGTGCTAACCTGGAGACCCAGCCTCAGTGCCAGTGCTGCCCTGCTTCAGAGCCAGCACCGAAACCCAAGTCCACCATCCTCCAGCTCAGTGCCATGGTTACTGGGTGAAGAAAGGGCAACTTCCCTCTTTTTGCTTTCTTGAAGAAAGTAAGTACATTTCAATAACTCCTTCATCTCAGTGTGGGCTGAGAACACTTTTTGATCTATTTTTTCCACAGCCAAGGGCGGGGGGGGGGAAGTAATAAATAATAAAGGTTTCCTGCTTGGTTCTTACTTCTGATGACACAACTTCTAAAAATTGATCCAGGACTGGTGGGCTTGTAAACCTCTAGTTTGCAAAAGGAGCTGAACCAGGGTTGACAACGAGCAAAAAGTACCCATGTTCAGAGCATTCAACAGCCCTCCAGCTCCTCACCAGGCTTAATGAAGTGTAATGAAAGGAAATTAATGAGCTTTGTCCCCATTGCCAAAGGAAAGGGCAGCTGGAAATATGCAGGGACCCAATATGAATTGAGCATGATTAAGTATATTATAACTATTGTTCTCAATAAAATGGTGCTGTTATACCTAAATAGCCTACAGCAGTCCCTTATCATTACAGCCATTTAGCTGGCTCTGCTTTAATTGCCTCTGAAAGCCACCCAGAAAGGATTTCTTTTGTACCCTTTCCAATTTCAAACCAGGGACAGAAATATGTAAGCACTAACCTGCATCCATTTAGATAATGGGGATTTGGTCGGTGAGCCAGGAATATAGATGTTTTACAGGGAACCACTTGGTATTTGACATGCAGGGATATGTGACGGGGTGATGTGTGTGGGCACGGCTGCTGCTGGACGGTGGCTACCACCACCCGCAGGGTGGGCTACCAAGCTCTGGGGTTAGTCATGGGCCACCCCACCCACCCCCAGGCTTCTGGAGTGAAGGAAGCAGGCACCAGGAGGTGCCTGACCCCAACCCAAAGCCACCAGGTCCCTGTCCCCTCCTGGCTCCAAGCAGGCTCCCCCAAGCACCCAGCTTCTCTCCTGCTGGGGACTGTCACTAGGCACAGAGGGTTCAGTAGACAGCAGTGTCCCATGAGCATTTACGTATCAGGACAGGCCTCTCCACCTCTAACACCTACAATTCTGAGCTATCGAAAAGGCAAAGGTCCCCTTAGTACAACTTCTCATTATAGCAGGCACTCCCTTAGCTCTGGCTGCACTTCAGGCTCCACAGACTGCACCTTATTTTCTCCACGCTGCTAAACTCCACCAGCACTTTAGCTTTCTCCTTTTTCACCGTTGTCACATTTGCCTGGCCAAAACCGCCCTTGCACCACCACAGGGGAAGCACTCCATGACTTTTTCTGCCCCAGGCAGCTCCCACAGGACTGAGCCTTTGGCTGGGCTCACAGCAGTGACACAGCAACAGCTCAACTCTGGAGATAACTTCATTGAAATGTATTTGAAAGAAAGAGCGCGAACCGGATCACAGAACATCACAGCATCCCTGACCCTGTTGCACAAGGAGCTGCAGCAGTGCCAAAGGACAGCCCTTCCCACGCACAGACCCACAGAATCACGAGGCAGGGAAGTCTCCAGGATGCTCTCCAGCTCTTGGGAAAGCTTCTTCTCCCAGCATGAGACACAGGATGCCTGATATCAAAGCACGCTGCCCGGAGTGCCGAGAGCAGAAGGATGTGTCACAGCGAGGCAGATGGTGAGGCACAGCTGTTGTCATGGTCCTTGTGGAGCTCTCTCAAACATTGTGACATGTACTGCCCTGAATTTGCATCTGTCCAATTACTCATCAAAAATAAAAAAGACCAGCAATCCAAATCTAAATTAGTATTTTCTCTTCTGTATTCTTATTTGATTCACAAAAATGAAAAGATTATCTCCCCTCCTTCAGATTAATTAGTTTAAAGGCTCACGGTTTCTTGGGAGACAATTCCCAGCTCAGCTCTAGCAATGGAGCAAGACTGGAATCTGGCCTAAGCTAGTCTGTGGAGAAAGACCAAGTGGAGTTGTTCTGGAGAGAAGAAAATAGGGGAAGCATCTCCTCTCTCTTGGGGAAGAGAAGCATTTTAGAAGGACCTTTTTACTCTTGTTACTTGTCTTCAGTCAGTTCAGAGAGTCCTTGGATCTCTCCTGGATGGATTTTTTTCTTTACAGAGCGCTGAGGAGGATTTAGGAAAAGGTCAGTGTTCCAGCTTTCCCTCCTTACCATGTAAAGTACAGTGTACAAGTGAAATGATGCCCCAAAATCTTTGCCGTGGACAACAATCCTGCCTCTGCTCCAAGCGCACAGCCTGAAGTTTGTACATGGCTTTTATAACTCCGAATTCTTCTTAGACACGAGTTTGAATCCGTCATCCAGGATGGACCTCCGATTGCGTCTTAACCTCTTTTGTCTCTCGAGATAGATGACCACTCCCAGGAGGAAGATGACGACCAGGAATAGTATCATTCCTGCAATGGCGAGACCAATGACCGCGGCCTCTACCTGCCCTAGAGCCAACTTAGCCCCAAAAAGCCTGATCTTGTCGGACTCATCCTCATCCTCAGGTGGCAACTCTGAGAGACAAACAAAAAGAGAGTTCCAATGAGAGCCAGAAATTTCCTACTCCTCTTCCTTAGGCCCATTTCGAGTGAGGAAAACATTATTGGAAAGGAAAGGACTGAAATATCAGTAGAGAAAGACTGAAGAGTTGTAGGTAGATGGCTATGTTTTCAGCTGGTCTGAGCTGGCTCTGAAATCAGCACAGCTGGATTATTCACAGCAGCTGAAAAATGGAGAAAGATGAAAAAACAGGGAAATAAATCACCACCACAAACCATTCAGACTTCCACCCCAGAAAATTTTAAAGGGACCTTATCAACTACCCCCCTTCTCCCTGGTGCTGCTCAACCAAATTTCTTCTCGCATCTGTTCTTTAAAATACTTGAAAGACCCAGGGCACGTGCTTAGGTTCTTTTCTTGGGGGAAGAGCAGAGAAGGCAGATGTGGTTGTTTGCATGCTGACTCAGTCCCTTCAGCTAGTAATGGTGACTCTGAAAATTCCCTAAACCACGTAGTCGTTAACAGCTCAAGAAGGGATGACAACTAATCTAAGGTGCCTCTTGGGATTTGATTGAAAGGGATAAGGAAAATCATCTCCTTTGCGACACCCTCCCTGCGACACCCTTTGAATCTCTGCCAGTTTCTAAGCTTGCACTCTCCTCTGGAGATGAATCCACGCACTTTAAAACCCTTTGAATCTCTGCCAGTTTCTAAGCTTGCACTCTCCTCTGGAGATGAATCCACGCACAGCAAGTACAACAGGATGCGAGGCCACTAAACTTTTCCAGCTAACGTGGTCAACAAGTCTAACAAGCTCAACTTCCTTATGTTTTATCAGCACAGCACAGACATTTGGAGGACAGACAGCCCAGAACCCTCCCTGTTATCCATCAGCAGCCAGGCCTCAGACTAACAGGCTGCCCAGCCTGAGAGGGGAGAGGCTGCAAGTGGTGCTCATGCTCCTCCTCCTCCTCTCCCTTCTCCTCCTCCAGACTCAAATCTCTGTGCGGATCGGAGATCTCCCTTCCTCCTCTGCCTCACACACAGACAGAATTTAGGAGTGCAACATACACCGTACCTGCATCGTAGTTGACAACTTCAGGCACTGCCTCTGAAAAGAAACAAAAAAGAAGGTGAGAAAGTGTAGGGCTGAAAGGATAGAGCGTCCCAAACTCAGCACGTTTGGCAAGGAACAGATCCAGGACCAGCATGGTTTTCCAGGGCTTGCAGGTTTTCTTTCCTCCTGCCAATGTTTTCCCTCTCCACATCACACCAAGATTGGTTTTGTACTACCTGCTTCAAAAGCAGAGCTGCTGCCGCACAACCATTTATGGCCTTTGAAAGAAAAGCAAAATCAAAGTCTCTGAGGGTGAGGTGGGCTCAACCCTGGCTGGCAGGGTTGCTCACTCACCCCACAGCAGAATGAGGGAGGGAACAGGAAGGGCAAAAGCGAGGAAAAAAAAAACAAAAACAACACCCACTTGTGGGTTGAAATAAAGATAGTTTAATAGGTGAAAAAAATACAACCAAAAAACCTCAAATGATACAAAAGCAATCACTTGCCACCAGCAGACTGATGTACAGCCAGTCCCTGAGCAACAGCTACTTTGGAAAAACCCCCATTTTTATTGCTGACCATGATGTTACAGGGCATGGAATATCCCTCGGTCAATTTGGGTCAACTGTCCTTTCCCTGCCTCTTGCACACCCCACCCTACTGAGTGAGAAACAGAGAAGACCTTGATGCTGTGCAAACACCAACAACTAAAACATCGGTGTGTTATCAACTCTGTTTTGGTAACAAATCTAAAACACAGCACCCTGTGGGCTGCTATGAAGAAAATGAACTCCATCGCAGCCAAACCCACTACAGAGTGTCACTTTCCACTGTTTCCTGGTGAAATGAGAAGCCTTAGGATGTGCATTTAGATTACAGGTAATATTCACAGTAAGAACAACCACTGGCTGATGGCTGGACATTGCTTCTCAGACACAAACTAAAATAAAACTCATAATAATAATGTAGGCAATATAAACCCCAGAAACCAATTTGTTATTAATTCCAGCTGCAGGTATTACCATAGTCAAAAGGCAACATCTTAAATTAATAGTACTTAAGTAATTATCTGCTCAATTAACAGGCTGTTTATGGTATGTAAAAGAGTTGTAAGTGTGATGCAAACACTCAGAATTTGGCAGCAGTAGCAGAAAGTGCTGTTAGATGTTTTACAGTAACAATCAGTGATAATTCCTTACCTGATCCGGGCAAGACTGTGAAGAGTATCTCCATACCAGCATGGATATGATCAGACACATGACAGTGAAGCAGCCATGTCCCAGGGTTCCCAACCAACATTTCCACCATTTCAAAGGTCCCAGGGAACAGATCCACAACATCTGCTCTGTAGCTTTTGCCATTCTGTCAAAGGGAAAGGACGCTGTCAGCCTGCAGCCCCTTGTGCATCTTTTCAGAATGCAAATTCTGTAGCACTGGAGCGATCTCCAGTGACACTGCTATTACAGTATTTAAAAGCTCAAGAAAAAATTTCAAAGAGCCACTCCATGGCTGTATCTGGGAAAGCAAACACCATCTGGTAATGCCTAATCCTAAGAAGGGTTGTTAGACACATCGGCACAATACAGAGGCTCAGTGAGCCAGACCTGGATGTGTAAAATTCACATCCCTTTCCTAGTTGGGTGAAGTTGCTGTGAAGTCATTCAAGAAGTTCAAGTCCACCAGACTCAAGCAAAAGTGATGATACTGGTGGTCAGTCTCTGCTTTTATCACCAGCAGGATATTCTTACCTTGTATATGAAGGTCTCGGCATGAAAATGGACTGTGTGGATATCAATCTCCTGACCCATTCCCAGCAGGTACCAGTTCACCCACTCACCCTGGTACATGGTCAGCCCAGGCAAGTTTGCATAGAGCCTCCCATTGATGGCTGTGCAGTAAACAACATACAGAGAGCAGAAAAAGCCGTTATTGAAATGGTAGAGATGCTGAACCATCTCAGAGGAAGAACATGCAGGGCCAGTTAGATGTTACAAAGCTCATACAGCAACCAGTGCATCAGCAGTTAGTGTCTTCCATATGACAGTCCCCCAAAAGTCTGGCGGTCTCTCTCCAGCTCAACTACTTTTCCTATCTGTTAGCAGATAGGAAAAGTAAAATGACTTGCATCCAAGGCCATGCTGTAGCTCAGCTCAAATAAACCTCAAAAACTACCTCTTGCTGAGAACCTGCAGTCAGCCAGCAGAGGTGGGTGTTTCTAGAAGTCAAGACGTGTAAAAACAGCCACCTTAGTCCAATGATAGGAAAATACATACATATATCTACACACACATATCTGAACAATTTACTTCCTGTACAGTGAAAACAGGTAAACCCTGCCAGAGGGCAACCCTGTCCTTCCGTGTCTCGTGCTGGCTGCACACACTACGTGCTGATCACTTGTAAAATCACCACATGACAGGACTTTATTTCATAATTAGCAGAAGGAATACTTCATAATTAGCCAGAAAGAATACTATTTTGCAGGAAAGGAACCGAAACAATGAGCAAGCTGAATGCTCAGATGATAACAGAAGGAATAAGATGGAAAGAGACATGATCTGAGGGCAGGAACTCTGGTGTTTTACTCCCAGGTCTGCCACAGGCACTTTCTGTAGCCCAAAACAAGCATCCAGCTTCAGGGAGTTGCTTTTGCTAGCTACAATATTGAGTTAATTATAACAACGGACATGTGTATTTGGAGATGCTTTATATCACCTGTACAAAACCAGTAGTAAGGACAGTACACATAATGCAACTCTTCACTATTCTTATCTCCACAGCTGCCAAGGGACTCGTTTTGCTAAGAATACTTTAGAGAGATCCACACAAGATGTGGAGAAAAACTATCACAAATAACATGTTAATTTAGAAAATGTTTTCATCCTGCTATGGTATAAATAGCTTTTTGGTAATCAGCTAAAACAACTGAGCCATGTACTGCAGCGACAACAAAGCTGAATCAATCAATTTTCAAATCTAACATATTCTAATGGTGCCAAGATGAACGGAATGAAATTAGTCTGACAAGTTAATTTCACATTTGATTTTCTTTCCTGTTCCAAGTCACTCCACACATCGGAGATTGACCTCTCTGCCCCATATCTTTGCCTCCTGACAAGGAGAGCCATAATGATTAGCCTTTGTTGTAGATCAAAGATTTGTGCCGTGTCTGTGCTGCAATAGTGAGACCAACAGACAGTTTAATTCTGTCCGTGCCACTGACAATGGAAAAGGATGAGGGCATTCATTAGGAGTCAGGTTTGGAAAAGGATGAGGGCATTCATTAGGAGTCAGGTTTTGGGTGACTGACTACTTATAGAGGTTGCAGAGTCAACATCAACTGTGCACAGATAGCAATGGGCGCTCAGGTGCCTAACAGGCCTTACCATGCATTTTGTTGCTTTCCACAAATTTGTCATCCAGCAGGTTGATCTCATTCCGATTTCCTTTACTGTAACGTTCCACGTTCTCCTCCAAGTACCAGGACTGATTTTCATCAAAAACCAGGAAGAGTAGAGCAAACTCCCTCTTTACATCCTTCCTGATCCCATCAGAGTGTAGTGTCCCTCTCCGGCAGATCTTCAGGGGTCCAATCAGACCGCTGTACATATCCTAATCAGAATGAAGGAAAAAGCCTTTGAGGCAAGGATCTTCTCAGCCTCTTTTTTATGCAGTTCTTTGCCTTTCAGCAACCATACTTTCTGTTCCCTGCATGACCCCACTTAAAACAAATGGTGCTACAGTTTAAGTGCTCTTGTTGGTGAAAATCAGCTACCGAAACACAAGAACAGAAGACTATATGTGCTCTTACGAATGCAAATCCAAAAGTCATAAATATGAATAGTATCAAAATATTCTCCACTCTGTGGCTGCAAAAACATCTGCAACTTGAGATTAAAAGGCAATGATCTCTGGGTTGAATGAGACAGTTTGTTGCAGGATCCTCCAGTGAAATCAGTGCTATGACAATTGATCCTAGCAATGCTCAAGTCTTCCTCCTTTTCCATGGAGCCTAATTCTGGACAATTTTTGCCTTTCTGGATTAGCCCTATGGCTGTCTCTAATAGAAACTATGACTTAGTGGGGGGTGTTCTACATTCTCATATCCTGCAAATAACTGAAGGCAGGCTAGTGTCAAGAAGACAGTGGAATTGTTTTATGAAGGTTTGTCTTAGGAAAAACATAAGGACAAATTTGGAGAACTTAATCTCCCGGGAGAATGCTGGACCAGTCTTACCCAGTCTAGTAGGAGGTGTCCCTGCTCATGGCAGGGGGGTTAGAACTCAATGATCTTCAAGGTTCCTTCCAACTCTAACCATTCTATGATTCTAGGTCACCAGGTGGTCCTTCTGCCTCTCAGCTGGGCCAATCTTCAAATTGTATCCAGCTCATTGTTTTCTAGAGTGGGTAACAAATTGGTCTAACTGTGCTTTTCTGGTTCTAACTTTTATTTTACCTTTACTGGGTCCACCCTGGAGTAGTAGATCCAAGGAACACAGGCTGAATCATTTGGCCCTGGACCAGATCTCTCGGGAACTTCCCATCGGTACGTCACAATGTCACCTGAGTGACAGAGAAGCACCATTAACATCAGGGTCATACACTCACTCGCCAGTTTGCTCAGCAGCATGTAATCCTTCAAAACAAAAAGATGATCCTGTCTCCAAAGGGCAAATTCAGTTCTGATTTTTTGAGACCAGACCTGACCAAGGAAATTCCACCTCCTCTCTTCAGTACAGATGGAGCTTGAGATGATCTTTCCTCTTCTTGAAGTATATTTATGATGCTCATTCAAATTCCTTCTTAAAGTTACTACTTTGGACATTAGCAATGCATTTGAGAAAGACAGGTCCCAACTGAAAGCCTGTTTGTTGCTTAGACAGCCAGTGCAAGTTGAAGGTGACCAAAAATTATGCAAACTGGCATTTGGACCATGAAACAAATTGGTGACTTCAGTCAGTGTCCTTGCAAGCAATTATGCATTTGTCCTATTTCATACTATTGTGCACATCACAAAAAGTACAGGTCCCAAAGAAGTGGGGCAGGCTTCCCCCTTCATGGGCCATTAGCCCAGGGCTAACAGGGACTGACTGAGCTGTGACCACCATCACCTTTTGCCAGACAGACCACACTCAGTGTGAGGGATGAGGCTGCACACAGAGAAGTTTGTGCTACACTTATCCTAGAAGTCAGAGCAGAATATGAGCTCCCAGGACTGCTACTCCCAAGTGATATCACTAAACTCCAGTGAACCTGGAAGACCACTGTTCAATTCCAGTTCTCTACCATAAGAAAATAAGTATATCTAAGCCTCCTTAAGACAACCAGTGAAGTTACAGGCTAAAATTACCTTTGTAGGCCCAGTACAGGAATATGTCTGGAGACCACAGTGACTTACCAGGGTTTGCTACTTGCGGCTGTCCCGTCTCCCTTTCCAGCACCCCGTGTGCATGAATAGAGTAGGGCCGTGAGGCGTTGTTCTTAAACACAATATTCAGAATATCGCCCACTTCCGCCCACAGAAAAGGACCTTGAAGTAGGAAGAATGTATTCAGACTCGCAAAAAAATGTCAACTTGTCTCCTGAGGATATTCCCACTTCTTCCCCATCATCATCTCCCCAGAGATATTCCCTTATAATGTTTATGATGTTCCCCTCCCTCTTCTCTAACCCACAAAAAGAGAATTGCAGGTCAGCCCCAATTCAAGCAAGCGTTAGGAAACCAGAATGAATTTCACAATAAGGAAAATTAAGGTTGTTATGTATTTTAAGTGTGCCCAGTACAACTAAGGCTTTATTTCTGAATAATGCTAGGCTAAATCTTATAATGTCTTACCATACTTTTTTAAACCAGCAGCAGAGCATGATCAAGACATTGTGAGATTTAGTGTGAAAAACACTTTGCCTGAGACACAAAGGTAAGTTGATGTAAAGTCAGGGACAAGAACCCAGTCTTCTCTATTACAACCTGTGTTCAGGACCCTCTTTACTACTGTCTCCAAAGCTGGCAGACCTGGACAGGAGACAGTCTGAATTTCTCCTCACTTCATAACACAGCAGATGCCTAAATATCTAGGAGGCCTTCAGATTATAGCCCTTAGTCGCTGAAGCTCTAGAGTCCAAGCACCATCGCTGTGTGATGTCCTTACCTAGTATCCCTAGGTGTTCATCTCTGTCTGTCCTGGCCTTGGGGGTCTGGAAGGTCCCATCAGTGTACTCCCTGTAAACTGCTTTCTTGTACTTGGAACCGAGCAGTCCATTCTCGTTGCTCAAAAATACATCGGCGTAGCTGAGAAATGCAGAATGAGTGCTGAGATACCCCAAAACTCACCGGGAATAAACAGCTAACTTGCCACAGGGGGTTCACTAGTTGAATGGGTCTGCCCAGAGACCTGCTTTGGCTGCAAAGGTGGGCGCAGTGATGCAGGGGGCAGGAGCTCCCATCAGCAGCACCACCACCAGTGACATATGCACCATGCCACAAGATGGCCAAGATACCCAACAGGCTTCACCAAAGTCTACTGAGACACTTTGCCAAAGGCTTCCCCAGAAGAAGGGTTCTACCTCTCTGCAGAATGGTTGTGCCTTTCCCTCTCCCAGCTTCGGTCAGGCGCGTAGTCCCACTCCACCTCCTCTGCCACGATGTAGTACGTCCGCACCCCTCTGTACTGAGCAGCAGGAGCAGGATCTTTCTTTCCACACTTGGAAACGGAGTAGCGCTCCCTCATCCCAGCCTGGTAGTGATTGCTCGTCTGGCAGTATATCTCAAAAATCCCTGAGGGAGGCAGCACAAACAAGGAAATCAGCTACTTCCAAAGATCCCAGGAAACAGCTGCTTCCCACGCAGAGCTTGTGACGTGGCTGACATCGGTATGTGTGTATCTGTGTGTTTGTTTAGGGAGCTTGGTTGCCACAGGCCGGGATTAAAAGGGGTTGTTAGAGAAACCAAGCAGGAATGGCACAACAAAGTCCTGCACAAAAATCATCTCAGGAGGCTTTCTTACACAATAACCAGCTTGTTAGATGTGAAGAGACCAATGAAGCGACATAGCTGTGCTACGACTGCTGAGAGGCTGGTTAAGTAAAAGATTTAGCCTGGGAATGCCAAAGGGGAGGAGACAACTCGCAGATGAGGCCATCACATTGTATGAACGAGACACAGTATTATGTGCCTGACCTGCAAACTGGGAAGACTGGGGTCTGTCAGAAACGTGAAATCTCTGCAAGCCATGGAACAGGAGAATTAAGCTCTGACAACTCCCTGCTACTTTATTCTGACCAACATGTTTGCATGTTTCTGTGGGTCACAGGCAGCAGTGTCCATAGGGGTTGTTACTACAAATACTTAATAGGGAGGGACAGCCTAGAGAATCAGTCTGGGGCAACACGGGACAAGATGCTGTGGCTCTTGTTCTTCTCCAGAATCAGATACAAAGACAAGAGCTGTAGCCTCAAAAATGGGACCAAACAGGATGTAAAGCACAGCTCACCCCATAAGAGTTTACACTGTGCTATATAATCAGCCACAAGACCAAATATCACAACAGAAGACTTTTCCTGCTGCTAAGTTAGATGTGCAGGCACTTACCCTTGTTATCAGGTTGCATGAAAGCAGTAGCAAACGTGTGGGGGAACAGACTGGTTGAATCTCTCCTCATCCCATTTATCTGCACGGTGTTCCCTTGAAACACAGCTCCGTGTACATCTGCTTCACTGCCCAAGCCCAGAAGGTGCCAGGACACATTGTCTCCTTCACACACCTTCAGCACAGGCAAGTTACCGAACATAAGTCCATTGATGGCTGCAAAGGAGAAAACAATTAACTCTCTGCAGGTAGATACTGGCCAAGAGATTCATATTGTTTGGACATTTTGACAGGGCAGGTCTGCCAGTGAAAACGTAGCTTGCTTGTAATTCAGAATACTCTCAGGATATCCTTCCTGAGACAGCCACGCTTCTTGTCTCATGTCCCACCCACTGCTTCTGGCCTCACTTGATTTTAGGCCAATCTAACACAGCTACTTCAGCCTCCCAGCTCAGTCTTTCAGGGAGCACCACCCCATGTTTTGGAGGTTCGCTCCCGCTGCACGCAGAACAGCATCAGGCCGTACCATGCATCCTGTTCGATTCCTTGAAGCCATCGTCCTTTTCCACAGAAGACTCTTCCGTTCTCAAGTAGTACTTTATGTTTGCATTTAAATACCAGCTGAGGTTCTCATCAAACACACTGAAGAGAAGGTAAAACTCTTTGTCGATCCCTTTCTAAGATATAACCATAATGATGGCTGTTAATTTTTAAAATGCACCAATTAACTGTCCTTACAGTTTAAGCTGTTTTGCCTGACTCTCATGTTCCCTTTTAACCTAAAACTTGGCTCACCAAGAGACAGGGCTCCATCCCTTTACTCATGTTGAATGTTCCTCTTGTTCCACAAGAGGCACCACCTGTGGTTTTTCCATAATATTTCACAGGAGTAAAGGGATCAAAATTCAGCCACGGATATGAAGTCATTGCCTCCTTCCCCCACCACCCATACGTTTAGGTGTAGGTTTCATTGCCTGTCCAAATCAGACCTGAGATCAGAGCCCAGCCCTCCACGCAGGCTGATGACTATGTTCCACCCTCCTTTCTCCTACCACAGGCCTGGATTGGGGATTTTTTTTTTATTACCTTAAATCCTTGAAAATATTAGTTCTAATAAGAAATTAATTCCCAAGCATGGTGCCTTTCCTCACTAAAAGGACATCTCTAGTGTTGCTCAGATTCTCGTTAAGCTGTCGGATTCCTCAACGGTACCCAGGAAGAAGCCCTGCACCTTTCCCAATTAAGCAATCATTAGAAGGCTGCTTAAGATTGTGGAGCCAGAACTGCTGCCTCAGGTGATTTTTCCATCTCACCTTTCTGAACAAGTCTCTCTCTGTTTTGTTTACACTCTTTTGATGCCTGCAAATGTTTCATCACTATCACAGCTCCTTCACATAGTGGGCTGCGATCCTCTCTGCGCAGAAGATTCACATTTCCACCCCGGGTAAACAGACTGATCTCTTCTGCACTCCTAATTTAGCCTCATCGTGCCACCACCGAAAGCAGAGAGAAAGCAAACCCCTCGAGGGAGGCTCTTGTGGCAGCTGTTTTCAGGCTTGTCAGCCCTTCCCTGATCTACACCACAAAGCAAGCAGCATGGCAGGAGATTGTTTTTCTGCTGCCTCCTGGTTTTTTCACAATAAGGCTCTGCTAATCTGTCTTGCACTTCCCCAGTATATTAATCTACTGTTTTTTCCTAGGCTTGCTGCCATGAGTAGACTACCCCTGAGTGAAATTCCAAGAGGAAGGTTTGGTCTCCCTTCAGATTTCACCTCTCTTTCATCAAAAGCATAAAGACTAACATAGATTTTCACATGCTTTTGTATAGGCAGACCTGCTTGAAAATGAACTGATCTGGCAGAAGAAATAAGGCTCACCCTAATCTCAAAGCATTATATCACTCAAGCACACCACCTATAAATAAGGGAAAATGTCTTTTCAACGTTTCCGAGACTGCAATGAATATTCCACATGCCTCAAAGCAGCCTGCTGTGCGAGTCTCAGGACAGAAGTTACCTATAGAGTCACATCCAAGGTGCTGCTGTTCAGCCAAGTCTGCCTGAATTTTAAAGCAGAGCCCAGAAGCCATTTCAAGGGCAGCCCTTGGGAACATCAGCAATTCCTACATGGGACCCGGGCACCAGCTGTCCCAGTGTTACCCTGCCCCGTGGCTTTGATTCGACTCACACTGTTGTACGCTTGTTTCCGTTACATTTCCTTAATATTTCGCTGGTGTTTCCTTTCTCTACTAGGATAAAAGTGTGGCAGGAAAACTCCTTTTACCTGTTTGTTGTTCTCATCCAAAGTGCCTGGCTTGCAGATGAGCAGAGGCCCTACTAAGCCCGAACTGGGGTCTTTGACGGGGTTCACGGCCGAGCTGTACATCCAGGTGAGGCAGGGAGGGTCGCTGGACGTAGGCCCGACGTGCTTCGGCACGGTCCACCGGTATGTAAAGTTGCGCAACGGTTCAACAGAGACCCCACTCTGGAACAGCCCTTTAAAAAAAAAAAAAGAGATTGGCACAGTTATTCCCAAGGTCCCTGTACAAACTTGGTTACATCTTCTCACCAGCTACACTCGTACTGGGCTTCACTTCATTCATGTCACTCATACTCAGCATCTCTGAGGCATGATGTGGGTGTGTTCATAAGGCAAATGGGGGACCTACTCTCAGTACCATAGAAATTCCTGCTGGTACCACAGCAGAGATGGGCCTGGCAATGGGAAATGATGAAGCAGGTCCTGCTGCATCCAGGGAGATGAATTTTGGAAGCATGTGGTTATCTAAGCTGGAGTGCACAAGGCACATTCCTCTGCTCAGTGTCTCAAACAGCCAGAAATGGTCTGAGCTTTGGTTTACAGTTTTCATCTGAAAAATAGCACCTCTGGAACTGCACACCCTCTGGTACCCTCCCTGGGCACCAGTTCAGTGGAAAGTCTCTTTCAATGAGGCCTCAGGAAGGCTCAAAGGACCAGGCTGGCTATCACCCTGTAGGACATGTAGTCTTTCCCGGCTGCAGAAACTCTATGGGCTGTGGAGCTCCACCACCTTCATCAACATCAAATTGCTCAAGAAAAGGGAGCCACAAACCATCATGGTACCGCATTCCTTCCCACGCCTTCCCATAGGACACTCCATGAGGCTGGATGCTGAAAGGCCAGGAGGCTTTGTTAACAAATGTCACCAGGATGGTGTCTCCAACTTCAGCTTTGATCACCGGACCTACACAAATAGCAGAGAGAATGTCAGCAATGTTGCAATGCCCCAGGTGACCGGGCAAACCAAAGAAGCCAGGGCCACCTTTCACCTAGGCTGAGGGGAGAAGATAAAGAAGGGTGGATGACCCAATGCATTGAGCACCACTAAAGCTGTTCAGCCCTGACAGCAAGAGCAGGGGGCTGATGAGGACTGTCTGAAAACATTTTGGGTCTGCAAAAGAACTCAGAAAATAGGCTTCAGGCATTCACAGATAGAGTAACAAAATGGCCAAACGTGCTGAAACACCCTCAGGAAAGGCCTGTAATCTCTCGCCCACCTACATAAGGCCCTCTCAGCCTTCTAAGATGGGTGTCTTAGGCTTGAGGTCTGGTGTGTAAAGAGAGGTACGAGATGCTCTAAGCCCACCACTGTCTCTGTGAGCCATGGCCCCAGCCAGCTAGAAAGAAACCATGAGTCTTTAATATGCCTATCAGTTCCCACCAGCCTGTAGACCCCTGGGTCCACAGACCACTCCTGACAGCCACAGGAGAGCATGAGGAAAGCCAGGTTGCTGCCCGGCAGAGACCCGTGCCTCGATGTGCACATCTCTATGTGTCTCCACGTGCTTAGTTACCAAGTTTGTTTCAATCAGCCAATTCAAATGAGCCCCCTGCAGATGTCACTTGTTTATCTGATCAGGAATTTTCATCAATCCTTCACTGTTTTTAGTTTACCAGTAGAAAATACCTGTAATATCTTCCTACAAAGTCATATATATCCAGGTTTTCCCTCAGTCACTTGTCTTTCTATAGGAAGGTGGCTGTTGGTGGTCATGCTAAGCCCTTTATTTGCCCCTGGTTTCCAAGGTCTAGCAAGACCCTGCCAGCTCCTGACAGTTACACTGCATTTCTCCTTCCATGCAGAACTCCACCATTTAAGTTTCATTCAGCTGCTTTTTTTTTTTTTTTTTTGCCTCTCTTCGCTATTCTCTCCCACTCCCAGATCTGTAATTTACTCCATGCGCTCATTCCTTCTGTGGCCTCTGCTGGGATTGCATTGGCTAATTTCAGGTGTCATTAGATTATTAGTCACTGCTGATGCAGGAAATTGGACCACACCTGTGTGCTTCTACCCTGTACTCTCAGCCTTCCTGCACGATTCATTTACCCCTGCAGACTCCCTGTTTTCTTCCCTCAAGTTTATTCACCACTCTTACTGTTACCTGGTTATAAGAGAGAAAGCATCCACTTGGGAGAAAGCAGCTTTCCATGAGAACATGGGGTTTGGAGCACCTTGAAGATGCTCAGTCAAAACCACATAACCTGGAGCTATTACTGTGACCTGTTTTACTCTAGTTACAAATACTGTCCCTCAGCCTTTACTACTAATCTCTGAAGACTGCCCTGGCAGAAAAGTGGTTCTGTCTATTCTATCACTCCACGTTCTTGGTCTGTCCCCATCTTTCTTAGGAGTAACTGCTGTGAAACACCTCCTCTGTGCCACTCTCTGCACCACAGAATGAGAGGACAGTTACAGCCCACTGGTACTCCCGACACCAGCATGGTTCTCGCTGGCACTGAAAGAGGATTTGTGTTGCTGGATGATTCCTACCGAGTATCCCAAGGTGTTGCTCTTCCTCCGATTGCTGCTTTTCCTCACGGAAGGTCTCATCAGTGTATTCCACATATTTCGCCTTCCAGTAGACTCCCCCAATTCGGTTGGGGCTACGCTTGAAAAACTGCTCAGCAGGGCTAAAGGCAAAAAGCAAATGTCAGGTCATTTCTATGAAAATCAGTCCTATTCTTCTGCTCCCTCCCACGTCCCCATGGCAATGCCAGCCGCGTCTCCAAATCAAGCAGCTTTTCAGACAAGGACAGCATCTCTGGTTTGGAACAAGCACAGCTTGTCTCTGTGAAGTTTTTTTTGTCCTACAGACTCCTCCAGGTTCAGGGAGCACCTCTGGCTCACAGCCCTCTCCCAGCTGAAACTGCTGGGTTCGATGGCACAGGTCTGAACAGCATCTCTAGAGCTGATGTGCAAGATGGCAAGGAACAAAACAGCAGTGCAGTAAATGGAAAGGCAGCGCTAAAACATCGAGTTCTTCAGAGGACAGGGGAAAACTGTAATCATAATTGAAAAGAAAAAAAGAAAGCAAAGCACCAAACCACCACACAACTGCTGCAAAGAGAGATTTATTTCTGCTGCCACCACCCTCTCCAAACACACAGACACGTAACATGCCTTGCAGGAGAGTCAGCTTCGCTACAAGGCCAGCTCACAGGTCTCAGGAGGTTTCAGTGCTAAGGTCTGTAAGAGAGTTGCTGCGTGGCTTTGGGTAAATCATTAACGGCTCTACGTTTCTACTTCTCCATCTCAAAGAGGCATATCCTCTCCAACAGCTTCCCAGGGAAGGGAGTGGAGGGGGAGGAATGTCTTTGTTTCGGTTAGCCAGAGCCTGAACGGGGCACCAACTCACCAACTGCTATCACCACCGCCTGACATGTGGGACACAAGGCTGTCATCGAGGTCACCACGTTTGATTTCCTAGAAATCGCTCGCTGCAGCGCGGCTACACTGAGGCAAAGCTGCAGGCCAGCTCTGCCACCCTGTGTCTGCTGAAAGATGTGCTTTCTTAATAGTTGATCAAATATCGGGATCTGCTCCTAGGTCAGGCGCAGCAAGGAGAAACAAAGCCCAGAGACATGTGGCAGCTTACGTTCTACATAAACTAGAACTCCTGGAGTCTGTGGATAAGCATGTCAACCTAGTACTGGTCCCAGTACAGTCTAGCTACAGCAACCTATGGCTCCAGATGGGGTGATCTGCCTTCCCATGAATTGAAGGCATGGATTTTGGTAAGAAAGAAATTCCACGTTTTCCTCAGCAGCCTCCCCAACACAGCCCAGAGACCCCCCAAATGCTGCCCTTGCCCTTCAGCCTCTTGCTTACCTGCCTGCCTCAGTCAGCTGTTTCCCACTGCTTTGGTCGCGCCCTGAAGGTCCATAGTTCCACTGCACTTCCTTTGCAGCTATGTAGTATTTCCGAACTCTCCCTCCCAGGCTGGATGCCAGAGCTTGCTGAGAACAGGGCCGGACTTCATAGAGTGCCCCCATCCCAGCTGTCCAAGAAATGGTGGAGGACACACATTCTTAACCCCTCTCAGGCAGTGAACACAGTCCCACCTTCCTACCATGAACTGGCCATTCCTCCTCTGCCATCCCAAAAGGCACATGGCTGGAAGGAGGTGATTAGGTGGTTCCGAAAGCAAGGAGTCTTTTGAGTTGGTGAACAGAGCTTCTCACCTTAGATATTGGATGCTATGGAAGTATGGACAGAGAGCAAATAGAGCCTCCTGCCATCGTCAGCCACACCATGTAAATGCCAATTATAGGGACTAGAGCTCTAAAGGCACTGCCTCATCTGAGCTTTCAGCTGTACCAAACTCAATCTTCACTACTGATCAAGGTGAACATCAAACAATGGTCTAAGTCATCCCCAGTAAGTCTGGCCTGCACATTAATAATCAATCCACCCCAATTTATACAAAACAAGGAAACACTCCATTCATCTAGGGACATTTTGAGAGGGAATGCTGCCCAAGGCACTGTCCCCTACCACACTGGGCACCACGGGACTACACTGGGAATAAAAAGGGAGGCTACAGCATGCAGGACATACTCCATGCTCTGCCTTACCTTGTATGTGATCATTGATCTGGCAGCTCAGTAGCCATCTCCCAGGGTTACTGGGGATCATATCTGCTGTAACAAAAGTGGCTGGGAAGAGACTGGCCACATCTGACCTATGGCCTCGAATATTGAGCGTTTCTCCATGGAAGTAGGCTGTATGGACATCAATTTCATTGCCCATCCCGAAGAGGTGCCACGAAACATAATCCCCAGCACACATCGTCAGCTCAGGGAGGTTCCCAAACACATAACCATTAATTGCTGCAAAACCAAGGAAATTCAAAAATCAGAAAAAGGGCCTTCAGTGCTTTTGCCAGCAGGTCACAGTACAGACATCTTTGGAGGATGGACCTAACCAGAACTCATCCTCCTCTTCTTCTGGAAAGCCCAGCTCCACAAGTGATTCCTAACATGAAGTATATTCAAAAATCTCAAAACAATTAAGGGTTTGCTCAAGTCAGAGATTAAATCAAAGTAACACTTCAGAATACCAGAATACTGACAACCCTGGAGTGTCTGGGCAAAGTCCCTTGCTTCACAAAAGTGACACTAACCATGCATTTTGTTACTCTCCTGAAATTCCTCATCTTCTTTGTCTACAGAGCCTGGATCTGCACAGAATAATGCTATGTTCTCATCCAGGTACCAGCTGAGGTTCTCATCCACCACACTGAACATCAGAAAGAAATCAACATCCACATCCTGGCGCCTTTGGGAATTGCCAGTCAGTATTCCTAGGGTGAAAGAAAAGATGAGTGAATACTCACCCAGGCAGAAAAGCAGACATCAGCCAAGGGATTAAAACATCAATAGAAGAGTAACTCTTATCACACAAATGAGGGACAGATGCTTTCCCCAGCATCCTGGCACAGCTCATTACAGAGTTCTAGCAAGCTCACTCTTTTCTAATATATCCCTGCTAACACATTTCTCATTCCCAAGAACCTCTGCCACTGCATGGCTGAACTGCAACACCATCAGTGTTCTTATTCCTCTGAAACCAGTCCCCATCTTTCTAAATACACACACCAGGTCTTGGACAAGATTCCTACTTCTAACATGGATTCAACCAGCTGGCTCAGATCAAGAGGCCTACAAGCTCACCTGCTCAGCCACTAAAGGACAGAGACAACGTACTGACCAGAACCCAGCTAGAACATTGGTACTGTCTACTCCAGTCATGCTGCGTTTTCCCATGAAGCTTCAAGTCACCACAAAACCTTCATAGTATGAAACTGCAGCCCTTAGCTGCTTTCTCTTGGAGTCTTTACCTTTTCTGCATGTAAGTAATGGCCCAATTAATCCAGATGCAATGTCCTTTGGTGCATCAATATGTGAGTGGTAGATCCAGGTCAAGCAGTTTGGGTCATCAGCCGTTGGGCTGTGATCTTCAGGGACAGTCCAAGTATAGGTGTAATTCCCTCCTGGGGAAACAGCATCATCCTTCTTCTGATCCTGGGGGGACATATCGGGATACAGGGATCCTAGAACAATTGAGTAATCACAACATCTATTCAAGAAGAGCAGAGATGTCCACACATGTAGCCTTATATCTAGCTGCTCTCATTCAGAGTTGCACATATATACTTGGGCAGCAGATTTCAAAGCCAGACTCACCATCCTAAGGCTGAAATAGTGTTTAATCATCATTGTATCAAAGAGAAACTGAGGCACAGAGGTATTGTAAGGCAACTTGCCCAGTAAACAGGTCAGCACAGAGTCAGAAAGATGATCCCCATTCTACCTATTGCTACTTTGCCTTCAACTCCGCAACGTGCCACAGTCAGTCCCTCTACAATCTCCAGGGCTGCTTCAAATAGCAGTTCTTTGGTCTTGTACTTTGTCATTCTTGTGAACTCCCTGAAGTTCATGGCTCTTATACTACAGCACTTCACATAACGTAAAGAGGTCTTTTCCTTCTGCACCACTCTCCCACTAGCAAGCTCTGGAGATTCTTCTAAAATCAGGAAATCTGGGCTGGGTACTGTAATGCCCAGGTCAGGAAACCACTCCCAGACCCACAAACCTGCTAACTCAACATCAGGTGACTTCACTAATCACCTAAGTGCAGTTGCTTTGCAGCAATATAGCTTTGGGTTAACCTAGTCTGTGGCTTTACAGACATCTCTCCTCAGTGCATACTCCTAAATTCCCAGTGAGAAAAATCTGCCTCCTTTTTATGGCAGTGGCTCATTTACCTTCAGAGTCCTTTTCGTAGAAAACACCGTGAGGATGGATTGTATACGGCCGACTAGCAAAGTTTTTTAGGTGTACTTTAATGGTATCCCCGACTTCTGCTCGGATGATGGGCCCAAGGAACCCCAGCCAGCCAGGTTTGGGAACCTCAGTGGTGTATGTGGAGTCCGTGTATTGCTTATAGACAGATTTCTTGTATGTGCTTCCCACTCGGTCTTTGCCAGGCTGGAGAAACTCTGAGGCCTTGCTGTTAAATTCAGAAAGGGAAAGGCACCATGAGTCATGCTCGATATAAAACAGGTGGTTGATAACACAGTAGATTGATGACTAAACACAACTTTCCCAATGGCCCAGAAGTTTTACAGAGTTACAGAGGATCACCTGTGCTCTAACCTAGCATGCCCTAAGCCATCTGTGAGCTTCCTCCTCCCACACCTGACTGCTGTGACAGGACTAGCACAGCCTGCTTGAGAAATAGGCAGCACTGGCCATTGGACTCGTCCCCTGTTGTGTTCCACATGCTTAGAAAGCAGATATCAGCACAGGAACAGCTGGAGAGCCTGGCACCATGGCCACACAAGTACAGTCAGATGCCTGCTGTCATACATGACCACGGCCTCGTCCCCAGTTCTTCACAAAGGGACACAAAGTGTACCTCTGAACTGTGAAGTGCAAACAAGGAATGGGAACGATGGTGCTTCCCACTCATTACAATGCCTTTCTGTCATTTGTAGCTAAATCACAAGAGGAGGTGAAAAAAGTATCTCCTGAGCGAGCTCTTTGGCCAAAATTCACAGTCTAAAAGATGATTTTCTACTAAACAGATTCTGAATTACTTGTAGAATGGCAGGCAAGTCAGGGAGGTACATGCCCAGTATGTAATCACCTTCCAGAGTTAAAAAACTCATCCAGGTACTAAAGTTCAACTCAGGATTATATTTGCAATGAGTGTATGGATAATTCTTAGTAGATAAGAGATGAATCATGGTTCAGGTATTAGTGGAACAGGCCTAAATGAGAGCTGAGGTTCCTCCCCTCACTTACACCTTAGTATCAATTACCCTGCAGTAATAGAAGCAGCCCTGAAACACACGCACGCTCTAATGTGTGTCTCCAGAGGATGAACAGTTGAGACCAAACCATTAAACATTGCCCTTGTCATTCAAAATTGTGAAGGGCTGGGCTCCAGCTACACAATCTACAGCCCATCCCTTTGAAGTCATCCCTGCAGCCACTGTTAGCAAAGAGCTTACAGATGATTCCTACTTCATTTTGCAGATCTGCCTCTTTTTCTCCCCTACATAGTCCATTTCTTGCCAACAAAAAAATCCTTCAAGCATTTTACTACCTCTATAATCTGTATCAATATCACATCCCTTTCTTACTGCTAGCAATTTGCTTTCTGCAATCACTGTAGAAATAAGGCCCATTAGCTAATTGTTTGCAATGACAGAAGTGTTTTTAAATTGCTTTTAAGTTTAATGGCCTTGAATTTAATTTCCTTCTCTTCATCTATTATGAGAGAAAGCAAACAAAACTACTGCATTCATTATCACTGCAGGAGTTTGCATTAATATCTTTATTAAACCTGAATTTTGGACGGTTTCCTTTTCTGTGAAATAAGTTTAGTCTATTCAACATCTCCAAAGAACAGAGATTTTTTTCCACACTAAACTGACAAACTGATGTTTTCCTGTGAACCCCTCTTATTCCCACTGTGCTGTTTCTGAAAGATATGTATAAACCCAATGTTATTTATTATGGAGGGGTAAATGGCTGAGAGCAGATGAAGAAATACAGGTTATTTGACATAAAAAATGGAGAGGGGGAAGCCACAAGTGCCTTTAAAAAGCTGTGGAAAGCTATGTCAAAAAAAAAACCAAACAAAACACCAAAGCCAACAAGAACAACCCACCAAACAAAAAAACCACCAAATAAAATGGTTTGGTGTTCTGAAAACTAAAAACAAACCCTGTTTTTGTAGTGACTCAAAGTAATTACTGCAGTTTCCAGATTTACTTTTGCATCAAAAACAAAACCATTTTTCAAACAACCCCTAAAATTTCATGCAGGAAGTTCCATTAAATCTGAGGCCTGAAATTCCATCTAAAGGAAAACAAGGCAGCTCTGTGAAGTCATTTTCATCAAGGTGAAAAGTCATCATGCCTCAGGATACACAAGCTGATCACCAGCTGGAACTAAGGAAAATGAAACCCCAGGGCAGAATATTGCACAATCTGTCCATTATTAAAGAGTGTTTGTACTTCCCTCTAGCGTAGGGGCACTGGATGCTCCATTAAACTGACCATTCTTTTTCCCCACTGATACAGTTCCTCTGTTCCTACGATAAAATGAGTTAACCATTAAGCTCATAAAGATCAGACATCTACCATATCGTGTCTCTTGCTTGCTTAGATGCCCCAGAGTACTTGCACGACATTACTCATAGCATTACTATTTTAAACCAGCACCAGACTAAATTCTTATAGAATTAAACATACGGGTTATGTGCAATGCTTTGGTTAGCGAGAACGTTCTTTCCTGTTGGAGCATAGTTCCAGTCCACCTCACGGATCCCCAGGTAATAGACTCGGGTGACACCTTCAGCAAACGTGGGTGACAGCACGTAGATGTAAAGCAGCAACAACCAAAGCAATCCCATTGTAGCCTGAAGTGAAGGCTCTTTTGAAGGTTACACCTATTTGGGAGGAAAAGAAAAGAAACGTAATGAAGCAGAAGTAGAACATGACCACATGGTTTGAAGGCACTGGACATTCTGAGAGGGTATGAAGAAATCAGGTGGAAGTCCTGTTGGGATCATTATTCAAACATCCATGTGTTCTGAGATAGGGAAGTCACACACATAACAAAATTAACACAAAAGGTGAATGGAGATTATGCCTTGCTAATCAGTCGCCAATACCAAACATGCTTCTCTCATGACAGCTTGATTAACCTTTTTCTTGTCTGCAGAGTATTCTTCCAAATGCCTCGTTCCATAATGTTGGGAAGATACCACTAATTCGGTAAGGTTTCACACAGAAGGACATGAGGTAAACAGATTCACAGCAAGCACTACTTTAGCAGAAAATGTAGTTACTCAGCTCATGGATTCAAAAGTATCTCAAGGCAAGAGGGTCCTGAGCAGAAAGGGTAATTTTAAGTGACTGTTTTTTCCACCACCTCTGATGGCCCAAATTACCTTTCAGGATGACATACAAAGACCAGGAAAATAATACTGAGCAAGTGTATTTGTATTTTAAATCATTGCCAAGATCTGTCTATTCTACCAAACCACTAGAGGATGTATGATTTAGTCACTGTGAAGTAGAATTTTAACTTCTTTAAAGATTGCTCTTAAGGAGCGGTTCTCTGTCTCCAGAGACTGCACCTCAAGTGGGCTGCACGAGGCTTTTTGCCTAGTTTAGCTCCATTAAATATTTTCCCCGTGTCATTATTCCCCTCCATCTTTGGTAACAGCAACATGAACATGTCAGGTTTATTTGCAGCAAAGCCGGATTCTCAGTAAGATTTCAGCTGAGATGGCATCACACCACAACAGCTTTCCCAGGGAAGCTGAGAAATCTGATGCCCAATATGTGGGATTCAACCCCAGTACATGACGACAGACTGGATACTTATTCACTTCCAAGCCCAATTTCTGATTTCCAGACATGCTGTTACTGATTCTAAACTGTCATTAAATTGAGAACTTGTGAGAAAGCAACTCTCATCTTGGAAAGTACCTTCTTTCCCTCCTTTCTCAAAAGGAGGTTGCAGGGATCTCTACATCTGAGATATTTGTGATCCATCAACACGGTATAGCTCTGCTCCAGCAGCAAGCCCTTCAGAAGGTCCTGGTGAAGGACCTGAAGAAACTCGGGTACAGAACAGCCCCTTCCCTGTGGTGATGGCAGAGGAGGGATGCTGATGGCAGAGGACTTGCTACACACTGTCCATCAACTTCACCAACCTCATTCTCTGCAATTGCTGCTCCAAGTGAAGCACCCACACTGTCTCACCCACCGTGCCAATAAAGAGGAGCTTGGAAAGCTGTACCCCTGTGGCTTCACACACGCACACCCCCCGTAACAAACAACAAAAGGCAGTGGGGACAGCAATGTGGAAAGACACAGCCAGTGCTCAGCCCGAAACCTCTCCTCCTGTCGGCACACACCCTGCTGGGAAGGGCAAGGAGATGCTTTGGACTCAGCCAAAGAAGTGGCCTTCTTGTCATCACGGGTCAAAGTACAGAGGAGCAGCTTTCCGGGGAAAGCATGTCCTTGGGTACAGAACAGCCCCTTCCCCGTGGTGATGGCAGAGGAGGGATGATGGCAGAGGACTTGCTACACACTGTCCATCAACTTCACCAACCTCATTCTCTGCAATTGCTGCTCCAAGTGAAGCACCCACACTGTCTCACCCACCGTGCCAATAAAGAGGAGCTTGGAAAGCTGTACCCCTGTGGCTTCACACACGCACACCCCCCGTAACAAACAACAAAAGGCAGTGGGGACAGCAATGTGGAAAGACACAGCCAGTGCTCAGCCCGAAACCTCTCCTCCTGTCGGCACACACCCTGCTGGGAAGGGCAAGGAGATGCTTTGGACTCAGCCAAAGAAGTGGCCTTCTTGTCATCACGGGTCAAAGTACAGAGGAGCAGCTTTCCGGGGAAAGCATGTCCGATGTGTGGGGCAACCGTCCCGGAGGAGCGAGCAGTCAGTGGGGTCTAATCTTTGTGTCCTCTCACACTAGTAGTTTTTTTGCAAGCAGTATCAAATCTTAGGAAAGGGCAAAGCTTGGACTTTACACAAGGAGGAACAGCAGCTCTTAAAGCTCTTAGAACTGCCTCCCAAGGCACATCCTCACGCTGTCAACCCACTATTTCTCCGTGGCAGAGCCCCCACTCACCACCCCAAAGCTCCGCACTGCAGCGGCAGGGTATTTACCAGAGAAACCAGACTCAACCAGAAGCCAGGGCAATCTAAATGCCATTCTTAAGGCTGGTTGTGAAAACTGCCTCCCAAGGCAACCCAGTGTGAGGCAAACTGCCTCACACTGCCAACCCACTATTTCCCCATGGCAGAGCCCCCACTCACCACCCCAAAAGCTCCGCACCGCAGCAGCAGGGTATTTACCAGAGAAACCAGACTCAACCAGAAGCCAGGGCAATCTAAATGCTTCACGAACGTGCTCTGGCCTTGAAAAAAACATACAACCTCAAGGACAAAGTCTTTGGGACAGCCTCACTGAGGCTGAGGACCTCGGGCTGGAGTTTGAACGTGACTTTGCACGTACCTCTGGGGCAATTTTCAGAACTAGCAAAGCAGGAGGACTCAGTGGAGATTCAGCAGGACCGGCTGAGTCCGGTCTCACATTCCCTTTACGGTGACAAATTGCCATTTAGTCACTCTACCAGGGCAAGGTGAAGGAAACCGACAACTACAAATTCTTTTCAAAAAAGTTAATTTTTCTTTGAAATACACACCTTGGTTAAAGAAAAAAAATAAAACCAACAAACTCTGTATTACGTTCAACCCTGAATCTTGCTGTTTTATAGCAGAATCTTTACGCCCAGGACTTCCCTTTGCACAATAGTCCAGGAATTGGGAATGAAGAGGAAAATTAAGTTTTCAGTCTACTCGGTCGGTAACCAACTTTGGGTTTACCAAAAAGAGGGGGTTCTTTCCCGACACCTGCCCGCGGAGAAACCACTGCCCGAGAAAGAGAGGGGAAAGTCAAACAAGTGCTAAAGAAAGAAGGAAGGAAGGAAACCGTGTCACCCCTTACTTGGCAGGACGCGGGGCCGGACCGTCAGCGGGGAGACATCTCCGGCGGCGGGAGCCTGCAGAGTGACGAGGGGACAAAGTCTGGGCTGTAAAGAGGGGCGCTGCCTCGCCTCCCGCCTCAGGCCCGGCCCCGCGGAACCCGGGCGGCGGAGCCCCACCGGACCGCCGTACCTACCGGTACCGGGCTCGGTACCCCCACAGCCTGGGGTTAGGGGTGAAGGGGTCGCGCCCCCACCCCGTGATGCGAACCCCGGGAGCTACGGCACGTGGGCACCGGCACCTACCTGCCGGGCGGGGCGCGGTGCCGTCCCGGTCCCCGGGGAGGCCGGCGGGGGCGGTGGGGAGGGGGCGGTCCCTTTAAAGCCGCCCGGTGATGTCACGGGGGGCCGCGCGCCGCGCTCCCCCGGGAGCACAACAAGAGTCACGCTCGCCGGCGGGGCGGGGCCAGGAGGAGGGCGGGGCTAAGGAGCGCGCTGCCGCCCCGCCGGTACCCCCGGTACCCCCGGTACCCCCGGTATCCGGTACCCCCGGTGCGGGGGATGCTGCTGCCTGCGCAGGGACCACGCATTGGAGACTCCAAGGCACCCGGTACCGCACAGCGGAGCCTTAAAAACTCTGAACTGCCCGTAATGGGCTCCAAGCGGTGACGCTGGGCAGGAAAAGCGCTTGAAGAAGTAATTAACTTTGATTAATTTGATTTTTCTTCCTGAGATTAGGAAGGCGGGCCCGGTTGGTCCGGCGTGGCTTCGGGCGTAGGGCACTGCAAACGTCCACAGATTAGTCTGACATCTGACACAAACGTGGTGTTTATTTTTGTCCCTGGGCATTTTTAAATCCGTAGGATTTTCCCCCACTTTTTTGTTTGTTTGTTTGTTTTTTGTTGTTTTTTTTAATCCAGAAGTTTGGCCTTTCCAACGACAGAGATGAAAAGAAACATAGTATTTTTGTTCTCTTTGTGATCAGCAGCGAAATCATAATATCACAGACTGGGTTGGGTTGGAAGGGACCTTAAAGATCATCCAGTTCCAACCCCCTGCCCTGGCCAGGGACACCTCCCACCGGACCAGCTTGCCCCAAAGCCCCATCCCAATCAAACGATACAGCTGGGTTTTGGGAGCTGCCGGGTTTTGGGAAGTTTGAACTGGAGAAGAGGATTAAATCTGAAAACTGTGTGTGTCACAGTTACCCTTTGTCACGGCAGAGTTGCCTTGTCTGAACTTGTAGTTACTCTGCAATGTTACTTGGTTATTTTTAGTGGTGACATAGTACATACAATGGAAGAATCTCGTCAGGAACTGGACAAGCTCTGATCGGGGAGATAAAAGCCCTCTAGTGGCCTGAATTCCATTGTGCTTGGGCAATATTTATGTTTCCTGTGGAAAGGAGCTGTGGATATGCGGGGTTTTAGAACGATTTTTCTTTGGATTAAGATCTAAACTTAAATCCCTCATTCAGTGTTCCATGTCACTGCCTTTTTTGGATTCAGACTTTTTACTGCAGTCCCGAGTACTCAGAAGTGCTCACAATTCCCTTTGCTCAGTGTTCTGCTCTTCCCTCTTATAGGAACCATCTCTGTCGATTTATGGTCTTGATTTATGAGCAACACCTTAGAAAAACTGTGCTTGTTTTCTAACTGTTACTTCTGTTTATTTCCTAGAATGGTGAGAATTTCTGCATTCTGGATGAGCAGCGGTTTGCCAAGGGGCTTCTCCCCAAGTACTTCAAACACAACAATATCTCCAGCTTCATACGACAGCTTAACATGTGTAAGCATCAGCTGTTATTACATATCGTTTCTGCCAAGTTCATTGCTACTTGGCTTCAATTTGAATTTCTTTAAGCAAACCAGTTGACTTGGCAGGGCCTTCATCCCTGAAAACCTGAATTCTGGTCTTGAGTTTGCTTTGCAAAAGAAAAGAATAATAGTAGAGCTTGGCTTAGTCTTTGTTTTCTGTGTTTCAGTTCTGAGTCCTTTTGAGCAATGATTGTAAAAATACTGTTTTGTGTCCTGGTACCTAAAGCTTGGGTAGAGTTCACTGGGCTCCAGTGGTAGTGTTAATGGTAACAGCAAAGTTATGCCTAGGTGGAGGAATGAAGGCAATATCTACCCCATACATCTAGTTTATGAAAAAAAAATTAATCCCTAGATCATGCTGTCACCTGCATTGCTGTGTTGAAACAAGATTAGTCACACTGATGGATCGAGCTGGACTAAGTTTCTCATCATGTTTTCTGTGCTTGGCTTGTGGGCATCATGTAGCATCTGTTAGATAGCTCATGTACAGCTTGTATAGGCACAGAAGCTGGAATGAAGTGGCTGTTCAGATGTATAGTACAATGTGCGGGGCTGCAACACACAGCAGAAATGTGGTTTTAGCAGCAGATAGCTTGTGGGCTGGGTGAAAGTACAAACCACATGGAAGATCGCTGCATTATTTAGAATTTCCATTCAGAATAAGGGGAAGGAACTCTCTGTCCTTGCCCAGTAGGTTTCCCTGGCCTCTTTAGCTGATGCCTACTTAGATTTTTGTCAGACATGAGCGAGAAAGCACACATGTAGCCTCTTGACACAGGGTAAATGCTTCTGTTTGTGTCGAGTGTTGAGACTCCATCACTTGAGTGTCAAAGGATAATGCAAACAATTAATTGACAGTTGCCTTGTAGCAAGGGTAAGTGCTAAAATGCAAATATTCCTGTGAAGACTTGCAGTGCCAATGGCCTTTTCCTTCTGGACCTATCCTAGCTTCAAGTAAAGTTTTCTAATGATAGCGCTGTTGGGGCACAGTGAAACTAGAATACATTAACCATGTTGAAAACTTGAACGAGGAGAGAGATGGATTGGTCTGTCAACTCTGTTTTCTGTCTGCCCTGCGGTGCTTGAAGCAGTGATGGAAGTAGAGCTGGCAATGTCTTCAATCATGCAGGCAGCCTGGTATGGAGAAAGTACTCTGTGTGCATGTGTTTGCATAGGCTGAGAGCTAATTTCTCTTCCTTACTTTAGTCTGTAGACCCCGGTGGTATGTGGCAGCATTGGATTTGATATGTAGCAGTCTGGGATTATAGAAATTAAAAGGAAGGTGCACCTCTCTGCTGCTTCCACTGAGAGAAGATTTTATTCAAGATGTCCTAATAAATCTCATTTCTAACATAACTTCTGTGATTATTTGGACATCGCTATCTTGCTTGCAGACACTGGCTGGCCTCTGCCATGTGTGCTGTTTGTACAGCCTGCAAGGCCATTTGGTGGGACTGGGGACATGTTCCCTTGCTGCGAGGGGAGCTGTTAAGTCATTGAGCACCAAAGAAAAGCTTACTATGGCTGTTTTTCATAGTTTCTGCTCCCAGTAACTGTAGGTATATACAGTAGGTATTTCAGTAGCCTTGGCTTTTTCTTTAGCTGTGTGTTATAACAGTCAGCTTTGCACTGAAAGAAATGACTTTGTTAATACCTCTCCACAGATGGTTTCAGGAAGGTGATTGCTCTGGAGAATGGTATGGTTACAGTGGAGAGAAGCTCAGTCATTGAGTTCCAGCACCCTTTCTTCAAGCAAGGGAAGGCGCACTTACTGGAGAACATCAAGCGAAAGGTACGGTCTAAGCATGTACCTCACTTTGTTATGAGAAGTAGCTTGTGAAGAGCATGCCTGGGGGTTTCAAACACTTTACAGCCAACAAATTCCTTGGGAACCGAGGTTGTGCATCATGATGCAAGCCTTTGTAACTCCCTCTCGAATGCCAGGCTAATGCTTGGCTTGGCCTCTTCATGCCAGCTCTTACACAAAACACAGCCTGCTGCTGTTTAGCAACGCACTGGAGCAGGACCACGTCCTTCTGAGCTGTCAAACTAGAGCCCTTTTTCCACAAAGAGTTTATATACCCCATTTCAGCTTAGCATGGTCTTCAATTCTAGCAGCGCAGCAGAGTTGGAAAGAGTCACAAAGCAAAAGAAGTCAAAGAAAATACATTTCCATTTGATGCTCATTGAAATTTAGCAAGGGCATCAGTAATCAGTTATTTTGGGTGAGATTGTGTAAATTACATCGTTCTTCCACAACTGTGTTGCCATTAAGCTACATCTTTACTAGCGCTTTCCAGTCTTCTTTTGTACATTCAGGCCTTGTCTGACCTGTTTCTGCACTGATATTTATCCTCTATTGGCACATTACAGCCCATAATATCCTGGCTGCCAGCGAAAGAGAGTATCATGATGCATCAGGTTGACATTTGAACTGCAGAAGCTTTTCTTTAGAATGTCATCATGTGGTAGGGACATCGCCCGAGTTAATAAAAGCGCAGGGTCGCCTTGAGAGTCACAATTGTGTTTTGATTGATTTCTTCGCTGAGCTGTCTCTGCTCAGAATCACAATTCACGAAATATGGTCCTACAGTTGCTCCTCTGGCTCGGGGCTGTGCTCTTCCCAGACGCTGTCATCTCTGACTTGCCCTGGCTCGCACACCTCGCCTGCCGGTCCGTCGGGGCAGTCGGCTGTTGATGTTATGTGTGGGCACCGCACATCCCAGGGGTGTTGCGCTGGGTGGAGTAGTCTAGATGGAAAGACAAAAGCTCCAGTTAGTGCCAAGGATGTTCATATGGAACTGTTGAATAGTTTGGTGAAAGATTCTTTGTTGCACAGGAAACGTTAGTGATTTTTTTTTGCCAAACGTCCATTAGTTTTTCTTGATCTTTTCCTGTCTGGAATGGAGTCATAGTCCAGTACTTGCTGTAAACTGGATTTCAAGGCTCTAACAGGAATGCAAGTTTAAAGGCAGGACTCCCTTTATTTCCTCCCTAGTATTCTGCTGGTGTGCGTCAATCTGGACATTCTTATTACCTAGTTAGAGACTCTGAAGAGAGCAATTCCTTGCACCTGGACAGAATGTTTTAGTCTGGCCCTTTTTTTAGGGGCAGACTGACTGTCTTTGAAATCTCCACCTGCTCTCTGGATCTTTTGGGTGTCTTCCCCGCAGAGAGGTGGTACGCTGAAGGGAAATCAGACAGCCATGAGTTTCACTTGGGACACAGCTCACGTACCTTACGATAAGGTATTATCTGCAAGGAATAGAGAAGCATCTTAAAATGTAGACAGAGAACTGTCAGGCCATTCAATCCATCCTTTGTGACACTGGTTTATGTTAAGAAAGGGGTTAGTTATTTCTGTGGACCGATTGCGTAACAATTATGTTCTGTTTCATCATGAAGTGATGGCATGTTACTTTATAAGTCTGTTTATGACCATCCCATTCTTCTTTGGGAAGAACGGATCTGTGAGTCAGCCTGCATGGAAGTTATCTAGCCCTTCAGCAGGCCAATCCCAGGGGCTTTCACCTTCCCCCTTGGAATTTAGTAGAACAATAAGAAAAACCAGAGCGTACTGTAGGTGGGAAGGGACATCTGGTGGTTATCTCATGCAACTCCATTTGGTTCAATGATGGCCAGTATTTGGCTGAATGATTTTTAAAATTATGCCCACAAAACCTGGACGTGTCATTCAGGCGTGTGATGCACCAGACCCATCTGTTCCAAAATCCTGCATTGGATGTTAGTCGTAAGTGCCACCACGGCAGAGAGAGTTACTGAAGGAATTGGGGAATTTTGAATATGGAAGTGTAGAGAGGAGAGAGTGAGGTCTTTGTTTTCTGATGACTCTTTTGCCATCATTTGAAGAGGGGACATTCATGGATTCTGCTGTGGGCAGAAGAGCTCTGACTTTCTGGAGACAAGTCTTTATAATTTTGGAATGTCACTGAGCAGAAAGGTGATACACCAGTATAAGAATCTGCAATTTAGGTGATGTGGGATGAATTTTCAAATCAAGTAGGGTGTGTCTAATTAGATACCTCGTTTTTTCTTCTTTCCCCTTTTTTTTTTTTTTTTCCACCCACCCTTCCCTGTAAGCTAATGGAAATTTTTTAGTCCTGGGCTGGCAGATTTACCCACACCAAAAAGGAATATGATCATGTCATTCTTACTCCACTATCAATTCTGATTTTGGCTGGTGTCTTACTGTGACACTAGAGGCCCAGCTGTCACCAGACCTATCAGAGAGCCCCCTAGGGAAGGCCATTTTCAATCAGTGGTAGGTTTTTGTCATTAAATACAATGGCAAATCTACTGACTACTTGTACAAAGTGGTAATCTCATGTTTTCGTTGACATCTTGGCTTTTTGATACATAAGACAGTGTAGACTGTCCTAAGGACTGTCATCTATAGCAATTGCAGTGTTGTACAATACATAAGAATTACAGTGTTACTTAATTTTTTAATGAGGTTTGTACCTGTTCTTTTACAGACCAACTACACTGCTCCTGTAGAAAGGAGCATGCAAGGCACTGTTCATAGTAAAGCATGTGTAACCTGTTCCTGTTTTAGGTATCTGCAGTAAGAACTGAGGATCTCAAGGTCTATACAGAAGATTTGCACAAAGTCCTTTCTGAAGTCCAGGAGATGAGAGAGCAGCAGAACAACATGGATGTCAGGCTGGCTAACATGAGGAGGTAGACTCCGTCTGTTTCGGAGGCACTTATTCATTGAATATGGCTTATATCTAATGGACCTTGACTCTAAATGTGGGTTTCATTTGAACTGGAAACAGGTGAAGCTGTATTTTGTTTCCTAAGAATCCCCATTCCACCCCACACAACATTCTGAATCTTGTTTGTTTTTATAATTCAGTCACAGACCAGAGATTAAGACTGGGAGTTCATTGACTATCTTGAGATTTCAGTTTGGTTGGCATCACCTGTAGTAGTTTTTTAGGGCGATCATAAAATTTTCTTTTCAAACACAAAACAGGGTTAGATGCAGTGAGTGAGAACTAGTCTTTGCTTTTCTTTCCAATTAGAAGTGGACTTTGCACGTCCTCATCTCTGTTCCTTTTGTATAGGCACTGGTCATTCATTCAGATCATTGGTAAACAAGAAGATATCAAGCAAAGTTCAGGAGATACCTTCACTCCACTCCTGCTGATCCCTTAAAAAAAAAAAAAGGAAAAAATAAACAAAAACCCCTCAAACACAATCTCTGAAACTATTCTAACTATTCTGAGGTGATCTGTGTAACACTCAACCTGTTTCCAAACACCAAGTCTTGATTCTAAGGCTTTGAGGCTTTGAAGGAATGCCTCAGATCAAGATTATTGGTGGAGTAGCAGTGGATGAGAATGTCCTTATTAGTGAGTGTTTGGTCCTGCCTGATAGAAAATGGAGTTAATTTAACCCAGAGTTTATACTAGTGGATTGGATTAACTGAATGTTAATTATCCACACAAGGAATGTTGCCATTGGTCCTGCAAGGTACTGTGAAAGTTTGAAAGCTGTAAAACCAAAGCATATAAAGTAAACTCTGTTCATCCTCTGTCTTCTGATTTATTCTGCATTGCAGAGAAAATAAGGCCCTGTGGAAAGAAGTGGCAGTTCTAAGGCAGAAGCACAGTCAACAACAGAAGCTGCTGTCTAAGGTATCATTGCAGCATCTTCAGTGCTACCATCCTTATTCCTGCCTCTGTGAGACTTGATGGCATTCTTTGCTTATGTAGAATGACAAATGACACAGAGCTGAACAGCCTATATTAATACAGCCTAAAGAAATGTTCACAGTTCCTGAGTGTCCCAGAAGTAGCACAGCAAAGACCCACGAGCAAAATGCTAAGGCAAAAGTTATAGTCAAAAAGGATTTCAATATGTTTGAAATCTCAGTGAGTCTTATTTGGAGAGAAAGCAGTAAATCAAACTGACCTGGGGTAAACATGGGGCTGGAGGCAGTGCATGGTAACAGGAGCCTAAAACAAGAGATTGCAGGCACGTTGGATGGAGTCTGTGAAAGATCTTGGACCAAGATGTACTTAGACTGCTTAAGAAGTGAACTTTGGAACCCAGAAACTATAGGAGCTTCTGCACTGGAACAAATTTTCTCTTGTTTGTCACTCAGCTGTTTCTGGTCTGGAATCCTCTAGTGACTTGTGGTGTTATATTACATTTTAAAAAAACAAAACAAACCCAAACCTGTCCAAGTGGGATAACCTTTTAATGCCATTTGTAACTATCATTTTGGTTTTTAAGACCTGAACACAAATGGATTTTTAATATACCTGTCTGAATTAGTAATGTAATGTTAGGATTGCTATACTGACCACTTGTTTTTGGTTTTTTGTTTTTCCTTTTTAGATTCTTCAATTTATACTAAGTTTGATGCGAGGAAATTATATTGTTGGGGTGAAAAGAAAAAGGTAATTACTGGATAGGTCACAAATCAGTGTCAGATGTGAATTGTAGGGATAAATCAGCTTGTAGAAACAAGATACTTCAAGTGTATGAAGAATATTTTTTATCACTTTTATATTCAAAGTTGAGAAAGCTGAAGGAAGTAGTGTAAAGTATGAAATAAAGATTTAATCTTCTTTATCACAAAAAAAGAATGGATGGGAAGAGAGTATACTATACCTTCTAAATTTCAAAGGGCACACTTATCAGAAATGGTAACTCTTTCAAAATATGTAAGTGTGACTGACTTACTCAAAACGAAAAGCATGTTTAGAATGCAGCCTGTCTGCACTACGCTTACTAAAAAAACATTTCTAAAATCCAGTTTTCTTAGAAGTGGAAGAATGATTGTTCTTGCCATTACTGCACGCACTTGGCATTGCTACAGCTTTTTACTGCGGAACTATATATACTATACCATATACTGTATTTTGTCTCAGGTCTCTAACGGATGCTGCAGGTGCTTCACCTTCCAAATACAGTCGTCAGTATGTTCGCATCCCTGTGGAGAGTGGCCAAGCAGTAAGTCTTCCCAGGGAGAGAGACAGTGGGTTGGGCAAGATGGTACAGGGCCATCTCAAAATCTTCCTTATAACTGTTAATACCCTAATCTTATCACCAAATGCACTCCATTTTGAAATGGAGAGCTTTAGAGCATTGCTCTGTCTGTAAAATCATGCAAATCGGTACAACTAGTCATAAGTGAAATCTGAACAGGGAAGAGAAGCTGCAAGAAGAATGGAGCTTCAGCGTCAAAAAGAGACCTTTTGGTTTACTCATTCTGTTCTCTGTATCCTGCAGATGGCTTTCTCTGAACGTAATGCAGATGATGAGGGTGGAAACGGTACAGGTCTCATCATTCGAGATATCACCGATACCCTGGAAGTTGGCCCCAGTGGTCTCCTTGCTGTGGCACACACAAGCGACAAAGCCAGGTACATTTAAAGGATGCAGGAATATTTATGCTTAGGTTGTTAACTAGGTGGTTGTGTTAGTGTAAGGGATCCATATAAATTCTGGGAAACAGCCTCTTATTTGTGCATGTCAGGCCTGTTTGTAGACTGCTTTTTTTACAGCACATAGCGTCAGTCATGGTCAGCAAAGTTTTTCAAGAGCTCGTATCTCTTCAGGAGTGCCTGAAGGTCTGTCGAGCTGACTGGCACTTGAAGTTTAATTTGCTGAGGCTTTTCTGTCTGTTCAACAAATAAGCACATACTTAATTTCTCGACTGAACAGGGACCTGAATGTGTAGATTAGTAATAAACAAACCAAGATGATTAGTTTTGTCTCCACTTTCAGTTCTTCTAAGTGGAGTTCAGTTCTAAGCGTAGCTGAATGGAAGGCATTCTTCTGTGTAGCATCAGATTCTTGTGAAAACCAATTTACTTGTTGTTATCTAGAGTGAAATATGAGCCAATTTGGAGTCTTATTTCCAGAGACACAATGTTAGGAGTTTCCCTCCTACCAGATTTCTATATAATATTTTGCCACTTTTGGCCTGGCAAAATGGGGTGTTTTGCTCTGATACATGCTATCTATATAAGCTGTAATAAGAGATTCTTCATCTGCTTTTAGGAAGGTACTTTTCTTCTTTTTCTGAAGACCAGTGGGTTGTGGTCTTTTTCTGAAGACCAGTTTGAACCCTTGACTGGCTTTGTTAGGTATTAAGATTTGAGATACTATACTTGAAATGAGTAATGATACAGTTGATGAATTCTCTTGTGTGTTGTTTCTCTTTGGGTCATGTTTTAGAGAGACACAGGCAGCTCTGGATCCTGACTTACCTATTTGTGAAGCATTGCAGCCAAATGAGTTAAGTTGTGCAGAACCTATCCCACCAGTGCACTTAAATGATGTCAATAAATACAGTGAAATGGAAAATGCCGCTGTGGAACTCCATACTGTGCAACCTAATGCTCCAGAAGACCCCGTGTCAGTGATTGACTCCATCTTGAATGAAAACAACTCTGGAAACCAAAATGATCCTTTACTGGACAGGTATGAACTTGTTGCTGGAAACTGTTACGCTATCGTTGTCTTGTGGCATCTTGGCAGAGTTTTAGAGGCTGTGTTTGGCAGAACATAGTGAATTAACTTTTTGAATGTCATTGGTTAACTGGATTTTCTGCCCCTTTGTTAGAAGGTCTTGAAAAAGACAAGCCTTAGCATCATACACTAAAAGCAGGGCAAGTTCATCTCTCACATCTCTGATAATAAGCGTGCCTGACTTCTGATGTGTCAGTCTGAGGCCTGGTGAGGTCAGTCTGTCACGTCAGCCCTGGTACCACCAACCACTGGCACTGCCAAGTGCTGCCGAACAACAGGTCAGGGGTAGTGGTTTCAGGAGGGCACCAACTGCTGCTTTGTTTCTTAGAACTGGATACAGGTTTGTGTCAGTGGTAGTCTCATGTTGTTTTGCTGTCGCTTCCTTTCTTTGCCCTGTATTTCCCTGTTTATTTCCCTGTGCATTGTCAGATCAGCCTCACCCCTGGCATCAGAATCAGGCAGGCTGTGGTTTCACATTCTGCTTAAGCAGTTCCTGGCTCTGCACTGGCCCCTCAGCTTTATCAGCCCCATCATTTGTGGGGCTGCAGGGTGAGCTGGACCGAGGAACAAACTCGTTCTTTCCCCTGACAGCTTTTTCTGTGGTTAACTTCAGGTAGGAGGTAGTGAGATGATGTGTTGCAGCAGCTCCTGTGTAATCTGAAGGCCCTGGAATATTTTCTCTCATTGGCACTGCAAAATGTACAGCAGTGCCTTGGAACTCTCTGTTGCTTGTAGCTGAGTATCCCTGCAGAGGAGGTAGCTTGCAGAGCAGTGAGAAGTTCAATTCTGGCACCATGCATGGAGCTTCCCCTCCACTTCATTCACTGTCCCTTCTATCCTGCCCACAGCCCTTGGAAACATATACAAATCAACACTAGTGAGATGTTTCAAAATAGGTGGTGTTCCTTCAGATCCAGATTATTTCCAACCCTTTGCTTAGCATTTATTGTCCCCAGGTGAAAGCCATCACACCTTAGTTTTAAATATTGGTACCTGGGCTGGGATCTGAGAACATTCAAAAGATATTAAAATGAAGGAGGAAGTAGATACAGAAGGAGGAACTGCTTTTTGATATGATAGCTATAATTATATTTGCTGTTCGGATAGTCTTCCGTGTACCTGTCCTTCAAAGAGTTGGACCGTGGAAAGTGATAGAGGAATGTGGTTTCATTCATTTGGCAATAAACTATTCTGGATTATGGGTGACCCCCTCTGGCTCTCACCTTGCTGAGAGGATGGCAGATCATTTCTAAGAGTTTTTCCTGCCTTGTGGTGCAAATTAGGGCCCTACCTGCTGACTGTTCCTCACCACTCTGTATCGTTTTGTCTTTTTAGAGAAGAAATTCAGGATTTTCTTAACTGCATTGATGCCAGCCTTGAAGAGCTTCAAGCAATGTTATCCGGGAAGCAGTATAACTTTGGTTCTGAAGCTTTCAGCGACGTGAGTGTCCTTTCAATGTTCCCTAATTTCTGAAAAAATACTGGTTAGGTTGTGTCATGAAATGTTACTGTTCTATTCCATGTTGTAACAGGCAAGAGGGGGACAAAATACTGAAAAGCAAATAGTTATGGATAGAATGATATGTGGTCATTCTAGGAGTCAAGAACGTACGAGGCAACATTGAGAGCCTTTTTCAGTTCATACAGTGTTTCTGTTACACATAACTCAAGGGGGAGGAGGGGGAAGGAAAAATTGGATTCTTCTCCTTCTCAAGCCTTTGTCACATATCATCACATCCTGATTAGCCTGGAATTGCTGAGAAATATGGTGTCCTTGTCTTCTCCTGTGACCTCAGTTTACTGTCATGGGTTGAAAGTTATTGTTGTTGGCTGCTGGAGGAGCCACCTTCCCTCTGCTTTGGTGGATGGAGTGGTGTGCTGGACCCTGCTCTCCTTTCAGGAGCTTTCTGAAGCTTTAAGGCCCTTATTCTATGACTTATGGTCTGTTTTTATTTTCAGACGCTTAATCCTGAGCTGCCAGCCCTGGATATGAGCTTGATGGAAACTTCCCCTGGCATGGAAAATGTAAGAGTAAGATTTGCTTCTGTGATGGGGAGGGTTAATATGAGGTTGAGAGCTAAATTTTGACTGATGCAGTTTGAAAGGAGAGACTGGATTGATAGCACAGGATGAAACTGCCATTTTATCTAGCCCTGCTGACTTAATGTTTTCAGTTATCGCTGTTGAAGTGTGTGAATTTAAGAGGATTCTCAAGATAATTTCAAGTCTTATGTTCCTAGCTGCAGTAATACACTCAGTGGGCTGATTTAAACTGTCACTTTGCTTTGAGTAACATCTTCTTTGCTTTCTGAATACACCTGAGAACATAAGGAAGAGGGAAACAAACTGGTGTTTGTTGAATCAGCTGTCTATATTAGGAAAAAAAAAATTCCTCATCTATTACTTCTGTTCCTTCTGTTTAGAATGAGGAATTTTTTTTTCTTATCTATTACTTCTGTTCCTTCTGTTTAGAATGAGGAGGGTAGAAAATCTTGTCTTTTTTTGGTCTAAGCATGTGAGAACAGTTTCTTATCTTGTTTTTTTCTAGCCTTGGGGATTCCCATGATGCCTTTTAGTCAAGTAATAACTAGGTCTGGGGTTATAGTTCAGATGAGATAGTGTCTTCAGTCTGTCTGAAAATGGAAGGAAAAGTACGATATGAAAATATATTGCAATATACTGTATTTATTCCAACATGGCTGTGTGGAATTTCCTCAGAGGACATAAAAAAGTCCAGTGCATATTTCTTATCTTGGTCCAGTTCCTAAAATTGACTCATGTTTAAAAAAAACCTAACCAAACAACCTTGCAAGTGTCACTTATTTTGTGGTCTTGTAATAATATTTAAACTATGACTTCCCAGTCATAAGAGCTTAGACCACAACTGAGGTAAAATGCAGCTGTTTTCAAGTAGTGTTTGCAAAATATAATCGTATTGATGAAATCATGTTTAACAGTGTTATTCCAATAGGAGAAAGTATGGTAAAATAAATATTTGCTAGTCAAAGCTTGTTTGGCTTTAGTCAGTTTAGTTTGTCTGTATTTCACCGGACCTTCTTCTGGGAGCTCTGTTTGCTGACCCTCATGTGCACCAGTGGCCTCCTTGGTCAACTCTTCCATTGTTCTTCCCTTTAATTTTGTTAACCAGTCAGTGAAGACTTGGATTTTGTTGTTGTTTTTAAACATTCTGTCTTACTCTCTGTCCGTTTTGCTTCAGATTGCAAACTTGGCAGAGAACCCTGAAGATCTGGGAGCGAGTGAGAGAGAAACAGCAGGAAGCAAAGGTGGGCAGGAAGGAACACTGAGAGCTGTGACAGTTCCAGACTCTTCCAAAACTGTGTGTTGAAGTGGAATTTTTGTAGCCTGTAATATGCTTTATCTCTCCTCCTTTGGTCTGGGCTTAAAATGTTTGTGAAGACTGGGATGTTTCACTGACCTTGAAGCTGTGCCTCAGTCTTAAGAGGCCCCATCCCTCCTATGCCCCATGTTTGGTGTTAACTGTTTCCTTTTTCCTTTTCCTATACATGACAGAACGCCACAATAGAGAGCAGAACTGCAAATGTCCTTGTGGAAGTATCTCCTACATGGGCTACAACCCCCACAAATGCAGTGCTACTCATTTTTAACTACTTCAGTGTTGCCATTGTGTGCCATATGTGTTGGGGGCTTGAAGTGTGCTTCAGACACTGATCTTAACAGCCACAGGAGCCTTAGCTCCCCTCTTGCAGCTGTGGATATAGTCTGTCAGAGCTCAGCTGTATTGATTTTCTTTAGTGAACCAAGTTTTGAAGCAGCCTCTCCAGTTGTCCTTGTCTTGAATAAGAGCCTTCGCTTATGTGCCGCAGGAGCCTTGGAGTTTAAACTGTTTGTTTTCTCTCAGATATGCAGCTGATACAGTACAGGGCCAATCCTCTGCTTTCATTATTTGAAGAACTACCTTTGAGCGAAGCTGCAGGGAAGATAGAGGATCCGAAAGACCTTCTGCTGCCCCCCGTGGAGGAGAAACCTGCTTGGATGGAGTGGTGTGCTGGACCCTGCTCTCCTTTCAGGAGCTTTCTGAAGCTTTAAGGCCCTTATTCTATGACTTATGGTCTGTTTTTATTTTCAGACGCTTAATCCTGAGCTGCCAGCCCTGGATATGAGCTTGATGGAAACTTCCCCTGGCATGGAAAATGTAAGAGTAAGATTTGCTTCTGTGATGGGGAGGGTTAATATGAGGTTGAGAGCTAAATTTTGACTGATGCAGTTTGAAAGGAGAGACTGGATTGATAGCACAGGATGAAACTGCCATTTTATCTAGCCCTGCTGACTTAATGTTTTCAGTTATCGCTGTTGAAGTGTGTGAATTTAAGAGGATTCTCAAGATAATTTCAAGTCTTATGTTCCTAGCTGCAGTAATACACTCAGTGGGCTGATTTAAACTGTCACTTTGCTTTGAGTAACATCTTCTTTGCTTTCTGAATACACCTGAGAACATAAGGAAGAGGGAAACAAACTGGTGTTTGTTGAATCAGCTGTCTATATTGAGGAATTTTTTTTTCTTATCTATTACTTCTGTTCCTTCTGTTTAGAATGAGGAGGGTAGAAAATCTTGTCTTTTTTTGGTCTAAGCATGTGAGAACAGTTTCTTATCTTGTTTTTTTCTAGCCTTGGGGATTCCCATGATGTCTTTTAGTCAAGTAATAACTAGGTCTGGGGTTATAGTTCAGATGAGATAGTGTCTTCAGTCTGTCTGAAAATGGAAGGAAAAGTACGATATGAAAATATATTGCAATATACTGTATTTATTCCAACATGGCTGTGTGGAATTTCCTCAGAGGACATACAAAAGTCCAGTGCAAATTTACTTATCTTGGTCCAGTTCCTAAAATTGACTCATGTTTAAAAAAACCCAACCAAACAACCTTGCAAGTGTCACTTATTTTGTGGTCTTGTAATAATATTTAAACTATGACTTCCCAGTCATAAGAGCTTAGACCACAACTGAGGTAAAATGCAGCTGTTTTCAAGTAGTGTTTGCAAAATATAATCGTATTGATGAAATCATGTTTAACAGTGTTATTCCAATAGGAGAAAGTATGGTAAAATAAATATTTGCTAGTCAAAGCTTGTTTGGCTTTAGTCAGTTTAGTTTGTCTGTATTTCACCGGACCTTCTTCTGGGAGCTCTGTTTGCTGACCCTCATGTGCACCAGTGGCCTCCTTGGTCAATTCTTCCATTGTTCTTCCCTTTAATTTTGTTAACCAGTCAGTGAAGACTTGGATTTTGTTGTTGTTTTTAAACATTCTGTCTTACTCTCTGTCCGTTTTGCTTCAGATTGCAAACTTGGCAGAGAACCCTGAAGATCTGGGAGCGAGTGAGAGAGAAACAGCAGGAAGCAAAGGTGGGCAGGAAGGAACACTGAGAGCTGTGACAGTTCCAGACTCTTCCAAAACTGTGTGTTGAAGTGGAATTTTTGTAGCCTGTAATATGCTTTATCTCTCCTCCTTTGGTCTGGGCTTAAAATGTTTGTGAAGACTGGGATGTTTCACTGACCTTGAAGCTGTGCCTCAGTCTTAAGAGGCCCCATCCCTCCTATGCCCCATGTTTGGTGTTAACTGTTTCCTTTTTCCTTTTCCTATACATGACAGAACGCCACAATAGAGAGCAGAACTGCAAATGTCCTTGTGGAAGTATCTCCTACATGGGCTACAACCCCCACAAATGCAGTGCTACTCATTTTTAACTACTTCAGTGTTGCCATTGTGTGCCATATGTGTTGGGGGCTTGAAGTGTGCTTCAGACACTGATCTTGACAGCCACAGGAGCCTTAGCTCCCCTCTTGCAGCTGTGGATATAGTCTGTCAGAGCTCAGCTGTATTGATTTTCTTTAGTGAACCAAGTTTTGAAGCAGCCTCTCCAGTTGTCCTTGTCTTGAATAAGAGCCTTCGCTTATGTGCCGCAGGAGCCTTGGAGTTTAAACTGTTTGTTTTCTCTCAGATATGCAGCTGATACAGTACAGGGCCAATCCTCTGCTTTCATTATTTGAAGAACTACCTTTGAGCGAAGCTGCAGGGAAGATAGAGGATCCGAAAGACCTTCTGCTGCCCCCCGTGGAGGAGAAACCTGCTCTTCATCCTCCATCTAGTAGCGAAACTGTTGTGCCGCCAGCAGCTCCAGCAAGCCAGGCTGAGCCTCTGGATGCGCTGGGAATGGGTGATCCACCTCTCCTCTCAGAAGATGGGAATGGAGAGTATAAACTGTTTCCACTCTTGCTCCTAAGTCCTGTTGCTAACTTCATAGAAGAGGCCTCTGAGATAGAAACGTCTTGAACTGACGTGGCATCTGTAACTGGCTTAGTGATGGGAAATGGGTCACAAAAGAAATGGATCGGCGAGAAGTTTGATCTCTGTCCTCACCTGCTTCCCAGGTGCCATGTTCTGTATAGAAAAAAGAAAATTCTCTTTCTATAAGCAAAGAGAATGTGTGGAAAAAACTGAAAACAAGCTCAAAAGAAGAGCTGGTGGAAGTGAAAGCACTGAGCGGAGGAGAAGAGCAACCTCCTCGTAAACATACCGCAACGTATTCCATAACTTTTTATCCAATATCCTTATTGCAAAAGGAAATCTGTTTGTATCCAGTTTGTAAAGTTTGGCTGGGGGGGGTTTGTTGGTTTTTTGTTGGGTTTTTTTTTATTAGCTGGGTAGTAATGTAGTGTGTAATATTTACAACAAGGGTTTTACTCTTTTTGAGAGCCTGTTTCAATAGGTGGCTTGTCAGTTGTTTGGAAGTAAGATTATTTTTTTTTTTTTAAATTTTGTTTTTAATTTGAGATTTCTTTTTTAATAGTTTATGGCTACCTTTGTTTGCATCTGCTTAAGTCACTTTCGTACTCCTAGATTGACTCCTAGGTATACAGGGAACATTTTTCCTATGGAAAATTACATTTTAACTGTGGAATATTACTTTTTAACATGCTAACACGCATCCATTGCCACAGATTATAGGTGTTGTGGTAGGAAGTGCTTGCCACCCTGCGTAATGCTGATTTCTCATGCACATTGCATGGCAGTTCTTCTAGGGTAACCTGCACCTAGCTCACAAGTTACGCGTCCTCAGAAATTTTGAGTAGAACTGATCCACGTCTAGCAAAGTCCAGCAGCTGCCCTTAAAATGAGAGGGGAGGGAAAAAAAAAGGAGTCATGGGGTAACTTGCATTGATATAGGACATTACATTAATATTTGTCTTGTGCTCGCAGCTGCTGCTTGTTTACCTGACCCTATATGTACACTGGACTTTTTCCTGCGTTTTCTGCTTGTGGAGTCTTTAAGCTTCATTAACTAGATGCATTTGAATCCTTTGAGAGCGAATTACAAAAAAAAAAAAAAAGGGGGCTGCTTAATCGAAAAATCTCTCCCCAAAATTCCATTCTATGCTGTTTTCTGAACTTCTCTGAGCAGCTGTAACGCAGGCATCAGCCCCCGGTGACAGTGGAATCGCAAGTTCTCCTTCGCTGATACCGAGTTTGTAACAGTCTGCCTGTAGCCCAGGCAAACCTGAAATTTGCTGTAGTGATACCAACCTGTTGGGGCTAGAAGAGGCCTGGAGGCAGGTAGAAAACCCACTGTATAATATCACATGATATTTCCTACCAGCACAATTACTTGTAAATTTTGTTTCATTTTTAGAAGTTCAGGCTACCTACAGGCTTTGTTCTCTCCAAAGCTTCTGGACTGATAAGTTCTGAAATTTATTATTTTTTTCTTTTCTTTTTTTTATATTCAAGAATCCAAGTTAATCTGATATTCTGAAGCCTACTAGTCTGTACTGGCCTTGCTTGATTGGATTTGTGCTTCCACGTCCAATCTTTTGAGTTGCAGAGGAGGATCTTGCTGCTGGGTGTGTGTGTCTATGTGTAATGCCTTCACAGTGTCATTTTATTCCCATGCTTCTGTAACTGTTCTTAACCTCGTGGCCCTTCACGTTTGGATCTTTTGAATTGCCTTTTGTCAAGTATGTCTTATTCTAGCCTTTTCTAGTCTTTCTTTTGCTTGCTTCTTGGGACAAAGAGTTGAATAGTCTCAAGTTTTCGTGAGCTAAAGGGAGAGGGGGAAATGAGTGAATTGTGTATCTGTCTTGGGTTCTGCTTTTTTTCCCGTTTCTTCCCAAAGGCCTCAGTTTTGCCAAGAGTGAAACAGTCAAAACCAGGCTTTTCTTCTGTGATATTTTGACAGCAGAGCGCAGACAACGAGGTTCTTTGAGTGGCTGATCTGCTGTAACTCTGACTTCCTGAACAGGTTAGACCGAAGCGTAGTTCCTGTTACGGATTATTGTCATGTTCTTCCATCATGGAGCCCTCTGATCTCAGTGCATCTCCCCATCAGATATTTGATCTGATCTCGTAATAGTTTTTTAATACACTTTCTCTCTTTAAGAAGTTAAGAAACCAAGGCTTGGGAAAACTGCAAATAAGAACTTGTGCATCTGTGTCTGGTTTATGTACTGGTCTAGGAAAAGTGTGTATTTATGCAAGTTTCCTTAAAAAGGTTGCGATGGAAAGGGGAAGGCTGAATAGCAAGAACCCACATGCTGAAGTAATTAAACTCAAGAATTGCAAAACCATTACTGTGTTTCTTGTACGTTCTTTTGTGTGTGTGTTCCTGTGTGTGCCAATACTCCCCAAACCTGTTTACTGAGTTTTCTAGAAAAAAAAGAGCTTTAATGCTCTCTGGGGGAATCTCATTATGGAGCTGCTGCTTGTTCAGAAATGACTGAAATGCTCAGGTTAGCCTGGCACCTGTTCTCAGAACTGTCAGCCTGAAAAAGAAGGAAGGTTATGTTTATTATTAACCCATATTCAATGTGCCATGGAATCAAAGCTTGTGGGAAGGGGACTGACCACCACTGACAGTGTAGGACCAGGCTGGCTTTGGGTATTTGCTCATTGCCTGTATGCCAGTTGCTTGCTGGGGGCCAGGTTTCACATCCAAGCAGTGGGGGAATATAGATGAAGTGTTTTTTTTCATAGGTGGGTGATGTAAAAGCTCAAAATACTGTTGGGTGCTAGCGAGAAATGGACTTGTGGTGGAAAGCTTCCCAGTTGACAACTGGAAGTCGTGATGGATTGTGTGTTGTGAAGTGGCAGCTCCAGGAACCACTTCAGGAACCTGATGGGCAAACAAGTGCTGTTGTAAAGATCACCACCTGCCCCAAGCTCAGCAAAACAAATGCTACTGCTGTTTCAAATCTTTGAATCCTCTTCTAATACTCAGAGGAGCAGAGGTGTCCTCTTAGTTGTATGAGGTCTGTGTAAACACAAATCAACTGAAGTGATTCCATGGGAAGGGAAAGTAAGATGAAAGATGGGATGAAAATGATTAGGACAAAGTCAATGGAGAACTAGATGCCCTCAGCTGCGTTTTCCAGGTGTGGAAACCATCCATTTAATGACCTGGAGCAGTCAATGGGGTTCTGCACAGAAGTCCTGGAGGATGGAATGGCATTAAGCGGGTAAGAATCCAGAAGTTTTTTGGATGCTTGGTTCCTTTCGCACAAAAGTCCTGGATTAAGCGGGTAAGAGTCCAGAAGTTTTTTGGATGCTTGGTTCCTTTGTTACCTGTTGAAAATGAGATTAACAAAAGTTTTTTATTAGTAGGTTTCTTTTTTCCCAGAGCTGGAGTATTTTCCTTCATAGGAACACCCAATAGATTCACTCACTTTTCCTTCCCCTTCTATTTTTCTGTCTCCCTCTACTTTCTCTATAATAAACAGACGAAATTTACATTTTAGCTTAAATGTCAGTATATTAGTTGGATATATTTACGCACAGACACTTACCATCTTCTCTTTCATTCCTTTCCTTTAAAAGGAAGGCCTTAGCACCTTAAGATCATGTATCATACAGGGTTAACTTAGATTCAGTAGACTACAGCTGTTAAGGTTGGTTATCAGACAGGTCTGAGTATCCTCTAAGACTTAGCTACGCCTTCGTCCTTTAATGTTACTTCTGCTCTGATTTCGAGATTTTTTTTTTGTTACTTCTGCGTTTGTTTAAAAAAGGAAAAGCATTGCAGAAACCAACAATTCTATTCTAGACCCTTTTTTTTTTTTTGCCAGTAAGTTTGAGCCACGGGTGGAATCTCACACAGAAGCTATGAAAGGTTGTCCAGGATCCCTATTGCTTGCCCACAACTGGTGGTCCCACGTTGCAGGATCCCAGTCTCGGCCTCATACCTGCTGCTACGACCAGGGCTGCCCCCCTCCCAGCTGGCACAGCAGCTCTTGACTCTTTCATCAGTTCTTCTTGCTGAGGTACCCACGCCAGCTCTTCCCGTACCTCAGTCTGTTGTAACTCTCTGCCCGGTCAAAACTTCCCAGCACTCTTTGGAAAGCGTGTTAGTCACAGCCAACTACAAGGTAAATTCTGCTGGGTATGTTTTTTTACTACCCTTTCCTTTCCCTTTGGGAGGCAAGTGAATAGTTCAGCTGGGATGGGCTGCCCAGATGGCTCTTTCCCCGTTTGCCGACTCACGGGGCAGTCACTCCACCCACAGACTGTGCAAGTGTCCCCGTGCCTGGGTGTGGGGCCAGCGGGGCACCCGCCCTGTCCTGGCCACACTATCCTTCCCCAAAAAGCCATTTCTCACCGAGTCTCTGCCAGCTACACCAGATGTAGTGCACCAGCACAAGTGTTCTTCGTAGAGTCCATGTTGTGGTTTGGGCTGGACTGGCCACTGAAGCGAAAGACGGATGCTCCCCCTGATCCCTCTCTTCAAAAAGAGAGGAGGGAGAAAGAGAAAGAGACTCATGAGTAAGAAAGAAAAATCAACTCCATAAGGTGTTGATTAAAATGTTTACTGGAGATAACACGAGAAGGGAACAGCACAGATAACCTTAGCACCAGGCAGAGCTCTGGTCCGAGCATGGCACACTGTTCAGAGCCCCTGCCGAGGTTAACTGGCACCGTGGGCCTTACAGTTTTTGTAGGCTTTTCCTGGAAGTAAGGAACTCCATTCATCATTTCCACTGCCAAGAAAAAGGATGTTTATATGAAAAGGTGCTGCTCTGCTTCTAGATATGGACAAGGACGCAGCAGTGGTGTCGTCGCTGGGAGCCACGGCCAGAGTCCTCCCTTAGGATGAGCTGGGCAAGTCTGTCTGTGGCCAAGTGGTCTCTGCAGCACAGCAGGACAGATGGCAGCCCATCACGAACCCCTCGATGGACAACAACCTGTTGGTTGGGACTACTGTGGCACCGCAAGTGGACACAGAATAAGTTTGTGTTTCCCATGCCCACAGTTGCTTCACTATAATGCAAGTTTCCTTCCTCCTCCAGCATCAGCGCACGCGGGTATCTCTTTTACTGCTTGGGTTGAGTGTCCTGTATCTGGGGAATGGAAGGTTGGTTTCCCTTGACTGCCACGTGCTGAGAATTTGAACACACCCAGGCATGGCAAGCACAGCGTGAGAAGGGGAAAAGTGCCCCTCACATGCTCCTTTCATCAATACTTTTCATACTGTTTCAGACGAGCCCCTCCCCACCATCTCAACCCAGCCAGCAATTTTTTGTCTCATATTATTTTGCACTTCCTACCACAGAGCTTTCCAGAACACCAGAAAAACTTATTTTGATCTGTCTCTCCTGGACTGTAAGATGCCACCTCGTCCAGCCCATGCTCAGAATGTTTTGCTGTCCCATTTTGAAATGTAGTATCCGTCTTATTGTAGTTTCCCAAATTAGAAACAAGAGATTGCTACCAAGGGTCATCTTAGCCTACAGGCACCTGTACTTGTACCATATGAAGGACAAGAGATTTCTCCTGCCACTGTCCCCGCAACCAAAAAGGTAAATGTAAATATACATATATAAATAAATATATACACATCCCTGTACTTGTACCATATGAAGGACAAGAGATTTCTCCTGCCACTGTCCCCGCAACCAAAAAGGTAAATGTAAATATACATATATAAATAAATATATACACATCTTTTCTTTGTAAAACAGTGAATTTTAGCTTCGCAAGAGATTGCTTCTAATCCTACCAAGGGTCATCTTAGCCTACAGGCACCTGTACTTGTACCATATGAAGGACAAGAGATTTCTCCTGCCACTGTCCCCGCAACCAAAATATTTATATATATTTATATACATATATAAATAAATATATACACATCTTTTCTTTGTAAAACAGTGAATTTTAGCTTCCTGGTTGGTACATACCCTTCTAGTGGTAGGTTCCTTTATGACTTAGTCAGAATCAGTTTAGACTTCTGCCCTCCTGTCCAGAGAGCCTTGTTCCCCAGGAAGGAGATTCATCAATTTGAACTTAACATGTTCTTTTCTCTTTCTTTTTTGAACCAAGTAAGTGAACACTGCAACCCACACAAGCTTTTGCTGCTTCTCTCCATTGCAGTGACTCCAGATTGGAGTTGCATCTCATGGAAAACTTCTGACCAAGGAACACAGGGCTACACGGGAGGAGCACGTGAAATCAGGTCCCAAAATCTCTCAAGCCTCTGTTGAATCTTCTTCTCAGATTTATCAAGTAGGATATTTTCAGAAGCATTTGGACCTTAAGCTGGTTAGGTGTCCTCTTTAATTACAGGTATAACTGCAAATATGTGGTAAGAAATTAATTGAACAGATGATTCTCTAAGGCAAGACTGTCCAACACCCACAAGGATCTGGAGATTTTCTAACCAAGTAAAGGCAAGAAAATTGCGTGTAGTAAAATCACCAGCTTCAGGGAATCAGAGACCAGAATGTTATAACTTGAAAAGAACCAAATTCAAACTCATACCAATAACATAGTCATCATTAGATCAATTTTAATAACAAGTAGTAAAAACAATAATCATACTTCTAGATGCGTATATGCTTTTAAGTACCATTGTTTTGCAGAATGAACTATCAATGACTCTAAAATAAAAATATATGTACAAGCAAGCAATCACAATGAAAGCAAAGATCTTGAAAGAAGAGGAAGAAGATAGTATCGGAGGTCGTGGGGTTGTATACACAAACCTCCTGTTTTTAATGTTAAATTACATAACAACGTAAGGAAGCCACCTACAAATGACAACGTAGGTGGAGCTGTCTTTAAGCCATATATAAGACTATATGAAATATTTGTTTCTCCACATTGCCACTACTTCAGAATCAGGTACGTGGCATTGATTGCTCCAGTATCCAGTGCTGTGCAAACATTGTCTGTTAAAGGAGGGTTGTACTTTAGAATATGGCCTGGGATTTTATTGACTGGGATTTTTATTCTGGTTACTTGCGTTTGAGGACTGGATGTTGAATTTGGGTGTAACAATAGCAAAGTGCTCGTATCAATTTAGTTGTATACAATGAAGCAGAAGAGATTTCTGTCATTAGGGCCACAGAAAAATTAAGAGCTACAGGAGAGAGAAAAAGACATGTAAAATCTCTTGAAAATAACATTTCAGTAAACAACTGATGCTTCTAGATTAATCTAGTGCTCAATTACCTAATAATACAGATTAACTATAATTTATAGTGCCTTTAATTAACAATAGCAAATCTCATTACAGTTAAGAAGTCATGATTTCATAGTCTCAAAGATTTTCTACTTTGATAAGTTCCTTTTTGCTTTTTTTTTTTGGCATATAATTGTTTACCTGTTTCCAAAGTAATCTACAGGGTAATGCAGATGCATGTGGTTCTAATCTATGCTTTTAATTGAATGCAATTAATCAATTCAACCCAGCAGCTAAATTGCTGCATGAGAAAGCAGGCTCAGTCTGTGATCTAGAGTGGGATGGTTAAATCAGGTGCCTGTAGCTCTTGGAAATAATTTGTTTTCAGATTTATATGCCTAAACTCTCCATCTCTTGAACGGGATATAATGAAATGGAATAGAATCAGTCAGTCAGAAGAGGCCTATGATGATTATTTGTCTCACACTGGTAATATAAAGATTTAGGGTGTTTCATGAATCTTAATTTAAAGCACCAGTGGTGAGCTCAATTGAAAAGCCGGTAAGAAAATGAATAGTCAAGACCTTTGTTGTTTAGCTCCTGAAAGTTTTCTATCAGATCTTCTTGTATGTAACATGTGTGTTAAAAATTATTATTTAGAAAGTAATGCAAGGGGGGAAAGAGGAGGAAATAGGTGTTTAGGAATAAAAAGAAACAAAGAAATTTTATTTTTTTTAAAAGTTGAATTGAAAAACAGAAGGGGAAAAAACCTTATCAGTAGGAAATGTGAAATAGAGTAAAAGTAATTCTTAAACTTTCTTATTTTCACCCTCCCTGAGGACTTCTCTTCCACCCGCACCTCTGACAGTCATCACTGAGATGCTCTTTTTTTTTCTGAAAAAGAGGAAGGAAAAACCATCAGCAGCTGTCCTCATCCTCGGTGACAAAGTGAGTGAAGAAAGGGAAGTGTTTACGCCCTGACTTGGAGAGAGCAGGGCTGTTCTACTGGAGAGGGAGAAGCTGCAGCCCCGGCAAGGATGGGAATGCTGGTGAGGGCAGCTGTGCTTGTGAGTCCTCTTCTCTTCTGCAACGGTGAGTGTACAGAAAGGTCTTCTGCTGGAGGCAGGTCCTTCCCTGGCACTGGTGTGTCTCTGTGTGTTTGTACAGGGGTGGTTATCTTTTGGGAGTAGGAAAATGGCAAAAAGGCCAATGTCTTTGCATGCTGCTGCCTCGGCGTTCAGTTGTTTCAAATCCAGTGGTTGGGGAGTGCAACGGTGCGTGATGGCTATGGAAAGGCTGCCCACGCACCCAGAGCACAAAGATGCTGTGTGTGTTGTGATGGTTATTGCACAGAGCACAGCCCAGCACCAAGGGTCTGGTTAGTTCTTGTGTTCTCAGGAAAGTGGAGGTTTGGAAATCAGGAGAAAAGGGTAAAGACGTATTTATGGAAGCACAGGTTCAACCTTAAGAGTGACAAAGTCAACAGACCTCATTTCTATAGGAAAATTTAAAGAGTTTTAGACTACTTTGATCCATTGCTGAAGTTGGTTAAATTCAGTGTAGTCTGAAAAAGCAGTGTCTTTCAGAAGAACAAATGGGCAGCAGAGGAGGGAAAACAATAAAACCTCTGGTTTGCTGTTAGTGTGCAATGCTCTCCAGGAAAGCCCTGAGACTGATGTCGGGTGGTGGGGGCAGACGGCAGCTGTGACCAGGGAACTCTGCAACTCGGTCTTGAGACCTACTTCCCTCAGGTCTAAATCATCTGCTAATTCTGACCCTGTGCTCTGCCCGCTGTTCACCTGCTTGCAGGTAAGCACCAGGCAGAGCAGGAGAACCAAACTGCTCACGTGGCACGTGGCAGTGCCCCTGGCAATCAGCTCTCTCCTATCTGATTCCTCAAGCCACATGGCTTTTTTGTTAGCCCATCCCTCATCGTCTATGCTGACTGCCCAGGCTTTTGACTTGGTGGATTCCTCTTGATGATGCTCTCACCACCATTTCATCACCCAGGAGCTGCCTTCACTGTGATTGCTTTATTTTTTGTTTTCTTTCTCCATTCTTCCTACAGCTTTTCTGGATCTGACTGGTCCCAACATGGTCGGAGGCATATGGAAGGGATCTACCATCTTGCCATGTGCCTATGTGCCCGAGGAGGACTTTGTGCAGCACTCACTTGTGTGGACTGTGGTACACGACCAGGGCTCTGGCACCATCTTTCGAAGGGATAGCTCTGGTGACCACGTTCTCCTGTCCGAGTACAGAGGCAGGGTCAACGTCCTGAAGGATGCCCCAGGGAACGTGTCTCTCCACATCCTGAGCCTGGAATTCTCTGACAGGGGGACCTACACTTGCCGGGTCACCTGGAGAGCCAGAAATAACAGCCTGGTAACAAAGGACATCACCACTAAACTGGAGGTTGTTAAAGGTAAACTCAACAAGGAAATGCAGGATGGAAGGCTTGGCTTGGGAAGGCTTTTGGGAATTGAATAGACCAGGCAGGCAGTGACCACCTGCTTCCAACTCAGGAGCATTTTGCTGAGCAGTGCCAGACTCAAACGAGAAGCAGTGAATGGCTCATAGAGCAGAATTCTGCCCACCCTACTGGAGGAGGATTTGTGGCTTCTTGTTTATCAGTTTCTCCCTGGCTCATCCTCTATCTGATGGCTCAGTGTTTCAAGGGACACGCATCAGAGGGGAAGCTCCTGGGATGTTGTATTGTTTTTCTTTGGCCAAACTCCATCAGCACGTGCCCGATCACCCTTTGCCTGGGAAGTGGTGATTTTTGGAGGAATGGAGATGGCATTAACCTGGCAGAGCAGGCCTTCGTGTAGGAGGTGTGATGGGTGGCATAGCTGGTACAGACACATAACCTGTGCAGAGCTGAGGTGTGAGAGAGGTGTCCCTCTCCCTCCTGGGAAAGCACTGAAAGCCAGAGCAAGAAATGCTTGGGGAGGGGGAAGGTGGGGAAGAACCTTCCCCACTGCAACCATGAGCACCATGACCTGGGCCTCATCTTCTTTGTCTTCCAGTTGCAGTGACCAAGCCCACCATCAGGGCAGGTGAACTGGGGCTGAGTGTCCCAGTTGGAGCCAGAACCAGCCTGACCTGCGTGGCCAGTGGGTCTCCCCCCATCAGCTACCGCTGGTTCAGGAGCAGCCCGGGACAGAAAACCCAGCTCCTGAGCAACCAGGCTGAGCTGGTGTGGGACAACCTGCAGCCCTCTGACGCCGGGACGTACTACTGTGAGGCGGAAAACAGGGTTGGGGCCAAGGCAGTGCAGCAGAGCGACGCCGTCGAGCTGAGGGTGAGAGGTGAGTCCCCAGAGCCACAGCTGGATGGAGAACACCTGGAGTCCTTCTGTAATGGAATGGAACAACATTCCTGCTTCCCTTCCTTGAAAGGCAAAAACACAAAAAGCCTTGGCCTTCTGCACTCTGAAGCACTTCTCTTCAATAGCTTTGACTTTCTGTCCTTTTTTTTTTTTTATTTCCTGTATTCAATTTCCCTCCTCTTTAGAGGAACTGCTCTTTTCTGATGCAAAAGGGGTTTTATATTTAAAACACATATTTATTCCTCTTCGGCTTTTTTAGGGTCTTGCTGTCTGTGTAGTGCTCTCTAGTGTGGTTTAGCAAGCTTAGATGAGGAATCAGAACTTCATTTTGAGTATGAGGAACACAAAAGTGGTAATTCAGTAGGTGAAAAAGTCAAACTGGCCTTTGTTCCTAACTCCTGGACACAAGTTCCAGGAGAACACACTGCACTTCTGTGCTCTGATGTATCCAGGCTCTGCAAGACAGTGCATGATGGATGCCTCGTGGAAGACTTGCTGCTTTCCTTGGCTGGTAACTTGGTCATTGGAGCCATGGAGCCTGTGATCGCTGAGCCAAGCACAGATACCACACAGTGACCTTTGGAAGAGGCAAAGCCTGTTGAGCTCCCAGTGGAACAAAGACTATGGCTGAAACACTGTCTTGTTTTTCATAGCAGTTGCATGAAAAAGCTTACAGCAAGGGAACAAGAATTAATGATGCTCATGCTAGCAACGCTGCTAGCATGCAGTCCCTACCTGTCCTTTGGATGGTGGCTGGTTCCTCATGGTCTTACCCCACCAGGGGAGAAGTTCTCCTGTATTGCAGCAGCATCACAAATGTGGTCAAACTCCTGTGTGAGCCTTTCTCTCGTTCACCTTGCAGATCTGTCCACCACAACAGTAGCCTCTCAGAGGGATGGTGGAACCTCAGGGAGACACCACACAACCACAGGTAAGAGAGGGGTAAGAGAAGTTATGGCTGACAGCAAGGACGAGGAGTCAGGGGAAGGTTTGACACCGTGTTTAGCAGTGGATTTTGTGGCTGGGGAATACAGCCTTGACAATATTATGCTTTAGTCCACACACCCCGGTTTTCAATCCAGATGTTTCTGATCATAGAACATCCTCCTTTCCTCAGTCTCCAGTCCGCAATGAGCTTTCAGCTTGCTCTTAAGGAGATTGTGTCTCTGTATGAAAGACTCTGTATGTGTCTTAGGCCTGCTAGAAATACCACTTCCTAATTTGGAGACCATAAAGGATGTTTGCAGTTCTGTTCTTTTTTTTTTTTTTTTTTTTAAAGGGCTTTTTTGCTTGTTTTCTGGTCCTAAATGAAAGCTGCTGAAGTGGGAGGCAGGGTTAGTGTCTCTAGTGGCAGATACAAGTGATGCAGAAGCTGCTTCAGACCTGACTGGAAATGGTCTACCTTACCAAGGACGGTTGTTTTGAGGGAGGGCTTATGATTCCCAGTTTGTTTCTGTGGGATGTGGGAATTCAGACTTGGGCTGCAGTAGGTCATCTTGTGGAAACTTTGTATTTTGGGGTTATGTTTCAGTTGAATTTATAGTGCCCCACCAGCCACACAGCAGGTTGTGGGAATTGACATCAGTGACCAGAAGCTGAGGGAAGGTGTTGATGGTTGTTGACTGTTTTACAGAAAAAACTCAAACGGAGCTGGTGTTTGAAGGTACCTCAGAAATCCCTTGGGCTTCATGGGACATTACCACTATTACAGGTGTGTGTGTATATATATAGACATACATATATATCTAGTGCATACATACATAATTTGTGTATACATAGATACTATATATAGTGTATGTATACTATATATAGTATCTACTGTGTATATATATAGTACAATATATATTCTCTCTATATTATAGTGTATATATAGTACTTATTTCCAGAGTTTGTCTATTTTCACAGCTTTGTAAAGGTGATGGAGATACTGTCTCTTGATCCTACAGCTATAATCCCTAAAATGAGGATTGGAAATGCACTGGGAGCCTTTCACTCCTCTTTGTTTTGCAGATCTGTGTGTATATAGACATACATATATATCTAGTACATACATACATAGATATATATAGACATACATATATATCTAGTGCATACATACATAATTTGTGTATACATAGATACTATATATAGTGTATGTATACTATATATAGTATCTATGTATACACAAACTATGTATGTATGTACTAGATATATATGTATCTACTGTGTGTATATATATAGTACAATATATATTCTCTCTATATTATAGTGTATATATAGTACTTATTTCCAGAGTTTGTCTATTTTCACAGCTTTGTAAAGGTGGTGGAGATACTGTCTCTTGATCCTACAGCTATAATCCCTAAAATGAGGATTGGAAATGCACTGGGAGCCTTTCACTCCTGTTTGTTTTGCAGATCTGTCCATAACAGTGACCCCTGAGAGTGGTGTGGGGTATCCAGAAAAGAATTATACAACTCAGGGTAAGTGGAGAGCAAAACAAAACTAAGAACGAGATTAGGGACCTAAACTGGCCACTAATAGTCAGTACCTTCAGCCTCAAAATTAGTGTTCTGCCTTTTGGCTGCAAATTGCATCAACGGCTGTTCTCAAGGGACCTAGATGACCCATGGTCACTCTTTTAAAGACTCTAGATGGTTTTTTTGGGGGGGGGGAAGCTTTCATAGTTGGACTATAGAGACTTGTTACTGTGTTCCTGATCCCTTTTGATCTTTTCTTGAGTCTCAAAGCTGGAAGAGCAGAAAAGCCTCAGTGTGCAACTTGAGCAGATCTTCCACGCCTCCTCTAGCTTTGCAGTGCTGTGGTAGGTTTAAACATCTTCCAGATACAACTGAAGAGTGTCCTGGCATTAAAAGCTGAGACTTCTTATTTCCTTAGGTGTAGTGCAACTCTTCTGCCCAGCACACAACCTCAGTTTGCCTCACCATTAGGAGACTGGAGAGCACAGCATTAGGTGCTGGAGAGCACCTCTGGAGAGAAAGACCTAGGAGTCCTGGTGGACAATAGGATGACCATGAGCTGACAATGTGCCCTTGTGGCCAAGAAAGTCAATGGCATCCTGGGGTGCGTCAGAAAGAGTGTGACCAGCAGGTTGAGAGAAGTTATCCTCCCCCTCTGCTCTGCCCTGGTGAGGGTCCATCTGGAGCACTGTGTCCAGTTCTGGGCTCCCCAGTTCAAGAAGGGCAGGGAACTGCTGGAGACAGCACAGCAGAGGGCTACAAAGATGATTAGGGGCCTGGAGCATCTGTCTTATGAGGAAAGGCTGAGGGACTTGGGTCTTTTAGTCTGGAGAAGAGAAGGCTGAGGGAGGGATCTGATCAATGCTTATAAATACTTAAAGGGTGGATGTCAGGAGGATTGGGCCAGTCTTTTTTCAGTGGTGCCCAGGGACAGGACAAGAGGAAATGGGCACAAACTTGAACATAAGAAGCTCCACCTAAACATGAGGAGGAACTTCTTTACTTTGAGGGTGGCACAGCCCTAGAACGAGCTGCCCAGGGGCATGGTGGAGTCTCCTTCTCTGGAGACATTCAAAACCCATCTGTGCAGCCTGCTCTAGCTGGACCTGCTTTGGCAGGTCCACTAGATGATCTCTGGAGGTCCCTTCCAACCCCATATTCTGTGATTCTGTGACTCTGCTGGTTGTCTTCATGGCTGCAGTCTCTCGGTGAGATGTGTGTGATGTAGGTCTGGGCAGGTCCCACAAACACCCGCATTCAGAGCAAGGTGCTGCCCAGATGGGGGCGAGCAGGGACAACCCTGTGCGGCCATGACAGGGTTGGCTGCTGTTGCCCTCAGGGAAGTGGTCAGCACCACATAACTGCTGCTGCTGTGACCCGGAAGGGCTTCTCTATTTGAAAGTCTTTTGCTGTGTTGCTCTAGATATCCCGAAGACTCGCCTGTCTCTGTACTGGGTCATCCTGATTGCTGTGGTTTGTGGTGCTGTGGTTTTCATTGTCATCTTTCTCATCATTTGCATCAGAAAGCCCAAAGAAGGTGAGTGAGATGTTCTGGAAACCCTGAATGTGCTGTGCATGCCCACCTTGGTTTTACCTTTGAGGGCTTTTGGGGCTGGGGCTGGTACTTTGTGTGCAGCCACCTTTAGCAGCTCTGGCACCTGTATCATACAGGCACTCAATCAAAACATGCATGGGTCAAAATAGGTGGTGAAAGGTCAAAAGAAGCAGAGAAGCCCCTTTCTCATCAGGGAAAACCAGTTGCAGCAGTCAGAGAGGTCCTGCCGGGTGCTCCTCCACCACAGGAAGGACTGACACATTGTGATCAGCCCCTGCAGCCCTCCTCCCTGTGCTGGTTCCAGGGGGAACCTCAGTTTCTGTACCCCCTCTGGCTATGCCATGGTGCTTGGCTTCTCCATCATGCTGTCCTCCACTCTGCCACCATTATTGAGGGATGGCCATTTCCCTCTGGTCCTCACAGACATCCCTTGTCTCTCAAACTCACCTGCTCAACCAAGTTGATCAGATCTTTCAAGGTAGCAAGTTAATCTTGTCCTGCTACTTCAGAATACCTGTCTGCACCAGCTGCTGTTTAATATTTCCCTTAGTAAGAACCTGGAGGAAAAGAGGTCATCATTAATTCTCCCTATTCAATATGAATTCATTTTTTTTCTAGCCTTCAGACATAGGATATATTTATTGAATGCTTCCGTCTTTTCTGCACTAATATTAGAAAGCTTCTGCCCAAATGCTTTCTTAGAGTCCCCTTTCTCACTAATAGCACTCAGCAGCATACAGAGAACACGCTGGGGTTTTGGTTTGGGGTCTTTAATACTGATGGCCATAGTTTTCTCCTTGTCCCTTTGAATTTTTTATTACCTTTCTATAACTGTCATACCAATTAATAATTACTATCAAATATTCTTTTTGCCTTTTTTCTTTTTTTTTTAAAGGAATCCAGAATAACCCCTTTCTAAACTTGTTCTTTATTGAACTTTTAATGAAAAGGAAAATTGTGGGAACTGGGAACTAGTTTCTAAACTCAACTTTACCTTTGACCTTGGGCCAGTTATTTTAACCCAGTTGTGCTACAACTGGGATATGGGTTGTTTTCATTTTCTTGGACTGAATCCTGGGAATAGGAGTCATCACCCACCTAACATGATCTCTAAGGTTCCTATTTTTATTCCGTCTTCAGAAGTTGCTTTCTTAAGAGACATAGCAGAAATTATTTTTTTGAGCCTACAAATGCAAATTATTGAAACAAATTTCTGATTATTCTTTTTCAGCTCAAGTCTATGAAGTAAAACGGTGAGTATAACCCTCTACCTAACATATTGATGAGTCTTTGGGGGCTGTATCAAAGTGTGTGGGGGGGGAGATGGTTCTACTTAGCTGTCAAAATTAAAAGCCTCTTAAGCAGTGTGGTTGAAGAGGTTTAAAGTAAGCTCAGTAGTACTCTCTACTGATCCACATCAACACATAATTTAGGAAGAAAGAAAGGTCATTCCCTTTGCAATACTAGACTCATAAAAGTGAGCAAGAGCTGTTCATTAACTCCTCAGCCCGATGAAACCTATTGAAGACCATTGCCAAGGATAAATTCCCAGTGTTTTTTTTCAAATGCAAAGAATAGGAATTCCCTTTCTAGAGAGCTAAGGCTCCCAATGTGCAAGTTAGACTGATTTATGCCTGAAATATCCTTAGATTAACTTGCCTCTCTTAACCATAACTGTGTCAGGAAGTTACAACTATTTCTAAAACTCAGGTTCAGCATCCTGATCTACATGTAACCTATGCAAGCTATACTGAAGTCTAATAATCCAGTCAAAACATACAAGCAGAATGACCTATCTAGATATTAATTAGAGTGCTGATGACTTAAGTGCTGTTGTAGAACATGCCAACAGCGTTTGCCCAGGTGCTGGGCTTCCCAAGCAGTTTTTAAAGCATCATGCTCCAGTAGCAGTTAAACCCTGAGCAACTGAATAAATGGTGTGATGGCATTTTTCATCAGAGGATTTACCTTCATTTTTAAAGATATTAGATATCATAAGCCACATGGTGGATGTGGGCTGCATTCAGCTCACAATTGACAATTCCTCCACCACTTCTGTTTTTTTTAATAGAGATATATATATTTATCTTGCAAAAAGCAGTTGTCTGGTTGTGCCATTCCAAGAAATTATGGGAATTCTTGTGCTGCTTACATACCTTTGCTGCCTCTGTAACTCTCCCTGGATTGGAGGCAACGCTGCTATAATGTCCGAGGTTCTCCTGCTACACTGAAGCAAAGGATAAGATTCTCTCCTTCAGAATACTGTCCTAATCCAATGGCCCAGGTTTACATGGGTTTGAGTTGGATCATAATCTTGCTCAAAATCTTGAAGGTTGGGAGATGCTTTATTTCCTCTGGTTGCAACTCTTCTTTCATCTTGTATTTTGGTTTCAGCCATAACTCGAGAGCAGCAGCTTTTTCAAGAAGTCAAAGTATGGGTCATTATGAGGAACCCATCTCCTCCACTGAAAACAACTATGTGATGGAGTTAATGAAAAACAAAGAATCTGATACAAAAAAGAATGAATATGACTCTGCTGGACACACCCAGGAATCTGAATATGAAGTAGGGGACACTGTATGAGACCCAACAGTGCTCTACAGGTAGCAGCCCTGAAGAGTACTTTCGTCCAGCCAAAATTTATCTTCCTATCCACCTTTGCCTCTGAAAAATAGGTTGGACAAGCATTTCTTGTTCTTCTGCAATTTATGGAGCCTTAACAATCTCTGTAGTGAAAATGCAAACCTCTTTAGGAACTTCAGTTGCAGACTGCTGTACAAATCTTCTGATTTGTTTTTTTTGGTTCCCTTTCACCACCTCTGTAGAAGAAAGCCCTTTGAAAGCTATGGTATGCAGATCCCAGGCCAAGAGTATTGTACTAAATGTGCTGCTTTGTATGACCAAGAGGACTCCCAGGCCATAAATGTGCTGCTTTGTATGACCAAGAGGACCTGCCTTCCCTACCTCCGTGTGGTGGGATTAGAATGAGCAACAAGGGCTGCTCAACATCCCCATCATCTTTGGGTAAGATGTGCAGAATGAGGCTGGCCTGGGAAGCCGTATTTCTCCTCCCATCCACCTGAAGTGTTGCAAAGGTGGTAGAATATCCTTTTAAATGTGAGAGAACCCTTGAAGAAACAATGGAAGACTGATTAAAGCCAGGATAACACCAAGAACCTTACCAAACTAGGAGCAGCACTACAAAAAGAAGAAATGTCTCATTCTCTCATTGTGCTGCGCTCAATATTCTTTCCTGCAGCGCTCCCAGTAAGATGTGGATGCACTTTCTATAGTTTTGATGCTGGACAGCTTGGGGCAATGGTGATAATGTGTTGAACAGGGCACATTCTTTCTGAGTTCACCTTCTCTGTCCTCTTGTTTAATGTATGCTTACTATTTTAAAGAAATAAGGTACTTTTCCATGAGCTTGTGGGTAGGATTGTTTACACATACCTGAATTATTTTGTTTATGAATATTTTTGCACAGCCAGCTCATCGTTAAAATGCCAGCAAGGCCTCACAATTATAGCTCCTCAGTAGATGCTCATGAAGTACTTTCCTCCCATCTTAGAAGTCCTGAAGGGTAAGTAGGGAGCTGAGAAACTTTGTTATTCATTTCTGCTACCTTGAGTAAGTCTAAAACTGGGATACTGCAGAGTTATGAAAGAACCTTTTTATAATGAACAATATGGCCATACTATGCCCAGTTAAAAGCCATACAGAGAGATGTAAAGCAAAATGAGTGATCTGAGGGGTGAGGTGACACAAACATAGGATTAGTGGGCCCCCAGATTTGCTCTTCACGCTCAGGAAAGATCTGCATCTGCAGTTCTCTGCCAGGATCAGCTCAAAATTCACCAGCGTTCAAAAACGAGGATTAGGTGCTACAAGGAAAAGCATTATAATGCAATAGAAAATGCAACTGCGATGTTGTAAGAACCCATGGAACGCTTCCACCTCAGGTATGTGTGTAGGTGTCTCACCTTGAAAGGGTTTAACAGATATAGAAAAGTTACAGAGAATGATAATAAAGGATAATTAGTGGCCTGAAACTGGTTCTGTGCAAACTTATTTTACTTTCTTAGCTTGGAAAAAAAGAGAATGAAGCAAAATGACCAAAGTGTGCTCCTCATCACCAGTGTGGAGAAGAAGAATAGGGATTATTTGTTTACAGTTTCCTCCAAGAGAAAAGGAAGCAGATATTCGCTAAAATCATCTGGCAGCAGTTTTAAAAGGAGAGGGAAAGTATTTCTTTTATGCAATACAGAAATAAGTGTGGAATGCAATGCTACTCATCCGGTGCTATGAAAACCCAAAGTTCACAGAGCTCCAATGAGAAGTGAATGATATAAAAATTCATCAAAATTCACAAAGCACCAGGCACACTCTATGGGTGACCGTACACTTTCTCTATGAATTTCCTGTACCACAAGTTTTATTTATCTTTGTTAAGAACGTACTTAAAAATCAAGGGCTGGTTACTTTGATTTCAAAATGGAAAGGGAACAAAGAGCAGCTTTTGTTGATGATGTCTTGGAAAAAATTGTCAACGTGTATGTGCAGCTTCTTGCAAATGTGGGGAAGCAAATGAAAATCATTAAACTTCAGGACTGCGAAGTTGTTAGATTTTGTAATACTTCTCTTTATTTTGTCTATTGTGAATGTCTTTGTGTGCCCAGGAATTACATTCCCAGGAGCACGCTGGGTCTCTCTACTTGAAAGCAAAGGAATTGTTTTGAATCTGCTGGAGTTTGGGGTGTGGTGTCAGGTGATGTCTGTAGATTGCAGTCAGCCACAGTTTAGGGAACAGAAGGTGCAAGAGCTGTTGCTAGTCCAATGTGGGGCTCTGAGATAACGAAACAAGATGTTTAGGATGTGAAACAAAATGAAGAGTATGAAAAGCTGGTGAAGTCCTCCGACAGTCTTTCTTCCTAAGCAGGCAGGTGAACAGGGGAGGAAAGCTGTTGCAGTAGTATTGCAAAGCACACAGTTATCACTGAAAGGGTTTTCCAGAGGACAACAGAAAAACACGACTGGATAGTGTGTTAATGTGATGACAAATTGACAGTGTTGAAATTTTCTGGGAAACACTCATGTTTTCTTAATCTTTCAATTCTAGATGACGTTGCAGTTTTTGGAGCCTTCCACTAAAGTTCTCAATTTTTAAAAAGTGTGTGTTTGTGTTTTGAAGGGTGGGAATGAGAAGGGAATGTTACTGGAGAGCAGCCCACCTGTCTGAGTTCCATCCCAGAAACAAACATTGCAATGGGAATATGGGGCTTCAGTGTGGTGTGGAGCAACTGGGAAGCAGAGGTACGCCAAAGTCAAGTGACAGGGTGAACATCTGAGTGTAGACACATGTGCTACTTGGAGAATGAGGAGAAAAGAGCTTGTCCTTTCTGTGGTGTGATGGGTAGAGCCATCCAGAGCAATAGACTTGGCTCTTTGGAAGAGAGCTGAGCTCTGTCTAAACAAAAGAAGGGCAACGCAGCCAGCACCACGAGACCTTCCCCCCCGCCTCTATTTCCACCACTGCTGGCCTTGACCTAGAAGGGCAATGCAGCCAGCACCACGAGACCTTCCCCCCCGCCTCTATTTCCACCACTGCTGGCCTTGACCTAGATGGGAAAGACCCTTTGTGCTGTGCTAGGTTGAGGCAATTACTTTAAGTGATGTCACCCCTGCTAGCCGTCTCCTTTCATCCTTGTTTCCAAAGAGAAGTGGTGGATTTTGCCCTAGGTGATGAAATACCCCTAGAAGTTCTGGGGAAGTCAAAGTGTCACCAGTCATGAAGAGACACCCAGTGTGTCAGTAACCGCACTGGGTTTGCGAGGTGTGCTTTCCCAGGTGGGAATGTGATAATGCTCAGTATGCTCAGAGCACCTCAAGGTGACTGCCACGGCTACCCAAACGGGGGTTTGGCTCACTCCAAAGTAACTTGCACTGATGTTCATCCAAGGTGGTGAGGTGTGGTGGCACGTATGACAAGCCCAAGAAGAAGAGCACACTAAGGCAAGCAGCGACCGAGGTACGGAGACAAAGGGCTTTCCGAGGAAGAGCAGGCCACAAAAGCAATGGATTCAATCCAAAGCAGAGACATCGAAATAAATATACTTCATTATAATAAACCAGGTAACTAGCCACAAAGTCTGAGCCAGTAAAGACTTTTTATTCATGTGTTCAGATGCAAAACTATGAGGAGTCCCTCTGGTAAGCAAGAAATGGACTCTGTGACTTAGAGAGAAGAAAACTAGCAGCTACATCTCTGTCTCAGGGAGAGAAAGATGTTGTGTGCATCATGTTTGAGGAACTATAGTTCTTCATATTTGTTCCAGCTAAACAGTCATTTTTTTTTATTCTTATAATTACAGCTTCAGGAAGTCTTGCATGTCCGGTTCAGAAAATAGTCATATCAGCAATTTTAGCTTGGGTTTTCAGCTTGTTTCAGGGCATGTTCCCCAAAATCCAGCTTCTTCTAAAGCCTTTTGCATAGGAGATAGTTTGTTGGGACAAGCTTCCATCACCAGTCATGGGTCAGGATATGCAAAAGTTGCTTTAGTGAGTGATTAGAAGCCTATAACAGAGTTTTTTAGGTCAGTAGATTTGCTTTTATACATGCTTCTTATCTTCTGTAATTCCTCCTCCTTTTGGTAATAATTAGTAGGTGCATGTTAATGCGATGCATAACAGCTATTGATAACTTTTGGATGTACTTTTAAAGATACCCCTACAGAGTATACCCAGAATGTCTCCTGGATTAAAGTCCCTTTGCCACTGGCCATGAGTCACCTCCTTTGAAAATATTACGTGTGCCTGCAGAGCATCAAAATTGATGACTTTTGCCCATGAACTGGACTATTGCAACAGAAATGTATCCCAAAATAGTCTGTGATGCTGTGAAAACGAGAGCAGCCAGTAGTGACCATCTGATCATCAGTAGATGGTAAAAGATAATGTGACACTAAACGTGGATGACTCTGGACCATTAACCTTACGTTTCCCCACGCACCTTCTCCATGGCCTTGGTAGGTATAACTGCGTCTGTAGCTGCACTGCAATAGGACACAGTTTCTGGGCAGGTGGTAGAAAATCAAGCTTTTGCAGGGCAATTCCTATTGTGGTAAAGAGCAGGATGTTGGTTATTCAATACTTCTCTGTGCATTTTCTGTTAAAACAGAAAAAAAAAAAAAAAGTGGCATCTGAAGTTTTCTGGCCTAAAAGGCTCAGACTGCTTGGCAAAGAAGCTGTGGTTGGTTGTCTTTCTCACTCAGGTCACAGACTGACCTGTTCAGAAGGTGAACGGGGTTGCCCTTGGAGGGTCTGTTGCTGCAGAAGTTGGTACATGCATGTGGTGGAAGAGTCGAGTACCATCAGCAGGAGAAGACACTAAGGATGTGGAATTGAGCATCAACAGGCTGGTCTCTGCCTCATGCTGCTCTGTGGTGTCAGGTGAGATGGTGCACTTGGACCTGTGCTTTTTCATTTCTGGATGCCCAGATTTGATGGAGAGAGATGCTGGGCACTCTGCTGAGCAATATCATCACACACAAGTCAGAAGGAATTGAATTCATGCTTCACAAGCACCTTAAGTTTGCTTTCCCTTGCTACTGAGTGCTGGACTCTGTAGTCATCATAAAGCTCTTTCACTGTGAAGTGAATGCAAATGTGGAAGAAAAGAGAGGAGGAAAAGAAAGGAGAAAAGGAAAACCAGGAAAAAAGAAGCACACAATTATGAAGAATAATAATAAAGAGCACTGGTCAGAAAAGTCAAGAGAATGGTAAGAGAAGTGAGTAGGGAGAGGAGAATATGATATGGAACTGGAAAGATCCTTGTCGTCTTTGTTCATCCTTTACCCTTCACCTAAGTCAGCAGCAAAATGGGCTCGTGATATTTCAGAAAGAGGATCCTAGATGACAAAGGACAGAAGAAAGGGAAGTGTCCGTCACTTGCATTCTGGTCCCAGGAGTGTGGGGGTCTCTCATGAAGTGCAGGAAAAGGAGGACCGCCCTGCAGTTCTGGGAGAATGGGAGAAGCTCTGTGGATGGTGGTGTTTGTGATGGCTTTCGTCAGCTGCAACGGTGAGTAAATGCTTCAGTGTATGAGAACAAAAATCAGAGTCCTAAGGGGGTAGGGAAAACCTTTTGGATTATAGTGTCTTAATATTTAAAAATTGTCAAGTGTGGAAAGCCTTTAGTTTCTTCTATGAAAAATAGAACCTAAGAATTCACCAAGAGTCTCCTTCAGTATCAGATACAACAAGGTGCTTTTAGCAGTGGAGCAAACAGGGCAGTATTGGGCAAAAAGGCCAGCTCCCATGCCCCAAAGCAAGGGCAAAACAGGATTGTTCAGGACCCTTGGAAAGGACCTGCTCTGGACTGTTAGCTTCCAAAGCAGTCTTTGTGAAGCCGGAATATGCATTCTTCTAGAAATTATTAATGCATCACTGTTGTTCTTCTAGCATGGTCCTGGGGAGAAGAAAAGCTGTAATTGTGAGACTAGGTGCAAGAACATACATGGTTCCCCTTGGTCTCTCCTGATCTGCTGAGTCTCTAGGTGCATTAGGAGAGGTGATGCTGGAATCTGCTTCGATTCATATGCCCGTGAGGTATATGTACCACTCCCAGGGCACATATGACACTGCCGCTGGCAGAGGAAGGTTTTGGGAAACAGCAGAAAGGTGCTTTAATAAGTTGTATACAGAAGCACAGAATTGCTACTGACATTCAGAAAAACGGGTTGAAATATGTTCCCCATTTCACCATAAAAACCATCTTCGCAGATTTCTGGGACCTACCTCTCAAGCAACTTACTGTGAGTTAATGCAGCTGAACAAAACGGGTGTCTTTCCAGGAAAGAGGGGAAAGGGGGAGTGGGATAAGGAGGGGATGAGTAGAGGTGAGCCAAGACCAGCTAAATTCAGGTGATTTTCTACTTACCAAAGGCACTCCCCAGAAGAAGATTGGGTTTGGTCCACTGTTCCTATTCCAGATCCAGTACTTCAGAGCAGATCCCTTAAGGCTCCTGCCTTCATGGCACGTCCATGCCACCAGGACAGCTGGTGCTGGCAGGCTAGGAAGGAAGATACTCGATCATTCTTGAAAAGGGGCCAGGATATGAGAGTTCTCTTTTTTTTCCGTTATCATGCTTTATAGATAACAGAAATCCCTCTGATCAGTCTTCTGATCTCTGACATAGCCCATCAGGTTTTTGCCTGGTCCAGCTCTATTTCCCTCCAGTGGGACAACTCCACGTAGTCTGGAAGACTACATCCCAATTTAAAAATCGTCACTGAGAGGAAATACTTTTTTTAAAAATGCTGTCTCAGCGATTTTTTTGTTGCTGAGTTTCTTCCATTCCTTCCAATCAGCTCTCCTTTGGAGTCATCCCTGCTAATGTTCAAATTGGTCATATACATATATATATATATACACACACGTATATGCAGCTGCTCTGCAGGGAGTCAGTAGATGTTGGCAGCTATTTCATGGCACACAGAAATGCAAAACAATATGAGAGAGATGTTTAAACAAAATTGTGTCCGGATGAATATACTGGATAGCAAACATACTTGACCTTGAGAGCAACAAATGCCTTCAGGGTATTTCTGAGCAGTTTTCTAAATAGCTTCCACCCTTCTTAGTTTTTCTTGGTGGGAGCCTGTGAAAATAGGAAGAGGAGAAATGGAAACCTTTAAAAACTGATACATCAAGGAATTATGTTTGACTGGGGCTAGAAAGCAGGAATAAGAGATGCTCCTTAAGGTCTTGTGAAGACCAGAGCTGTGACACTGCCAGGGAGAGCAGGATTTGTGCCTCTCTGTGCGGAGAAGGAATTGAGAACTGGCAAGTGCCCAGAGAGAAGCAATAAAAATAGCCATGAGGTCAGAGCAACTGTCCACTTCCCTGTGCTCAGTGAAGTGGAGACAGACCCTGGTTTAGTTGGCTGTGGTCTACAGCACATCTAAGACATGGCCACGCTCTGGCTTCCACCTCCTAGTGATTCCTGTCTATCCTAAGGATGTTCACCTTTTCTGCTGCATTCTTATTTCTTCCCTTCAATTGTTGTTCCCTGCAGCTTTCCTGGATCTGTCTGGTGTCCACGAGGTCAAGGGCACATGGAAGGGATCCACCACTTTACCGTGTACCTACACACCCTCAGAAGGTTTCACACAGCAAACCCTTAGCTGGAGTGTGGAGAAAGACTACAGCATCTCTACCATCTTTCGGAGGGACGATACTGGTGACCACGTCTTGTTGTCTCGGTTCCGAGACCGGGTCAGTGTCCCTAAGAACAGCCCAGGGGATGCCTCACTCCTAATAGAAAACCTTGAAATCCCCGACAATGGACACTACACCTGTCAAGTCACCTGGAGGTCTGAAAATAACAGCTTGATAACAAAGCAACTGACCACTACGGTTAAAGTTGTCAAAGGTAAATCCAGCAACAAAGCCCTGCTCTGGTGTAGCCAGTCTAATTCGCACAGCATGTAGGAGAAGAAGGAGCTGGTGGGAATAGTCTTTCACATCATACTGTCTACCCACATCCAGGCTGGGTGTTGAGGCATCCTGGTCCCTTGCTGTGTTAGCCCTTATCCACTCGTGGAGGTGTCAGGATGGGCTGGGGAAGGGGGATCAGTGAGGATACAACCCGGTCTGGATCTACTGATGGGCCACTTGAACTCATGGTGCTTGAGATAACATCGAGATGTAGTTTCGGTTTTGTGTAGGTAGCCAGCATCTCTGTGATTCTTGTGGCAAGTGGGACAGCAAATGGGTTTGTACAAGCCAAATCCACCTCCTCCCATTCCCAAGCATCCTCAGTGTGTGCTAGAAAGAGCTGGCTTTCTGCAAGGGGGACACCCACTTGGTTTTGTGCAGGTAGCCAGCATCTCTGTGATTCTGCAGGACAGCAAATGGGTTTGTACAAGCCAAATCCACCTCCTCCCATTCCCAAGCATCCTCAGTGTGTGCTAGAAAGAGCTGGCTTTCTGCAAGGGGGACACCCACTCAACAGGGCAGGACTTGTGTCATGTTGGCAGTAGCAATGGTGGCATAGATGGTATAAATCTGGCTTTAGGCACAGGTGTACTGAGCCTAACCTGTGCAGAGCAGTGACATGGGAGAGGTGTCCCTCTTCCCCTCTTCCTCCTGGGAAAGAACTGAAAGCCAGAGCAAGAACTGCTTGGGGAGGGGAGGAAAACCTTCCTCACTGCAAGAAGGGCCAATGTGACCTGGGTCCCATCTGCTTTGTCTTCCAGTTGCAGTGACCAAGCCCACCATCAGGGCAGGTGAACTGGGGCTGAGTGTCCCAGTTGGAGCCAGAACCAGCCTGACCTGTGTGGCCAGTGGGTCTCCCCCCATCAGCTACCGCTGGTTCAGGAGCAGCCCAGGACGGAAAGCCCAGCTCCTGAGCAACCAGGCTGAGCTGGTGTGGGACAACCTGCAGCCCTCTGACGCCGGGACGTACTACTGTGAGGCGGAAAACAGGGTTGGGGCCAAGGCAGTGCAGCAGAGCGACGCCGTCGAGCTGAGGGTGAGAGGTGAGTCCCCAGCCTAGAGCTCTTCATCTCCACCGCAGAGGACATGGGTGTTTCCTCTTTCATAGCAGGGTCAGACACATAACGCTGAATGTGTCTTGATTGCCACCCAGGGAGGAAACCACAGGGGTGGCATCCTCCCTGCTTCTGAGGGTGCCTGATCACAGCAGGGGTCAGGAAAATGTCCTCTGTGTCCCTCTGGGACCAGGACTGTGCAGGATTGAGAGCCTGGCTGCTCCCCTTGGCCTGTCCTGCTCTTACCTGGCTTGTACTGCAGACAGGGCATGGGAGAAACAGCCTGATGACCAGTGTCTCCCACAGAGTCCCCAGTCAGCCAGCAGCCCAGCACTGGGACCAGCAGGCAGACCATTCCCACACCTGCCCCCCGAGGTGATGCACCCCAACCAGCACCCACAGGTAAGTGATGTGGGCTGCAGGGGAAGGGCTGCTTTCACCCTGGTTCTCTGTGAGCGACAGAGAAGGTGAGTGAGACAAGTCTTCCCTGCCATGCCTTTGGGGCCTCAGGTCCTCTTTGCAGGTGGGGTAGAAAGAGTCTGCCCTGTCCTCTGGGTGCAGGTACTCAGCGGGGTTGGAGTCCCCTGGGACAGCAGCAGAGCCCGTGCTAGAGGGACCACGATGTGGGAAACCAGGGGGTTGCACAGCTTCAGCGGGAGGTCACCTGGGGTAAGAAACCTGGCTTGGGGCATCAGGGAGCCTCAAGGTGCAGCTGCCAACGGGAAACCACCCCAGACCAGCCAGGGGGTCACTGTAGGAGAAAAAGTCCTGGGGAAACCTGGATGGGTCCCAGCGAGGCAAAGCCAAAGCACTCCCTGGCCAGGCTGTAGGCAGCCACACGTGCTGGTGTCTGGAGATGTACCGCGTTGGCCAGGGCTGCCAGGGACCCGGGGGGACACACAAATACCACATGCTGCCTGCCAGACTGCTGGTAGAACGCACACAGGATGACACGACAGGGATAAAAATCTGGCTTGTCACTGCAAGAGGGAGGTCCAGGGGGTGTTTTGTTTCCGTCCACCTCCGACCTGTTAGCCTGAGAGCATCAAAACAGCGTGCTCCTCAAAACAGGGCAGGCAACTTCAGGGCAGTGGTTACCTGCAGCCCAGGAGGGCAACCAGAGGGGCTCACGGGCGAGAGGACATCGCTGCCAGCCCTGCTGCTGCTTTGCAGAGCAAACCCAGCTCTCCTGACACCACAGGGCAGCTGCTGGAAGGGTCACAACGCTTTCACCCTTGTGTTTTGGCAGATCTGCCCACAGCAGCCACGCTGGCCTCCAGGAGGGATGCTGTTTCAGAGGGGCTTCCCATGGCCACGGGTGAGCGGCATTTTGGTGCTGGAAAACACCAGATTTGCACCAGCCAGAGCAGGCTGATGAATGCTGTGGGATGCTGCGGGGAAGGAATCAAACATCGGGTTTTCTCTAGGCAGAAGTTGCCCTCCACAGGCCAGTCGGAGTGTGTTTATTGCCTGTAGTTTGCATTTCTGGCTGAAAGGGGCTGAAAATGCCAACCTCAGCCCCAGCTTTCACGGTTTGGGAAATGGGCACAAACTCGTACACAGGAAGTTCCACCGAAACATGAGGAGGAACTTCTTTACTTTGCGGGTGGCAGAGCCCTGGAAGAGGCTGCCCGGGGAGGTGGTGGAGTCTCCATCTCTGGAGACATTTCCAATTCCTCCTGGACACGTTCCTGTGCAACCTGCTCTGGGTGGACCTGCTTTGGTGGGGGGGTTGGACTGGATGATCTCCAGAGGTCCCTTCCCACCCCATCTCATTCTGTGATTTTGTTTGGCCGGGCTCAGGCTGGAACTGAGGGTTTTGCTCGCAATCAAAGCACTTCAAAAGCGCGTTTCGGGGCAAAACGCCCCGAAACGCGCTTTTGAAGTGCTTTGATTGCGAGCAAAACCCTTTTGGGGAGGGAAAACCCCTCCCCAAAAAAAAGCCTCTGCCCAAGCGGGGGTCGGACGCGGGGAGGGGGGGGGGTTGGCTGGGCTCTCCCCTCCCGCCGCTGTCACAGCGTTGCCGCTCCCGCCCGCAGGTTCCCCGCCGGCCGCGTATCCTCCGCACCTCTACGCGCTGGCGGCCGCGCTGGGCGGTGCGGCGCTGGGAGCGCTGGTGGTCGGGCTGCTGTGGCGGCGGCTGCGGAAGAAGGAGGGTGAGAGGCGGGGGGGGGATGGGGATGGGGACCGGGACCGGGACGCGACGGGGCGGGCAGTAGAGGGCAGCCCTAGTGGGAGGGGACGGGGCGGGAGGGGTCCCGACACCCCTGTCCCCCCTCCCCATCAACCCCATCATCATCATCCCTGTCACTCCCATCCCCATCATCATCCCAATCATTCCCATCCCCATCATCATCATCATCCCAATCACTCCCATCCCCACCAGCATCAGCATCATCACCCCCATTCCCCCTCCATCACTCCATCATCATCATCATCCCCCAGCCTTGGCCCCAGCCCCATCTGGTCCCTTCTAGGGAGGAGCAGGGTGGGAGGATTATTGCTGAAAGTGGGAATACCTGGGAGCATCTGGGTTTTTGTTGGGGTTTTTTTTTAGTTGTTTTGTTTTGTTTTGTTTTGTTTTGTTTTCTGTGGCACATTAATCATAAAATACGTTGATGCACATCTTTGATTCTTTTTTTTTTTTCCCCAGACACTATCTATGAAGTTGCTTTGTGAGTACAATTTTTCACCTGGGACATTAAGAAGACTTTAAGGACATCACACTCATGTCTGTTTCCAAAAAGCCTCTTTGCTCAGTGAAAAGCCAAAGATTTCTTTGACTTGCAGGGGGAGGATCTGACTACTTTTGACAGTCCTTTTCGTTAGTAGCGTGACAAAATTAACATTTTAGTGCAGGATGTTGCAAGAGTCTGTTCTTTAATAGGTCAGAATGAGATAAAGACACTCTGGGTCCTTCACTCCTTGCAGATGGGGAAACTGTTCTCTGTGGTAAATTCCTGCCATTATTTCACGAAGGAAAAGAACAGGAATTCTCAGCTCTCCCCTCAAGATAACTGCCTTCTACCCATGCCTTTCTCCTTAGGAAACATGTCCCATTGCTTATCCAAGTATTATTTTGTGCAATTCCTATTCCTATTTGCTTACAATTATACAAATATACGTTCTGCCCTGTCCAAACCTCAGCCTTTAACCTCTTCATCTTGCTTTCCTATTCAGAGACATACCTTAGCTGACTGTAGCCTCACACATTGCCATTTTTTCCCAGTCATTACTGGTTATTCCAGTATCACTTTCTGGAATTCTGGTAATAACTGGCATTCCCAGTTACTACTTTCTAAAGTCTAGACTGTTTTGGTAACTGTGCTGGGTATAATATGATAATGCCATGAGAGTATAAGGTACTGATGTTAACTGTTTATTGCTATTTTTATGTGTATAATTCTCCTAATGTTACTTTGTAGTGTCTTTCAGAGCCTTCCAGGACCTCACTAGATTAATATAAATTCTGCTGTTCCCTAGATTATGTGGTAGATCTTGTCTTTGACTACGTTGTAAATCAAATTACTTCTGATTTAGTAATTCTTTTCAATGATGTCTCTCTCTCTGTTGTTTCACCCATAGCACCGCAGATGTCACGAGGTTGGAGACTGATGAGGAAGCCCCTTATACTTGTCTACAGACGGAGACACATTCTAAGGCTGAAACATCCAATGACACTTTGACCATGAAAGACAATGGCTATAACGGCATATGCATCAGGAAAAATCCTGAGTATGAGAACCTTATGAGTGCAATGGAAGTGGAATTTGCAACAGAAAAAAATTACTAGAGTATCAGCTTTTCCACATGAGCGGCCATGCAGGGCTGCAGAGAGTGAGTGGTAAACTTTACCAAAGGAAAGGAAGCTCTCCTTCCTGTCTGCCTTCTGCTCTGATGAATCTACCAGTCTCGCTGCTTTTTTTTATCCCAGGGGAACTACTTAACCTTCTTGGGCTTTGACAAATGAGGGCCTGCCTGTTGGGGCAGAAACCCTCAGCAAAGTGGTTATCCGCCTACTTTTAGAGAGTGAACAATTTCTGAGCAGCCTGAAGGAACAAGGTGAGAAAGAGAGGATCTGAAGGAGTGGAAACAGAGATGTCTTTAAGCCTGAAAAATCACGGTATAGCTGGGTGCAATGATGCTATCCCATAATACCAGCAAGGTGAACTTTTAAGTGCATGTTCCCCTGTTAGGACATCCCAGACTGCGAGGAGCCAGGGTTTGTGCTGGAAAGGGATGTCGTCTGGCTTTTACAGCTCAATCACTTCTGGTTGTACATCCTGCTTGTCCTTGAGTCTTTTTTGTTAGAGCATGGTAAAGGGACCACAGAGGGGGGCTGATGGCCCAGGAATGTCATTTTTGCTCTCAGACTGGAACTCATTGACAGAGGAAGAGGGCATGTCCCCGTAGGTGTCCCCCAGTGATGGTTGGACTAGATGGTCTTAAAGGTCCCTTCCAACCTAGACAATTCTATGATTCTAGGTGATGAGCCTCCTAACTGCTACCCCCTGTTTTTCTCCTAGAAAAGCAGAATTTGTGTTGAAGCATTTTATTTTTATGGTGTGGGCGCCAGAGGCATAAAAAAAACTGAGATAAATTTGAGGCATTTGGAATAATGATTGAGCAAGGGATCTCCCTGGGCACAACAGACTGACGCTGATTCACTCGGTGGGACACGAGTCAATCCGTCTGATTACAACAGAGATATTAATGCTGAGTTGTGCTATGGGGATGCTGTGAGTGCTTATGTTTGTAAAATGCCTTGAAAAATGCTTGCTTGGTGCAATGTATTTTCTTTCCCAGGGCAAATACAAAAGGCTTCAAAGGATTTTGTTGCATGTGAATTCTGACTTCCTTGGTATTTCACCATCCAGCGCCATCATTTTTCTGTTCCCTGCTAATTTATGTTTTTTCTCAGCCTTCTGATTTAATTCTGCAGAACAGGCAGGGGGACAGTCATGGCCACAGTTTGTCTTGGGCTTTTGACTTGGGTTTGCTTTTTAAAGAGGAGAGGACAGGAGGGGGCACCAAATCAGCCCCCAAGGGACTCCTGGCATGGCTACACCTCACCACAGCCCCCAGAGCTTGTTGTCAGGGTCCTGGTGCTGCCTCCACATGCAAAATCACAAACCTGCAGCCACCTACTCCTGCAGTGAGAGCACAGAAAGACACAGCGCTCCAAACAGTGACAATGTCAGGCTGAGGACTGGAAACAATGGAAAAACTCTCATTTCAGTGAGCTGTTTGGAAGCATCAGTGCTTGAGCTGGGCACATTTAGGGCTGCAGGTTTGCAAGGAGCAATAGAGGGGGCTTTGCAGACATGGGGGGTGAGAAACAGGGTCTATCTCCAGTAGTGGCACTGGAGATCCTGTAGCAAAGAAATACTCTTGCTCAGCTGGAGCATGTCAAGGCTCAGCGAGAGACACCACTTCCCAGGGAGGATGCCTGAAGCTGAGGGAGCCCTCTGTAAGGCAGAAGAAGTGAGGAAGCACTGCAGATGTGTGCTCAAGAGATTGGGGAGGGGATGGAGTGGGGCGGCATTATTTTCCTTCACTTCTAGTTTGGAGCTCTTTGGCCGGTGTCTTTTCTAGATCAGCCAAACTTCAGCTGCTGACTGCTCTAAAATCACAAGATCACCTTTAAAATAAGAAGCCCACATGCGCTGCATTAGGTTCAAGACTCTTCTTGGAAGGTGTATTTTGGGTTCTCCTTTTTGCCAGGTGGTTCCTGAGCTACAAAGCTATACTTTGCATTTTCCAAGTCTTCCCCTCAAGCAGGAGGGCTGAAGTATACGGTCCGTGATGCAAAACCCACCACTTTGATTAACCCTGGATTTTGTGCAGTCCTAAAGAGAAGTCCCCAGACTGTGAGCCCTGTGCTAATGGGGTGCAGGCTTTGCTGTGTGTCCTGGTTTGAGGTAAAACAGAACTAATTTTCTGTTCAGTAATTTTACTTTTTTAGCTAGGCCCCTTCTAACTAACTAAACTCTGAAATTAACAGGATATTATTGAGAAACTGTTCAGGGTGCAGTCTGTCGCTGCTGCTTAAACCCATTCCAGGCCATTCCTGGATCTCTGGCAAAAATAAATAAATTAGAAGAGAAGTTCCTTTTTGCAAAACCAGCAAGGCTGCCTGCTTAGCTGTTCCTGCCTCCAGCTGAAGTGCGTTTCCTGCAATACACTCAGCTACTCAACAGCCTGCTTTGCTTCCTCATTGTTAATGGTTTGGCTTTTACATGTACTGGTGGTGCTGGGGTGCTGCTGTGCTCTGCTCTGCCCTTCCTGTCTGTTCCAGACCTCTAGGCAGCGTCCGTCCCTCCGGCCTACAGGCCCCAAGAGGACCAGGGGCAGGGAAGAGAGGATGCCACCTGGTTTAGCAAAGCAGATTTGCAGGGAGAGTTATTGGCTTTTATTAAATCAGCCAGTGCAGCTGGGGGAGGTCACGCAAGCCCTCCTTCTTGGTGCTGACTTGGACCCACATGGCTTTTGTGCCTGCCACCATGGATCTTCCCTTCCCAGGTCAGCAGCCTAATGGCAGGTTCACCAAGCTTTTTATGGCCTGAGCGCTGGGAAGAAGAGTCTCGCTTTTACCTTTAGTGCCCTGAATTACAATGACAGTTCTTCTTCGGGACATGAGGTGGTTATCATCAGGCAAGATCAGAGAGAAAAGTCTCCTGCCTGTATCATGGAGGTTTTATAAGCACAGCAAAGGGTGGGCAGGGATGGTGTGTTGCAGGTGTGTCAGACCCCTGTGCTTCCCAGGGGAATTAGGGGCTTGTCTTTGCTGGGGTTATGGCAGTGCCAGGATCCACTCCAAGCACTGCTCTTTTAGCCCTTAGACCTGGTCCTTTCCCCCCATCCCAGTTGGAGAGGAGAGGAGCTGTGCCCTGACCAAGGGCAAGAAGCGTGGGGACCATTAGAAATGTGTGTGAGGTTCTCCCGTGCTTTGCACCTGGGGTGAGGTACTTCACCCCACCCAGCAGTGTGGTTGCTGTAGGTAGGACATACACTCCCAGAAGGTGGACTTGGAGACACCAGCCTGGAGCTGGTGTCAGTGGTCTCAGAGGTGGTGCCAAGCTAAAGAAGTGAGGGGAATGGGGAGCTGCGGCCACACTTACGCAGGGCAGGAATCTGTGATGCGAGGTCGATGCCGTGTGAAAAGGGAACTGAAAACCTCTCAGCTTCCCCATCCTCACCTCAGCAAATCCAGGCCCAAAACACAGGACATGAAGATCTCTTTTACTCCCCAAGTGCCAGCCTCATTATTTTTCAATTAGCCTAGTGTTTCATGCAAGATTTGCTGCTATTGGAGCTCCCAGCTCCAACTTCCCTCATTGACTATGTAACACCATGATTTTTTCCAACTTTTTATTCCTCCCAGCACTGATGGGCTCTGGGGAGGTCCAGGCAACTTCCTCAGAGGACCTGAAGCCCGGGAGAAGCTGCAGAGGAAGAACACAACAGGATCCAAGACAGGGGCAGCAGATACTCCAGCTGGAGCAGACTCTACCTACCTCATGTTGGCACTGCCTCTAGGTTTGGGCAGCAAACCGACTTTGGTCATAAGCAGTAGAACAGTGGAAAGACAAAAAGCTTCTTTCCAGTGCCGAGGTTGTTGTTTTTCCCCATGCAGCAAGTGTGTAATTATTTTTTTTATTTATATTTTTAGCATGCTTGGTAGTAAAACCTGTTGGAAACAGATAGTTTTTCTTCTGACAGTCATGGAGGACTTTGCTGTGTCGTATCACTGTCAAACAAAAGAACTTCTCCTTTCCTTGAGCTGGTCACTCACCCAGTGACGTGACTCATCCCCTCCCTGAGCACCAGCTCAGCTCCAGCACAGAAGGGAAACCTCAGCTTCCGCTCCGAAACTACACCACCTCCAAAAAAACGTGCTATTTCTAGTGGCCAGCAGAGTGTCATGAGACTTGTGGCTCCCCTGGCTTCAGAGCAACTGAAGTGTGTGTACAAAGAAGATAGCCTTTTGTTGGCTTTTACACTTGCCAGGTTTTCCCTGGCCTTCAGAGTCCTCCTGAACCTGCCGATCTCAGGAGGGAGACGGGAAGAGGAATTTGTCCCACCACGATTTGGTATTTGTTCTAGTAGGAGACGAAGGGGTTAACTTTCTTCCCCTTCCTCCCAAGCCACCTAGGAGGAACTAGGGGGTGGGGGAGTTATCTAAAAATCCTAGGGGCAAACTCTACTGAAAGTAAAAACTGGAAATGCATGAGAAAACGATGATGAAGAGCATAAACAAACACTTGGCTACCTGTGGTGCAGAAGAGTTCAGGTCTGTTGAAACCTTGAGGTCTGTGATGGCAGAAAGGATTGGGGTTGACACAGCTGCCTGCTACAAGGATCCACTGGGGAAAAAACGAACCCTGAAATAATAGACTTTGTTCTCTTTTGAAGCTGACCTCAGTGATAAAGATCAGGGTGATGTCTGTGAGTCATGAGTAGGTGCTTGAGAGAGACCACGGGAGGGTGAGTCATAAGGAGTAGGACCATGTTTGTCCAGGAGCGCACAATAAGCCCTACTGATAGGACCTATTTGAAAAGCAGAACAAAATTTGCTTAGGCAATGAGATGCATTCATTTGTCCCAGCTTTGTACAAACCCCAACTTCTTCAAAATATGTAGCAAGAAATAGCTGCAACAAAAAAAAAAATCCTGGAAAGCTTAGTATGAAAGCTTATCAATATTCTCAAATACTGCAAAATTTGTTGGTGGTACCACCCTAAAACAAATCAGTAGGGTCTTGGGATTTTTTTTTCTTAGTTTCTGAGTTTTCAATGCTAAATGCTTTCAGAGGGTTCGATTTGTCAAACTGGGCTGTGCACTCTCCCTCTGTCATTCCCCTCACCCTGAGATATCTCACTCTGCAGATCTGCTATGCTACTAGTCGGTTATTAAAAATGCTTACCAATCATTAGATCTTTGAGTGGGATGATTTAGAGGGAATTACTTTAACTAGGCAGCAGAAATTGCAAGGCAAGCAATAAGCAACCTTGCTGACTAGGACTAACCATCTGAAAACAAGGAGCCTTCTCCAAACAGCAAGGTTTCAAGGAGAAGTGGTGGACTCCGTAGCCGAATTTAAAAATGGATTGAGCAAACATGCATTTTTCACTGGTTAATGGGCTAGAGGGAAGTTAATCAGCAGGCTCATTTGTTTGTACTCCAAATAAAAGAAGATTCTTACATGTTCAGAGAAAAGATGCTGTATGACGGATAATGCTGCCCTTACCCATGATGTTGTGATTACAGTTGCCAGAATCCTTGTTAACTGAGCAGGATTATTAATTAAGAGCTGGCAAATTAATGCCGTGGGAGAGAACAGTGTTGTCTTTGCCTGCACAGAATAAGGAGCCAGGCCCCAATTCTCTGCTTTCACGGCGCAGAGGAACTGTACCAGCACCACTTCTGTACGGAGTTGCCGTTGTTAGGAGGAGTACCCCAAGAGATGCTCCCGAAATCGGGGTGGAAGGGAAAGCTGACAGCACAGGATGGGGAGTCAAGCATTCATTAATGACGGGATGGGTTCTCAATACCTCGCTGGGCTTGGGGAGAGAGGCAGAATAGGGGCAGGAAGGAGCCGGTGCCCTCGCCGCGCTGCTCAGCAGATGCCTCACTTGGGGTATTTGACAAACTGACACTCTGCACACTGAGTGTCGGACTCAGCTTGTCAAATACACGCAGTGCTGCACTGCACCTCTCGCCGGGGGTCCCGCAGGTCCTCGCCGGAGCGCCATCCTGGGCAAATGGAAAGGGAAAAGAAGGGCTGAAGCTGCTGTTAACTTCTGAGGCTTTTTTCCAGTTCGCAAAAATTATCATTATCCTTCCCGTATTCCCTCCCCACTCAATGCTCTTCTTTGGGTGAGACCGACCTACACGAGCAGACACCGTCTTACGTTGAGGAAAATGTCTGCTATATTAATTCAAAAGCTGAAGCTCTATGGAGCTGAAAATGATGCTGAGAGCTCCATAGTAACCTTCTGCCTTAGCTATATGGCTACAGCTGTAGCTTGAAATATTGACAAAATGTCCATGCGAACACTCAGCCACACAGGTCGGGTACAGCATCACAAAGACCAATGTCTCTCTAGACACACAAAGTTCGGACAAATACCCAGAGAACATATTGCAGGGGAGCAATCTTGCACTGGTCAGAGATAAGGGCATGATAATCTAACAGACTTTTCACAGCTTTCATCTTTAACCTCCCAAATTTAAACAAGTTGTTCAGGCTTCTCACATTTAATTCCTTCTATTTGGCTCCTTGTGTCAAGCAGCCACGCATGGCCAAGTGTCCCTGTACTGTAAGGTGCTTCATCTAAGTGCCTAATTCCAGATATGTGATTATTTCAGTTGTAACCAGTCTGAGAGATCCCAAAGAACGCGGGATGGAGCCTCTGTATTTATCAGAGATTGGTGGGTCTATGCATGCCAGAGACAAAATTTCTATTGCCAGGAACAGGCTCGAGGCTTTACCTCTTATTGTACCACTAACAGCTAAAATCATTTATTTTTTTTTACCTAGACCTATGATCTGAGAGGCACCTCTTGAAACCCATCTGAAAAAGAGGTACAGCTCTGCCCCTGGGCATACACGTAGGGGTTCATCGTTGACTCTGCTGGAAGCAAGGTCAGCTGTCAAAGTCCAGTGCTGTATGTGTTTGCTTTTGCAGCAAAAAAACCAGCCAGGGCAACCTCTTGGCCCCTCAAACTCCAGTCCCATCTCTGCCTGCCAGCAGGAAGCTGTTCTGTGATGCAGAATCGCTGTAAAGACCATGATGTTACATGAAAACCAAACTGCTATGTAGGGAAACACTGAACTTTGGGCATGAAGTGAAACTTTCTCTTCCCTTATCAAACTAACCCCCTTCTGCTTTGTTTCCAGCACGCAGAAAAAGCCTCTCTGGCAATAAATGGAGTTTTCTATCCCCAGATGCTGACATAATCCAGCATTTAAGGGTGAACATGTGTGTGTCTCCCCACACTATTCCTTTGCACAAGGGCCAAAAAATGCCATTTGTTCTCTTATTCTTTTAACAAAAGTGTGTGTCAAATGCAGAAATGCACTTAAAAGAACATTAAATAACTAAACATACACAAGAGAAGATATGGCTAAGCATTACTGTGCTCTGTGTCCTTTTCAGATGTTGACTCTTCAGAATTTGAGCCGAAAAACAGATTTGAAATTCTGATACTGTGCAACTCTCCAGAAAAATTGATCATGGCTCCTAAACCAGGCATAGCCGAGTCATAAGCATGGTGCTTTTTGCTTCCTTCCCAGTCCCCTCATTTTAATTCCACATGACCAGCAGCACCAGTTTCTGAGAGAGCAGCTGCGCTATTTTTAGTATCAAAATGAAAAACTAAAATGGATACATTAACTAAATTTTGGAAGGTAGACCATTAGAGACACATACATGGAATTTAGCTGAGGTATATTAACAAGCATTCTCCATTAACCCTTTGCTATCTCTAACTTCTAGGACTCTAATTCATACAGATGACTATAGTATCTAATCTAATATTTCACACATAGAAATATACCTGGAAAGGGGAAGGTTTTTTTCACGTGAAAGCGTAAAATAAAAAATGGTAATGTCAAATACATATTCTTTATACGTGCTCTGAAACCAGCAGAGAGTGAAATAAGATTTAACAGCAAGGGAACAGCTACACCTTTAAAGATATAATCAGTTTCTAGACCAGGTTACTACAAAGGCTTTGCAATTCTTACATTCCCCCTGCCCTCCACATCAGGCCTTTGGTGAGATGTAGATAGTGGCCAGTTCTTTGTTCTGGCTCCTAATTCAGAATGCATTTCAACCAAGGTAGATAAAAGAATTATGTTGCAATGGATAAAAGAAGCATGTGTATTTCATGAGCATTCGAAAACAGTGTTAATAAGCTGATTTAAGATCAGCCTAGCAAAAGACATACTGGTTTGAGCACAATTAAAACTGATTTCTGTTATATCTCCCAAGTTCTTGCGCCACGGTAGCAATATTCTCTGCAGCACGAAGCAGCCAGGCCCAGGCCATGGGAGAGGGATGCCAGGCATCCTTGGAGATTTGGGCCTTCCCTGCATTTTGTCACCCTTGTGCAAATGTTTTAATGTAGCCAAGGATCTGGGGTAACATTTCTTATTCCCAAATACTCTCATCTGTGGGTTTTAGCAACAGACATATGTCCTAAAGACACCTGGGTCCCTGTCTCAGGTCTGTCTGTCAGTGGGGTTGGTCAGACTACTCTTCTTTCACATCGAATTCTGCTGTACCATGAAAAGTAAAAGGTTTTTTTAACCAGCTCTGAACGGTTTGCAGAGTTGCTGTGGATGCTAATGAAGCAGGGGTGCACTCTCTCTGCCTGAAAACGATTTTCAGTGAGATTTAGACACCACACACTAACGAGAGCACAGGGGTAAAAGAAAAATGAACCTGTTGTCCCCAAAAGGACTCTCAGCAATATTGAAGTGTGATGGGGAGGCTGCACAAAGAAAGGCCAAGCGGGGTCATCAGCAGGTATCAGTGATGAGACTTCCCTCAGCTTCAATGCTGATTTCTAACAGTGGCAGATGTGGGCTTGAGAGGGTGAGAAAAAAAAAAAAGTAATGAACGAACAAAAAACAAGACAGCACTGCTTCTGCAATTACAGCTTAAAATAATCCCCCACTGTGGCTTTCTGAGGGGAAAAACAGCCACTTGAAACGTTGCTGTCAGTGACAGATAAGAGGAGGGTACACAGTGGAGATAATTCTATCAGCAGATGGGAATGGAGCTTGTTACCCTACCCCATAACGATAGTATCTGATCTGGATGGATTTGTCATTGTCAGAGCTTCTGGTCTCAAGCTGAAGTGGGTATTTCCAAGAAAAAGCTCAGTGTTATAAAACAGACTGAGCCATCAACTGCATACTCTGAGGGGACACAGAAAGAGTTCCTCTTCCTGCATTCTTTGGTCAGTCCCCTATCAAAGTCACAAAAACCTTGGGCTGCGTGTCATCACCCAGGTATTTTTACAGGCCTGTCATATTCCCCCCACAACTCGTGATTAAAGCAAGCGAAAAGTACAATTATTGGATAGACTTGGCTCTATACTCTAAATAACAGCATGCACAAGAGTGTGGCTGTGTGGTTCTCACATGCTGAGTGGCAGGATCCCAAGCTGCAGGCTGCAGCCATTTGGAGACCAGCACTCATTACACAGGACTTGAACTGGGATGGAGGCCATCTCTGCTTTCCCATTTAATGAAACCCAAATCTCAGCCTGGATTGAAAGCAAGAATCCACCCCATTTCTGTGGGCAAGAGGGTCCGCTGAACCCCCGCCCACCAATTACCTTGGGGTGTGCTTCTCCCAGGGAGCTGGAAGCCTTTTTTATGAAAAAAACAAACTCAAATGAGGCTTTGCTCGTGGCAGACTTCCTCTGGATGCCGTCCTGCTCCTTATAGGATCCTTCCTGAGCTCCCAGCCCTGCAGCTGACGCTGCTGGGAGCTTTGCCTGACCAATGTTGGAATATTTGGCTCAGTAAGGTCCATCTCATCTATCAGGCAGGCTCCAGCAGAGCCCAGAGCTGCAGCCCAAAGGGCTTGCTTCATCGCAGGCAAGCCCAGTTTGCATACCCAAAGCATAGCTTTCTCTAGCACATCTGCTGACTTGGATGAGACAGTTAACACCACTTAAACAAAGAAAGAGGCCAAATGGTGCAGCCAGTTAATTAATAACTCCTGCTCCTTAGCTGGCAGGTGCCAAAGCAGCTCCGTGGCTGCCTGCTCTGCCACAGGGAACAACTCCAGGCGAAGGATGCTATTGCTGCCAACGAGGCCATGCTCTGCTTTCCAAGAGGGCTCACGTGGGCAAAGATGGAGCCGTCTCGGTGGCATACAAATCACTTGTTCCCCAGCACGAGCAGGGCAACAGCAGTGCAGGGAAACAGATTTTGTGATACCCTTGTCCCTTGCCCTCATCAAAACCAGGAGGTATCAGGCAGGAGGTGATGCCCTCTCCCTCCAGCTCTAGAGTGACTGGGATGTCCCTTGTCACCTCACCCTGGGCTTCCAGCTGTCTTTGGGCTGCAGTTTACAGGACGGTGTGGTGAGCAGCTGCCCTGTCCTAAGGAAAGCTCCTGCAAACCATGATCTGGCAAGTGCGGCAGTTGTCCCAGCTTTAGAGAGGACATAAGTGAGAGAGAGCCCAAAGTGCTCCAGAGAGGACTGTCCCCAGGCAACTGCGGGAAGCATGAAACCAGCCATGTGTTCCCACTGCTGCCATCCGTGCCATCCTGACACCCCAACAGCTGTCGTAAGACTAAAAGCAACCCCTCCTTCCTCAGCCCAAGGTGGACACCCCCCTCTGCCTAGCCCTGCTCCACCATAAACTTCTCCTCCATCTTGTCCTACAAGTCCCAACTTCCTCTTCAAATTTGCTCCAACAAGTGAAAGCCATAATTCAGCGCTCTCCCCAGCAAAGAAACATGCCCTGCTTTTAACGAAAAACCACACGGTTTCATACCTCCTACCCTGACATCCCCCACACACCCTCAGCACCCCTGGCAGGGGGGTACCACCGACCGCAGGGAAAGGCTGATGCTGCTCAGGTGCCCTTGTTCTGCGTGGTCTCCAGAGGTGCATGGACCCAACCCCCTCCTGACACAGACCTGAATTCTGGAGAGGTTTTCGCTGAGCACCCAGGAGCAAACTGTCCCCTCTCCTGACTGGCAGCCATTCATGGCAAAAGCTTGCCCCACCAGAGGACAGATCAAGCACTGCTGAGGCTGGGGACCACCAAAAGCCAGATCCAGACCCCAGGTCTGTACAGGACAGAAAGGCAAAGTGCCATTCCGTCAGCCAGCAAACACTTCACCCAGGAAGTTGGGGGTTTTGGTGGTGGCTCGAGAGGCTGGGAACCAGAAACACCTCAACTGGCACCCATGGCTCACCCAAAAGTGCCCGATAAACCCCCCCGTTCCCTGGAGGGACACCCTCCCGCAGCCCCTGCACTCACCTAAGCCCCTGGCCCAGCGCTGGACTCTGTCCCTGTTCCTGCTCGCACCCCAACGCCCAAAAGGAGAGAAGAGGGGTGCACAGTAAACCTTTGTCTGCCGTCCTGACGCCATCGGGAGAGCCAGAAAAGGAGCTGAAGAGCAGGCTCGCACCCAGCTGGGACACCATCTCTCCCCAGTAAAACCCTCCTCCATCCCACAACTTCCCCTGCTCTTTGTGCGCTGTCTCATCTATGACTAATTTAGATCAAAATCTCCCTACTGCCAGCAACTCATCGGTAGCGTGTGTGTGCGTGCGAGCTTGGGGGAGCACACTCATGTGCATCCTGGTACCAAACAGGGCTACGTACACATTGCCGTTGCTATTAATTGTAATTCAACCTCGTCAATGAATCACAGTCCCCAGCTGGGACCGGCGGCATTCACATCCCCCAATCCACCCTCACCAAAGTCCACCCAGCCCAACACCACCACTTTCCTTGTGAAGGGAGCGACCAAAAAGTTCTTCTGGCTCAGGCAGAACTGCTCCTGATGCCAAGGGGAGGCAGTTCAAACCCCAGCTGGCTTTGGTCCCCCCAAAGTTCAACCTGTAATGCGGGGTGGGAGGAGAGCTTTCTGCCATACCAGGAATGTAGACACCCCCCGGGTTTTGGTGTCCCAACCTCTGTGGTCCTCTGGGACCTCCCAGAGGAGAAATGAGAGGTCGCCCCCGAGGGTCTAATCCTCCCCTGTCCCCAACCACCCCCTCCACCAGGCGGGACAGGGACCTGGCACCTACCGTGCTGAGCCAGCCTGGCCCATGGCGTGGGGCTGGCATGGTGTGGGGCTGGCACGGCGTGGGGCAGGCAGCAGCACTGGTGGCCACCCAGGAGGAGCGCGGTGGGGGGCACAGCCCAGGCACACAGCTCGTTTTTGAAGGGGCCGCTCCTCCTTCGAGAGGAAGCTGCGAATGGGGAAGATAAGGCTGAGGTTAGATAACAGGAAATGTCTGGATGTGAGTGACAACACGGCCAGGTTGTGAAAGCAGCTGTCCCCATCCTGCCGCCGGGGCACAAAGCTCACGAGAGGGGCTAGAGGTGGCTGGGGGAGGGCAAGCACCTCACACCTTCACCCCATGCCCCCCTGTCCCCCCCAGCAGCCTGGGCCACAGGAGCTGGTGGCCACCCTCTTGGCACCCGAGCTGAAGGCAGCAGGTCAGAGGAGCTATGTGGCTTCTTCTGAGCCGTCAGACCCAATGCCCCCAGCTCTGGATGTGCAGAGGAGCCGTGGGGAGGGCCATGAAGGCAGGGACCACCAGAAAGGCTTTGGCTCGGGAGACAGGCTCATTCCCATGTTCTTCCCAGAGGGATCTCTTACCCCTCCGGCTGCGTAACAGGGGCTCTGCTCACCCGGGAGAGCTGACTCCAGCCTGTGGAGGTGGTTTTGCCCCAGAAGGTTCCCCACGGGGTTCATCTCCCTTTTGAAGGCATGGATATGGGCAGCAATGGGTCTGTTCCCCAGGAACTGCGTGGGCAGCCAGGCTTCGCTTCCCCAGTCACAGTGCCTGATGGAAGAGCTGGCACCGGTCCTGGGCCTCTGCTCCCATCCCTGCCAGTCCCTCCAGTACCAGCCAAGATCCCTGCCTCTGGACCAGTTTGACATCCACAGCTCCTGTGCAGAAAAATAAAGACCAGTGTTTTGTTTAGAGTTACAACCAAAGCAAGTTCCATTCTTTCCCACCTCCTGTCCTTTCTGGGACCGCCTGCAGTACGAGGTGCTCGAAGGTACACACTCGGCATCTCTTAGTGCTATTTCCACCTGACCTGGCTGAGAGTAAGACCAATCAATGCAGCTATGGAAAAAGAGGCCAACCACCTGTCTGTGCTCAAGCTGGTGGCACAACTCACGATGCAGAAGCCAAACCGCTTCAAGGAAAAGCAGGAATTGTAGTGACATTCCTGGTCTCTCTCAGCCAGCGTGCTGTATAGCGTATTTTGTGAGGCCAGGACTCATTAAAAATGCATCATTCCATGTCTGTGTTGTACCAAGCGTGTTTGCCATCATCTATCCACACCAGTGTGATGGAGGCTTTGGCATCCTGCTCATAGGACTGGTTTTCTCCCTCCCTGTGCTCAGCTGCTGCCCTTCTGTTCTAGTTTTTTTGCCTCTCAGGTTTTCCCTTCCCAGCCTTCCCACTGCTGTCCAGCTCTGCAGCCAAACCTCAGGGAGACCCTCTGGTGCTTGCAGCCGGAGCCTGTGTTCATGCAGCAGCTTTCAGTTACGTTATCAGCCTGCTGGGGCTGCAGCCACAAATTTTCTTATGTTCCTGCAGCTCTGTCTAAACCCCTGATCTGGAAAACACTTATACCTCTGAGTAGCTACAAACACGGAGCTCCCTGGGAGCACTCACAAGCTGCTCCTGAGCTTTGCCCGCAGACCCTCAGCGAGGCCAACCTTCCTGCTGAAAGCAAAACCTGGCCCTTGCACCCAGGATAGTTAGATAATGAGGAATACAGTTACCGTTCAGTTCCTCTTTCATCTGCCTGTGTTTTAAAATATACAATAAAAGAGGAATGGAAAGGTCCAGGCGGTTTCTGTTTTGTTTCTACTTTGGTTTTTAATTGGTAGAAAGAAATAAGTTTGTTCATGGAGTTTGCAGAGGGTTTTTTCTAGGCTTTCTTTTTCACTCTCTCTTTCTCCTGCTTTTACCCTAAAGGCTTTGAAATGGGTGAACTTCCAGGTCAAGGTCTACGAAAAGGAAAAAGGGCAGATGCTTCATTTCCATTCTTTGTGGGGATGCAGCACAGAGCAAGTGCTGAGAAAACAAAACGTTTGGTCACTCTTACTGCAACGTAAGTCAGTGCTGAATTAAAAAAAATAATCATGAGTGACTGAGAACACCCAAAGCAAAGACCACTACATTTTTTGATTTCTAAAAGCCCAGACCTAAATCCAGATCCAAAATCCTCAGTCCACATCCATCTCTAGCAGTGATCTTCCCAGGTATCTTCTCACACAGCAGCAGTTAACTACACATCTCCTTTCATTTTCTGCTACATGAACAGAAGATTTGGGCTACTCACTCCTTCTTGCTAGTTTCTACACCCAGTTTGAAGCATGATTGATAAAATAGTGTGACTTATTTCAGTCTTGTTCACGTGCCATTTACATCTGCGGGACCCCCTGCACTTCTCGGGGACTAGTGCTGATGTACAACAGCGTGGATCAGAGTTGCTTTAGGCCCCCAGGCAAAGAAACAAATTCAGCACTATGTGTGTATATACATGCAAAATGTATAGACTAGTCAAATGCTTTCATTAGAACAAGAGTAGCATCTACACACTCCTCCACAAATTAAATAGCCCTGAACCATCTGCAATGCTCAGTAGCAGAATGCACTGGCTGCACCCTCACAGCACACATCCCCATGTTGCTCTAAAGTTAACTGTTGAAAGGTGCTGCATTTGTTACTCAGGAGGCCAGAGCATTTAATCAAAGTCATCATTTTGGCCGCTACATCTCACAAATGAATTATGAAAAGCATCAAACTCAGATGCCCAGACATCGGGTATTAGATCTGCAGACAGGCTGGTCGGTAAAACCATCGCTCTGGCAAAGGACGTGGATCCCTGGCCTCCAAAATGCAGACTCCTGCAGGCCCTTCAGATCTCAGGAGTTTAGGAGACTCTTCACAACTTGGTGGGGATTTGGTCCTGCTCATTTTTGTAGCATCTGGCCACACCTGGTAGCAAGCCTTGTGAATCTGGGGTCGGCGTCATAAGGAAAAATGGTGATCACCCAAATTATTATTGACTTTACACATGCAGGGCAAGAAACAGGCTAATAAAAAAATTACCCAAACAGTAATGAAGCTAAGTTGGTGTGACAGGACACCCTGCTTTGCACTGCAGACCAATATCAATGTCCAAGGTGGATATTTCACAGCGAAGCTGATTTCCTCTGTCGTTGGCCAATGTCACCACACAACCCCGTTCTGTGCAACAGCCTTGAAATTGCACTCGACATTTCCTAATCAAGCTAGGCTTTTTTTTTTTTTTTTTTTTTTCAACTTTATTAACTCTGTTTTCACTAGTTGAATAATATCTAACATGATTTTCAATGTATTCCTTCAGTAGATTAATAAAGCCCTATAAACA
>NW_015090995.1:3326425-3404501 GCF_001431845.1 Calidris pugnax
TTTTTTTTTTTTTTTTCAGCACGTTTGCAGCATGCAGCTCTGTGGCTTGCTCTGGGAAGAGGAAGAAAGGGGGCAGAGGAGCTGGGGGGATTAGAGACCGCCAGCAAACACGATCTCAGGGGTTTCTGCATGATGTTCCCCAAACCACAAAATTTTCTTGGAAAACAACTTGAAAAAGAGCGGTTAAAAATGGGTCACACAGTCCATTCAATTAGCATGCAGTGACTTCTCTTGCACTGTAATTCCAATTTTTACCTGCCATGGAGTAAGGCACAAAGGATGAACAGGTTTGTACGGGACACAAATTTGAGCTCATTCTGCAGCAGTGCTGCTCTGCACACATTAATGCACAGTGGCTCAGCCAAGGCCAGATGAGTGCAGAGTTTGGTCCATTGGTCAGCAAACCCTCGCAGGATGCCAGGAGGTTTTTCCTTGGGAGAGTTTGTTGCACAAATATTTTCAAAGCCAACGTACTCCTCTTGAAGAGGGAATCAAAGCTGTATGTCACCAAGTCAGGCCTCATTCCAGTCATCGGTCACTGTCTGTCATTTCAGTTTGCTCAGTCAACCCAGCTGTGCCAGGCAGCAGCATCCAGAATTGAGGCCATCGATTTGGGAGCCACCATATAAAGAGACTCAAATACAAATTATTCATACACCAGCCTCAAAAATACCAAACCACCCTCCCTCAGGTTCTTCTCCCAGGAGAAAAATACTATTTAATCCTGCATTGGTTGACTAGTTCAAGTATCATTTTCAAATTATTCCCCTCCATCCTTGGGTCCTGGGGATCTTTCAGACTAAATCTCGAGGAGGCAGTTGCTACTGGACTTTCTCTGGGCACAGCAGCCACTGACGTGCCCTGCAGCACAGTGTCAGTGCCCTGGGCTCTGAAGAAGCCAGAAGCAAGTCCTCCAGCAGCGAGCTCTAAACACCCCCTTGGCAATTTGTCCAGATGTTGCTGAGCCCTGATGCTTCTCAGCATTACAGGTGGTGGTTTGGGTGGAGCCAGAGGGTCCAATGTGAGCCTATCATGAATGCACACAGGGGAAAAAGCAATACAAAGGTGGTCTTTCACATGAGTGACCATAGGGGAATGAGGGGAGGAGGAAACAGGAGACCAAGGGCAGTCCTGAGCTTTACATCTGGAAGCACTTATGGTGCTGGATTCTCGAGGGAGCAAGATGGGGTGAGCGGTGTCACAGTTCCTTCCCTCCAGAAGATGGTTGATGAAGCCACAACTTAGCTCTAGGCACTAAAAAAACCCACAACAATGCAGGAAAAAATGACAACTATTCCTTGAAGGCTGAGCTGTGCATGATGGAGGAACTCCCTGGGGAGACCTTCCCGCAACCCTGGCCTTTAACCTCTGCAGCTGGGGAGGAATCTCTTCAGCCAGTGAGCTTGGTCAGAGCAATTGCATCCTCACCACCAGCCTGCCCCTGGACAGAAGACTTCATTGCTAGTCTGCCTCCTTGCTAGTTCCTTCAGCAAAACCCATGCTCAGCTGGACCCTGCGTCAGGGGCTCACCCGGACTTTGAGTCTCATGAACACCTTGTTTCCATTTCTATTCTTTACCTCATTCAGGAGAGAAAAAAACAAATCAACACACGGCATGGACCTCCCAGTTTTGCTGTAAGCGATATCGCCCTCCCTTCCTGCCCCCTTCTCAGATGGGTGAGAGTCAGAGTCCGGACTCTGGCAGATGGAGGATGTTTCTGTTCATGGTTGATTATGCCTTTGTCACTTTTATTTTAGACCTCTGGTTAAGAAAAAAGGAGATGAAGGGAAAAAGAATGACACGAACCGAGAGGTTGAAAGCTGTTTTTCAGATGGACAGTGACAGATAAAAAACCCCACCAACTGTCACAGCCATTGAATGACCCAAGAGACATCCTGTACAGCACACCCTATTAATAATGATAGAATACAATGAGTAATAGTAGTGTTAACATTGTAGTTCTAAAGAAGCAGAAAAATCGCACCAGCCAGAAGTCAAATGGGTTCAGGTAGCTTGGGTTCATTCTTATTCCATCTTCATTATTAGATCTAGATTTTTAAACGAGCAGAAGAAAACCAGACTTCCTTTTGTTTTCCCCAAGACTGCCATCCCTGCTCAGCCAAGACCAGCTCTTTGTTCGCAGGTGCCAAGTAAGAGTCACAACCTTGCCTAGAGGCCTCAAAACAAGCTCATATTGCAGCCATCTATCTCCTTAATTCCAGCACAATATTGAAAACTAAAGCCATATTTTCTCATATTTACTCCCTCAATGGATTATTTTTTCTATTGCAGTAATCTTGTTATGTGGCTGGGCAAAGAATAAAGTCTTACACTGGGTGTGAAAAATTGATAGACTTTATCTCTTAAAGAAATTAGGAGCTATGGAGCCGCACTTTATTCTCTGCTGATGTCAATACAGTTGTTCCATACAAATTATCCCTTAGAATAGAATCCAGCCCTGGCATACTGGAAAGACAGCCATGGATTCACATCTTTCTTTTCTTTTTTTTTTTTTTAACCCCAAAAAGTTTAACAAGCATTTAAGTTGTCAAAAAGACAGGATTCTTTTTCACGGGCAATGAATGCAGGGAGAGATTGTGCTTCTGGTGCTAATCGTTGTCTTTTACTAAATTACAAATTTACTAAATTTGCTAAATTACTTTTCTCTGCATATTACTTTCAGAAATCACCTATTAGCCAAGTTTCTCTGCTGCCAGTTTCTGGAGATCTTATCAAGTGAACATGCTGGGTACAAAGCGCTGCTGATTACTACATGGCAGAGCAAGTGAAGGCCTGGGTTGAACTCACACACTCTTGCTCTGTGTCTACGGTCTCTGAACTCTGCCAGGGGGATGCATCAGAAAAAGCAGCTTCGCAGAGTGGTCTTCTGAGGTGGTCATTTCAGGCTGCTCCCCTCCCGTTGGCTCAAGAGGCCACTGCTGGCCAAAGCCATTGGGAAAGTCAGGGAAGAAAAACACATCAAGGCCTCGCATCAGGTTCAGAGATACCACTTTGGAAAGGGTCCCAAGTCACAGATAAATGGAGACTGGGACTGCACTGGAGAGATACCAGTTGCCTTGTTCTTCCACTCTTCCCTTGGCATCTGCTGCTGGCGAACCCCAAGCGATAGGGACCGGCTTGGCCGGCGCTTTGTCTGACCCCGGGCAGATGTTCTGCTCTTCAGTTAAGCCTCAGGAACAACTGCAGAAACAACAGGGGACCAGCAGTACCAGGAATACCTACAACACCAAAATGGTGTGGTTATCAGTCCCGTGCTCCCACAGGCAGCCACCGCAGCGTGGCCAAGATTGTGAGCACTCGCCGTTCTCGGACCCTTCTCTTTGGGCTTCCGGGAGGAGGCAGATGTGTAGCTTATCGCTCACCCCACTTTTAGCACACGCAGGGCATTTCAACACTGCTGGCTTTGCTTGCAGAGTCATTGTCGTAGGGAAGTATGTGACCACTAGGCTCCAGCTCGCAGCTAGAGAGCTGTGTTGCTCAACAGTGACAGTTGGGTTTACATCAGCCATCATCCTCTGTGGCAATGAAGTGCTTCCCCAAGACCAGAGCTGCTCTTCAGCTGCAGAAACCATTGTAACAGAACAAAAAGGGGGGTTGCTGCACAACATAGAGATTGACCTCGCAGTCCATGGGGCTGCTGGGCCTCCCTGTAACCATTGCATTGTCCCCTCCTGTTTAGACATCTTTGCAGTTCTTGTCCCCCAAAATCACCTCTCATAGCAGGATCACCTGCTTCACCCGGCCTCTTCACAGTGGGACAAGAAAATCCCAAACAATATTGTGTGGGTTGGTACAATTGCCAACAAGACTTGTAAAAGCAGCAGCCTTATTTTTCATAAGCATTGCCTTAACTGCCTGCAATGTTTCTCACCCTTCCCAAGAGGAAAACTAGACTATGAAAGGAGATCATAGTCCTTATAACCCAGGCAGCCCTTTCTCTTCTTCTGAGACTCTTAAGAGACCATTCATTAAATCACATGCCTCCACGCTAGAGCTGAACTGGGACAGACCCAGCAAACAGACCAGAATATCTCCAACACCCAGTATCTATTTCCAGCACATCTTCCTTCATGTGATGGAGCTCTTGAGACATTCCAGGGCGTTTTCCACTCCAGTGAAATTCCATCAGCACACCTCTTCCCACTGCAGTGGATACTGAACTGGAGTGATACTGCCTAGAGCACGGATGCTGGCTGAAACACCAGCATGTGGCAATTGGGGATTTCTCCCCCTTCCCCAGGGCAGCCAAGCTGCTTGACATCAGGTATGAATCAGACTCCTTCAGGCAAGAACATGGGAAAAGAAGAAAGGGAAGAGGTTTCATTGAACCCAATGGCTTAATCTTATCCCAGGATGTGAATACCAACAAGCTTTGAAAACCCTCAGTCGGAAGAGTTCAAGTACATAAACAAACTAATTGTCTCCTTCCAAAGCAGCTTAGAGAGCACTGCACAAATCCACCAAGGCACATAAAAAGTGTATTTTAAGCAGCACACCAGCCTTATCCAGACAGTGAACTTGCACACTTGGCACCAAGGGAGACAACAAATTGCCCATCAGAGCACATTGCCTGAGCAAGGTATTAGCCATCAGAGCACTGATTACCCCGCTGAGCAGGTTAAAATGCCAGCAGGCGACCAGACAGACGGTCCATGGGCTGCCTGCAGGGCAGATCGGAGGTCTTGATAGGGTCAGGGCTTTTCTCAGGGCTTTCTGTCAAAGGTTGTGAACATATGAATGTTGAATCTTAAAACCGGAGCAGACAGGGTAAGGTTGTGAGGCAAGGTAATTTTTCTAAGCGGGTAAATTCCTGGCCTGATGGGTAGGCTTTGCAGAGGTGGTGTTCTCCAGCAAGGACAAAGCTGCTGTTGCAGTGTTGTATAGGGGAAACCTCAATGTAAAATTCAGCAGGGCCCAGAGACAGGCATGAGTATTTTAAAAACTGTTCTGCTGTGTATCACTTCTATACGTTATGTTAAGGTTTTACCTAAGGATTTGAAATCTTTTTAGTAGATATAAAGCCAAATTTAGGGTGACTGATGCAAGGAAGGGGAATGAAACGTGGCAGGAAGACACTTTGCATCAAAAACCACCTCCCAGCACTTGCATTGCTTGGAGCATCCTCTAGGATTGTGTTTGCATTGTCGTCTTTCCCTCTCCACACCCAAACCACTGCTCACTGCACATCCAGGTAACTGTTAAAACACACAGAGTGCTCAACAGACTGTGGCCTTGCTCTTAGAGCTGGTCTGTAGAAGCCCCGAGCACACACAGTTTAGTCAAGACTAGAGAGCACGGAGAAGGGGCCAGACCTCACCAGAGCCCACAAAACAGCTACGGGAGAGGAGGTTGAAGGCGAGCATGTTCCTTGAAAGCTGGAGTAAGGGTATGAAATGAGCGGATCATAGAATCATAGAATTGTCCAGGCTGTAAGGGACCTCCAAAGGTCATCTAGTCCTATCTCCCCACAGTCAGCAGGGACACCCCCAACTAGACCAGGTTGCCCAGGGCCTCGTCGAGCCTCTCCTTGAATATCTCCAGGGAAGGGGCCTCAACCACCTCCCTGGGCAACCTGTTCCAGTGCTCCACCACCCTCACAGTGAAGAACCCTCTCCTAATCTCCAGTCTAAATCTGCTCCCCTCCAGCTTGAAGCCATTGCCCCTCATCCTGTCACTGCAGACCTTTGTAAACAGACTCTCCCCATCTCTCCTGTAGCCCCCTCAGGTACTGGAAGGCTGCTATTAGGTGTCCCCAGAGCCTCCTCTTCTCCAGGCTGAACAACCCCAGCTCCCTCAGCTTCTCCTCGTAGCAAAGGTGCTCCAAACCCCTGATCATCCTCGTGGCCCTGCTCTGGACCTGCTCCATCAGGTCCATATCTTTCCTATATTGAGGGCTCCAGACCTGCACACAGTGCTCCAGGTGAGGTCTCACCAGAGCAGAGTCAAGTGCCAGAATCACCTCTCTGAACCTGCTGGCAACACATCTCTTGATGCAGCCCAGGATGTGGTTGGCCTTCTGGGCTGCAAGTGCCCACTGCCTGCTCATGTCCAGCTTCTCATCCACCAGCACCCCAAGTTCCTTTCCTCAGGGCTGCTTTCTAACACCTCATCCCCTTAGTCTGTGTTGAGAATGAGGATTGTTCCAGCCCAGGTGCAGAACCCTGCACTTGCTCTTGTTGAACCTCATGAGATTCATCTGGACCCACTTCTCCAGCCTGTCCAGGTCCCTCTGGATGACATCCCATCCTTCTAGTGTATCGACAATATCACATAACTTGGTGTCATCTGCAAACTTTCTGAGGGTGCATTCAATCCCTATCTGTATCATTGATAAAAATGTTAAACAGTATCAGTCCCAGCACAGACCCCTGAGGGACACCACTTGTCACTGCTCTCCATCTGGACTTCGAGCCATTCGATCAAGGGCTCAGCTTCCACGCCCAGCTCCTACAAGGCTCCATCTATGCTCCAAGTGTTCTCCCAGTATCACAGCAGCCGAGACAAACGGCTTTATTCACAGGAGAGAGTCACACCGGGCACAGAGAGACCCCTGGGGTCTGGAGAAAACCGGGGACTGCAGCCGCTCCTCGGGTCCGGAGAGGCGCAGCGCTGGGCTCCCCCCAAAAAACACGGGGGTCTGGAGCACTGAGCCCCGGGGGACGGGGGGGCACCGACAGCCCGGGGCGACCCGACGGAGCGGGGGCGGCGCTCATCGCCCGGCCCCGTCCTCCCTCCTGCCGCCGCTGGGTGGCGCTGCCGCTCCGTTCCCCGGGCCGCGCCGTCGGTGCGGGCGTCCCGGTGCCGTTTGGAAGAGCTCCTGCCCCCCGTTCCCGGCCCTGCCTGTGCCCAAACCGGGGCAGGGGGAGCCGGTCGGCCTGGCGAACCCGTCGGAGGGATCCCCCGGTCGCCCTCGCTGCTTCTCCGCTGGCCCGAGAGTTGGCCGAGCCCCGGTTTCCAGGACGGGTGGCGCTGGGGATACGCCATGGGAACATTCTTTGCAATCCTGGGCTCGCAAACTCTCCAGGGGAAAGAGCTGCCGGCCAGAAAAATACAAGGAGGACTTTTCAGTCTAAAGGGGGCCGGATTTTATTTTTAAAGCCCATGTTAAAAAAAATAATGCAAATAAAGATTTGTGCCTGCTCGCGGGCCCAGAAGACGGGGCGCTGGAGCAGAGACATTTTCCCAGGCAGCTTCGGGCCGTCCTGCTGAAGGACTGCAGCTCAAGTCCCAGCAGCACCACTGGATTCCTTGCCCTGGGAATTGCCTTCCTACCAGCTAGAATGTGACCTCTGGTACCGTGATGTCAGCTACGGCATCCTGCTAGGACCCGATTGAGAAAAGAAAACAAAGCAGGGTCTGCTAATTACAGTAATCTTAAGGAACCTGGTTCTTGTCGACCTCCAAACCAAGCGATGACCAAAGCCATCATACCCACTGCCTGCCTCGCCCCAGCATTTCTCCCTAAAGCACAAGGTGCTTTCAGGGACCCTCAGCACCAGCATTCCCCAGGAGTGTCTGCGAGCAGAGGTGCTGGGTCTGATGCCTGATCACAAAGCACATTGTGTGTCTGCACGGGGTGGCCTTCTTGTCGAGCTTCTGTCTCCTCACTGAGCCACCACACAGAGGCGAGCAGGAGGGGGCTTCCCCAGGCAGGCGGGGGCTGCCTCCCTCCGCAGAAAAACAGGGACACCAGGAAAGCAAACTGGCAGAAGTGAACCCTCTGTTCTTTTTGTGCAAGCACTGTCCCTGGTGCACATTCACAGGAGTCATTAATTGCTTTCATTAGGGTCTAGAGGCAGAGAAACTGGGAGGGTCAAGGAAACAAACATTTCTGTTTTTTCCAGAAAACAGGTAAATATAGGCACTGCATCCAGAGAGAGCAACCAGAGGTGGTCTTGCCTTATCAGCTTCTTGCTTAAACCCCTCCTCGCTGCTGCCTTTAATGTCCCATATGGCATAAGGCCAGTGGGAGAGCCTCGCAGAGGTCCGACAGGGAACACGCAAGGGAAGATACAGATACCAGGAGGTCAGGGCTTTCTCTGACTCATTCTCCAGCCCTGTTTTCAGCCATGTCTGTTCTCAATGGCAATTATAAGTGAAAAGGTCTCTCAGAAGCCTACAGCTGCCAGTCATACCCCAAATATTTAGAATACCTGCCCTGAACAGGGCTGCAGCACCCTCTCCTTCACATACCTCCTGCAAACCTCCATTTGTCATGCTACCTGATTGGAGGCAGGCACTTTTAATTGACTTAATACTATCACTGCACAGACCCACAGCGGGGATTCATTGTCATATTAGACCTTGAAAGCAATGTTTTCCCCTTGCTCTTAACAGTTGACCCATCTCATGTTTCAGACTCTTCACTCTGCTGAACTGTAATGCGTTACAATCATATTTTTAGAAGTATCTGTATGAAACATCAGGGCCTATAAACAGACAGGGGGAGGCAGTCTCTGCCCCAGAGGACATGGAGATCACAGAGCCATCACCACGCCTGAAGTACTGGGAGCCAGATCACATGAGTGATCCTCCAGTTCAACACCTGAACTGTTGATGGCAGCCCTAGGCCTCCGTGGCAAAGCACATCTTAAATACAGTGATGATTTTAAATTGCTCAGCTCCTAATTAACACACCTAAAACTTATTACTCCTACTGCTGCCACAATCTGATGCCAGGCACCTTATTTGACTTCGTAAACCAAGAGCCTATCTCCCTTACTAGGCACGTCTTTGATATAGAAATGTAGATCCCATTTGCCTAGAAGCGCATCCAGAAGATACACCATAACTGCTGTCTATCCTGAGTTGGCCTCTGGAAAGACCTTCTCTCCTGCATGAGCCACAGAGAGAGCCAAGGCTTCCAACTTTGGCTCCACTGGAGATGCTTACATTATGTACTATAACTACTCTCCTTGATTCCTCTTTAAAAAGTTCCAAACTGCCCATATCATATCTGGGTGTCTCCTTGCACCTCTTTGTGACCTCATGCAAAACTTCTCTAGAGTTATACTTTGTGCGAGGCCCAAAGGTGATCTATACTCCTCATCATTGCCTTAATAGAAGACACGTGCAGGAATCCCTGGATGATTTTTACACCCCACGACCCAGAGATGCCCACTCAACCTCCCCAGTTTTACATCAGGGGTGAGAGGCAAGCGACAGCAAATAGACAACCTTCACAAGGACAGGTATGGGATCCACACTGCAGTGACAAAACAGACCCTCAGCACAGAGAGGCAGAGAAGCTTTGACTGTCAAGGCACAGAAACCATCTCAACCATCTTTCCCCCATTGGCATCGCTTCACATCCATCAACCTGACCCTCACCAAGGTCCTTCTCACTATCTGGCAGTTACAGTCCCACAAGTTTTGCAGGTGTTTCCAGTTGGGATGAGCACTGTTAACAAGCTTTGTGCTACTAATGCCTTAAGACAGGGGAAACTTGAGGAACAAAAGGGACAGGAGAGTGAAAGACCTCGCCACGCAGCCAAGCATTAGGCGTGCAGATGCCAGTGAGTACTCACCACTGGAATGTCCTGCAGGAAAGGGGCCGGTGGCAGCGTCAGGGCCAAGAGGATGTGAAAGGAGGTGAGGAACTGAGCTGACCCGAGGGCTGCTCACATCCTGAGAGAGGGGAGCCAGCCCCAGGAGAGAGTAGAGGCTGGGTTTGGCTCTATAAGTAAGTGCCAACAGGTGGGTCTGGGTGGGCTTCGGAGAGTGATGGCAGCTGGAAATCCCAGTGGAGAAGGGGCAGAAAAAGGGATGTTGTTACTCTACGGGGACACCTGAGCTGAATCATCAAGAGTGTCCCTGCTTCACAGTGGGGATCAGAGTCCCCACAAGCAAATGGGGAGGGAGAGAAAAGGATAATGCAGATGAAATGGTTGTGTGGAAGGAGAGAAAAGGATAATGCAGATGAAATGGTGGTGCCTACTCCCTAAACTGCACGGCTGTGCTGATGTGTCTCAGTCCTTCAGCAGCCCTGGAGCTCCCCGGCCGATCTGTGTGGGGCTCTGGCTCCCATTCCTGGGGTCCCACAAGCTTTCCTGCTCGTAGCTACCCAGAGATCACCCATCCCCTCTGAGCAGCTCCCAAGCCACACTGTCAATGCTGCAGTTTGTCAACGAAAATGTGTTTTGCAATGTCGTTCTCTTCGGGACTAAAATATTTTGTTTCTCTCTTCAGGGCCACATTTTTTCACTTTAATCAATCTTTTGCAAATCAATAAAAATATGTATGCATACAGGCACGGTCTTCCTCAAATTTTCTTTCATTTATTTGATAAAGTGAAAGGATTCTCCAGTTTCTTTCCATATGTAACATTTTTCACTTGGTTCCCTAAGCTGCACGGCTGTGCCGATGTGTCCCAGTCCTTCAGCAGCCCTGGAGCTCCCCGGCCGATCTGTGTGGGGCTCTGGCTCCCATTCCTGGGGTCCCACAAGCTTTCCTGCTCGTAGCTACCCAGAGATCACCCATCCCCTCTGAGCAGCTCCCAAGCCACACTGTCAATGCTGCAGTTTGTCAACGAAAATGTGTTTTGCAATGTCGTTCTCTTCGGGACTAAAATATTTTGTTTCTCTCTTCAGGGCCACATTTTTTCACTTTAATCAATCTTTTGCAAATCAATAAAAATACGTATGCATAAAGGCACGGTCTTCCTCAAATTTCCTTTCATTTATTTGATAAAATAAAAGAGTTCTCCTGTTTCTTTCCATATGTAACATTTTTCACTTGCAAAAACATGAGAAGAATAAAATAAATGCATATTTCAGATACTTTTTTCTTTCAGCTATTGGTTCTTAGCCTTTTGCATCATGTTCCCACAAGAAAAATAAAAAACATTTCTAACTTCACGTGACCTGAGAGGTTTGGGGGCTTTTGTCTTCTAAATATTTTCTTATTTTATATAGACACACACACACACAGTGACCAGAGCTTTAAAGCAAGTTTGTCACTCCCTGTTTTTTTTTTAGCTCACATAAAAAAGATCGGAAGCCTTGAACTTCTGACAAAATCCTGGCTTCACCATCTCTCTTGAGCTTGCTACACGCTGAAAACATCTGACCAGTGATATTGAGATCGTACCTCCCCTAGACCCACTTTTGGTGGGTACCAACTGGGCAGAACAGGCCATTGGCCTCGGTGCTATCACCCAGCTCTCCTCTCCCTCCCTCTGTGCTGCACAGCAGAGAGAGATGCAGGGGCTGAGGCAGGTGCCATCTCTAAAAGGGTTTTGAGTCCTCCAGGACCCCAGAAGGAGTCAGGGCAGGAGCTGTGGTGGCCGTGGGAGCTGCTGCCAGGGAAGCTGCTGCTGCCGCCACCGGCAAGCTGTTCTCCCACTGGTCTGGTTAGAAAAGAGATCCCAGGAACCACCACAGTGAAAACTCTTTCTGGCAGGGAGAACTTGAAAGTTAAATGCCCCTCTGCATTTCAGCTGGACCTGATTTAAATGTATCAGCAAAAGAGTCTGATACAGTCCAGTAAAGGCTGAAGTGGCACAATGGGACTGCTTCCCATTTTCTTTCATTCCTGGCTAGCCCTTATCAGGTTTTAAAGGAGGGTTTTTCTTCCAAAACAAAAGCTTCCTCCCTCCTGCAGCCCATAGTGTGGCGCAGCAGTGCTCTGGGGAGCCCCAGATGGCACAGAGTCAACTGGGCAGCCCGGGTGCCCGCAGTGGGACACAGTCCGGCCAGTGCACCCGAGGGTCGGGATGTGATGTGCCATCCATCCCACCTCACAGATGGGAGAAGAGGAGGGAAAGGCAGCTCCTTCCCACCCAGCAGTTGCCCATGGCCACAGCACAGGGCTGCTGGCACAGAGCAGGGCACAGCCCAACCCCACCACGTTGCTTTCACCAAGACCAAACTCCGAAACTGAGCCCTGAGCCATCTCCTGAGCCCTGGGGTCAAACAGCATGGATTTGGTTGTGTCCACGTTATGAAGTTCTTAGTCGTCGGTCTCCAGCATGTGGAGGCCTTGTGGTCCTAAGGCATAAAACCTTAATTTTTTTTGTGCGGGTTTTTGGTTTTTTGGGTTTTTTTCTTAGTTCAAAGCACATGAAAGAACACACATCCTGTGCTGCAATCCATCAGAGCAGTATTTTCATAGCATGAAACTGTACGCTTGCCCATGCTGCCTATTGGCAGTGGTTCCTGATTTATGATATTGTCCAAACAACATTCAGGGATCACGTTGGAGAGTACTATTAGCAGACGCTAAAATAGTGCCAGGGTGGGAGCTAATAATTAAGAAGGACTGATGATCACTGGTCCAGTGCTTAAGCTCTCGAGCTGGCAATGTTTTGTTCAGCAGCGTAGACATAGCCTGGGAATCAAGTGAAGCTGGAGGGACGTGATCAGGCAAGTATGTAGTTTATACACTGCTCTGCCAACTGGGACATCCCAGAGCATCAGGAAACCTTGGGCCTTCCTACACTGCTCTTTTTCAGTGACCATCAGCTGCTATAGCATGATTCAAGCGCTGTGATATTTATATCCTTGTCTAGAGCATCGCAAAATGACCTCTACTCTGAGGGTTGTTTTGATACAAATGAGCAAGAGCATGAGTGATGAAGTATTGGACACCACGGGAGGGGTTCAGGTGGCAATGGGATGTGGTGGATGTGCTGGCTCTGTGCAGCAAGCAGAACATTGCCACCTGGAGAGCAGGAGGAGGCTTTTCTCCAAAGAGAATGGCATCAATCAAGCATCACAGGGAGCATCAGTGGCATCATGCTTAGGTTTTGTTGATAGTAAACCAACAGGAAGGTTTTGAAGGGCTGCCTTGGTTGTTCTTCAACTGCCCAGTAAGCTACTTTGCTCTCACTACTAGTAAGGAACAGAAATACCATGGGAGCAGTACTGGGATTGGGAAGGAATCATTGCTGATTATTACTAAAATCCAGGGTGGTCCACACTTGGTGGAAGAGTAGTTAAAAACATTTCAAGCTCATTAAGCTAAAAGAAAAAGCATTTAAGAACAAAGACTTTTAATGTGTTTTGAAGGACATAAAACTCTTTTAAACAGCTCGTTTTCTTCTCTTGAGCGCAGCAGGAATTACTCAGAGTCAGTAATGTATTCAATACAGTTCACCCTCTGCAAGTTTTCTGTTCTGACATCCCCCTTCCCCCCTTATTTGCTCTATTTGACTGACTATTTAAAACTATTTGCTTGTTCCAGTCTGAGAACAATCCTCCCTGTGCAGTCACTTCCCAGGCAGCTCCCGGCTCAGATGCACTAGTCAGGACCTGACCTTCCCAGTGAATACACCTGGCTCATACAGGGTAGCTCTGTTCCCAGTGAGACAGCCATTACCAAGGGACTGCCTTTTCTCCACCCATTCCCTAATTTATAATTTGTTCTCAGCAAGTTTTGACATTAGTTCAAGTTTTCTTAGATATTTCTACCAGTCAGTTCTTCCAGGGGGGACTGTTCATGGAAAGTGAGGGCAGAAGAAAATCAAACTCTATTTTATTTTCAAAAAGGGAGACTACAAAGAGATGTCTGCCTTCTGTGGCATCTCTTTCAAGCCTCACATCTGGGGTGGGAAGATTCGTGCGAGTAGAAAGGCACTTTTGCCCAGCGTAAGTTGGTTCCCTGCAGCACATTCCCCAGCTGCTTACTGAGCCCAGATGAACGTGATTTAAGTGGCAGGGCTTCCATCCCCTCACCTTGGGAAATGCTGCCAAGGTTTTACAGTTCTTGCTGCTAGGCCACTTTTCTAACTGGGTTTCAATCTTAAATGTCCTTTTGCACAGTTTCATCCCGTTGGTTTCAGATACAGGCTAAAATTAAAAAGAACGACATGAAATGAAGCCAAGGGAAATGCATTAAGTCATGTTTGCAGAGCACATTGAGAGAACAGGACGAAATGTCCTTGGGAGGACAAAGAAATCGATCGTTAATAATGGATCTCATGGTGCAGACACCACAGAAGTTTTACAACTGGTGTGAAGGCAGTGTGTGCTAACCTTATAGTGAGGATGTGCAGAGTGAGCCTAGGGATAAAAACAGCTCAAGGTACGAGATGACAAGGTGTGTGTCTAGTTCTTGTGAAGCACCAAGCAGCCCTGAGTCCTTCCACTGCACAGGCAGAAGGTCTGCTCCAGCGCTGGGTACCCACACAGGAATCTTCTGGACCTGCTGTCTTGCTGGATGAGCACAGCAGGTGGGTAACTTTTAGGAGCAGATCTCAAAAATAAGCAAAGTTCATTAATCTGACTCTTAAGTGTCTGACAAACCTTGTTTAATTGTATGAGTTAAACAGCATAGAGGGAACTGTAGTGATCACTTCACTAAAAATGGATTAATATTCAAAACCCTGGGTAGAAGACCTGAGTCCAGAAACCTCTGACAATAGCTGTGATCATCCCACACACATTTGGCAAACAAAAGGGAGTTTTAAACTGATTTAATCTTTCCTGCTTTTTGTAATAATCAAGTTCAGATGAGAGTCATGCTGCGGATGGAAGGAACAGTCCTGGTCAGCAGACCCCAGTATCTGTCAGGAGAAAGAGATAAGAAGAAGGGTAAAGAGGAGAGATTTCACCAGGGTGATGAAAGGCGACAAAAAAGTGAATGCCAAAACTCAACAAAGACAAATTAAATGAAGTGGGGATTTCTCAGTGAGCGGAGAAGCAGCAAAGCAAAGTCTAAACATGCTGGGATGTTGGGCCAGTCCTGAACCCCAAACTGTCTGAATCACTGCCAGTGGATTTCCTTTGACAACTTCAGCTGCCAAGGGGGGAAGAATTGGGCAGCAATTGCGGATGAGGAGGTCCAGATACCCTCACAGCAGGTACCGCACAGATGGCTACGAGCTCAGTATCTTTTAGGTAACACATTGGAGTCCTAATGGCAGCAACATGTATAACGAATGAGGTCACCAGGACTAATATTATTACAGCAAATTCCACAGGAATTAATCACGTTTGAGCCATAACGATAACAGACTGTTGGTTAGCGAATTATCTCTCAAGCCTCCCATCCCTCTGGCACTTGCTTGTAGGCCAGTTTCTTGGGATGGGGCATGGACTGTTTTCTTTCAAAAGAAAGACAGCTTTCTTTCAAAAAAAAAAAAAAAAGCAGACTCATTTAGTCTGATTGAGGTTTATTCTCAGGTAGGTCAGGTTTTGGTAGCGTAAGCCATTCCAAAACTGCAGCATGATGTATTTTTGAAAGGCTTTGTGTTGGGTTTTTTTTCCTTCTTTCTATGCAAAATACTGTTAGGACCCTGGGAAAGTTCCCCCACCAGCCTTCTGGCTTTGAGATAAATGTAATCTCTTTATAAAAACACACACTTACTTAGCTTACACCAGCCTAGTGCAGGATGTAGTGCTCTCCATAAATCATACCGCTTCACTGCCAGACCAAGTCTAAAACACAATGAAAGAAACATCTTGGTGAATGTCCACCCTAATTTTTGTTCTTCAACAGCAGGATACTGCAGCGAAAGGTTTTTATTAGTCCTTGCACCAAAAAAAGCTTGTGAGATGTCCAGATAAATGTTTTTCCAAATTAATACACCACATAGAAAAACATATATCAATAAAAGGAGACTCTTATGACCACAAGAGGGAAAATCCATGCAGGCAGAGCAATTTGTGTGCATGTGTGAGATTGGTGGGTCTGGTAATGCCACTGATTTCCAGAATGTCCATCCTCCCTGATGGCTGGCAGGTTTCTCCCAAAGGAATGAGAGAAATAAAACAAAATGAAAGAGAACTTTGATCAAACTCCGGGAAATCAGAGCAGTTGTTAGCCGAATCGTACATCACGATTCAGGTTAAAGTCAGGTTAGTGGCAGTGGGTTATCTACAGGCTATTTTTCTTAATCTGGTCATCCCAGAATAGCTGCTGTGCTTCAGTTTCCAATACAAAAGCTGTCTCTGTTGCTCACATGGAGTAAGCAGGAAACCAGCAGGAAAGAGTGAAGATTCCACAAAAATTCCGCCTTTTCCTGTATTACTGGCTGTGCTGATGCTTTCTCTGCTCAGCTCTTGTTTGACTCCTGGGCACCCATCCAGATTCACCCTCTGGCAGGAGACAAAAAGTGCCGTTCATAGACTAAAAATTGGAGCTTCAGTCTTGAGAGACCATTTGGCTGACAGATGTTTCTGCTCATCTGTCTCCATCATTATTTTTTTCGCCTACTAATTTCTACCCTAGGAAGTGCGTGGCACTAGTGCAAAGAAGAGAAGGGGGGAAACCCACAAAAAAAATAAATAAAAATTTAAAAGCCTTGGGACATGACATCTTAATCAGACACTGTAGGTCCAGTTATGCCTGGAGGGGTGTGTCTGTACCTCTGGGTCTGGGTGGGAGTCTGCCTGCGATGAGTATTTCATGCAAATCAAAGGGCAGATGTTACACAACGTCTCTCCGCTTCCATTTCACAGGACAGGGAGCATCCACAGTCCAACAGTTCGCAGAAATGTCATCTTAAAAAAAGTTGCAAAGCTGAGCCCCAGTTCTGCAATGGGTAGGGACATCTCTGTCTGTGCAGAGCTTGTCAACAGTGTCAAGGCTTGTGACTTAAGACCAGCAATCTTCATGAGGGATGTGTTACAGCAGAAGGTCAGTAAAGTATTGGGTAAAGCTCAGGAGGAGTTCTGCTTTCTTAATTCCTTCAGTGGATCAAATCTCATCTTATTTATCTCATCTTATTTTCACCCTCTTAAGTGAGTCCCCGATGGATTACACTAGCCCCAAAAAAGGGAGCACAAAGATTAGTAGGTTTTGTCTTCTGAAACCAGCTTCACACACACCCTCACAAAACCACCTTACACCTTGATTGGTCTCTGGCTACTTTTCTACACCCAGTGATGGGTGCTGGCACCCATCCTCTTGCTGGCTGTCCCCTGTCCTCCATCGCTTCTCTTCTCCCTTCCTCTAACCAAGTAGACCCTCCTGGAGGAGAACAGGCCGTATCACTGCAGTGATAAAGGGAGCTACACGAGGGGTGTGAAATAACTCCTGAAGCTGTTCTTATAAAGAAGCTAAAGAATGAAGGTGGTGTGTTGATAACAAAGGTGTAGCCCTTGCAATCCTGTGATGAGACAAGCATATCCATAAGTGATATTTCACTTCCTCCATAAGACTTTTGACTGAAGCTACATCTTTGATGCAGTCCATCACCTGCTCAAGTCAAGGTGAAGTCAACATAAACAGCCAATATCCATTTGATATCCACATCTATAAAATAGATGAATGTTTGTCAAGTCCTCCTCTGCTGCACAGGTATAACCAGGTGTCTATACTACAGCTAGGCAGAAACCTTCACCTGCCAGTTTGTGGAGACACTTTTTATCAGCACTAAATACATCCACTGAAGCTAGATGTATTCTTCTTCCATGTCACCATGAAAGAATAACTTCAGGACAGAGCCATACTTCAAAACTTGCTGCTACCATTTACTGGGATGGGTAGTAAAGCAAGAGAGAGTGGCTTAGGATACAGAGTCACCTTCATCTAGGGATACTGAAAGCTTGGAAGATAAGCAGGTCCTCTGAGCCTTTGATATTGAATAAATTCAGGAGCAGGTTAGGTAAGTGCAATTGCTCATCACAGCAAACAGTGGAAACTATTTCATTGTTTAGAATAAAAGATAATTCAGGAAGAGCTGTATTATAGCTCTGCCTTCTGTGAGAGATGTCCTGGTTTACTTTTCTGTGTATGGTTGGCTCCTCTATGTGAGACATCAGGCTAGAGTTTGACCAGGGCAGGACAAGGTGTTGAATGCATTTGGATGGAGCAGGGCATGAAAATGAAGGACTGTAGTTTGCCAAGCCACGTTTCCAGGCCCTGAGGACCTCCTCCAGATCTCATGGTCCACCCCACAGCTCTGACACATACTAAGGCCCAAACCTATGCAAAGGGCACTGCGATGTGTGGGGCTTCCCAAGAGAAAGTGGATACTTTGACCTGTTGTTTTCCTTCTTTCCTCCCCAAACAGCACAGGAAGGGGGTCTTCCAACCTCTGTAAGAATCATTTTCAATGGCATTTCAAAACAATACCTTTTAAGGAGAAAAAACCCAAGCCAGAAAGTGGTGTATATGCATCAGCCACCCAAGAGCCTAAAATGGTTTCCACTGGGCAGATCTACAAAGCCACTGAGGAGTTGTCACAGAAGGTAATGATGGCAAGCCCGAAACAATGAAAGCCAAAACCCAGCAGAGCTCACCAACACCTAAGTTTTACCTTCACCTTACACAAATCTTTGTCTTTGGATGTGTGAGTGGTGCCACCACCCAGCTCCATGAAAAGCACCCACTGCAAAAACCAGACAAGATGTAAGAGGGGAATCTTTACTCTTTTGCAAAGGTTTAATGATCTAAATAAAATGTGAGGGAAGAAGGAGAAGAGACGTCTGTATCTCCAGTGTAATGTTGGTGCTGCGCTGTACTTGTCACCCAGCAAAGTCCCTTCTCCCCTCCAGGTCCCCAGTGAGCCTGGGTGACAGGCAAGCACCAGTGAAAACAGCACATTTTCTAAGGGTTTAAGCAAAGCAAGGAGAGGGTCCCTGAGCACACGTTTCTGCCTGGATGAAGAGGGGAAAGGGAAGAGGAAGGAGGAAGAGGCACGGATGGTGTATGGTCCCCAGCAGCCCCATGAGGTTCCAGACCACTCTGCTACTGGGATGCACACAGGCTCCGTGGCAGAATCCTGAGAGGAGGAAGGAGATGAGCAGTGGAAATGGGAAAAAAATCACAGCCATTAATTACCCTGCTCTGGGACAGCGAAATTGCTCGATTTAGGACCTGTCATTTATTTTTAACACCCGCTTTTGGACTCCTGCCCCGTTGTTACTGATTTTACAAAAGGAGGGTGGAGGGGTTTCCTTGCAGCACGGCGCCTGTGTCGCACTGGGCACAGGATGGGCTTGGGAGGTTTCTCATTCCAGAAATGTGACCTTTTATAGATCCTGATCCAGGATATAAAATGACGTGGCTGACTTCTACGCCGAGATACACACCGTGCAACCCTTGCACACTAGGCAGAGTACCAGAGGAGCACAGGCACACACTTGGAGACACGACAACTGGGGAGAAATGACATATTTTGGTTGGAAGTCTACAGCTGAGAGGAATATGGGGACACTAAGCTAGCTAGTAACCTAAGAAGAATCTTATAGTGAGATATAAGCTCCAAAGAGAAACAGCGAAAGCCTTTGTATTTTACTAGTGCATTTTTACACAATTGCAACCCCGAATCAATTTTAAATCCATCTCTCAGGCCTATCAACACTATGCTACATAAGTCCCTGGAGCATATTCTTAAAGGATACTGTACTTGCATTTAAACTGATTAAAACACCAACAGGGGAAAAAGGCTGAAAATACAACTGTAGTGTGCAATTTTTTTCAGGACTGGCAATAGTGGCCTTAGAGAGTGGTATATGCTTATGCACAGACATGGCCAGCATGAAGGAAAAACACATTAAAAAAACAAAAAATAGTGCAAAAGGCTTTAGATTGGTCTGGGATGGCCACACGGCTCCACTCCACCCTGACTTTATATGCAAATTGTTGAAACAGCTTATCAACTTTAATATGCTCAGGGAGTTTGACAAAATCAGACTGCTCTAATCATCGCCCTCTTTCAGCCTACTTTAATGATGAGCTAATTGCCCATGATGAGACTTTGATTTTCTTGGAATGCCTTAGCCCTTTGTAATTTTCAGGTTCTGGCTTATTCACAGGCATTTTCATGAATAACTGCAGTCCTTCTCGAGTAATAAAGGAAGACAGTCCCACACGGGAAAGTGAGCTGGGTATTTTCTATGTGTGCATGAGGTACCTGGCAACTTGCTTCTTTCAGCCTTTAACCAGATTTCTTCTGCCTCTATAGAAGTCAATCCAAAAAGACCAATACCCATTTTCTCTCCAAACTGTACCTCTACATGGGATCTTTTACTCAAGCAATGATGCAGCTGAATGGAAAATAATCATGGAGCCAACAGTTTTCAACACTGAGCGAAGCCTATGCTGCTGCTGGAATCTAAATTGGACAGCTTGAGGCTTTGGGACTTTGCAGCAAGGGCTCTTTAAATTAGGAATGTGTAAAGACTTTCCTGCGGTTTGGCACATGGGCAGCATTCCATAAATGCATCACAGAAATTAAATATAGAAAAGACCTGCTGATAGGTCTAAATCCTTTTTGCTTGGATAGCACAGAATCGGTTCCTATGGGACAGTTTGCATTGTTTGCTTGAGAAGAGTTTAAAATTTCCTAGGTGATGAAGCTTCCACCAATTCTTTTCAGGAAACAATAAACAGCCTAACACATCTCAGTGTCAAGGAATTTTTCTGAGATTATTCCTACCTTTTTGTTTGGTTGTTTTTTTGAAACATACAGCTCTTAGATAAGTCCTGCTGGACTGTTATAAATAATTTCCTTCCCACTTGAGTGCTTACAGTTTCCATTTTTCTCGTGTGTTACATGACCTGGGCAGAGGACAGGATTACACGTATTGTGATCTCCCAGTTCATTCCTTTTTGATTCCTTCACACACGTTTTTCCCTTAAAATCCCCAGTCAGCAAATTGTTCTTTTCTCGATCCTCCCTGGTTAGATCACTGCTTTTCCAGCAAAATGGTGAAATGGATGGCTGAAAGTCCCACAAGCACAGGACTCAGCATACACTATCCAGCATCTTGCCTTCCTTAGAATGAGCGTGCTGTAGTTTTTCATGGGCTGTAGTACCCTGTGTGTTCCTGAGCTGTCAGTCATTTTGGCATTTGTTTTACCTTCAACCACAAGCACAGTTTTTAGTATTGGAAAGTATGCCGAGGCTTCAGCAACCCGAGCACAAGCTCCTCTTCAGTACTTGTTCTGTTCAAGTTCAATGCATAATGTAGGTCTCATCTTGGTGTTTGTGGAAAGCTTACTCAGGGCATTTAGCCACTCTTTAATTTGGCATGGTGGATAAAAGTTAGCACTGTAGCTCTGGAACGAGGCGTGTTGGCAGAAGTGCTGGGTCTGGATCTAGAAGTGGAGCAGCAGTTAAATGCCACAGTTGAAGAGAGCAGGTGAGCCAGGACCTGGGATAACAATACTGATGACCAGGATCACGTTCATCAGCTAAGTTCATCATTTAAACACTGCTCCATGAGCAGTCAGGACTGCAGTCAGAGCACGAATGGGTTAAGAATGGCTCTAGTGGAGAAAGGCTTTGGTGGGCAGCACTTGGAAAGTTTTACCTTTCAGAGGAAAGCTTTCAGGCCTCAAAGACACCCTCATTCCTCTTTTTTCTCAAGACAGGGCAGTTGCCCAGCTCCTCACCTGTACAATGCAAACAGAGATGTGCTCCATTCTTTGTTAAGTGCTGTGATCTGGAAATGAAAAGTGTTATTTAATTTGGAAAATCAAATACTATTTACATGTATGTAAATAAAATGTAAAAATGCTCTTTCTGAGAAAATAATTTTAAGACTAAAAACACAACTAGAGGAAGTCTGTTGCCTTTTGTTCCCTCCCCAAACACGAGTGGAACAGTGAAGGTGATTACTCAGTTCTCCTCGGATCTGCTGCTGCTGCGTCCAATGATGGCTGCTAAAATACTGTACAGTGAAGTTAGATGAATTTGCCTGATGGCAGCAGTTTTTATGTCTTCTGAGAATAAATTCTGTTCTCTCCCAAATTCTTCATGTCTGCCCCCCCCTTCCATGGACAGTTTGCAGGAAGGAACCAAGGGGAATAAAGCAGGACCCATGGGGTTGCAGTTCAGTGCAGCCCTGACACCCAAATATTCAGATGCCCGAGAAGTGATAAACAAGCCCAAGACTGACTGCAGCCAAGGACATATATATGGAGTCTGTTTAACATTTTCTGTGCCTTCTTTACTGATTTGTTTAGCCTAACATATCTTTACTAAGGGTACAGGAGAATCTGAGACTTCTCCAGTAGGATTCATGTCACTTCACTGGAAGTTTATAAACATTTTGACATTTCTCATACAATTAAGATTGTTTTCATATTCATACACTGAACCACACTTGTATGTACTTTCAAGTGCTGAAGATTTATTCATTCTCCTTTGCACTTCCTAGAAATGCAGTAGCAATTCCTAATCTGGCCAGATTGCTTTGGGCTCGGGAACAAAGTTTTTCTCTTTCATAGACATATTGAAGCTGGACCAACCCTAAACTGGAAACCCATATGTTCAACTTCTACCTTGATCTGTTAGCATAAGCCTTTCCGTCAGGAACACAGGCCAAAATCATGGTGGCTATTCCAACCCCTCATTTCTGAGGGGTTTTTATTATCCTTTTCTGTTTATTTATGTTTTTGATGAATGGAATCATAGTGGAAAATGACTGATTCAACTGGAGAAGAAACTCTGCAGGCGGCATCTTCTCCTGTCACTCCTAGAGATGCTCCCACCATGCTCCAAGCTCAGGAAACCTTGCTGGAGCTTTCATAGAAAACATCAGCACTGGGCATTTCCCAGTAGCAAAGTCTGCAGGGCGAAAGGTAGAGAACAGATGTGCTGTTGGCCCATAAACTGATGGCCATAGCTCCTTCTTCCAGAGGAAGCAGTGAATAACATGTTATCTCATTTTTTGAGACTGATAGAGATGTGAATCATCCTTCGAGAGGGCGGGTGAGTGCCATTTCCTCCAAGTGGCAGATGAGGAAATAGGCAGACGAGTGTATTCCCTGAGGTCAAGTGCAAACCACAGGCAGGAGCTGGAGAAGAACCCAGGATGCCCATCTTTCTCAAGCAACCCGTGAGGACAAGGCAGTGTGATGCCCACCTCATGCCTTTGCTGCCCAGAGCCTTGCCTTCTCAGTCTGTGTGCCATCGTTCGTGTCAACACATCATCAGCAGGCCCAGGCAACCTGGAAATGGATGGTTTCTTCAGGAGGGCTTTGCAGAACTGGATCCAGTAAAGCACGTATCTCACGCTTATTTTGGAGCACAGGAGAAACTGCTCTCTGTTGCAGAGAGTGGGTACCTTCTCCCAGAGGCACATCAATGCTGGCAGTGTAACTGGAGGACGGGTCAGCAGGGATGGGATCCCACTGTCCCCCTTGTGAATAAGCTGCTCTGGGAGCTCTGTGCTGGGAGAGCACCTGGATATGGCCCTCACAATCTATCTGGAGGTTGTTGAGACAGCAGAACCTTGAGGCACAAAGCTGGGCCCAGCAGCGGTGCGCGGTTTCTCACATCCGCTCCCCCAGCAGCGTCCTGCTCACATCCTCTCCCCACAACCCCCCCATCCGTGTCATTCCCTGAGCCCGTATTTCCTTCCATTGTTCCCCAGCAATTCCTTGGGCAATACTGTCTCCCTTCCCAGCCTTGTAGGCAGCCTCGGCTGTCCAGCGTGAACCGATGGATGGGCTTTAAACAACAGAACAGAATAAACATTTGCTTCTCCTCAGAAGTTTCCCCCTCCCCGGTGCCCCCACACCCATGCACACACTGCAGTCAGATGTCTGAATGCTCACACCCATCAACTCAGGGATGGCGGGTGGAAGGGTCTGAGAAAGATTCTCATGTCCTCTTGTCACTTGAACAAACTTTGCTCCTGTTGGAGCTACCCTCTCAGTGCTGAGCCCCTGAGCTCTGCTTTTCCCCTCCTCACCATTCCTTTCCAAGCACAAGATGGGAACTATATTCACCAAGGTGCTGAGCATCTCCAGCCAAAGTCCTAAAGGACAAATGGAAGCCAAAGTCCTTGGAGTTCATTTCTTTTTTTCTCCTCTCTTTTCCTCCTTTATCAGCAAGCATCAGTTTGCTGAAGACAGGCAGAAGGAATCAGCAATCCTGAGCAAACTTGGAACGCTTGTTCTAACCAAATGCCCCAATATTCCCAGCAATTAAAGCCATCTGTATCCAATTTATTTATCCAGAAAACCTGAAAAAGGTTTTGTGAGGAGTCAAAAGTTTTTGAATTTTGAATGGTTTAGTTTCAAGCTACCTAAGGTTAATTTGAAAAAAATAGAAACATATGATAGGGTTGGGGTTTTTTTGTTTGCCTTTAACTGTAAACAAATCAGACTAAAAATAAATTTGTGTTGGTTTCACTTCGTTTCAGTTCTGAAAGGATTTGGCCTTGGTGCAAAAAAGTAAGGAAACAGAAACAAATATGTTATCGTTTTTGTTAATTTGTCACGGGAGCCACAAAAATCCATTGCTGAGATTGTTTTATTCCTAACTAATGTCTATTAACTCTACGGTGTCCCACAATGATCCTATAAAATCCTTGGGAATATGGAAGACCTGCTCCTTCTGTCCAAATGCCGATGGGATGAGGAAGGGTGTCAACACGATGATCTTGCCACAAACTCAGTTACGTTGCTCATTAGCCCTGATGCTGTTACCTGTCTGATAAGCAGATTCTGTGCCTCAGGGTGCCCCGAGACTTGACAGGGATGGACTTTTGTTTCCTGATAGTCCAATGGGCCTCACCATTCGAGGAGGGGTGATGGGAATCATTTATACATGGGCATTTCTGCATCTTTGCAGAAATCATCTGGGGATTTCTGGCTTCCCGGAGAGCCCTCAAAGCCACTCCACCTTTGGAAGGCTGCAGGACAATGGTTTTAGAAGGTGAGATTAAATTCTTGGAACTCTTCCATGCTCTTCTACAGTGAGTGAGGTCACAGGCAAATTAGCAGGTTTTTGGAAGGAGATAGGACTGTTTCTAAACATCTATTATTTTGCCATGAGAGGTTTTTACCACCCCAACAAGCGACTGTCCAAGGCAGGAGCCGGTTGAGGGAAACACTTTGATCACACTTTGGCCAATCCAGTCCCCAGTGATGCTTCTAAGCTTTGCAAAACTCCTCCACCCAATTCAAAGCACCGTGACTAACGCTCCTGCATACAGCCCATTTCCTCAAAACAGCAATCACAGGCTGCAGACAGCAGGCAAAACCTTCCGACAGGAGACCGGTCATGCCTGAGTGATGTCCTCAACACAACCAGTTCAGCGCAGCATGGTGGAAGGAGCGTTAACATGGGCGTGATACCCTGCCGAGGAATTCCAGTGTCACTAAGTAATTATTTGTAATAACTCAGAGTAACAATTTCCATATGTAGGACCCAAAAACAAGAACTGCAAGTTGGGAGATGCCTTCTCCAGCTTGTTAGATGAGAGAAGGATTTCCACCTCCTCTAAAATAAGATCTATCCTCTTTTATATGCTGGTCTCCATCACCCCACTGAAATAAAATCGGCTGAAGACAGATATGTCAGTGAGAAGAGCTGGAATTTTTGCTGGAGGTTTGGGGTGGGGAGGGGTTGGCATAGACTGAACTCTCAGCACCGTGATCATATGTTACTGATTAAGGAGCCTGGACAGAAACACCTTTCACTTCCAGTTTAGATGAAGACCTTGACTGTCTCCTCCAGGATGGCGAGTTTCACTGGGTGAGACTGGGAAGCCCCTCAGACGAGCCTCCCATGTGGTGTTCAGGCATTTTCAGGACTACCCAGAGTGTGGAAATTCAGAAACAGATTGAAACTGGGGAGTGGACATAAACTAAGAAAGGGCTTACTAAGAGCTTCCATCCAAAGAGGTCTGTGTGCTTCCCTGCGTGGAGGAATGGGATTTTCCCCTAGCCATCCCTCAGAGAGCTCCTTTGTCCAGCTGGGCAGCAAAAGCCAGGAAGGTAAAGGTTAATGCCAACGAGGTTACTTAACTGAATGGTGTCTTTTTTTTCTTCTCCCCTCCCCATTCCCCCCCCTACACACACACACAGAGTCTGGTACACACACACATCCTGAAGCAAGGGGAAAGGAATTCCCTGTGCAGCCGGGCAGCAGGACACGGGCCAGTGACACCACAAGCTGGTGCGTCCTTCTCCTGCGATGCCCCCACACCAGCACCACCTTCAACCCTCCCCAGCCGCACCGAGAGCCCCATCACCGGGACCAGAGACACAGGCACAAGTGTTTTTCTGTTCCTTCGGTCCACAGCGTCATCCTGGCTGTAGCCGGCACAAATCCTCTGGCTCCCAGCCAGGCCACAGAGGGTTTTTTTTTTTTTTCCCCTTCTCTCTGCCAAAGCAAATTGACTTCTGACACCTTCCCTTATGTTTTCATCCTTTAAAGGGTGGAAAGCTGAAAGCCTGGCTTCGCTGTATTCCTTTCCATGCCTTCCCTGTGCTCTCCTGCCTGGATGTTAAATAAGCTTTTTCAGGGAGGACTGGGCACCTGGGTCACTTGCAGGTAGCTGCTTGAAGGCAGGGCAGCATGGGTGTGCGCCTGTGTGCTGTGGACCACAAATGAGCCTGTGTAGTGGATGCCTCCTTATCTGCCCAAGGAAAGCATCACTGCCCTGGGAACCTGCCCCTGGCTTCCTTTGTGACCACCCCCTGGCATTTCAGCTCCTTGGGCCTTGGCCACCTTGCTTGATGAAGTGCCGCCTTCTTGCCTCCTCAAAGGTTTGATGAAAAGTGCTGTTTGGAACATAGGTGCTACAAGTAGTGCCTAAGACTGACAGTAAGAAGTATTTTTATAACTGCTTCACATTTATTCCTGCAAGAGTCTATCCCCACCTCTCCTGTAGCACAACAGATCTTGGAAAACTATTCCAGGAGAATCCATTAATCGCATTGAATCGGCACAGGACCGACATATTTTCCCTCTCTGCCTTCAAACCTTCCTGATGCATTTTCCTTGTTGTCTCAAAGAAACTTGGAATTTCTTAGAAATACCCATCTATCTCAAGACTTAAAGTGTCCAAAAATGCACAGTGTGGAAGTCCTCAGGCTTCATGGTTTGATCCTGGCAAAGCTTTGCAGTGCCAACTCAGAAATTCTTCCAGCAGATGGGAAATAAACCTGTTCAAGACCCCTTTTACCCACCAGTAAAAGGGTAAAGCTGGGAGGGACAGATTGGTTAAGTGTGCAGTGACTGCACATCCCCGCTCAGCTCTGGGAGGAAGACCCATTCTGTACTGGGGTGAATTGCCAGGCAAGGACTGCAGGGCCAAAGTCTCCACACAAGTTGCCACAGGGGCTGATGTTGCTGCCCTAGGACTTGCAAAGGTATCGTGTGATGGGGATGAACCAAAGGTCTCCATCACAAATGTCATTCAAATGATTGACTTCAGTCTGACTTGCTATGCTTATGTTTTTTGCTTCAACAGTGCTATTTTCCACTAGAATATTGTCACATTCCAGCCATTTGACATGCCCACGCAAACATCATTTTAGCCTTCTCAATTCATTAACCCTCTAGAACGTAAGCTGGCTGAATTCACAGAGTTAAGGGATCTAAAGGATGATTTTTATCCCAGCCATCACTTACCTCTCTCTCCTGGAAGAGACTGCTGGACAGCTGTGAAATTACTTTTTCATGGGCTGCCATGCCAGCAGGTTTCCAGCTGGAATCAATGACGACGCTTGGAAATAAATTGCTGACTGCTTAAAGCAAGAGGCTCAGGAAACCCAGCCCATTTCTGAGCTAGAAAAACAGCAGAAACAACCATCACCACGCCACATACCTCTTGCATCCGTGCACATCCCGCAGCCTCCCTGACTGTTCATGGGGTTGCACATTTTATTCTGCAGGTGCAGAACAGAAATTGTCCATCTTGGTGCCATCTCAGACATTATCCAAAAGAGGCTGAGTTTGCTGGCTGTTGAGCAAGGAATCATCAGGGCTTTTAGCATGTGGAAGTTTTGGGAGGTAGAGGAGAATCCTTGTACTAAGGAATGACCCAGGTCAGTTAGTGACCCAGAGGGTCATGTGCGTCTCTTGCTGTCTTGTAGGCTACATTTGATTAGAAAATTTGTTGTAGGCTTGTACATAGCTTGGAAACCAGCAACCCTGTTACCCCTTGCCTGATATTCCGCAACGGTGGTTGTTACTAATTGAAATTCAGGCTTGATGAACTTGTAATGAGGTGGCTCAGTCAGTAGAGCCGCGTGATGAATCTGCACATGCAAGGGCAGAACGTAGCTGGCGCCAGTTGACACTGGAAAGCATTTGGTGGTGGAGCTGGGCTTCAGAGACCATCCTTAGGCGGTGATATATGTGAGGTGTCACAGCCATTGCAGCACATGTTGCGAGTTTTTAGGTACTAGCTCTTAAAATGCTTCCTGGAAAAACTGCTGCAGTCCCCCAATCATTGCTAGCAGCAGCCTGATGTTGCAAAACATCTGGACCACATGAAAAGCAGAGCGCATCAATGGTGTCACTCCAACTGTACACCAGACCATTGCAGCTGTGTTCTGAGAACCATTTACCAGCAATGTGACCTTTCCCAGTTGGAAAAAAACCCCACTGGCTGTTGGGAGATACAAAGGATGCCCGTTAAGCAGTTATTGCTGCTAATCCTAAACACATTCATTTCCAGGACAACTTTTTCAACAGCTTGAATGGCCAATGAGTAGTAAGAAAGGCTTTTGCCAAAACATTTAGACTATGAATATTTTTAACAATTAATTTTTGGCAGCAACCTTTTGTTTTAATTTTGTTTTTTTAGCTTCTAAATCAGTAGCATTGAATATCACTGCGCTCTTTCATGGGGGACAGAACTCAAAAGGAAAAAAATTTACATCAAGATCTTAGCCCTGTGGTAGATATGGGCATGATCATTAATCTCAGGCAGATATGTTCCATAGTCCACATTTTCAGTCTTCAACACATGAGAAGACATCTCCTGATGTATCCTTCCACTGTAATTGCTGCCATGAGTGCCAGGAAGAGCCTTAGCATCCTCAGAGCTTATATAGTAATATATCAGGAGTAACAAAATCCCTTTGTAAAATTAGAACAATAATCCAGATCCTTTCAAATAAACACTGCGCTACCTGTTTCACGGGCACAGGCCAAGTAGGACTCTCTAGAAAGTGCTGCCTTTATATCTGCTTGGAGAACAGAGCTCCATGATCTTTATCTGTCCCTGAATTTGAACATGGGACAGTGTGTAAATGAGCTCACTGGCTGTCTGCCATTACAAAGGAGTTTGCTTATCTATGGTGACGTGTCCACACCTGGTCCAGGTTCAAGGACCATATAGCTTTTCCTTAGGATTACCCATGTCAGCACTGGCCTTCCCACCCGCCTCCTGCACCACATCAGTTTAGGTAGACCTGTCTCACAGAAGCAGTGAGAACTAGATGCTAGGAGGAAGGCGACTGAAGTTTGCATATGCTGTATTTCCACCAGGATTTGAATGGTTTCCAGTTCTTGTGCTTGTGTTTTTTGTGGCAACGCAGCTACAACGGGCATAAATGCAGACCCTGACTGTCAAAGCGACATGAGCAATAACCGTCGAACCAATTGCACTTGCCAAGATGCGTCCATTTTGCCACATCAGCGATATTCTGTAGTATAGCCTGTATGGGACCTGCTCTTGGAGCACTTAGGCAGTAAAGCAGAACAGGCTTCTTTATGGAGATTAAATGTTCTGAAATCGTAGTACAACAGAAAACATGGCCAAAACCGATAAATTGAATATTCTCTCTCCATGGGTCTTACTCCTCAGGAAACTTCAGTGAGACTCAGATGAAAGAAACCAGCAGAGAACCATTTCATGCAGAGACACCTAACAGATATCCCACAGAGCTTGTCTTTTTTAAATGGTAAAGAGGACCTTGTCTATTGTTCCTTAGAGACCGCAAATGTATTCTTAGCTTTGTTTTGTAGTAAAACAAAGCTTTTACTATAAACACAAATACGTTAAATTTTTCTTAATCTTTGGAAAAGATTCAGCCAGTCTTTTCTGGGCTTTTGTCATTTTAAGGTAATGAAGTTTCTACAGGTTTTAAACACATGAAGGTCTGGGTTGAACAGGTAGATCTTAACACTGTTTTCATTTCAGAAAAGGATATAATCTAGTTCATCTCTTATTTGACATAATAACTAACCTAGCAGATTGTGACTGAAAGAGAAACAAGAATTCTCTTGCCCTGTGGATCATGGATCTTATTGTCCTCTGGAAAAAAAAAAAGAAAAAATGTATTTATAACAATACTTTACAATCTCAGACAAGACCTTCTGCTGAAAAGTGGAGACCTTCTCCTACTTCCTTTGTATTGGCAGAAAACTAACCCACTTCATATATTCCTGCCAAACTCATGTTCTTGATTGTACACAGTTTGGAGCATTTTTTCCAAAAAGAATAAAAAAAGAAACAGATTGTCCATGAACTGAATGAACTCTGTTTCTTCTGCTCCTCCTCTTTGTCTTGTATGAGATTAAAAGGGACCATCTCTTGCTTTGTGCTTATGTAAAATTTGACATTGTGGTATTACAACAATCCAATTATTAATAAACTGATTGATGATAAAGGTGATGTTGAAACCAGATGGGATCATCTGACAATTTCTTTAGCTAACGGGGGCACAAAAGACCAAGTCCACTGAACATGATCTTAACCAATGAATCCATCAGCTTCGCCATAACTGTAACCGAGATGCATATTACAAGATCTAATGCACAGATGACTAGAAAAACATTCTATGACAGACCAGTGCAAGAGAAGTGTCTTGCCAGAACCAGTTCTCCCATTGTTTCTGGTGCCACTCCATAGGTGCACACTGCTATGGTGAGGACATCTCAGCCCAGTTTGTAACAAGTTCAGGGCCCAGAGGTAAAAGTGTCACAAAACATCAGAACGTCCCATCTGTCCTTGGAAACTGGGAAACGAAGAGCTTATAAGTATGCAGGGACCTCCATGTGTTCCTGGGACCACATAGCAAGAAGACAGAGGAACTCAAACATGTATGGGGTGGAATGTCTCCCCTCCTCCCTTTGCATGTGCTCCAGTCAGGATGTTTGTACAAGAAGAAAGTCAGTTGAACAATAAAACCCATATGTCAGATGTTGAAGGGAAGTCTGGAGTCAAACATGCCAAAAAAAAAGATTGGGACCAGTTCATCCTCATGATAAGATTATCCACTCAAATATGCACATCACAACATCCTGGTTAGGGGACCAAACTGATATTAGTAGCAGTGTGATACTTGGTACTGTGAACTTTTCACCCAAGAATTGCAAAGCACTTTACAATAAAGCCTAAATATATCTTTAAGTGAGATAGGAGGGGCTGTAAAGAGATAGCTTTGCTTATTGTGAGCACGAAAAACACACAATTCCATTATAATACAAAACAGAAATCTCAAATTCACCTGGAAATCATGCTTTTGATGAATTTTAACGGAATTATACCCAGTCAGACTCCAAGGCCAGTGGACTTGCATGTCTCCACACTTAAAAAGAGAGTTCCTGTGACCTTTTATAGCTACATTTTTAATACTAAAGATGATATAAAAAATGGACAGCCATTTTAATAAGCATTTCATTATTTACACAAAGTGGAACAGCTCTCAGCAAAGCTGAGATGTCCTCCTAGACAAAAGACAAACCAATAGCCTTGGAGAGGGCTTTTGGTTGAATTTTGGTAGAGTTGAATCCTAGGAGGGAGCCAGAGGGAGCTTTATCTGAAGATGAAGCTACTCCACGGCCAACTCCAGACCTTTGCAAAGATGTAAGTGTGAAGAACTGGACAAAAAAGCTCATGAGAGTCAAAAGCTTGGCCATGAGTTTTTGAAGGTTTCCTGCTGTTACTATGGCCGGAAATGCTGCAAGAGCAACTTTTCTTAACACTTTCTTTGTTCAGAGCTACGTTTATTAACCCCTCAAATAATGGAGCAGGAAGGAAAGTCTGGCAAGTTGAAATAAGGTCTAGGCACTGGGAGGTTTTACATCTGAGTACTTGAAGTTTTTCATGAGATTCATTATTTTTGGCCTCTCAAATGTTGGCCTTTCAGCTATTTATATGGGAAAAGTCCTTGCTAACAGGGTTTCATTTAACATGCAACCCACAGGTAATTAAGCTCCTAATTAATTAAATTTTGAATGAATTTCTGGCAATGACAGTCCCTGGCAAAGACAGTCAGCAGTTCTAACTGGACTGGGGTTGTCAGGCATTTCCAGAAAACGGCATCAGGCATCTCTCAAAGTTCATGACCACTCCTCCTTCTCCTTCTGCCCTCCCCACCACCCACCAGCCCCTTTTCATCTTTCATTGCCACAGGCAGCTCAAAGAGATGTTAATGTCCCAGAAGTGATCCTGACGCCAAGTTTCTCTATTAAAACCATCTCCAGGCAACAATCAGGTTTGCCACATGCCTATTGTCCTCATCACTCTCAGGCAGTCGCAGCACATCAAGAAGTGGGGCTGGTTTCATTCCATGCTTTTTGCTCCTGCTGATGCTGTCCCCAAATTTAGGAAGGGCTGTAAACAATGAAAGGAAGATGAAGGGGGGTGTGTGTGTGGGGGGGGTGCATCGGCTTTTTTTTATCTCATCTGGCAGTTAATCCCTTACCAAATGTGTCAGGCCAAATGAGGAGGGGAAGAGGCTGGTGAGACAGACATGTGTTGTCTTCAGATTCTGCAGCTTCCCTGCTGCACTTATTTTTCTTCTGTATTTCTAAGCAGTCCTAACACAGGGTTTGGGAGATCTTACCCCAACTCAACTTCATCCAGAAAAAAAGCATATATATGTTGCTCTGAGATCAGGCCCTGTTAAGTGGCCGTGCAAGCCAGCTCACAGTGACTGTGCCACCAGGGCATCTCTTGGTCTTGCCATGCTGGAGTCTGAAGTCTTTGGGTTGGGGTCTGTATTTCACTACCGGTGTATACAGCCCCCAACATGATGAAGCACAGATTTCAGTGGGTCCTTGGACCCTGTAGAGCATCACTGATCCTTCAACGGCAAGGTGCACCTTGGTTATAAAATACACAAACACTAAAGCAAGGAGCACTAGGTCTTAAGTGCTTTGTGACACATTCAGTTGGGCTCTGTGTGGAGTTGGCACTCTTTTGTTGTGGTGGTGGAGTAGAGAAAAAGGCTGGGTTCTCTCCAGCCCTTTTACCATCACCCTCAATGTGGACATCAAGTGCTTTACCACCCACAAAGACACTCCCGTGCTGTCCTGTTCCCCTCCACACTCATGTGTTTTTGCAGGTAAGGTAGATATCACAGGAAAGTGTGTGCTGGAAAACTCACTGTTGAAGCTGCCCGTGCCAGTTTTGTCCTGGCAAAGAAGAGAGGGGGTTTGCAAACATTTTCACAGTCCTTGAGCAGCAAAGGACATCTCGCCACCACACCTCCCAAGCCTGAGCATGCCTCTTCCTCTGGGCGCACAGGCAGGAAGCAGTAGTCTACAAGTAGGAGCAATTTTGGGCGAAGACTTGGCTCTTCTGCCTCGCTTGTGTGGCTGCTCTCAGCAGGACTACTTCCACTCCAAATGTGTTATTGCAGTGAATAAACGGGAGATGGGTGGGGTTGCAGGGGCGGTATAGGACAATAAAAGGAAATGCCTCTGCTCCGCATATGCTCTGGAGAGGGAGGGTGTCTGTGTGTCGGGCAAGAGGGGATGTTGTGCGAGACAGGGTACGGAGAGGAGGCGTCTGCATGAAAACCAGAGGGGAAGAAAGTATTTGAGAGAGGGTGGGTGGGTGGGTGGGTGGTGGCCAGGGAGTGGGAGCAGGACGAAAGAGGCTGGGTACGGCTGTAAAGAGAGACTCTGCTTGAAAAGGGCCACGAGCAGAGGGTGTGTGCGAGAGGATGGCAAAGGGGAGATGTGAGGCAGAATGTCTGTGGGTGGCACAGAGGTGGATGCAGCGCCTGCTGCCAAACAGAACACCCCATCCCGGATACTCTGACCGCCTTTTCCAGTCCCATGGACTGCACCGTTATTTCACCCTGTTAACACTCTATATCCAGCGTCCTTTTCTGAAGCAGAAAAACTGTGGTATTACAGCCTGGGGAGGCTGCCAAAGTTCAGCAAGAGCTGTCCATCCCTTCAAATAAATAAACATTGCATCTTTTCAAAGCTCTTTTGAGCAAACAGAGAGACTTCAGAGTTGCTGTAGTGCTGGTGGTTTGAGGATCATTATGGAACAACCTCTCCAGAAATGTTTCTCCTGATTTTTGAATCAATGAGCCATTTTCTTCTTACCAAATGTATTCACATCTATCAGTGTTACCACAGGGAAAACAAAAGCTTCCTCCTTCATTGCAGTAACGTTCCAACCACACTCTTCCCTATGACTTTGACGCTTTGGAGTTCAAGTCTTTGTTCCTTCTGGTTTCAAAAAAAAAAGCAATTGGCTTGGGTTGGAGACTGCTCCAGCTCACATGGCTTGGACCAGGATGCAGCTGAGCCCCAGCACCCTGGGGTGCTAACATCTGATGTTTGAGATTGGACCCCCACTCTAAGCCAGGTTCTTGAACAACAGTTGGCATGAGCTAAGTAGATTGATAAATATAATTAACTTATTTGAAGCCAAAATAGAGAAAAAAAATAACCAAGGTTATTATAAATATTCTGCAGAGAGTGAAAACATAGAAATAGCAACCTAGTAGGAGACTGTACTCAAAATTCCAGAGGATCACGGTAATCTGATATTTTCACTGACATCATGAGTGCAGAGTCTTTCTGAAAAATCAGACCACAGCAACACACACTCTGTCTTAGCCCCTGCATGTGAACTCCACGCCTCGCTATTACGGTTTGCAAAGGGTTTCTCTTTGTTCCCTTGGTGGATTGTTATTGCCCTGGATCAGCTTCAAATTGGAGGGAAAATGTTAAAAAAACACAAATGGAGTCTTCAAAGGTCCTGAACATTTTGCCTAGGTGGTGATCTCATGGCAGCAATGACCTCAGAGGTGTGTTTGGCTTGGTTCAAATTCACAGGACTGCCTCTTGCCAAAGATATTTTAAGTGGGCCAAAACCATCTGTAAACAAACGTGTCCAAACTCACATGCTGCATACAGTCGCAAACGCACATCATGTGTCTCACATTAACACACATATGCTCCTCATAGAAAATAGGGGTTCTGCAGTCATAGTCAACCTGTCGTTGCTATTTATCACACAGCTCAGGTGCCCCAACACACAGCTCAAATGCGAAAGAGCTCAGAGTATACATCAGCTTGTAACCCGTGCTGTGCAGTACAGCTCTCTGAACCTCTACAGTTCATGGTCCTGGACCCAGATGGGGGACTATTCTCAGTTTTTATTTCTCTTATTTCAGGTTAAAATCAGTTCTGGGTAAGCCATCTGAACTTCGCTGTGCTCCTCAAAATTAATCCACTTCCAATAAGAAGGAAGATGTTCCTGGGAGCTCAGTTTTCCAGGCTGACCATAGATCCTGAGGTCCACAGGCCATGCCCAGCTCATCTGCTCCCACCCATCTGCAGACAGTAAGGAGAAACACATACTGAAAGCTACAAGTCTGTACTTAAAGATATCGTCCATTAGTTGAGCAGAAGGCAAACCAAACTTGAAATTAAAATCCTAGTCCTCTTCAGACAAAATGGTACTCTAACAGCTAGTCTTAGTACTTAATATTCAAACTGCAGTACAGATTGCTGACTTCACTCACTGTTTTGTCCCTCTTGTACCAACCATGGCAGACACGGGTATCAGTAACGGCTATGTTTGCATATTTCCAAGGTCACATTTACATACTTCTAAGCATGAACATGAACCGAAATGCTTGCTTTGTGCATCCCCAAATTGTGAGGAATGCAGATACCCATATCTGTATTCCCCTTCTGATTTCTGTGTTCGTAGCTCAGGAAGTTTGAAATGGCTGCACAATTAAGAGCAAACAACCCTACAGAAGCACAGATTTTTATCTAGTATCAATGGGAGAAATAGAACAAATGGTGAGGCTCAGAAAATGCAATACTCAATGGAAGCTAAATCTCTTGATGAACACTAGGACCTGATCCTGGAGTTGATCCAGTGTGAAATATTGCCACAATGTCACAGAACCATAGAATAATTTAGCTTGTTAGGGACCTCTGGAGGTCATCTAGTCCAGCTGCCACTCAAAGTAGATACAGCTAGATCAGGTCGCTGAGGACCTTGTTCAGTAAAGCTTTGAACATCTCCAGGGATGGACACTCCACAACCACTTTGGATCACCTTGTCTGTGTTTTACATAACCTTACAGTGAAAAAAATATTCTTTATATCTAATCAGAGTTTCATGTTTGGCAGCTCAAATCTCTTGCCTGGCATCCTACCACTCTGCATCTCTGAGAACAGCCTGGCTGCCTTTTCTATACACTTTTCTAAGATATCATAATATTGAGGCAGTTTCACCCTACAGGTGACAAAATAAGGAACTGAAACTGCAGCAGTATGAAAACAGCAAAGAGAGGAGCTGGAAGGAAGCTAATCAGAGCCTCAAAAGAATCTGGTCCTAGAAGCTGAAAAGAGTGGATGGAAAATAATGGAAATCCTAAGGTTTTTCTGAACATTGTGCTCCTCTCAGCTATGACTATATGATGCTATTGGCAAGTATTTGGTTGCTCAGAACTGCTTCCAGCAATGACTACAAGGAGAGCACAGGTTGATCCCACAGGGAGCCCTCAGTGCTGAGCCTGCCTGACATTCTTGGTACTCGACACGTGCAATAAATCATTTTCACAAGCTGCTGTGCATTCCTCTCCAAACACACACAGGATGCGCCGATCGCCTCTTTCTTTTCCAAAGGCTTAATCATGTACACAGGGCCAAGGCTGGAAGCTGGCAAGAAGAACAGCCCTGTCTGTGTGGGCAGAGCACTACCATGGCAAAAGCTCATACTCTCAAAAGCACATATTTTCCCATAAATGGCCAGTCACTAAGAACCAGTCACCATGAACTGATATGAGCATAGGGAGGAGCTCTAATGTCTATTAATGATGAGAGACATGTTTAGACCGCGGGATAAAATTGTAGGTGGCTTCACAGCCACTGAAAAGGACACAGACAGTGCTTGGGACACTGCAGCCAGCATGTGGGGCTTGAGACTTCCACCTGCCCTGTGTCCCCCAAAGGACTTGGAGAAACCAAACCACAGCCATTGCTGCCACCAGCATTGTTCTCTCTGTGTGCCTGGTCCTGCTCACTGAGCCGATGTGTGCTGAGGCAGGGCAAGTGAGTTTGGATCTCACCAGGCCCTGTGGCAACAGGAGGCCATGGGTGCCACCATGTTTCTCCCCACCAGGTGGAGAGCACAGAGGAGCCAGGACAGCTTGGCCCCAGAGGTTTTAGATCTCTAGAGGTTTCAGGGTCACCAAGTAGAGGACCAGCAGCCAAGCAGCACCGTGCCCGGCAGGGCAAGGCCTTTCCCACCACCCCAGCAGGCTAGGAGGGCAACCAGGCCCAGCCGAGAGGCCCAGCCATGGTGGGCAGTGAGCCAGGCCACAGCGGGGTCAGCCCACAGGCCAGGCCAGGCTCAGGCCCAGGTACGTAGCCAGGGTCAGATGCAGCCCAGGGACCTCCAGGCATCATGATCACCATGAGGTGAGAACAGCCTAGGAAGGTATTGGGGGTAATTCACAGATGGTCAACTTAGAGACCCTTTTTAGCACATGTAGGTTTGCAGCAATTCCCTGAAAGTGCAGACCAAGCAGTGCACATCTCTGACTCCAGCCTCTTGTGGGCACTGACAGCGTGTGATGATATCCCCCGAATTAAACAAACCAGCTTTAAGTAGGTGGAACATACCAGCATACTCTAACAATCATAGCAACTCGTTTCTAACCTATTTTAGAAAAAGCATAGCTTTAATCACCTGTTTAAACTATTTTTCAAAAGCTCTGGCGAATAGTGAGCTTAACCTTCCTAACATTCAGTGTGTTTTCTCTCAAAAAGTGACACATATTTCTGTGTGCTATTGTGGCAGACACCAGCCACCACCAAGGTAAGGTTGCACAACATGTACTGTCATCCTGAGTTTGCTTAAGATGCTCCCATTGAGTATTATTTGACCTCACATTTCCCATGCTTGGTCTCTCTTAAGAGAGGTTGTTTTGTTTTGAAACTGGGAACAGAATCTCAGTAGGTATTTTGAAGTTCAAGGAAAGTGAAAAGAAGCAAACCCAGACCCCCAGTGTGCAGTCCTCCCCTCTGTAAAAATACTGAGGCTGAACTTTTTTCAACAGGCCTCCAGTGAGGAGAGATGAAAGGCAGTGCTCAGGACCAGGTCTGGAAACAGGACTTAATCCAAGGCCACTAAATCTCTAGCTGTGATGCATGTTACATTACACTGAGACAGGAGGAGGGTGGAACCTGAGGTGAAATTATTACCAGTGCCTGAAAATTCCCCCTGAGTATGCTTTAGGGCATCTGTTAGAGTTATGTAATGGACCTTAACAAAGCTTGCTCTCCTCCGTCTTATGGGCCAAGTCGTTGTTGCTTCAGGGTTTCTGCTGGGATAGTTTGCATGAAGAAGACTTCAACATCAGCTTCACAAACTGGAATTCTCAGACGACCTGTTCTTTATTCAAGAATCAAAGAAAGTCACAGGTCTCCCAGCATCTAGGCAACTCCTGCATTTCAGCCGCACTCAACAAGAATCAATGTGTGAGAACTGAGTGCTGGAGAGATGCTCGTTTCAGTTGGGAATCAAGCCCTAAGTTTTCATCTTTTATTCTACTTGAGAAAAAGCAGTCACAATGTAAGATAGATCTATTCCTGCACTTTTAAACCAGCTTTGTATCAAGCTAGTTCCAGACAGGCAATAAGAAGAACAGGCATGGGAAGAGAGCCTTCCTCATACTATCACTTTTAAAGATCTAAAGACCCGTTCTCCAGTTCTTTCCCTTTCCAGTCTCTTCCACATCCCTGCAAAACAAAAAATACAGCTTTTCTAATCTCATGGCTTTCTCTCCTGAGTCTGCAGGACTCTATGAAACAGAACCAAGGCAAAACCTAATTAATCACATTTCTTAAAATCATGGCCCAAATCTCACTGGGTTTATTTGGGTGATTAACATTTCACTGAAACAAAGGAACAGGGAACAACCAATGACTTATCCTACTGATTTCAGCAGGTCGTGGATTTTTGCATGGGTATGTTCAGCTACTCTTACAGCTAAATGAAGGTTTAACCACACTGGAATTGACTAGGGTCATGTGCATGGAAATGCATTATGAGATTCCAAAAGCAGCAACTTCTTGGCCAATGAGCACGAGTGAGGTGTTTTCTAATCCTGTTTGTTTTATTAATGGCATGGCAAGACATATTGTGAGTTTATATTGCAAACAGGAGCACAACTCCAAGTTAGAGGTGGTTTTAAAAGATCTCTATATTGTCTGGTTGTGTTCACGCTAGGAAGGGGTAGGGGTAGGGTACCTGTGGGAGGACATTATATACAGTATAGACACATTTTTCTCCTGGCCTAGCAGCAAAATTGTGCGACACCCCACTCTAATGAATACTAGCCAAATCGAGAAGGAACCTGTCACTAATTGGGCAAAAGACCTTTCACAAAGCAGCAAGTCAGTCATGAGAGGGAAGGCTCATCAGGCTGAGGGTAAGAAAGGGCAATGACTGGAAACTGCATGGGAAATGCATACCTGAAGTGTTGGTTAAGAGGACTGTGACAAGAAGGGCTGTTATAAAACTGACTTTCTGCCCTGAGGAAGGAAAGAAAAAGGAGTATCTGCCATTTGGAAACATATTTCTTTTAGTAGCCTTCATGCTCTTCAGACATGCCAAATCACTGTACAGACATCCTTATGGTATTTTCAGCCCAGAATGAAGCTACAGCAGACAAAGGAACTAGGCAAACAGGATGCCAGCAAGCCCTGCTAAAGGAAACACGATGTAAATCAGGGAGAGGAGTACACAATGCCTATAGGATGTATTCTTTCTATAGCAGGGGCCAGCTCAACCTTTGGCTTGAGAACAAGATTCAGCCCGGGCAACCATGTTAAATGACATTGTGTAGGGAGGATGTGATGGGCTAGCCTTCACACATCAAAGGTTATCATCAAAATTCACGGCACAGGAACACAGATTTTTGTACAGATCTGATCCGTGCCCTGGCTAACCCAATTTCCTGCTCTCAGCCACAGCCTATGACTTAATGCTTGAAGGAAAGGAGGAACCTCTCTGGTTTTCAGCTCACTGACAGCGCAGTGCCTGACATAGAAAAGTTTCTTAGCTGACCCCTACATTTGTTCAGCAAACATCTAATTAGGACAGCTGGACATTACAAATGTAGGTAGCAACATCAGCAGCGTGGCAAATTGTGAGTCATGTCGTATTTCTGCAGCACTGCAGTATGGAAAGCAAACCCAGGAGTACAGTGGACTTATTTGTTGATCCTGTGTGTTGGCAGACTATTTCAAATAGTTTATCTGTGCTATCAAATAACAACTCGAAAAAAATTAAAACAAAATATTTCCATCTGTTGAGAAATTTTCTTCTGTTCAGCACTGGCCTGTGTCTGTTTGAATCGCTCCTGTCAGACAGAGACCTCATCGCTGCTGCTCATGCAACAGGGTCAAGGAGATCTGACAGCAGCAAAGCAAAGCCTTCAGCTGTGTCCCATAAACAAGGGAAGTATTCCAAGCCCTTCCCTGCCTGCACAGGAGGATGAGGGCTGGACTGCACTATGTTTTGAAACAAATCCATAACCAGCAAAGGAAACAACTGCATTGGAGCGGAATCCCTTGGCTGACTCTTTATTTTCTAATGTAGATGGGGCCAGAGGTGTGGAATTGGGTCCGTCTGTGATGCCTCCCCTGTGATAATGTGCAGTTTGCATCTTTCCAAAGTGCAATGTTTTGGAATAAAAGTTGCCAAGGAATTTATCTTGAATATCCTTTTGAAAACAAATTTCCAGCTGTTGGGGTTTTATTTTTGGGGGGTGTCGGGTTCTTTTTTTTAAGGACTCTTAAAAAACTTACTCTAAGGGCTACAGTTGGAACAAGTTGGTTTTGATCTTTTTTGCAAATGGGCTTCCCTACGAGAGAAGGCTGTTTCAGTGGAGCGCTGACATTCAGCGCCCCTTTGAAAGACACCAGGGACTGAAAGACCATTGATGCTGTCAGATTTCCAAGACTGAATTCCTCCCTATAATATCCAGGCTTGCAGCCAATTTGGCTGCCTTGGAGCAGTTGTATCTTTAAAAAATACTTGATGTGTATTCACATTTCAAAAAGGGAAAAAAAAAAAAGAACGACCAACATTGCAGAGTGATTCAGAAAGACAGGCAGATGATGGGGTGGGGCAAGAAATTCACAAGCAGAGACAACCCCAGCAGAGATGACCTTCCAAAATTCCACATCACTAATTCTGCTCCTTGGAGAGAGAGTGCCTCAGCATTTGTACCTTAGCGTGATACAACTATTTCCTTTCTCCATTTCTGATCCTCTGCATGGCTGCTGCGATACCATAAAACAAACTAGTTTGAGAAAACAGCAGGTTATTTCTGAGCTCTTTCTTATGAAGATTAACTGCTCTTCAGAAAATGATTATTCATGGATGTTTCTTGGGCAGGAGGCAAAGCAAAGGGAAGAGGATCCTCTCTAAGTTTGCTCAAAACTTTAGGAGAAATGTTGTCTTGGTTATGGATGCATTTTGCTGATCTATAAAACACAGATATCCTGAAACCCCATGCCCATGCAATGGAGATATAAAGAAACATAGCCGAGCTCCAGCAAGCTACCAGTGCAAGTGTAATAAGTTTAGATGCTCTAAAGCATTTTTAAATTAATATAATGAGGGTTACTAAACTCAGAATTCACAGGAACTTGCAACTGCAAGGGAAACTTTTTCTGCTCGCTAGATTAGGAAAGAAGTAATAACACTTTGGGAAGAAAAGGTCAAGGAATTTTATCTGGAGAGCTCCTTTGGAAAAGGCTGTGCCGTTTTGCTTACGGTATTGTTGCTATAACAAGACGGTGGGCAGAGCCATATCAGGATTGCGGAACCACTTCACCAGACACGGAAAAATGTGAACAAAAAGCACTAATAAGCACTAGTGTTGTTTGCCATCTTAATTTGTCTGGCCCGTTTGTACCTTCTTGAGGTATTTCCCAGGAGAATGAGAGCTGATGGGAAGGGACTGCGTGGTTTGTAATACTCCATGAATGAATGCTGGGGTGGGGGCTGGCTGCTTTATTTTGCCTTTTTAGAGACAAACCACATACTCATTTCTTGGGGAAGTGGGGGGTGTCTATTGATTCATTTTCCAAAACTGTCTCTTGGGTATCTTCTGCTCAAAAATATTTGTAAGGGTTATTTAGAGACAGAGGAGATGCCATTACTGAAAAATGACAATTTTTCAAATACTGTATGCAAAGATCAGACCACAGTGTGCCAGGTGGCAAATAAGCCATTCCTCATATTTCCTTATAATTTAAAAAAAATCACTTGACTTTCCAAGACAGTCCATGTGACTGAGATGTGGCTTCAGTTTATTTAATGCTTTAAGGACTTGTTTGCAGGACTAAACCTATAATGTGAAAGAGATGAAAATATCTTAGCATAGATTGGAGTTCATTCTCCCCGTGTCATGTATTCTTTTCAGCACATCTCCAGAGAGGATTTTATAGCACAGATATTTCTCAAAGTGACGGAACTGTGAAAGCATCCACCCTTGGTACGTGTTTACCTTGGAATAGTCTCTGAAGTGGCTTCTTTCTCAACAGAAATAGACTTCCCCACAGAGACAAAATTTCCCTGCCATACAGATAGAAAACTTTCTGAAGGAAACTTCCTACACAACAACACCAAAAAAAAAAAAAAGGAGGGGGAACAGGGAGAGAATACATTTGGCCCCTATTGCTTTTCACATCATCTCCATGATGAATGCCCCCAGATAGTTCAGCCCATGAGACAGCCACCCAAGCAGATTCCACTTTAAGCAGCGCCAGTAAAGGAGGACAGCAAGGAGTTTGGGTTAATGTCGGAGGGCATTTACATACCTCTCAACTCTGTTTACGATGGCAAAACATTCCCATGAGAGGAGCTTTAAAAATCTTGGAGTGAGAACTAAAACAGAGTGCCTACTGGCTTCAGCTTCCCAGTAACTCTTAACTTTCAGTGGCACTTAAGCCCCTGCTTAGGCGGCTCTTCCAAAAAATTTCAGCCCTGTACTTTACAGTAACACTAACAAATAGCTTCATGATAAAATCTATGAGCACAATTGCCATTAACTGGCTTCCTGCCAGGAAGATGAAGGAAGAGGTCAAACAAATACAGTAAGGATGGTAAGCGAGCCTTTCCCCAAATGAGATAGTGACTCTCCTCCCGGATCAAGGATTAAAGGGGGATGATACAGGAGAAGGTCACGTGTTCGATCTGCATTGTGGGTGCACCACAAGTTCCCCTTGCAAGGTCATCTGCCTGCTGCCTTCCACGATGCAGGAAGAGTTGCTTAAAATTAAAAAAATAAAAATTAGAAAAAAAAGATGAAGGTAAAAAGCTCATAGTCAATAAATGACAAAATGTTCAAAGCAGGTATTTAGTGAGAGGGATACAACAGGGAACAATACAGACTTTGTTGGTGCACACAAAAAGAGCTGAAAGATATAGCAAAACTGGTGATAAATGATGGCTTCCCACAAATATTCATCTCATGCTAATTAGAAAGGAAAAATCAATAGGCTAATCTGGAAATCTTTCCAAAACAAGAATCTGCATTACTAAACGTCTTTTCTCTTTCACTCCCTTTAAGACTCACCGGGTTTCTTTTCCATGAGCTGTACCAGAGTGTTGTCATCATGGCATATGGGTCACACAGCAGGGAGGGAAAATGGGTACCAAGTTCTCCATGAAGGGCACTGAGGAGTGGAAAGTTGGGTGACTGCCACAGCAGGTTATTTGTGATCCCACAAAATATGCTGCAATCATGGGGTTTGTCAATACAGGGGGAGTCGTAGGAATAATTTCAGAGAGGAATGTACCTTGTCAGTGCATGCTTTAATTGCTTTCCATAGTCATTTCTGTCCAGCAATCATGGTAGAATTGTGGAATTAATGTACGGAATTTCTACCCGGCCAAGAACCCAAGGACGCCAAAGAGCGGCAGCTCCTGGTCAATCTGGCAGTATTTGTGTCCATTTCTGTAATGGCCAAGAACCCAAGGACACCAAGAGCAGCAGCTCCTGGTTAATCTGGCAGTATTTGTGTCCATTTCTGTAAGCCATCAGGACTCCCACCACACAGACAAGTCCATCCTGTAGACATCATCATCACAGACCCTTAGTCTTCCAACCCAGATTCCAGACATCAGATGCCTCCCTTGAAAGTAGTAGCCCCACTCACAAGACCTCCGGCATCTGACCAGATCCAGATAACTGAGCTGGTATGTACCCATAAGCTCTCAAAAAACAAAGTTTTCAGCTGAGAACGTGTACTGAGCTGTGTTGGCAGTAAACTAGTCCATGCCGAGACCTTCCTGCAGTGGGCTTTGGCCTGAGTTCCATCAGAAGATTTGCCAGAACAAACAGGTTTCCCCCAAATATGAACCATTCAGCTCTTTCCACTGGGGGTGGGGGGGAAGTTCCATTGGAAAATTTCTCACCATTATATTCATATTTGCATCATAACAGATTGTAGCCAGAGTCACACAGAACCACAGAATGATATGGGGCTGGAAGGGACCTCTGGAGATCACCTAGTCCAACCCCCTGCCAAAGCAGGTCCACCCAGAGCAGGTTGCACAGAAACGTGTCCAGGCATTTTTGGAATGTCTCCAGAAAAGGAGACTCCACCACCTCCCTGGGCAGCCTCTGCCAGGGCTCTGCCACCCTCACAGGAAAGAGGTTCCTCCTCATGTTTAGATGAAACTTCTTATGTTCAAGTTTGTGCCCATTTCCTCTTGTCCTGTCCCTCAGAATTCTGAGGACGTTGTGGTCTCTCCCCCAAAATAGCTGCAGTTTAGTTGGAGACAGATTCTGAGGACGTTGTGGTCTCTCCCCCAAAACATCTGCAGTTTAGTTGGAGAAAAGATGCAGGAAAAGGGGGACTTTTGAAATGAAGGAGATGAGGAAGCTGGAAGGAGGAAGAGTGAAGATCAGGAAAAGATCATGAGGTGACAATTGATGGTCCCAAATACTCTGATGTGTGCCACTCTGCTGTAACCGGAGCCTTTCTCCCAAAGGAATGGATGGACTGCTAAACTGGACGAGATTTTTTGGAGCTCCCTATGGCAATAGGTGTAAGGAATGACACGGGTCAGCATAGGCAAAGTGGGAAGACGATCACTTTTAGGAGAAGCTGGAAAACTGGGTGGGCACGTACATTGCAGATAGCTGAGGCAGGAGATCTGGAGCTGAGGGTGAAGGAAAGAAGTGGTGAGGGAACAGCGAATGACACCTTGTAAAGTTATTTTCATGCCGTCTTGCTCAGGTGCCCTGACTTGCAGGAGCAACTGCTTTCCAGAACAAGAGCGTGACTGTCTCGGGTACTGTCAGGTTTTGGCTTTTCCACTCGGTTTGCCCAGAAAAGCTGTCTTTTAGCATGATTTTCTGGATAGCTCTTTCCCCATTCTGAGTCCCCCACTGTGCTCTTGGGCAATGCCCACCATGGAAAGTGAGGCTCTGCACCACTAGGGGTGGTGAACAAACCTACCGAGCCCCCTTATAGACTCATAGAACGGTTTGGGTTGGAAGGAACCTTAAAGATCATCAATTTTCAACCCCCCTGCCCTGGGCAGGGACACCTCCCACCAGACCAGGTTGCTCAAGGCCCAGTCCAACCCGGCCTTGAACCCCTCCAGGGCCGGGGTCACGCCAGATCCGCTTTGCTTTGTAGTTCCCCAGCCTCCACCAACCCCTGCTCAAACCCTGCACGGAAACGCTCATTTTCAACCATTTCCTGTCCTTTCCCCCCATTCTCCGTGCCCCCCGTCCCTCTCTCCCGCCTCCACCGGCTCCCCCCCGACCAGCAGCGGGGCCCGCGGCTCTGCCGTGCTCTGCCCGCGCCGACAGGGGGCGCTGCCGCTCGGCCCCGCCCAGCCCCGCACCCAGCCAATGGCTGGCGCCGAACCCCCCTCTCCTAAGGGGTGCATTTCGGGACAAGAGTGTCTCCTGCTGACCTCCGGGGAGTGCGTTTCGGGGAGGGGGTGTCTCCTGCCGGTCCCCCCCTAACACCCCCGGGTGATGCGTTTCGGGGAGGGGGTGTCTCCTGTTCCCCCCCCGCCGTCGGTGACCCCGTGTCGGTGGAGCCGGGGATACCGGAGGGTCCGCGGAGCCGGATCCGGAGGTCCTTGGGCAAGTTTTGGGGAGAAAGCGGCTGCCAGGCGGGGAGGAAGGTGGCCCCGCGCCTCGCGCCGCGCCGAGTCCCACTCGCCGGTCGCCGCCGACCATGAGCCCCGCCGCGCCCCGGCCGCGGGCATGACAGCGGGGCCGCGCCCCGAGCTCCGCGCGGAGCCAGGCGAGTACCGAGGCCCTTTCTACCGGGGGGAGGGGGTGTCTGCTGCCGGTGACTGCCGGGAGTGCGTTTCGGGACAGGGGTGTCTTCTGCTGGACCCCCCCCGGGTGATGCGTTTCGGGGAGGGGGTCTCTCCTGCCGGATCCCCCGGGGATGCGTTTTGGGGAGGGGTTGTCTCCTGCCGGTCCCTCCCTACGCCCTCGGATGATGCGTTTCGGGGAAGGGGTGTTTTCTGCCCGACCCCCCCGGGTGATGCGTTTCGGGGAGGGGGGGTCTCCCGTTTACCCCCCGTCTACCCGCCCCGCCAAGGGGTGCATTTCGGGACCGGAGTGTCTCCTGCTGACCTCCGGGGAGTGCGTTTCGGGGAGGGGGGGTCTCCCGTTTACCCCCCGTCTACCCGCCCCGCCAAGGGGTGCATTTCGGGACCGGAGTGTCTCCTGCTGACCTCCGGGGAGTGCGTTTCGGGGAGGGGGTCTCTCCTGCCGGATCCCCCGGGGATGCGTTTTGGGGAGGGGTTGTCTCCTGCCGGTCCCTCCCTACGCCCTCGGATGATGCGTTTCGGGGAAGGGGTGTTTTCTGCCCGACCCCCCCGGGTGATGCGTTTCGGGGAGGGGGTGTCTCCTGTTCCCCCCCCGCCGTCGGTGACCCCGTGTCGGTGGAGCCGGGGATACCGGAGGGTCCGCGGAGCCGGATCCGGAGGTCCTTGGGCAAGTTTTGGGGAGAAAGCGGCTGCCAGGCGGGGAGGAAGGTGTCTCTGGTTTCCTCAGCCCGTTCGGGGAGGGGGTCTCTCCTGCCGGATCCCCCGGGGATGCATTTCGGGACAGGGGTGTCTTCTGCCGGATCCCCCTGGGTGATGCGTTTCGGGGATGGGGAGTCTGATGCGGGACCCCCCTGGGTGATGCGTTTCGGGGAGGGGGTGTCTCCTGTTCACCCCCCCTCTCCTAAGGGGTGCATTTCGGGACAAGAGTGTCTCCTGCTGACCTCCGGGGAGTGCGTTTCGGGGAGGGGGTGTCTCCTGCCGGTCCCCCCCTAACACCCCCGGGTGATGCGTTTCGGGGAGGGGGTGTCTCCTGTTCCCCCCCCGCCGTCGGTGACCCCGTGTCGGTGGAGCCGGGGATACCGGAGGGTCCGCGGAGCCGGATCCGGAGGTCCTTGGGCAAGTTTTGGGGAGAAAGCGGCTGCCAGGCGGGGAGGAAGGTGTCTCTGGTTTCCTCAGCCCGGCTGCCAAATGGAAGGGTGGCCAAAGGGGATGGGGGGGAGTTGGTGGTGGGTGTCCGCAGGTGTGTGTGTGTGGAGCTGTGGACCCACTTTGGGCTGGGCCGGAAGGGAAATAACGTGAAAAATCTCTGCAGCGAGGAGTTCTGAGAGCTTCTTTGCTTGAGGTGTATTCCCAGAGTCGCTTTTGCGGAGCAGTGGTGACAGAATCACGAGCGGCTTTTGCATCCCAGTATTATTCCAGGAGACCTGTCAAGTGCGTGTTACTTTGTGGTTGTCTTAGGACACAACGATGGGCAAAGCCACCCTTTTGCTACTGCCTCGTATTTTTAGACTCACCAGGAGAAACCACAGTCTCCTCTGGAGAGAGCAAAGCATGTGGTGCTCGCTCCAGCGGAGCAGGGTCCGTGCTTGGTGGGGAAGAGATGCTCAGTCTGTACCAGCTGCCCTTGGTGATTTTTTTCTTTTTTTCTTTTTTTTAAATGCAACAGAACAAACAATAGAATATTGTATTAGCACGGGGTTAGCCTGAAATAATGGAAAATAAGAGGGAAAACTGTAAACATTATTCAAAATGCCAGCTTGAAATTCTCAAACAAATCATCCAAAACAAACAGTAGCTGAGTGGAACTATTTTCTTTGCAGGGAGTTTCCACTGGAATAAATAGCAAGTTCTGTTAAAAAAAATAAAATAAAATAAATCTGCAACTAGTTGTAATACTTGTAATGCGTGCCAGGGGCTGGAGGGTGCCCACAACCAGAGAGATCCTGGTGATCCAGAGTGATGTTTTATTGCAGCTTCTGCTGCCAATTCCCTAGAGACACTTGCAGTTTTTATCTGTGGGCCCTGCCTAAGACAGAGATGTCTGTTCTTCTCTTTACCTTCCCATCTTCTTCTGTATTTAGAACATTCCTTACCATTATTTTTCCTAACCAGACCTCTGTCTTCTAATGCCTTTGTGTAACCCAGAACAAAATGTTGCTGTGATGTGCCAACACTACATTGCCTGCAGAACTGGAAAATGAGGACCTTTAACGGTGTGTTCTTTTCCTCAACATCCCAGCTGGTTGCACAACCAGAGTAGTAGGGCCATGGACACTTGGTTCTGCAGGAGCATGGAGCTCCTCCTTGGATTGTGTTCCCTGGGAAGCAGAGGACACCACCAGGCTGTACCTCAGCCTTCCCAGTGGTTTCTTCAAGGACCTGGTTGTCAGTTTGTCCAGCATGGTTTTAAGCTAATTAAACCACTGGTACTTGATGGGATGTGTATAAACGGCAGCGTTCCTGGTCATGGGACATTTGCCCAACAATTTCCTGGGACCTGGCACAGCTCATGCCCAGCTGCTGGGAAGTTCCTGGGTGAGTTTCCTGGGCTCCTGGGCTGGTGCTCGCCAGGGCACACCTAAAGAGAAGTAAAGCATTTAGTTTGTGAACCAGAAAGTGGTCAGGAGGCCATTTTGGTATGCATAGACCTTCTAAAGCTTCTCCCCAAGGTTTGAAACTAAACAAAGTTTCCTCAAAGATCTCCCTGCCTGTACAGGCAGTTAGCTTGATTGGGAAGCCTATTTATTTAACGCCCTCTAGTGATGTTTTGAAAATTAACATAGATTCCTTTCAAGAGGAAAACAAATATCAAAGTTTATTGATTTTAAAAGATTTACATTTTTTGAGAGTCAACTGCTTCAGGGAATCCCTATCAACCACAATACCACACTTTGGATGGGTGCATAACCTAATTTTGGATGGGCGTATGTAGCAATGGAGACACAATGACAGTCTCTGCCTCCCCTGCAGACTCCCAGTGGTGCTCAGGGAAGGTCTTTCCATCAACCTTTCTCGTGACCTGTCCTTAAGTGCTGCTGCACTTGACATTTTGGCTGAACCCACGTGTAGGTAACTTGATGTGGTTCTGGTCTAGGTGAGATTGGCATTTGCAGAAGGAACCATTTATGCTTCTTCATGCTTCACCTTTGTTTGTTATAATTAAGCTAGGCTGGCCCCAGAAATGGCAAGTGTATGGCCTTGTGTTTGCAGAGGAGATAGCTCCAGGGCCTAGAACTCCTTTAGATTGTAACCAGGGGATGTGACTTCAGCGTCTGTGTCATCAGACTGGTTTTACTTCATAGGTACGGGAGATGTTGAGGAATGTACCATTGATATGGTTCCTCTTAATTAACCCGAAGATGTAGTGGATGTTTGTTCTTCGTGATTAGCCATGAGGGATCTCTGATCCTCTCCTGCTTGTAATATGGAAGGCTCTGATTTGCGTCTCTGATGCAGAGATCCATCTTGTGGATCCTTTCCTAGTCCCTCGTGGACATCATTACAGCAACACACCATACTCCACCTTCCTGCCTGCCACAGGCTCAGCACCCATCTGCTGTTTCACCCTCCTTCACGCCACCACCCTCATGAACATCCCCAGACTCCTGCATTTGCATATATAACCACATATAATCAATTATACGTGGAGATATATATGGATTCTATGTGGATAATCAATATCATCCACATATTACTCACTCTTCCACCCGTGCCAGTGCCACCCTCACTCAAGTAGCACCCCAGCAGATCCAAACACACGCATCTCTGAAAACACCTACAGCAGCACTCGGCCACAGCTGCCGATGGTCACACTGCACCCACCTCAAATTAACCACCCCCCCAGCAGCCTCCAGAGCACCAGCACCATTGCCCCTTTGGCAGCGCCACTCAAGAGACAACCCATATCCCCTGGCTGGAAGCCGACGTGCGGAGGTCTCCCAGAGGTGGCATTAAAGTATGGTACCCATCTGGGCTGCATGGCTGGTGTCTCAGCTGAGGCAGGAAATCTGCCTTGCCAGCTCCCCACCTCTCCGCGTGCTTCTGCTTGAGGCCCTGGCATGTCCTCAGGGTATTCTCCTTGACTTTTTTGTGAAAGTCCCATCAATATGAATAGAAGGAGGAGTGGCAAATCTGCTTAACATCACCTTCTCCATTTCAGCCAGAAGTTGAGACTGTGGCAGTCACTGTGATTTAAAAAAAAACCAAACCAAACCCAACCAAAAAACCCAATAAGCCCCACTTCTGCTCATCTTCCACTTCTCCACACTTTCTCCTCAGGGATCTTAGAAAAAGACCTACAACAAGGATGGGTACGCAGGGGGTCAAACCCCTCTTTTTTGTTTTCATCTCCGCAGTGCTGCCCTCCTGGTGTTCCCCTGAGAGCAAATGGCAGGACAGATAAGGACATGGAAGTTTCCAAAACCTGGTGCCTGTAGTTAGTCCCTCTGAAAACAGGGAGGGTGGAGCCCAGCTTGTGGCGTGTGAGAGAGAAACTGAAGCAAAACAGGATGTTTTTGTCATTTAAAACTTATTTTTCATAATCCTTATTGAAAGGCTTGGTTTGGTTTGGTGTTGAAGTTGCCTGCCACGCTTATTGGGAAATTCATCAGGCAAAGAGCTTTGTGCATGTGTGTGTGTATGGAGATGTGTACATCCACGTGTGCTTGCATAAGGAGAGCAAACAAAGAGGCTACTATTCAGGCTCAGGACAATTTTCTACCTGAAAATTAATAAAACCAATAGGGACTAAGTAAGTGATGGAAAATATAAATTCCATCTATGTAGCTGCTCTGTGAATCTTGCTGGACAATTGCTTTCTGCTCTGAACACCTCAAAACTGGGAAGATTCTATGAAATTATAAGGTATTTCACAGAATCACAGAGTCATCATGGTTGGAAAGGACCTCTGAGATCACCGAGTCCAACCACACACACAAAAAAACCCCTACAATCTCAGCCACTCGGCTACTTATCAAAGACCTACCAAAAACCTCATGACTGGAGGTATTAGTTTACACATAAACATGTGTTACACCCAAGTAATAGGAAATGAGGCGTAAGGGGCAGATTGGGAAGCCTTTGGGATTGTCTGTACCCCATAATGTGTCCTATATTTGTCCTCGCTTCAGCTGATACAGTTTTCACGCTAGTTCCTGTAGACGTTAAGGCATAAGTTAAAAAGAAACACTGGGAGAAATGAAGGCAGGGAATAACATATGAATCAGAGTAAGTGTCTTTAAATAGAATGTTTCTCGGAGTTTTCCACTGCCTGTCCCTTCAGGCTGTGCCAGAAATAGAGACACGGAGAGGGACATCTCCGAAAGGCTCCGCAGCCGCCTGCTGTCCCCAGGAGAAGGGGGGACCTCTTTGTCCCAGCCCAAAACCACCTCCCTGACCCAGCCTGTGCCCTTGCAGGGGATATGATGAGTCATTATGCCATCTAGCCTTTGATTCATTGGAGATGCTGTACCCGCTCTTATAAATCTCAGTCTCTGGAAAGCACCGGCATTTTAACAGTGACTAGAGCAGAACAAGACATTTTCTGCCTTAATCATTTCTTCTCCTTGTCTCATCTGTGAGTTTCTGCAGTAGTTTGCAGCAGTTACTCCTATGGAATAATTACAACAGCCTCGTGTGAGGAACTTAATGTGAATAGTTTGATTCCACAGATTATCTTTTTCCACCTCTTGTGCTATCAAAGAACTGGGACGTGTTCTTTAAGGCCACACCACTTGAGCTGCATTGGTTCGTAGCAGGAGCTTTTAATTGTAAGAATGTGCGCATTTGTTAGCCTCACTTGCAAACTATCCCCTGTCCTCCTTATATCCCCTTTTTTATCCCCTGGCCTCCTTTTTTACGTGGGCTCAGCTCACATAAAGCTGCTCCCACCTGCCTGTCCATCCTTGACTTCTGCCCAGCGATGTCTCTCTCTCGGCCTCTGTCACTCTTCAACCCTTAACGTCTTCCTGCAACTCCAAAAACTGGCAAAAAAATGCAATTGTTTAAGCCAAAGTCTACTTTTATTTGCCCAGCCCGTGTAACTTTAGACGTGCAGCTCCACTGAAATTCATGGTGTTTGGATCCTCACTTGAGGCTGGGATGCCTTTTTCTCATTTCCATTAACTGCAAAATTCTGTGGGATTAAAGGCTACAATTCAGCACAAACCTATCGTGAGTTTTTGAGGAGGAGTTTGACAGTGAATGTTACTCAGTTTATCGCCATCCTGATGCTGACAGGCAGATGAGCAAGCCACAGAAAGAGGAAAATGCCTTTCATGGTGTGTGTGCTAGCAGAGGTGCTGTTGATTAACCCATTTTTCAGCCAGGCAGCTCTTGAGAATGCCATTTAACAACCCCAGGTCTGTATAATGCCAACAGGATGCTTATAAGGCATAAAGGGATTGATGTTCAGCTCTAATGAAATCCAGATGCGCAGGGCTGTCTCTTTTCAAGGGCTTTTCCATGGCCAAGCTGCAAATAAAATGATTTAGTCATGGTAAATAGATGAGAAACGCCAGACTTCAAATGTGGACTAGGTACTTAAACCCACGGGCACCAAAGGCAGCTGGCAGTTACCTGGTGGAGAGGATGGGGTCACCCAAAGACCTGCCTCAGCATCATTTATAAGGTGGGAACTCGGGACCTCTTTGGGGAGCACAGTTCATCCAGATGTTTGCATTAGGGCTGGGGGAAGCTGGTGTGGAAACAAGCCTGATTCTATCCCTAAGAGAAAGCCAGGGCAGGTCTAAGGGTGGTGAGTGCCTGGTCAGTCTCTGGTCAAGGGTGCGCTGGTGGGGGACCACTAGCGATGTGGCAGCTTGCACTGGGTGTGTGAGCAGGGAGAGGTGAGGATTCTGGGCCCTAGCAGGGGCTGGACCGGCATATTTAAGTGCAGAGGCTCTGCTTTGGAAAGGATGAAGTAATTCTGTGGCTGGGCAGACCCAGCTGTCTATGAGTTTTTAATTTTTAATATGGCAGGAGGAGTTTAAACCAAGAGAGGAGAAGAGATGGGGGTTATTTTAAAGACGCGAAGGAATGTGTTACATTTTTCTGTTCCTCAGGTTTGGCTGCTCTGCAAGTTTTTCATTTTGCCAAAGCTCGATTCAGTGAACTATTTATTTGCATTTTTAAAGAGCGAGCATGATTCTTCATTTACTTTGGCCTCGGTGATGGATTTTTATACTGTGAAATCCAGCAAGTTCCCTTCCAATGTTATATATACATCCAACTTAACAACAGAAACTTCTACCCCGAAGTACCAGCTTGAATTAAATGCTTTAAAGGGCTTTATAAAAGTGTGACCCCCCCCAATTTCCCACATGAGTCTTATCAGTAGTCACCCCATAATTGTTTGATGCTATGCTCAGAATAAGAGCATGCCACAGCTTGGTACTAGAGACCATCTATGTGTGCAGAGCTATGTAGAGGTTTTCTTTAGTGCTATAGAGGCAAGAATTCCTCGTGGAGAGGTTCCTGGGGTAGCTGTCAGCGGTGGTTCAAAGGAAGAAAAGGGATGAGGAAATAGTCCAGCTATGAAGTTCTATGAAAGCATATATGGGGAATCTGTTGCAGTGGGTTTTTACCACGGGAAAATCCCAACAGACAGAAGCTGTTTGGTCTAATCCATTGTCAGCAAATATTTCAAATTTACTCAGCCCTGGACATCAGAATTGCAATCAAGCCATCAGGACCTCCAAGAAAAGCTGAAGAAATTTTATAAAATAAACTTTTTCTTTTCCCACCGCTTTAGGCCTCCTGTGCTAGGACTAGAAGGGGGAAGTGCTTCCTCCAGCAGCTCTTAGTTCCTCGCCAGGCCAGAAGCATGAAGTACAGAAGTATTTCTGAATGGACATCAATATTTATTGATCTCTTCAGTTTCCATCAATTAGTAATTTGCTGCGCTGTGCTGTCTGCAGAGAAGAGACTTGCATTTGTCTTACTCAAAGTTTTTCAAACTGATGTCAGTGCAAAAAAGACTTTGTCTGAGTATGCCCTTCAGATGTTCAGAGCCTGATCCTATTGAAGGTGATGGCTCATAATCATCCTCACCAGCAGCCAGCATTTTTCTTGCAGTGCTTTTTTTGTTTTTATTGTCCCAGAATACATAGACACACCCCCTCCTGCTGAACCTTCGCATTCTCAGAGAAAGGACCATCTATGGATGTTTTCAGCAGCAGTTGCCCATAATTTTCACAGAGTCTGTCCACCAACTCTGTATCAATGGACTGAGGCTTGGAAATAGCAGGATACTTTTTTTATTATTCTTGTATTCATCTGTTTTCACCTCTCCACCCAGTATGGGATGCCGCAGTGAGTAAGGCCAGAGCTCCAGGTGGGCATCCAAATCCAAGTGTTTGCAGAGGCACAACTGATGAACGGGACCTGTGGCCTTGTCTTTCTACTTAAAGCTTTTGGACCCCATTTTAGGTACCTGTCCTGCTGTTTGAGTGACAGACGAGAGTTTAATTTTGGTTTAGGACCCTGGGTGGTGCTGTATCACGGGAGCAAACCCTTGTGCTCATCCCCAGGCATGGGTATTCCTGGTGGAGGACAGTGCCATGCGGGCAAGGCCATGTTCAGTAGCCAGAAACACAGACCCAAGCCTTGACAAATTCCAAGTGTCCTGATTTGGGGTCCAGCCCAGTGTCATTTAAGATCATGGACCGTTACCATCAGTGGTTCAGAAAGACCCACTTGGGTCAGGAAGACCTCTGGTGCTCCATGAGACAGCAGCCCCCTCCAGGCTTTGCAGTTCATCCTATCTCATTGCCATCCGCTGTCGGTGATGTCCCAGATTCCTGAGGAAGGCAGGCCCTGAAGGCACAAGTAATCCATGGGAGCAGGGGAAAAAAAGTGCGATGGAACAGATTAATGTGAGTCAAACTAATCCCCAGCCACCTCCGAGTGGAAAACCCACTCGGCCTTTGGCAGCCGAGGATTGTTTCTCCCAGTCCCCCTTATATGGGACATTTTAAAATAAACCAGCAGGGCTCCATTTCTTGGAAGGAAAAGGAAATGTTTCAAAGTGTGGCCTTGCAAACTGATTTACTGCCGTCAAGCTCGGCATATTTTAAGAAATGTTTGAGTTTGGTTGGAGCGGCGTTGTTAGCCGTAAGGGAGAGGGAAGCAATTAGTGAAAAAACAGGGCAAGATGGACTTGTATAATACGGGTCAGATAAATATTTACCCCCAAGTTTCTTAGCTCTGAGTTCACATTAAACCCTGCCCTGTATCTCTGAAGGGACTTGCATCCACAAGCAAAATACCAGGCTGTGGCCACCCAACATTATTTTACACTTCCTCCTCTGATTAATTAGGCTAATTACAGCTCTTAAGGATTTAAAAGGGCTAAAGTGGTGGCAGGAGAGTTAAAGATTCTCCCGAGCATTTGCAAGGAAATGTTAATGCTTTACCATATGCCTGTGCTGGCAAAATTCACCCCAAAAGAGCTCGTAAAACAGCTGCACATTTTTTCCCTCTCATCTGGGCACGGAATTTTCACCCTATGCAAAGTGAAGTGGTGCAAACTATTAAAATATAAATGGACAGACACACATGTCCTTACCTGACATGAAGGAACGTCAAAAAATGAGGCTGGATGGATTGGAAGAGGGTTGCATTAGCCAGAAAAACGGAATGGACTGCTGGAATCTCAGGGTGGGAGGAGGCTTAGGGCAGTTCTTGTGGTGTTAATTGAGCTGCATGAGCAGTTAATAGCGCTCCTTATTAGGTGGGGTGAGTAATCCATGTTGTAGAAAAGCTTATTGTAACTCCGGTAGGGACCTGTTTCTTTGGACAGGTAGATGATGGCAAATGTTTAGGTGTCAGAAATTCCTGATAATATTCCACGAGATTGGATCTGCTCTGATTCTGTCTGCTCGCAGATGTTATTGGTCTGTGTTTTTGGATAAGTTCCCGGGGCAAGAATTGTGTCTATCTTGTTTTCACAATGAAAATGTTGCAGTAGTGACTCTGGGGGAGCATACCTTATGATTTGAGAAGAAAAGACACCTAGTTTAGACCTCTCTCAGAATGAAGACCTAGCTTCCAAGCCTAGCTCTGCCACTACTTTTCTGTGTTGCTATTGGTGTGTTACTTAAATCTTCATTCTGAGCCTCAGTTTCTCCATTTACCAGTCACTTTGAAGCTGGGATAGAGATGTATGGAATAAGAGTAAGGAAGAGCTTGTCTGAATAATGACTGTAATGTGTTTTAGAGTCCATCAGCTGGAAAATGTCATGGTGAAGCACGGTATTTATATAGAGGGAAAAGCAGAAGGTCTCTTTTCTAAGGCCACCACAGTCTCAGAAACAGGCTGTGTCGGTCCTCTGGTGGTTAATCATGGTCCCAACAGAGCTCCTTGGTTGCCCACAGCTGTGGACATTCCTCTAGACACACAGGAGTTGTTTTTCTTCCTTTATTCACCTGCCCTGGAGTATCTCTAGAGCATCCACGAAGCCTCCTGTACCTCAGGGATGCTGATGTGGCAGCTCTTTGGGAGCTGAAAAATGGGATGGTGTCACAGCACAATGTGTGGAGCTGCTCCTACAGCTGCTGAAAACATTACTGTCCCTGGGATGAGGAACCTGGCAGCAGAGCTGATGGATGAGCACCATGAGCTGGATGCAATAGCCTGCTTCAGCTTCTCCTGGCTGTTCTGCATAGCAGGAAAAGACCCATCTGGTGTCTTAGGGTGGAATATCTGACTGAGGTGTGAAGTTTGCCTACAGAGTGGCTCTGCTCAGAGACAGAGAGCTTGGAGAAGCTGGGGCTGTGGGTAACACTCCTAGAGGTGCAGCAGGCCAGGCTCCAAAACAGGCAAGGTACCCTTTTAGGTCTGGCTTCCTCTCGAAATGAGGCACCTGGTGTCACAGTAAGGACTAGGAGGTGGTTGTACCCTGCCACCACCAGTGGTGTCTGAGCCTTTTGGGGGATTGCACCCAGATGTGGCGGGGAGAGGGGTATCGGAGGCTGGGGATGCTCCTGTAGGTTTTGTGAAGGCAGCCAGGAGAAGGCTGCAGGGAAGGATGATCCCAACACCCTCCTCAACAGGAGATAATCCACAGGTATTATTATCTGCAGCCCTGTCTGAGCTGGCCTCACACCATCCCCACCAGGGAAAAAACAGTGAGAAGTAGAGGAATGGACAAAGCCAGCCCCTGCAGAACTTAGACTCGTGATCTTCTTCCACACTCTGACTTGGGGGAAACTAAGCATGGGACAGACATGGGAGATCCTTAGGATGGGGGGTCCCATGGGAAGCAGCTGCTCCTCTCAGAAGCTGGTTCATACAGAGCATGTTTTTTGGAATGCCCACACCATTTTGGAGCCTTCTCCCTGTCAGGTCATACTGGTTTGCCCGCCTGGCAGTGAGCTGGAAGGAAGCTGGTTAACAATGCCTAATCATGATCATCATCACGACAACACATCTCTGCTATATATAGCATCTTTTTCCTGGCTGGGAACTGGGCAAAGATGGGGAAACCAGCACAGGAACCAAGTCGCAGCCCAGGCTTTTGTCTTGGTCGTGGAACTCAAAACACCTTTTAAGGGACACTTGGAAGAGAACTGGCGAGCTTTTTATCTTATTCTGGGTGGCAAGCTGGGCAGGGAATCAGGACCAAGAAGTAAACAAGTTGTATTCCAAGGAGCTGGTGGCATGATGTAGGAAGGAGTGAAGCTTTTCAAGCCAGTATCACCCATGAGAGAGTGGCAGAGAGTGGTACAGCACACCTGGATGAGATGCAGGGCAAGTGGGCACGGCTAGGGCTGCTTCCCCAAATGCCCCACAATGGATTTCCCCATTCGGGAACAAGGGGGAATGACTGGTCTAGTGGGAGGGGGTTGGAACTCGATGATCTTTAAGGTCCCTTCCAACCCAAACCATTCTGTGACTCTATGACTGCAAGACAGCAGCTTTTGGAGCCACTGCTAAAACTGCTCCTGGCCGTGGGGTCACATTCCAGTTTGTACAGTTTCTCAAGTGGCAGATGAGGTCTGGGAACAAGGAGAGAAGAAGACAGCAGCCGTGCAAATGCACTTCTCCCTAAACTCATTTTAAGTGCAAGCCAGCATAAAGTGGCAATCCCAGTTATTTTCAGTTTGTATAACTCAATGCCTGATTTCCTTCTATGCAGTGAACAATTTCTCCTTCTCTTTGTCTCTCTCTAATTGGGTTTTCTAACTAGAAATGCAACTGCAGTCTTGCACTGGCACTATGGAAAGCACATCCTGTGTAATATAAACAAGAGGCGTAACAGAGCAGGAGGCAGAAGCATCTCTCTTCATCTCATTAAGATACTTCTGTAGGAATGCCACTGCTAACATAAACTCATCATTGGATGGAAGAGCAGCAGCGGTTGTTTTCACATGGATGGATCCAAGCCCAAGCGATCCGTTAATTGTTTCTGTACTCTTAACTGTATTCTTAAGTATTTTTTTGAATGTTGCCTGAGAGCTAAACAACCATGTGGTGCGTTTATACAGTAACTTTTGCTCTTTTACAGTAGAAAAATATGCCTTTACTGGGTTTGGCTAATTAATAGCAGTGATCAGCGATCTGCTCTGACACAACATACCGATACGGTGATGAGAGTATTTGTAGGAAGAGAGTGTTTCACAAGATCCATCCCAAGAATGAGCATAATATTGGTGTTATTGGCTCTGAATGGTCTGTGATGCTCCAAAATAATCAAAGAGCTTGTGGCCCATGTTTTACTCCCCTCTGACTGTGCCTTTAGCAATTAGTCCTGCATCCAGGTGGCCCTGGCCTTGCAGGTGGCCAAGCCAACCAGCTCGTTGGCTGTGTTTACCTCCCACATTTGGTGTGGAAGCATCACGGTCTCTGGTCCATAACCTACAGTCGTTCATGGCATCAGCAGCTCGTGAGTGACACAGACGTGTTTCTCTGCCGCGTGGCACTGGTGGATGGAGATGAGTCTGACCAGGCAGCTTCCCACCAGCAGAATGCACGAGTCTTGTCAACGGGCAGCAGATGCCACTAGGATCTAAGAAAGCCTGTGATGTTTCCGAAGCAAATATTTCAATTTATATTTTGCAGAAAAATTGCACTCCTAAATATTTATTTTATTTTTTTTCATTTCTGAATGTGAACTAAACCAAACAGCAGCACTCCAGTGCCGCAGACATTGCCACGAGCTTTGGCCAGCTATTGACAGAAGGAAAATCCGCCCTGCTCTTAAGCAGGTGTCTTTATTTTTCGGCTCCATCCCGCCTTAACTATTTGAAGGATAACATTTAAGTGCAGAGGTCAGTGAGGGGGGAAGAAAAAACCCCACACCCTCTCCTGCTGGCCAGCTGAGCCGATAGCGTAGGCCATACATGGGTTTGGAATGAGGGGCATTAGACTCGCAGCCTCCCCCGTGCCAAGACACACACAGCTAAAACTGGTGGCTCGGGGATGAGTAATGCGCAAACACGGTCCAGAGCCTTGCAAGCCTTCAAGCACTTTCAGAGTACGTCGGGTAAACGAAGTTATCTGTTTCCATGGCATCAAAACAGCGCAGAGCTTACGCCGTTGTCCCTTTGGCGGGCTCTCCGATTCCCGCGCCTGCTTAATGTGAGCGGAGCTGACGTCCAGCAGAAGCCCTCCCTGGCTCTAACGTGGAGGAGCACCAGCCAAGTTCTCCCTTTCATCCAAAAGCAACGATGCTGCCGGCACCCGGGTGAGCCCCGGGCTGTGGACCACCTCTGCCTGTTGGGCAGGGCAGCAAAGGGGGCTGTGGTCCCTCCACAGAGCTCCAATTGTGGCGTTTCTTCTGTGTGGTGAGATGGGAGGGGTTTCTGCAAGAAAGCTGTAAAACTGTAGACCTTAGAAACATGCAGGGTTCAGAGCACATTTTACATGGCACTGGAAGAACACTCAAGGTGTTAGAACACTCTGTCCTTGTTCAGCAGCTCTTCAGGAAACATTATTTACATGGGCTAGCCCATGCAAGCCAAAATAGTTTTAAATGGGCTAGACAGCTAGGTTCTCCCAAGGAGGGAAGGAGGACGTGAGCCTTTTGGCTCATTACCTTGCACGGCTATGGAAACCAAAGGCAGAACAATGTATTATTCCTCTATTAAATATGCAAATCAAGTATGTTAACTGTGAAATTATGCCAATTAGTTGTGTCCCGTTCCATCAGTAAGATGCTACTTGTGTGATCTTGTGGTCATCATCTTAATGATGGCCTGCCAAGGATACCTGACTGGCTAGGATCAAAGAGAGTTTGGCTGAAGGCTTGGAAGGCAATTTTCTGGTTTGCCTAGAGTCTATTTGGGATCCGGCAATCGGACCACTGGGCAACTGATGATCTCAGCATTTTATCTGGAGGTAGCAAGTATGGGGAATAGCTTGTGTCCTGTAGTCACAGCAGTTCACTGGAAACCCCAAAGTTCTGTCTTTGTGAGACTTCCACGGGTAGTTCCAGTGCCTGCTGGAAGTGGTGCTAGTGAAGGGGTCCTCAGGCTTCTCTGGAGAAGTGCAACGGGTGGGCAAAGACAAGGCTTCATGGAAGGCATTTCTGCCACCATTCAGATACAATCTGAAACCATTCCTAATGGTCAGGAGAAGAAATCCACCAGTACTGATATTTCCCTTTAAACTTATTCTGAGTGAAATGTCCTCACCACGTTGTACCACAGAGGACGTTAGTTTTTGGGAAGGGGCAAAATTATTGCTTTACCTCCAGTAAGGTGATTATGTGCTGTAGGATTCTTCGGCACAGAAGATACTATCGTGTTTTATTACAACACCAGTAGATGTTACTACAATGGCCCTGGTGCAGTGATGCACCCGATGGCCCTTCGTGCCTGCTCTATTCATCCAAGTGACCTTTCCAGCTGACATCTTGCCAGGGTTTTCCACCAGGCATCCGCACCCAGCCTTTCTTCCCGCTCTTAAGACGTTGCATGACTGATGCTTTGCTCTGCTATGTTTTGTAGGAACATTTTATCCTATTAAGGCACCTCTGAAAGCCAGATGTTCCGTTTTAGTAGGGACTCTCTTTTTAAAAAAAAAAAAAAAAACAAGCATTTTTGAGCTGATGTTATTTTTATTTAGTTTTCTCTGTGAAACTTCCGAAGACAGATCTTTTCTGGGCGAGGTCATATCGGGGAATGAAGGAGAAATTGCCGTCCATCTGTCACTGGCTACATATATACACGTACACAAGGAATCTACTTAAGAGAGCACTACTGATGTTGCAAAGCTGAATATTCCTATGTTAGGAAATTGCTGTATTAAACTCTGCTTGCAGTCCCACTCCATCTGTGAGTTACATGATCATACACTCATTTTTCACAAGGTCATCTGTGCTTTGGAGGGCTCTGCTGGACCTGATCAGGGAGTGAATCAGGAGCCTGTGTTGTAGAAAGCTCTTCCCTGTAGAATTGCCTGGTCTTTTTGTCACAGAAGTCAAAAGGTGTATTGTAAACGAAACGGGACAGGAGGTGGAATGTGCCTTCCCTGGCAGCTGGACTCCACGCCAGCCTGTTCTCGATTTCTGGGATTCCTCACATAAATACCTGGAGACAGACTTACAGACATGTTGAGCCCCTGTAGTTCCCAGGAATGTGAGCAGGAGCAGAGCTTCAAACCAACCCCCTCAGCCAACCTTTCCGTCAGGTCCAATGTGTTGAACACCAGGCACCGAATTCATTGTAATCACTTTTTTCTTGGCCTTTCCATCAGTGAAATGAGGGCAATCCCTTCCTCTAACACCCTAAGAACGTCATATTAACATGGTTATAAGGTACTGAGCATTGTGTAATCAGAGATGGGTCTAATGAGCTCACACGCAGTGAATATTTCTGCATTCAGCACAGAATTTGGAAAGAATATGGTTGGTAAAAGGAACACGCTTTCTCCATAGGACCTCTCCTCAACCAGCAATCCTGGTTTCTTTTATTCTTAGGATATTCCCTATTTTGATACATTGAGAAGTCAAAAAATCAATCATTCTCAGCATAGTCTAAACTTCCCGGTACTTAAATCTTTATTACAGGCAAATGCCAAAATTAGAAATGAGCCGTGGGACAGATTTTCCCATGCTTACTCAGCAAGAACCATTGATGTAAAGATTTCTCTCCCAGGCTAAAATGTGTCATCTTTCTCCAGCATAAAATTAACTCGGCAAATAAAAGGAGACCTGTGGCCTTCGTGTGTGTATGTTGACTTGGATGGTTATCATTTCTGACTCACAAGTCTCACCATTAGAGCCACCTCATTTCTGTGTTATCCAAAGCTTGGTGGCAATGGCTGTGGCTGTTAAAAAAAGGTAGAAGTGCCTTGAGGTGCCACTACCTGGAGAGGGGCCTAATAACAGTCTATTTGCTGAATCTGTAAATCGTGGAAAATGAAGATAGAGAAAAATCTATTGAGTAACCTCATCTATTCCTTCAGCCCATAAAATGTGGCTCCCTTACTGTATCATATGCTGTTCATAGCTTTGTCCAGTCCAGTTTTAAATTGGATTTCTATACCTTTCCTTAACAAACTATTCCATGGCATGACTGTTAGGAAGTATATCCTGACCTTCAGCCTATGGTTTGGGTTGTTGTTTTTTTTATCTCTACTTAATTTCATGTCATTACTTTGCATTTTGGCTGTGAAAACTGGAAGCATTTCAAGTTAGGAAAGTTGTAAGTGCCCCACATAAATGTAAGAGCTGACAAGTGTTTTTATAATAGGGAAGGGGAGGGAGGTGTCTGAAAGTGGAGATTATGGCTCTCAGTGCTGAGATTTCATGAGTGTTAACTAGATAAAAAGAGAACTTTTAGAGTGCAATGAACAGATCTGCTTCCAAGGTGGCCAGACTAACTGGAATGTCTTTTTGTCTTGCAGAAGATGAAGCCCATAGTCCAAAGAAGACGATCTACCCCATCTGCCATCACTAAAGCTCTCGGCAAGTCAAAGTACCATTCCAGGTAGAGCAAATAACCTTTCTGACTCCTTTTTCCACCTTTCTGCCTACACAGACTGAAATCAACTGGTTTTCAAATTCATTTAATGGTGTCGAGGGCAATTTGTTTTGTTTTCCAGACCAGCCCTCTGGAAGAATACCCATTACATTATACCGTAATAATAATTACCGTATAATAATACCGTATAATAATAGATACACAATGCATCCTGCTTTTCTGAAGCAAATTTGGGGGGTCAGTCTCATAGGATCATTTAAAATAAAGGGCAAGACTGATTCTCACTTGGTTGTCTTCTGACCAAGTTATGTGGCTTCTTTGTCATTCCCCCCACCCCCTTCTAAATTGCACTAAAAAAAAAGAAGTAAAGAGGAGAAACAAATTCTTGACTTTATTTGGCTGGAGAATATCCTCGTGAGGGAGGGCAGCTTTAAACGTTTCTCATGATGGATTGCTACGGAGGGAGCTGGTACAATGCCATCTTTGCTTAGGCCACCAGAGTATTGGTGAGATTTTTTTCTGTCCTGCTGTTGTTTTTACGAAGCTGTGTAACTCCTCCAGCTTTAGGAAATACGCTGTTGAGACTGTGGGATGGTGCGGCTCCCACTGCTCAGTTGACGCACACGGAAAGCTTTTAATATCAAATTTAAAGGCGATTTAGGTTCTCACTTGTAGAAGCAACAGATGCATAAGCCAAGAATTCACTTGTTGGTGGCTGTGGAGCGGTGAGGAGGGAAGAAGGAACTTCTGCTTGCAGGAGCACGGGTGTTCCTGTGACTGGGGGGATGAATTAAAAAAAACAGCTACTGGTTGGCTTTAACCTCACTCCCATGAAATCAAAGGAGCCAAATTATGAGACCAGTGGAAACTGAGTTAAGACTAACAATGTCAAAAATGCTACCCTTGAATCTCCTGGGTTTCTTTAGAGAGTGCCCTCAGACTAGAGTAGTATTGCTGAGGGGTGGAGGGAAGGTAAGTATCTCTTCCACAGGTGTCCTTCCCTGCCAGCAAGATACACATTTTTGTCTGTGTGTGGAGACAGGAGGATTTCTGGATCTTTTCTGTGTACATAAATCTAGGGCTGTGCCTCAGAGGTTAGCTAGTTCAGTCAGGGTCGGGCACACGAACACGGTCTCTGAACAAGGCTCAGCAAAGAGCTGTTGCTTGTTCATTCAGCACAATCCCACCTGTAGAGCAAGGGGTAGACCCAGGAAACCACTGTGGGACCCGTTTTACTGCCAGCGCTGCCCACCAGAGCCTGGAGCAGCGCTGAGAAGGTGCTCTGGAAGGATGCTGAGAGGCAAGTGGGGAGATGAGCACTTGGCAGAGCTCTTCCAGCTCGGGCCAGCATAGAGAAACAATCTGGTTCAATCCTAAGGATGGTTTGTTGACTGCAGTCAACATGCAAAACCATCGGGGTAGTTTGGAAATGGTCAGCACCTGTATCAATCTCAGTAGAACAAGGTGCTGGGTTACAGCCAGGCAAGGCAGAATCAGATACCTGGAATGAGTACACACAGTTCATTTTCTTGGTGCTCCAGCCCTTGCGTTGACGAGCCATTCAGTATGGATGGAAAACATGCACAGGAATGGCAGTCCCTCCCCATGCCAGGCTGAGCCATGCCGTGAGCCATGGGTTTTCCATGTTCTTTTTGAGTCACAGCAGCTCACACACATACGCAGGAAAGAAGTGTTTTACCCGAAAGAGAAATGACTCAAAAATTACTATTTCAGCAGCTCAGCTCCCCCCAGGTTTGGTGTGGGCATTTAGACAGATTTCTGTCTGTCTGAGGCTGGTAAAATTAATTGGGCAGAGGCAGGGAAATGCAGTGCAGAATTGAGAGCAATAGGGGCAGAAGCACGGGGCTGTCGGGCTGCTCCAAAACAGTTGCCTGTGTCCAATCACGAACCTTTGTGAGAAAAGCTTCTGACAAAGTCTTATGATTTTTCTTCCTCCTCCAGGGAAAATACCCTTTCCTCTTCCCACTCAGACAATGGGCTGCCAAGTGGGGTGTTCAGCAGCCCAGGCTCCACTTTCATCCTGGACGAGCGAGTACAGCTGACCGTGGGCCTGCAGACCCAGGAAAGACATTTGATCTTGTTCAGTGATGTGCTGGTCATCGCCAAGTCCAAGTAAGAGGGATTCACACTCACTCTTTCTGCCTGGTATGTGCTGTTGAAGCTAGGCTCTGAGATACTGGTGGAGCAGGCATCGAAACAACTCTTCTTTACAAATGTGGGTCCGAAATGTGGCATCTCCCCTTTCCACCTCCAGAAATTCTCCTTGGTATTCATGTTTCACTTTATTTGCCTAAAGAAAAAGGTGGTCTAATTTGTTTTGCCTGTTCCCTTATGTGGCTTCTTGAAGAGATAGCAAGAGGGCAAGAGGCAGTAGGGACAGAAAACTGACTCCTGATCTGGCTACTTCTGCCATACAGAAATTAAGAGCTTAGATGACTTCAGTTATTAGCATAAAGAGTAATTAGCCTAAGTTGCCATCTACCTGCATGTGGCTCTAGTGAATCATGTTGCCTTAAGCCACAGCTGTCCCACTGCAGCCACCAACCCCAAAATCCACTTGCAAAACTTTCCTGTAGTGCCTCCACATGCCCAAACATTTAGTTCTGTGGGACTTGTTGCTGTCACTGCACCTGCATGCCTGGAAGGTGGCATGACCTTCCATCTAGACCTTCTGGAGGTCTAGATGTTAGGATCTAGCCTAAGAAATATATAATTTGAATTGCAGATCCTCCTCCAGCCTGAAGCTGAAAAAGCAAGTGCCTCTGAGTGAAGTGTGGACCGGGACCTGTCTCAGCGAAGTGACAGAGAAAAAGATGTGTCTTGAGAATTCGTTCGTCATCGGCTGGCCTACCACCAACTATGTTGTCACCTTCAGGTATCTCATCAGACACCAGACCTCCCTCTGCAGCCTGACAGCTGCCCAAGTCCCCCATGTGTCAAGCAAAAAGGTGGCTGAGGCTACAGGGCCCTGAACTCTACTACAAACCTTCTCTCCATTGAGTAGAGGACTTCTCAACTCAATTAGGCATCTGTAGTAAAAACTTAGGTGTTGGGAGACAGTCGTCTTAGAAAGATATCAGCAGGTTGGTGTCTGAGAGCTGTATGGAGGACCAGCCCTTGCAACTGTTGTTATATCACGGGCTACCTCTGCTGTAGAGCATCCTGGAACATCACAACACAGTCTGCTGTAGCAAACCAGTTTGTGCCACCATATAACCTACAAGCATGTTGTTTCAGCACCTGCCAGCAGCCATTTCTGTAGATTAGCCCTAGTTGGAGAATTTTTCATTACAAAGGACAGGTTAGATATGGCAATGAAAAATGCCAGGTGGCCTTGTGGCTGGATTAAATCCTTTATCCACCCCTCGTGTGGTGTGGGCAGCTTCTGGGCAAACCTTCCTCCTGCACTTGTCTGCCATGGTGTCCCAAGCCCACAGCAACAGACTATAAAAATGGAAAGGTTCTTCAAGATGGGTTCTTCACAAGCAGCGCGGTCCGGAGCTGGCTTAGCCCTTGGTAACCCCCGAAATAGAAACACAGGGGAGCATGGAGCAGGCTTGAGAGTAGCCCATTCGTGTCCAAATGCCATCTCAAAGGCTGTCCCAATGTTGTACGTGAGCTGATGGGGCTCATCAAAAAGTAGGTGAGGTTTTTATTACCTGGAGCTCAGTGTAGCCTGGCTGAATTGAATTTAGAGCTGGTGTGTCCCCAGGGAGCTCAGGTCACTGCTGGCTCAGGCATCTCTGCTTCACACTCTCTTTTGCAGAGAGGTCAGTAGATTTCAAGGGTCACTCTGTCCTCAGGGGTTCTGCTGGCACAGCTAGGAAGGGCTGACGTGGCCTGATGCTTTTCCTTCTGAGGGGGAACTCCTTTGATGGAATAAGAGATGGGAACCTACCATGGCTTCATACATGCCGTCTCCTCATTTCCAAGTGTCGGGGTGGTCTCTCCTGGTTGATGTGTTCCTGACTCACCATCTGACTTGCAAGCAGCCGACTGTGTCTTAGTCCAAACTCAACAGCAGCTCCATTTCCCTCACGTCACTGAGAGCTGGGTAACCCATGTTGGCAGCAGAAGCTTCTAGGAACAGCAGACATTGGGAAGGAAATAATAGGAGAAAGAAAATAGCAATCAAAGGTCACTGCAAAAATAATAACAAGATGAGTTAACTCCAACATCACAGAAAGATATTGGTCCCTTATCTGAACACTCGCCAGTGTGGGCAGGAAACGTAGTCCAGTTTGTTGCTGGGATTTTTTTGTTTTTATTATTTTTGTTATTTGTTAAAATAGGACAGAAGCAGGAAAGGACTGTGCTTTTGTTCCAGGGCTTTGCAGGAAGGAACTTTGACTTACAGCTATATATAAATGAAACTGGGTAGAGTTTCCAAAGGCTGTTACCCACTCAGCACTTGTCTGATGATCTGCCTCCCTTTTTATCTTCAGCTCAGCAGACGTGAAGGACCGATGGCTGTCAGCATTACTGTGGTAAGTGACCCTCCTTTTGTCCTCCTCCTGGGTGGTTCCTCTACAGGCCTCAGAGAAGTTTGTCGTGCTGGGTGCCAAATTGCCCTCTGATTTTTCAGCACATGAAGTGTCCAGCTACTGTTTGAAAAATCCACCTTGGAAACCTGAATGTAGAAGCCCCTGGGGGCAAAGCAAAATTGATGGTAATGGTCCAGAAAAGATGAAACCCACTAAAAGATTACATTGATGCAGCACGTTTTTTCCTTTGGAGCTGGAGGTTGACTTTTTTGCTAATCGCTATGGAAAGGTCACAAGTGTTACTGATTCCTCTGCTGTTTGTTGATTCCGAGGAAAGTTTGTATTTCTTGCCATCTAGAGGCTACAGTTGTTTCTTTTTCATGTTACATTTTCATACGTTGTTCCTACTAACATCCAGGCAGAAGTGTTTGTATAGGTAGAGAGGGGAAGAAGTCTCTTGGTTTGTGGAGAACAGTAACACGCCCAAGGAAGGTGTTATGCTGGACACCTCTATCTGCATTAAAGTACATGTAGGGGTTTGCTAGTCTGGGGCCTCAAGAAAGATAAAGAAGCCAGCAAGAGGATGTGACCACACTATGAACGTTGCATGTTATTGTTACTGTCATAATTGATCTGTATGGATTATAATGTCAAGGAGCAGGTCCCTTGGACCTCTTGGATCCAAATCTTAGGGTCCTTCTCAGGTTTGGTTGGGAAATTATATTACCTCCCCTTTTCTTTGACTTTCAGGCATATCAATGAGGTAAAACAGAATGAATACGTGAAGAATCTAACCCTTCAGATCTTGGTGCTGGACGCCGACAACTGCTCTTCTGTAAGTAAAGCTCAGAACCTGCTCATCAGACCAACGCTACGTGGAGGTCTGTGGGGTGGGGGGCAGAAGGCAGGGCTGTGGTGCTGCTGCTGCTATTCCTGTTTAAAATTCAAGTCCCACTTGAAAAAGTTTTAGGGTGTGTGCATCTGGGAAGCTGCATCCTTCCCACTGAAAGCACACTCAGAGTTTTGGTTTGGGAAAACAGGAGGTGGTCAGACCCTTACCAAAAAACAATTAATTCTTCAGATTATTCTTGGCCTCTGGCTTCTTTTCTCTCTCCCTTCTGCTTCACTTCCTAATTGGTGATGGTTTGTAGTTGCGTGCCCAGTCATTCCTGTTTTCAGTGCAGTAAGTTCAGGATACTGATCATAAAAGAGACACTGGTGTGTTCTCCTGAATTATTTCACTGGAATGTCCCAGTCTCTTCATATTAATAGCTTACATTTCTAGGCTTCATGCCGAGCTTGATGGGTCACATGTACCTGCTGGGGACTCTTCCCTCAGAGAACAACCCCAGACACTTGTGGTTTATTCATGTTGTGCCGTGCTCACCCTTTGGAGTGACAAGGGCACTACTATCAGTCCAATACTCATGTGATCAAATACAGCATCTGAACACCACCCGGTTCTTGTGATTTCTGCTGGATGAAATCTTTGGATGGATAGAGAAGTAGCACATAATAGTTTTCACAATGTATAGCCATCACCCTGAACAAAGATTCCAGTGTAGCTCAAATTAGTACAACTCTTCATGAACATCTAGTAAAGACAGTCAACAGACAGATGAGTGACCTTTTCCCCAGATTTTCAAGCTACAAGAAACTGCAACCAAACTTCATGCCTTCTTACTAGCTTCCTGTATTTTCTCTGTTTTCCTTTCTAGACTGCCACAGTCGATGTGTCCAACGTGGAAACTGCAGAGAGTGTGATGAAGAAGACCCTTCTACAGCTTGGACTTCCTGTAAGTGTCAGTTGTGTAGTCTGCCAGATGTTAGCTAAGGAAACAGGCAATGTCTGGTTTACAGGACAGTGCAGATGTGGAGAAGTCTAGATTGGCTGTAGCTAACCAGTAAGGCATTAATACTCTCTGGACTCCAAGATGAAGCAATTTATTTGTGTGGGTGCCAAGTATTAGAAAGACAGACATGCTTACATGCCTCCATTAAATTCAAACCTTCTATAATAAAGTCCTTTGGCTTCCAGAGGACTTCAGTGCTTCCAGTCCAGCACTAGGATTGAGCCAAGCTTGTCAAAGGATTATTAATATAGCCATGAAATACTGAACATATCAGTGATGTTATCAGATGACCCTTGCCCATTGCAGTGGTCCAGCCTTTCCCATTCTAGTGTTGAACAAGTAGCTTTGACAGTGTTCCAGTAGTTTAATACCAAGGAAGGCTGTGGAACATATTGCTAAAATAGGCCGGGAAACCATCATGCGGGTTCACAGGCTGCTGGCTCTCAGTCTTTTCTTCTCTTGAAGCTTTCCCCTTCCACTCCGTATCAGACAGACTGATCCAGAGCACTGTCCCTCCTGGCCCTGTGGCTATCCTGGAGATGGCCCTGCATTTCTGGCTCCTGTTGCCTTCTGAGTGGAGTGCGGCCTCACAGACCCTCACCCTGGCCCCCTTCACCTGATATTTTTCTCTTCTCTGTTCCTCAACCACCAGGGCAAGACAAGTGAACACCACCTGTGGGTGATCTCGGGAAAAGATGACCCTGCTTACCCTCTCATTGGTAAGAGCTCTCCCATTTCCCCTCAGTTCTAGCACCACAGGAACACGTGATAAGTGATACTGGTGCGTGTGGCAGAGAAACATCTCAAACATCGCACTCTTCACGTAGAAAAGCAACAGTAAGGGGACTGTTGCTGTCGTGAGATGTGACATCAAGATGATGTGAGATGTAGCTTGGCTTTTATGGTCTCAGGATCCAAGTTTAATCAATGCATAGTGACATCTTTGATAGCTCTGCACCTTTGCTTGCTCTTTACACACCTCTTTGCTCAACAGGGCACGAGCATCCTTTCAGCATCGCATTGAGCTGTCTCCGGGACTCTGCTGACCAGCAACAAGGAATCAACAATAACACCCTCCTGGCTGATGGGACAGAGACTTCCTTCCTTGATCAGCTCCCAAAGGAAAAGCAGTGTCAGTTTGTCCTGAAACCCAGGCCCCAAGCTCCACTGCAGCTGAGGAGAGGTACGAGCCTCAGGAGTGTGTTACAACCAGGCAGAAGACTTTGCTGCTTTCAGTGGCACTGTCAAACTCTTCCTACCATCGCACACCTCTCCCAGAGTCACTGTCATATCTGAGTGTGGGCAAAGAGGAAGAGATTACAGGGGGCTAAATTTGTGTCTGCAAATGTTCAGAATTAGCTTGCAGCCCTTGATTAGCTTTCACTTGCAAACCATTCTTACACTGCACAGACAGCAAGGTCTCTGCAAATGTTCAGAATTAGCTTGCAGACCTTGATTAGGTTTCAATTGCCAACCATTCTTACACTGCACAGACAGCAAGGTTCCCTGAAGAGCAGTGATTATTGAATAAGAGTTTTGTTGATGGCTGAGAGATGAACAAGTGGTTCAACTGCTATATATTATCTGAGTGTCCCCCCTAGGAGTGTAATTATTAAATTCACGATGGTAGAAAGCCCTTTCTTTGCTGGGAACTCTGGCTCCACTGGCCAGTAAGAGTTTTGCTGATGGCTGAGAGATGAACAAGTGGTCCAACTGCTGTATATTATCTGAGTGTCCCCATTAGGAGTGTAGTTATTAAACTCACGATGGTAGAAAGCCCTTGCTTTGCTGGGAACTCTGGCTCCACTGGCCAGCAGGAAGGACAGACAAGTGTGTGACGAAGGTCTGTGTTTCCTTCCAGAGTCACTGCAGAAACACACCAAGAGGAAGAAGTCCTTGATAGACTGGGCCCTGCGTCGCAGCACCAGCACCCCCACGGGCAGCCCTCCTTCACAGTCTCCTACCACCCCACGGAAGCTCTTTGGCCTGTCTCTGTCCTCTGTCTGTCCTGACGGGATCCTTCCCAAGCCTATCATGGTAAGGAGCGGCCTGGATTGTTCATCCTGATGTAAACTTGATGTGTTTAGCCCGGAATTTAAAAGCATTTGTGGTATTTGGATGGGGAAGATGACCATTGTTTGCTTGTGATCCAGATCTAGCTGAGTAATAAAGGTGAGAGCATCCCTCTCCTGTGTAATCCATATCACTTTGTGCACAGATACCAATGGGTCTCCAACCTGGTCATCACAAGCTGAGAAGGGGCAATGCCAGTGGATCATAAACTTGATGTATTAAGCCCGGAATTTAAAGGCATTTGTGGTATTTGGATGGGGAAGATGACCATTGTTTGCTTGTGATCCAGATCTAGCTGAGTAATAAAGGCAAGAGCATCCCTCTCCTGTGTAATCCACATCACTTTGTGCACAGATGCCCATCCCGTTCCAATGGGTGTCTCCAACCTGGTCATCACAAGCTGAGAAGACCATTGTTTGCTTGTGATCCAGATCTAGCTGAGTAATAAAGGCAAGAGCATCCCTCTCCTGTGTAATCCACATCACTTTGTGCACAGATGCCCATCCCGTTCCAATGGGTGTCTCCAACCTGGTCATCACAAGCTGAGAAGGGGCAATGCCAGTGGATTATGCCATGCTAGGTTATTCCTAGACCTCATTCACAACAAGAGTCCACTGGGCTCACACTTGCCACGGGATAAATGTACCCACATGAACTGTACCTGCAACTTAGCTGACAGGCTCTTGTCCAGGGTTAAATCATGATAAATCTCTTGAATGTCTATCTCTTCCTGGTACTACCTAGTTCTTGGCTAATTATGTTATAATATGTGAGGTATGAAATACACAAGCAACAGAGTAAAGTGTTAAACTCTTAAATACAACTGGGCTTTCTCTTAGGATATGCTGCTCCTGCTGTACCACGAAGGTCCCTCTACGAGGGGCATTTTCAGACGTTCTGCCAATGCCAAGACTTGCAAGGAGCTGAAAGAGAAGCTGAACTCTGGAGATGATGTCCAGGTGGACGGAGAGTCAGTCTTTGTGGCTGCAGCTGTCATCACGGTACGTTTGGCCAAGTAACTCAGCTCTCTGGGCAAATGGTACCTTCCTTCTTTAAGGAAGCAACTTGAGTCTTTCTGGGTAGGGAAGTTTTGTTGGGGGAGGAATAGAAAGCATTTTCCAGCAAGGCACGTTCTCACCTGATGGCTTGGTCCATCTGTGTGCATGGAGGTATCTGCCTGACCCAGTGGTGCTTGTTTTCACAGGGAAATATGTAGAGTGTTTCATTTTGCACCTCCCCATACAAAACAGCCTCCAGCAGGCAGTAGAGTAACCTCTACCTCCTAGATAACTGTGGTATCTGTACAGTGCCAGATAACACGCCAGAGCCTGGGCTCAGCAGTTCAGATGCTGCACTGACAGAGGCATGAAGCCCTTTGGTGGCAGCAGCACAGATGCTCCTTGTCTTTTCTGGATACCCAGAAGACACTGCAGGAGAGATACAGGAGGATTCATCCCATTTAAGTGCAGCTGCTCTGCGTCCTCCCCAAGCAGAGGGGCCATACTCAAAGGAGCTGGTCTGCACTATCAAGACCCTAAGCCTTCAACCTCTAATGAGCCAGCAAGCAAGAGGGAAAACAGCTGCCAAATCCAAGCAGAGGGGTTGTGGTGGGTGGGGGATGAAGCTTGTGATAAGACCCAAGTTTAAGAAAAAGCCCATCTTTTGCAGTGGCAATTAAATCTGGTCAGAACAACTCAGGTACCTAAAGTATGAGAAAACACCCCTGTGTCTTGCTTTTGTTGGCCTAGTGCAAAAAGCTGATGACTGGGAGGATATTCAGGCACTTTCCAATGCAAGACATACAGAATCATGGAATCACAGAATGGTTGGGGTTGGAAGGGACCTTAAAGATCATCTAGTTCCAAGCCCCTTGCCATGGGCAGGGACATATCCCACTAGACCAGGTATATATATTAAGTCCTTAAATAGTGCCCTAAGAAAAAAAAACAGGGATTCTCATAGCTGAGAAATGTTTCCAACACAGCCTTAGGGGTGAGCCCTTTGCCTGCTGCTGTAGAGATCAGTCCTGTTCTGGAGAAGGGGCAGGGCATGAGGGCTGGCTTGTCACCCTCTGCCACCAGCAGTTCCAGCACTGTTCTGCAGGGCTGTGGTGGAGAAGCTCTGAGGAGCACAGCTTGGTGGACGTGGGGAGGGGAGGAGAAATGTATTTGTATCATGTCTTGTTTTATCTTGTGCTTAATATGAATAAACAATGACTATATGCATCGTGAAACTAAAACGAGGAATTCAAAACTGACCAGACTGCTCTGCATATATATATTTAATTCAGGATTTTCTCCGAAATATACCTGACAGTGTTCTATCCTCAGACATGCACGGACTGTGGATGGAAGCTGTGGACACGGAAAATCGGGCACATAAGATTGAAGCTATCAAAAGGTTTGTAAAAGCCTTTGTAAAACTTTATTTTGGTGGGAGGAGGGGGAACATACAGCCCTAAGCATAGACTTCTGGGAGACTCCTGGCCATGCTCCAGGCCACAGTAGAGCTATTGCTGGTAGCCAGTGTCACTGGTCAGAACCTTTTCCTTTCAATGGTCTTCTATGAACATTGTTAACATTTCTGACCCCAAAAAATGTCATTAGAAAATTCTTTTCTGATGACCACTTCAAATTACCAGAACCAGCAAACAGAAAAAGCACAGTAACTCAGCCACCAGGAGCACATTAATTGTTAGTGGAACCTCATGTTCTGGACTTAAGTCCCTTGGTCCTTCCAGCTCTGTGAGCAGACTGGGTAGGCAACATAGATGTAAAGCTGTAGCTCTCACATAAGTAGGTGGAGGGGAGTGACACACTCTTACTTGATTGTCAGATGTGAATGTCTCAAACTGGTTGCAAAATGGCAGAAGGGGGCAAAAGTTTTGGGAAGTAACTTGTGATATTTGAAGAGCAGATTGTTGTGAACAGCACTGTTTTCCTTTGTTCCCACTCCCTGAATAGTCTGGTCAACCAGCTTCCAGAGGCCAACCTCATCTTACTCAGACACCTCTTTGGAGTCCTCCATCATATTGAGCAGAATTCTGGAGTGAATCAGATGAATGCCTTCAACCTGGCTCTTTGCATAGCACCCAATATGCTCTGGCTACCGAGTCCCACTGGGCCTGAAGAGGAGAGCAGGTCTACCAAGAAGGTGATCTTTCATGGGTTTGGGCTCATGCTTGTCTTCCCCTTTTACTGCTGTTTCTGGGCACTGTATTTTGTAGACTAAAGGAAGATGTAGGGTCAGTGACAGTGCTGGCTGAGTGGCATCCAAGCTTTGTCCTTGCCCCGTGCTGTTGGGGGGGTTTAGCCCTTCAGTTTATCCAGGGTAGAAAAAGGAGCCATGGTTTCTTTACCACGTGAACTTCCTAGATGGTCAAGCAAGCACAAGAAAGATGGAGCAGCTGAAGTTAGACATTGCCCCTTCAGCTTGGTCTAAAGCCCCCTTGCAGAGACAAAGTAAGCAATGACAGTGTGTCAGAGGGGAGGAATGTTTGCTTGTGGCTTATGAGGAGCTATCAATAGTAAGGAAAATTGTAGAACTTGCTGTACCCAGCTCATGGTACCAGTTCATGTAGCTCATATTCTTGCCCCAGGTGTAGTTCATACTGACTCTGTAAATTCTTTTCTTTGCCAGGTGGCCTTGTTAGTTCAGTTCCTGATTGAAAACTCAGGAGAGATTTTTGGAGGTGACATTGCTTCCTTGTTTCAAAGACCAGACAAAAAGAAGTCCAAAAACTCAGAGGAATCACTGGGTAAGTTGGTGGTACTGTGTCTTCCAGAAATGTTTAAAATTTTTTAATAGGTAAACTCCTCATGCAAAAGCGTTTGCTTTACCTTCATGTTTCTTCCAAGGAAAAGCATTGAAAAACAGTTGGTTTGGGTTTTCCCTTTGCCTGTCAGGGACAGGCAGGAAGCGAGGGCAAAGCAGAGGGCTGAGGTGCATCACTTTGAAGTGTCCCTCAGGATGGTTGTCTCTCTCTGTGGCTGCTGCTCAACCTATTCCAGCCATCACGAGAATTTAGTGTAGCCTTAGCCATGTCATGTCCTGCCAGTCTTTTTTTCCAGATTAGTTCTATAAAGCCAAACCAAATGGTTGAATGGGAAGAGATTGAGTTGTCTTTGTTAACTGTGCTATGAATATCTTCCAAGGAAAAGCATTGAAAACCAGTTGGTTTGGGTTTTCCCTTTGCCTGTCAGGCACAGGCAGGAAGCGAGGGCAAAGCAGAGGGCTGAGGTGCATCACTTTGAAGTGTCCCTCAGGATGGTTGTCTCTCTCTGTGGCTGCTGCTCAACCTATTCCAGCCATCACGAGAATTTAGCATAGCCTCAGCAATGTCATGTCCTGCCAGTCTTTTTTTCCAGATTAGTTCTATAAAGCCAAACCAAATGGTTGAATGGGAAGAGATTGAGTTGTCTTTGTTAACTGTGCTATGAATACTGGCCAGCGGTGAAAGCTCAGGTCATCAAGCCAGAATTTTTTATGTTGTTCCCCATCCTGCCCTGCTCCCTGTGAAAATAACGGATCATCTTTGCTTTTCCATGGACTTGATAATATTTCCCTGCCATGGTTGTAAGGTACCATATGGGGTTAGCAGACACAGGCAGCAAATTAATTTGTCTTCTCTGCCCCAGACATAGGCTTGGCTCAGCATGATGATTCCTCTGATGAGCTGGAATTTTCTGCTTGTGACCCAGAAGGACCAAAGGACCACCTGGTGTCTGAAGCAGATGCCTTTTTTGAACCATCCAGCGGCTTGTTACTTGATGAGGACCAGGAAGACTGGGACTTGTTCAGTGAGATCACAGCCTGCTACCAAAGCAAAGCCCAGAAGAATGCCAGTGCAGACAGCTATGACCTCCTGGAAGAGGATGGCTCCTTCTGCTCCATCGGCTCCATCCGCTCACTCAGCCCGGCCAGGGACCGGTGCTCATCAGAGCCCAGTGTCTGCCTCAGCTCCCAGCTTCCTGCTCAGAGCCACGAGCCGGTGGCCCGCCAGTCCAGCTGCGATGCCACCATCATGCACAGCCATACAGACTACATCCACAGGCTCAAGCAGCTGCAGGTGGAGAGCCAGAAGCTGATTGATGAAGGCCTAAGCCCTGGGATCAATAAGACCAGGCAAAACTTGTGGCAGTCGCCTCAGACCAGCTCGAGGGTGAAGAAGCTCAGCCTTCAGAAATCAAGCCTGTCCAACAGGTCCAGCTTCTCGAGCCTGTCCTCCACCACCACCTCCCCGTCCGCCTCCTCGCTCAGCTCCTTAGACAGTGCTTTCTCCTACTGCTCAGAGTCTTCAGCCATTAGCCCCACAGACGTCTCATCCCTGCCATTCATGTTCGGCACGTCTGCCAGGCTTCATGCTGTGTCCCCCAAGATTGCCAAGAGATCCCCAAAAGAGTGGCACAAGTCCTTCACCTCTCCTGTGCCTTTACATTCGTGTGACCTGGACAGTTTCCACGGGTATGAACCCAAGGCTGTAGAGAGCAGTCGTTGCTTTGGAGAGAGGAAAAGTGTCCTGTCTGTCAGCGGAGCTGCTGTGGGAAGCCCAGTCACTGACGTTGACTGGAAAGAAGAGGAGAGACAGCTGAGTTGTGTAGAGGACCCTGGCCCAGGGCCCAGGAGTCAGGATTGTACCAAAGAGTTTGAACAAACCCCTGAGTCCCCAGCTGCCAGCCCAGCCAGGGAGAAACCCCCACCGAGCAGCCACCAGCAGCACAGGGAGAAAAAGACGGTGAAGAACATAGAAATCAAAAGCGTTGACACCTGCCCTCCAGCCCAGGAAAGCCTGAAGCGCACCAAGATAACTTTTTACGTGTCCCCAGATAAAGAAAGCTCTTGGGGGTCTTCAGTGGAAGAGGAAGAGGAGAAATCCGTGGTCAAGACCAGCAGCAGCGACTCGCCCAGCAGCAGCAGGGAGCAGAGCCTGTCCAAGAGCCTGCAGACTGTGAGAGTCCACATCCCCCAGACAGTTTTCTATGGGCAGAACACCCCCCTTGTCCTGCAGTCCGTCTCCAGGCGCTACCACCGTGAACCAAGGACCCCGTCCCCGCAGGCAGAGCACAAAGAGAGCCCCCAAACCGCCTCCGCTCCCGAGGAGCTGGAGAGCAAGCCGGTGGAAATGGCGCAGGCGCCAACCCAGAGCAAGGGCTTCAACACCTTCAGCCACACCATCCGTATCATCCTCCCCGCCTCCATCCGAAACACCGTCAGGGAGTATTTCAAGCACGATGAAACCAGTACCTGTCCCACAGCTGAGGCAGAAGCGGTGGAGAACGAACTCCTTCGGAGCAGGGTGGAGTGGCTCCGGAGCCAGCCAGTGGCAGAGGTGGCCACAGAGGAGCGTGATACGGTGGCGTTCGCAGAAGAGACGTTTGTCTAGGGAGAGGGGTGTGGAAGAACTGAGTATTTCTTTTTTTTTTTTTTTTTTTTTTTTTTTTGTTGTGTAGAAAAAAAAAAAAAAAAAAAAAAAAAAAAAAAAAAAAAAGTTCTAGGAAAAATATTAAACCC
>NW_015090995.1:3404585-3503669 GCF_001431845.1 Calidris pugnax
TCAAACCGACAATATTTTTTTTTTTTTCGTCTTTTTTTTTTTTTTTTTTTTCTCCCCCTTTTTTTTTTTTTTTTTTTTTTTTTTTTTTTTTTGTGTATGATGTGCAGCAGAAAATATTCTGTAAGATATGATCAGGGTGTGAAGAATCTAGCAGGCTGCATGGGGCAATAAGTGTAAAGTGACACTAATGTATATGTAATGTTGGGGTTTTAACATTGATTTTGACTTGGGTGGGGGGAGGTGGGTGGGGGGTTGTTCTTGGGGGTTTTTTTTGCACCCTTTTTCTACAGAAGAGACTTCACTGGCTGGGTGTCTAGTGGGCTGAATGCCACCAGACTCTCCCTGCCCGTGAATTAGCTGACCTGTACAGGGTCTGACTCCATTTCTTGTTAAAGCAGCAAAGGAGAAACTCTGCTTTGTTTTCTCCAGCCACCTGCTGATGTGTGTGGATGGCCAGAGAACTGGGACAGCTAATGCTCCACCAGAATCAGTTAAAAATCTTTACGCTTGCACAAAATCCTCCACTAGTCACTGTTCATCACCGTTCATCCGGAGGGAAACCCTTCACCTTCATCCCAGAAATCACTGCTGCTTCTCTCTGCTCATCTTTTGTTCCCTGCTGGGCTCACTCACAGTCTGTGTTCGTTACTGGTTGAGGCTGGGTTGCAGAAACATCAAATTGAGCCCAAAGCCCAGCTTTCACTGACAGACGACACATGTAACATTTTTTTAACCCCAAGATTGCTTTTGGTTTTTGCCAGTTAATTGTGCATTGATTCTCTCTTCTCATATCTCCCCCAAAATTAGCATTAGACAGAGCCACAGTTACTATATAGGATTTTAACGCTGTCACTTTGGGAGGGCAATGGACATTTGTCTTCTTCAGTGTCCTCTGGGAGTGGCTGGTCTTTTTAGTCCTAGTAAAAGGTGACATTGTATTTCTGTAAATGATGGTGACATTTCAGAAGGCCCTCTCCAGAAGCAGTGAGAGTGGGGCAACTCATCAAGTTTCTAGTCACTCTGAGAGGGACTTAAGCAGGATTTGGCTTTAGCATGATGTTAAGGAGTTGTGGAAGTTGTCAAGAATGTTGTCGAGCGGGTGCTGAAGCAAAGCCCCATCTGGCCAGAAAGTTGTCAGGCAGTCTATAAGCTGAGAGACTGTCCAGGCTTGGAGAGCACTGGTGCTGCCACTGAGAAGCAAGGAGCTCCCACTCAGCACAGCACATGGCTCCTGCAGAATTACATCTGGAGAAGTGCCAGGCAGGGATGCTCTAAAGAAACGCTGCCAGCGGATTTTTCGGAGCATCCCCATGATTCCACTCAAGGCAATGCTCAGAAGTGCCAGAGCCATAATGGGATTTGCTTAGAGCGCTGTGATGCTGCCAGCTGAGCTCTGAAAAGGAGCTGGGAGCATCCCGTTAGTTTGACAGGCGTTAAGAAAACGATGGGAAAAGTCTCAAAGGTCAAAAGGTTTGGGATGTTTCATTTGAAAGCTATGCGAGAGTTTTCTAAGTTGGTTTCTCCCAGAGAGGCACTCCTTTTACTCAATTAAGAGTGAATTGGTGAAGGACAAGAGAAATACATGAATCCTAATGACTGAAAGGTAATTCTTGTGGAGTAAAAGTGCCCCCTGCAAGTGACTGAATGTCTGCAATAGCCATACCTGGAGGTGTTTGACACCCACCGTGGTTCTGTCTTTGCACAGAGAGGGAAGCCACCCCTGTAAAATGATTTAGTAGGTGTTAGATGCCTCCACTCATCTGCCAGGTGACTGTGACAGCCAGTGCCAGGAAGCTGGCCCAGCTCTCCAAATTCACACCATCAAATCCCAGAGCAGGGGAGAGAGGGGGAAAGCCAGAGCCCACTTTCCAAGGTGTATAGAGTTTAATTTGTTCTATGCGGGGTGTTTAACTCTCAGATGAGACACCCTTGTGTCCCAGATCACCTTAGTGGCCCTTGTATGATGATGAAAGGTGTACATAATTGTAATACAACCCCCCACACACCCCACCATCATTTCTCTTACACATGAACACTGACAAGGCACTCACAGTCTTTTTTTTTTTTTTTTTTTTTTCCCCACGCTACGGTTTAAAATTTTTAAAAAAAAAAAGTGCCAGAAAAAATATGCAGAAAGATTCATCCTCAAATTCTCACCTACAAGGCCCCCCCATTCTTTTTTTTTTTTTTTTTTTTCTCCCAGAGCTACAGTTGTAACTATTTCAATAAAAGACACACAAGTTTGTCATTGTGGTGTGGTGATCACCTCTTGTTCCCTTGCTCTTATCTCCCCTCTCTTCTGTGCTTGGGTGGTGGTGTTTGCAGGACACCAAACCGTGTGGTGAAACACACATTCTTCCCACCCCAGATCTGACCACGCTGCCGAGGAACCCTCTTCCAGCATTACTCTTCCCTGTGCCTTTTCAGGAAGGTTGAAACAGCACTAAATATTATGAGAGCAGGCTGTCTGCACTTGGAAAGAGAGATTATTCTGTATTCTAAACACGCTACTGGATTGTAAACTGGCTCGGTGGCTGGGCTGGTCTCTGTTCAAACAAAGGGGACAGCCCAGAGTAAGAGCTCACAATTTGCATCACCTAAAAGAATTACAAGCAAGTTAGAAAGAGAAGAGCTTATAGAAACACTGGGAGAGGCAAGGAAAAACACACGTTTTCCTCTCCTCATCTTAGGCTGCCTAATATGGGCACATTTCCCTGGATAGTTGACTCTGTCCAAGGAAGATAATTACAGAACTTACACGAAAGTTCTCCTTTTCTCAACAGGAGAGTGCCCCATCCTCACCATCATTGCCTCTGACACTGATTTACACCTGCTGAGAATGTGATGGGTGATGCCTCAGGGTTCTGTTTGATGTCATTTTCCTGTCACATTTGATATCCATCTGCTACCAAAATTCCTCTCTCAAAACTCCCGAGTGGGACATGCCCCTCCCTGAGACAGAGAGGAAGTCACCAAGTAGTCTTGAAAAAGTTCCTTGCTCATAAGAAGAAATACCAAATACACAGACAGTTGGTTTCCACCCCAGAAAAGGCCACATTTCCCCTTCATGTACAGCCCTCAGACCCAAAGAGGTTTCCCTTCTCCCTTTACACTTTTTTAGATCAAAAAAGGAGAGATTTAGTACAAGTTGGCCTGACACACACTGAAAGCTCTACTCGGTGCCCCACTGGACACAGGCACTTGGGAAGAAATGTCATGTGGCTGGTATCTGGGAAACAAGGAGCCTTCATGACCTGCTCCTGGTGCAGATCAAGGCCAGACAAGTCCAGCTCGTTTGCCTTGAAGACACAGTGACTCATGGACTTCAGCCTCTTCTCATTTCTGCTCGGTACGTATGATTTGTTCCCTTCTCCTGCAGGCTGACAGAAACCGTGATGGAAGTGCCCGGGGCAGCTGTAGTTTTATTTCAACCGTCTCAATCCCATTTCTGACCTCTCAACAGAATCAGAAAAGCCAGTCTCCTGGTTTAGATTCTCCCCTCTCCTTTGCAGGGAGCTCCTTTGTGCAGAGTCCTCTCCGATATCCTACAGAAGGACCTTGCCAAAGAGTACCATGGGCTATTTTGGTTACCTGCACATCAAAGCAAACAGCTTGCCCCAGAAACTTTTTCTTCCAAGGCCACCCACGCTCTGGAAAGGAATGTGACAGTCACTCAAACCCTTCCAAGCCAGCAGCTATTCCCCTCCCTCGCCGTCCCACCAGCACGTGGCATCACATCTGTGTGTAGAGAATGGCTATCTCTCACCAGCAACCTGTCATCCAGCTTCAAACTCACCAAGAAGAGTGGGACTGCAAAGTTCACGTGTAATAGCTTCTTTCTGCCAGTTCTGGCTTCTTACTCCTATACTTTCCGTGCTCCTGATTTCTTAATTGTTACCTCTGCTCAAGTGTTGATCCTTCAGGGCCCGCAAGTCCCCCAGGGGTGTCCCTGCCCTGGCGTGGGTCACCCATGGGCTGCAGCCCCTCAGGGTAGTGCCTGCTCCAGTGTGGGTCACCTATGGGCTACAGTCCCTTCAGAGGTTTGCTTCCTCTGGGACAGAGCACCTCCTTTCATAACCCTTTATCAAGCTGGGTCACCAACACTGTCCCCTTCCACCTTCCCCCTCCATTCCCATGTCTCCTTTTGTGAATGTTCCTTGTGTCTCTCAAATATGTTTGAGCACAAGTGCCACACACTCCTCTGACTGACTGGACTTTTGGTGTGCAAAAGGGGTTTTTACGCTGGTTTCAGAGCCAGCTGGAAGGGGCTGTGATGGGCAGAGAGCAGTTCCTGCCCTCCCACAAGGGCAGACTCTCCCCTCCCCAATCAAAACTCTGCAATTTATGCTAAATAAAGCCACGAATGCTCTAATAAGATAAGCATTTTTTAAATGTATACACCTTTTATGGGGTTGATACCTTGCCTAGGTACAGAAACTTATTGGTTTAAATTGGTTGCTAAACATAGCCTGGGTTTTGACTCAACCCATAGGGAAAGGTTTCCATGCAGAATTCTGTTTGGAAAACTCAGTGACAGATCATGAGTTCTCTACAACATTTAGATGGCAAATATGACATATTCACTCAAACATGAGGGGAAAATCCAGTCAAGGAAACTGGGGCAACAGGATATCATGCCTAAATTTCCATCGAACTCATTCTATTCCAACCAGGCTCACGTTACCAGAAAAGCACGTATCACAGGTCTAAAAGCCAGATTATTAGAATTTTATTTGACATATGTGGTAGTACAGAAATGGGAAAATTTAATATTTGGAAAAAGTAGCAGATCATGGCATATAATAATTCAGTGACATGTAATGTCTCAAACTCATAAAAAGTGGCTCCCTTTTATAGGAAATGTCAGCATTTAAATGGTTATCGGTACGTTCTTGCTAACCAAACTCAGTTGGCCGATATCACCAAGCCAATAAGCACACTGACTGTATTTGGAACAGCTATCTCTCCTTAAACTTCCCAAATCGGGAAAAATCTGCTCTACAGTCAAAGAGCCAAGCCTTGAAAAAATCCCAGCAGTTACTTAGAATAGCAGAATTCCTTGAATTTCAAAGGAGAGGGTGAGTCACATAGAGCCCAGATGTTTACTGTCACCCGCCCAGGGAAATGGAAGGCCACACCGTTTAAGCCCAGTGTGAAATGGAAGGCCACACCGTTTAAGCCCAGTTCCATTCAGCAGATCACTTAAGCACTTAACTTAAAACATGAAGCAAAGGTCCTAGCATTAAGCTTTGTTTAAAGAAGAGATTCGACAAACAGGCATCTACACTGAATCAGACCTCTATGGTCCACTGCGAGCCAGCCACAAGGAGCAATAGTGTGAACCTCAAGCAAAGTACCCTCCCACACCTAAAATGAGGAGGTGAGTTGGGCAGGAGTCGTTTCCAGTTACTGTTTGCTTTGTTTTCCAACCTCCTGCCTCCTGATGTCCGATACATCCATGGGGACCCGGTTCCATTCAGCAGAGAACTTAAGCACTTAACTTAAAACATGAAGCAAAGGTCCTAGCATTAAGCTTTGTTTAAAGAAGAGATTCGACAAACAGGCATCTACACTGAATCAGACCTCTATGGTCCACTGCGAGCCAGCCACAAGGAGCAATAGTGTGAACCTCAAGCAAAGTACCCTCCCACACCTAAAATGAGGAGGTGAGTTGGGCAGGAGTCGTTCCCAGTTACTGTTTGCTTTGTTTTCCAACCTCCACCTGCCTCCTGATGTCCGATACATCCAGAGGGACCCGCACCGTCAGACCATCCATCGACTTCTTAAGGCACACCTGGCAGCCAAGGCGAGACCTGAGAAGAAAACATGAAGTGATGCTCGTCTGTTCCTACAGCAAAGGAAGAAATTCCCTTCCCACGTTGGGTTGTCTGGTCCAGGTGGGGTTTTTTTCATTAAAGGCTTCCTGTGCCCCAAGAGAAAGCGAATCTAGAGGCACAACCGTGACACAGAGTAAGTCCTGTCCCCTTGGAAACAGGCACCAGGTGCTGGGACTCGGCCTCAGAGGCTACTGGGATGGGCAGGGAGGCTTACGTCTCAGTGAGTCCATAGGCCAGGTCCAGCATGTCCAGCTCTTCATCTGAGATGGCATCCAGCTTTTGGAAGGTGTCCTTCTCGAAGATAAGGTGACAGGTGGAGCAGGCTAATGCCCCTTCACAGGCACCTGGTGGAGAAACGAGGGAGTGATAGCAAATAAGAAAGAAAAAAAAAAAAGGGGGGGGGGGGTTTGAAAGAGATCATCTTCAGGAACAGTGTGAGAAAAGGTCCTTTAACATCCTTTAACATGTCCTTTAGGGACTAAAGGTCCTTTAACCTTTAAAGGTCTGGAGGGAGGTTGAAAGAAATCATCTTTGTGAGATGTGAGATCATCAGTGTGAGAAAAGGTCCTTTAACATGTCCTTTAGGGACCTAAAGGTCCTTTAACCTTTAAAGGTCTGGAGTGTGTCGAGGGGGATGCCAGAGAACACAACAGATGGATGCAGGTTTCAGCCTGCCTTCCCTCTGGGAGGATCACAGTCAGTTTTCAAATTTGTACCTCAACTCCAACCAGCCAAATGCATTGACACAGGCTGCTGGAACCCCAGCTGTGATAGTGTGGAAGTCCCACTGCCATCTCGGAGTGGGAAGCCAGGCCAACAAGCAGCTGTTGGGGAAGAGAAGCACCAGAACACAGGGGATGTGTGCAGTTGGCGCTATTCCCAGGAACCCACTGGTCACAGCACAGACACATAAACCCAGAAAGAAATTCTTTACCCCAGAAAGAAATTCTTTCCTGTGAGGGTGGTAAAGCACTGGCCCAGGTTGGCCAGACAAGATGCCCCATCCCTGGAGGGGTTCAAGGCCAGGCTGGATGGGGCTTTGAGCAACGCTGGCTGGTGGGAGGTGTCCCTGCCCAGGGCAGGGGGTTGGAACTTGATGATCTCTAAGGTCCCTTGGCTCGACGAGGCCCTGGGCATTATATGAGCACATACCCTTGTGTAACACCTACCAAATCCATCAATGGCCAAATTTTGATTGACCACCACTTCCAGCAAACTCTCCCCTTCTTTGGCTGTGGCCGTGAGTCGCTCTCCATCCCGATTTATGAAATGCACCGTCACCTGGTCCGCAGATCTGGAAGGCAAATCGGCAAAAGTCAGAGGAGCCCACCCTTTCCTGCACGCCCCGTGTTGAGGTCTTTTGGCTGAGCACTAGAGACATTGCACTTGGAGGGAAATGCGCTCACAAACACTTTCTGGAAGGATTACACCACGCATGTCAGAAAAAATTCACATTATCATTTCTCAGGGGCAAGCAAGCCTGAGTCGACCCAAAATATTACCCACTTGATCAAAAGTCTCTCAGAATAAATCTTTCCCTGAGCATGAACAAGCACAGATGCTCTGCACCCGCTGCCTCAGCTGGGGCTGGCAGAGGCAGTGTTTGTAGGCAGGCAAAGCATCTGCAAGCCTGGGATGTTAATCCTGATGGAGTAATGTAATAACAAGAAAAATGCTCCGGATCAAACACTAATCATGCAATAAGGGCTGTTGTCATTCATGCTTTGTTTCCCCTTCCTTTCCCAAGGGGATTACTTGATGACTGCTCCTTTTCTGCTGCTTGTTCTTTCAGAAAGTGCCCACTCCTTCCCCTGAACTCAATCACAGGGAGCCGTGTTATGATGAGACATGCTCAGCCCCAGCTGACAGAGCAACCGCCCTGAGTAACCTCCTCTGAGCTGATGGGATCCTTCCTCATATGAAATTGCCGGTTATTTCAACTGCCTGCAACATTTAATCTGGTAGAGAGTTAAGAACAAGACAATCAGCATCTCTTTGTGCTGAGTTGTGGGAAACCACATCTACAAATAAGAGGGAAACAGCATCCACTTCATCTCCTCCAGACCAAGCTCTCCCCACCAGCGTGGAAGGCTGCCACCAGCACTGTCAGGGACTTTGTCCCAAGACAGTCTATTTTGAGACCACCTATTATATTTGCCAGAGGAAGCACATGAGCAAACAGTGGTTTTTCTTAGTGTACATACCCAAAAGGTCACTCAGAAGCCTGAGGTCGCAGGAGGTCTCACCTCCTGTGCTGAAACAGAGCAGCACCCTGGAGGCAGTGGGTATTTTGCCCAGTGCCTCTCAGTGTGGCACCACCCAAGTGCCCATCATCATCTCAGAGCCCAGGACATCCTCCAGTGGCAGATATTCAAGGTGAGGCTCGACGAGGCCCTGGGCAACCTGGTCTAGTTGGGGGTGTCCCTGCTGATGGCGGGGAGGTCAGACTAGATGACCTTTGGAGGTCCCTTCTGGCCTGGGTCCACCCTCTATTTTTCCATCAGGCTGACAACACGCACCACTCTCCCAGATCTCTGGAAAGATCCACCTCTGTCTCCCACAGCTCTGATAAACTGCCAAACACAGGCAGTGTCAGCGCTGCCCCATGGCCTTGCTGCCGTCATTTCTGGCATCGGAAGAGAGAACCACAGCCTTGAAGACTGAGTAAATTTCGCAGTGAGAACCAGTCAAGCTCAGTTTCTTGATGTTTTTCCCCCCACGCACACAAGGCTGAGTGAAGCATCATCCAGTTTCTCTTCCAATACCAAGTGCTGTTTGGTATGAAGCTCGGTAACACTTCTCCTGGAAGCCCTGGGGCCAGTGAAACAAACAGCAGGTACGGCTCAGGGCTCTGAGAAGTTCTGGTGTTGTCTCCTGGCTTCTTCCCATGTATTTGCAATATACACTGAATACAAACTGTCTCAGCCCCAGAGTCACAGGTGACAGCAAACCCACCAGCCGAGGAAGTGCCTGGTGGAAAGTCACAGGCACTGGGAGGAGGAATTGGTTAAATGGGAATTGCCTCTGGGGTAGCAACACCAGCAGCTGAAAGGACTTACCCTGTCTGCTCATCCCTCTGCTCTGTGGCAGGGGAAAATGAATCATGTGGCAATCTCTGATTTCCTTTTAACATTAAGCCCAGAAATATTTAAGGATCAAGTTTAAACAATTTCCTTTGCTCTTTCTTAACTCACAAGAGGCAGAAGTGGAGTACAGGGGATGTATCCAGCTGAATAGGAGACAGGAAAGAATTCCTGTAAAAATGCAATGGAAAAGGGGGAAGAAACATTCTCCTTTTTCAAGTTTGCAGGACTTTTTCATTCTGCTTCACATAAGCCACAATCACCATCTAGATCTGCTCCCATCTACCTGCTGACAAATCATTGCAGGGCATCTCTAAGTGATTAAGGATGCTGTTTCTTAAAATGTCGTCACCTGGACTTCATCACCAAGCCTTCAGGCATAGAAAATTCCAAACCAGTCCTCTCTTTGGAAAGCCAATCCCCACATTCCATCAAAATTTGGAAATGGAGAAGGGAGGTGAAACAATATTTTTTTTTGCCTTCTCTGCCCTTTTATTTTCAGCCGCGTCTCGATTCAGCGAGCAGGAGCAGAACACAGGGGCCGCTGTACCTTTGTCTGGGGAGGCCAGCTTCCTGTTTTTCAGCAAATTTCGGCAGAAAACAATGCCTGGGCCATTAATCTGCAACAGGGTCCCCTGGTTATGAAAACAGCTGTGAAGTTTGCACCGAGACCGGGCTGCGGAGGGAAGGGTTTCCCACGTGCAGAATGGAAAGATCACGCTGGAGTCAGGCAGAGCCAAGCAGGACCACCCTAACTCCCTGAGCAAACAGCCAAGGAACATCTTTAAGACATTTTGGTTTCCTTCATAGAGACACCCACAGACATTTTGTTGTAAATAAGCAATTTAAGGTCTAGTTTTTCAAATGCCAAAAGGAAACAAAACAAAACAGCCCTCCCTATATTTCCGCCAAAAGGAAACAAAACAAAACAAAACAGCCCTCCCTATATTTCGATGGATTCGACCCATTTATTTCCATTTTTATGGTGAATAGGCAAGGTTTCCTCGCAACGTTGGTTTTACGGTTACGGGTGAAATGATTTGTTACACAATAGAAGCATTAAAAGTCATAGGTTCTAATGCTACAACTCAGTGGATTCCTCAACAGGATAATACTTGCTGGCTGCCTGCAAGCAGAGAGTGCTGGATCCAGCAGTCCCCAAAGCTGCACACATGTTTATGGACAGAAAACGTCATTCCTGTTGTCTTTGAGGCAGTTAGAGCTTCAGCTGACATCCGTCCCAGGAGGATCCTCGCACCAGGCTCCCACAAACACTAGGGGGATTTGTTCCCTGCAGTTCCTCCTGGAAAAATATCCCTGCTTTGACTGTTGCTGCCAGTTAAACGAGCCCTGAGACGGCTGTGCTGCAGCCAGGGACAGCACACAGGGTATCCAGCAAGATATAAGGAATTAGAGATGCCATTGTCACAGATCCCTGTGTGACTTTGGACAAGCCTGGGAGCAGCAGTGCACCCCTCTCGGCTTGACTCTGCTCTGGAGACCACCTCCTTTGGGTACTCAAGGCTTCAGGAGAGCCTGGAAAGAAAATCTGTAGCTTTCATTTTCTATTTACTTTTGAATTTGTTTATCAGCGCTTTTGAAACTGAAAAAAAAAATTTCACATTTGCTTAATAAAGTAATTTTGAACCAGGACTTTAAGAACAACTCAAAATTGATTAAACTAAATTTTGCTTCATTTAGGCTGAATTATTTTACAATGATGCCACTGTCATGGGACACACAGTCAGAGCTTTGGAAAGATCTTATCAGGATGTGACAAACTCAGCAGTCCAAGTTCAACACATGCCAACTAATTATTCTCTTTAAAATAAAATAAATATATATATATATATCTCTCTCAAACTTTCTGCGTCACAGGTAACTAGCGAAGGGGGTTTCAAGAAGGTTCTTTTTCTCCCTGTCAGTGTTTTTCCCTAAAAGATACTTTCCAAGGCCACACAAAACAGCAAGATTCCTACAAGTACTGCCAGAGATAACTTCAGAAGCAACAAAGCAATTAGAAAGAAAACCCATCGATAACAAATCTTCATAAATCCCATTAAGCAGGGTTATCAGTATAACTTTTCTCTAAGGTCAGATAAAAAAATGCTTTGTTGCATTTTCTGTGATGTCGGTTGGGTCTTTTTCTCAATGTCTCACAGATTACCAGCACGACCCAAATTGTGCTGATCTACAAAGGTACAAATTCCTTTTATTTTGCTCAGAGAAATGCAATCCCCTCCTGAATTATCCCTAGGGAAGACTGGAGGGAGCCTGCTGCTGAAATACAGATGAGTGCTCTGTGCCTGGCAGCCTCTTGTCAGCCCCATCCTTTCGCCACATGGGGACAGGCTGCTCCTGTGCCTTCAGGATTTCCTTCTTGAAGAGTGTCCAACCTTCCTGGACTCCTTTGCCCTGCAGGACTGCTTCCCCCAAGGGACTCTGTCAACCAAGCTCCTAAACAGGCCAAAGTCTGCCCATCCAGGGCAGGCACAGGGAGTCCTCCACCCTGGCAGCGACCAAACGCATTTATAGAGGCATTTCTGAACACAAGCTTCCGACCAACCTCCACCACAGAGTTCAGCTCACAAACTCGGCCACCACGACAAACTGTGCATCCTGTCCTGAGCAGGCAGCCTCAGCAAAGCCCGGCACAAGTCACTGGCCCCAGGAGCCTGGCAGGACACCAGCACCGTGGGCTTGTACAGCTCCTCACACCAACCATCTGGGTGGCCAAGTGCCCGAGAGGGCTCCTCCGGTTCCCTGTCAAGAGGAACAGGCCAGCAAACCACAAGAGCTTGCAGAATGGCTTCCCATAACCTAAAGAGAGCATTTTGCTCCTTGGACCTGCAGGCATCAGCTCCCTTCTTGCCCGAGAGGGCTCCTCCGGTTCCCTGTCAAGAGGAACAGGCCAGCAAACCACAAGAGCTTGCAGAATGGCTTCCCATAACCTAAAGAGAGCATTTTGCTCCTTGGACCTGCAGGCATCAGCTCCCTTCTCTGCCTTTCCAGCAGCTGGGACAAGAAGCCCAGAAGAATTTGCAATTCCCAGAGCCTACTGGTCATCCCAGCTTCCCCACAGCAGGCTCATGGCCCAGCTGCTCAACACACCTTGCCCACCATTCCCATTCCTCAAAGGCTGGTGACTGGGCCCCAACAGCCAACAAATCTCGTGCCACATTGTCACCTTCATGCCCTGGCTCCAGGCCACTAGCCATGGCCTCCACAGCCCCAGAAGCAGGGAGCAGCACCTCTCACAGACCAGCTCCCTGCACCACCTTCCTCCCATCGGCATCTTCTCAGCCTACACTTCCTCCTCCACCACCTCCTGGTTTGCACTGGCCTCTCTCTTCTCCCTTCTGTGGGGCAAGGCAGAGGTAAGTGTGTCTCCATCCTGAAAACGCCCTTCCAACAAGGAAGGGTCCAGCATTTTACTCACCTCGATTCCCCAGGGGCATCCTGGAGCTTGTGCGTGGAGCTGAAGTGTCTTTCTGACCCCTGCTTAGCTGGTGTGTGATGCTGCTTGGTCACCCCACAGGGAGAAATAAAGCTGATTTTCCTCACATTCAGTCCACTTAGCAAGGGTCGCATGAGCCCCGAGATGCCTTGAGCTATCATGCTCCGTAGGGTCCTGCTCCGTGTGTGTCTCTCGGGCTGTTGACTGTTGCAAGGCCAGCTAGATTAAGAGTTATAAGTACAGCTGAGACAGGGGGGTGAAAAAAAAAAAAGTCCAGGCCACTAGCCATGGCCTCCACAGCCCCAGCAGCAGGGAGCAGCACCTCTCACAGACCAGCTCCCTGCACCACCTTCCTCCCATCGGCATCTTCTCAGCCTACACTTCCTCCTCCTCCACCACCTCCTGGTTTGCACTGGCCTCTCTCTTCTCCCTTCTGTGGGGCAAGGCAGAGGTAAGTGTGTGTCCATCCTGAAAAGGCCCTTCCAACAAGGAAGGGTCCAGTATTTTACTCACCTCGATTCCCCGGGGGCATCCTGGAGCTTATGCGTGGAGCTGAAGCATCTTTCTGACCCCTGCTTAGCTGGTGTGTGATGCTGTTTGGTCACCCCACAGGGAGAAATAAAGCTGATTTTCCTCACATTCAGTCCACTTAGCAAGGGTCGCATGAGCCCCGAGATGCCTTGAGCTATCATGCTCCGTAGGGTCCTGCTCCGTGTGTGTCTCTCGGGCTGTTGACTGTTGCAAGGCCAGCTAGATTAAGAGTTATAAGTACAGCTGAGACAGGGGGGTGAAAAAAAAAAAAGAAAGAAAAAAAGAAAAAACTAGGACAGCCTCCCTAGGGGTGGAGGGAGGGAGGGAGGAGGGAGGGGAAAGAGGAGGGAAGGATGGACAGAGGGATTGTGCTTGGATCTTGCTGCAGTCCAGCCCATCAAGGGATGGGAATCAGGTGAAGCATGGTAATATGGGCATTATCTCTACATCCCAGTGCCCAAGCAATGCCCACCTTGTTTTGCCTTACAGACTTCCCTTTAGGGACCAGTTTCATTGCAATGTCTAATCATAAGAGGGGTTGTAAGCTGAGGGCTGGAGGAACAGAGCAGCAGGAGCACCGAAGGCTGCTGCCTCAGGAGGAGAGGGACACAGCAGTCCTTACAGCAATGGGGTGAGAGCAAGACTCATGGATTCTGCTCTCGACATGGATGTCATCCAGCCTCATGGTTGCCTTCCTCAGTACTGCAAGGTCCCAGCTCTGAAATGTGAATATTCACTTACACTTCACGGGACAGTGGGGAGAAGCAGCCACACTTTGCTCATTTGCTAAACTCTCTGCTGGGAAGTGCCATAAAGGCACAGAAAAATATCATCCATTTCACATTAAATGATACTCCACACTAATAAGAATTCTGTAGAAGACTAATTTATTCCCAAAAACACAGACACTAGTTTATTCTGCCCTCCTCTCCAGGGTAAATTAAATCAATAGCAGAGACAGTTTCAGCTCCTGGGTTTTGTGGAGTTTGAGAACAGCTCTCATCTCAGGAGCCTGAATTGTCCCTAATACCAAATTAACAGTGCACCATTTGGTAGGATTTTTGCTTTAATCAAGTTTTTTTAATGCACTAATCTATTAGCAGCCACTATAAGCAAAAACCTTTGTAACTGGGGACTCTAATGAATCCATACAGGGGAGAGAAACCACAGCATAAGAAGGAGAACTTGTTGGAAAATGTTCCCTTCACACGCACACAGAGTGGATTCATAGTTGTGAAGATAACTGGAAAGTTTTGGCTTTTCACCCCAAAATGAAATTTTTCCACCCAAAGCTTTCAGCTTGGAAGAGGATGCTTAAGATTTCTGAGAAAAGCATCAAAGACATGAGGGAGTGCAAGTATTTTCCATAAGGGGGAAGGGGAATCCTATTCTTCAGTCCAATAAAGTTTTAAAGGCAAGTGTCCAAGCATTCAAACCACCGAGATAGATCCAGCAGAGAGAAACTTACGGGTAAAGGATTAAAAGAAGGAAAAAAAAAAAGCAAACATATTTTTTCATTAGAGGGAAGTCAAATTTCTAAACCCACCTCTCTACTTCCCTCTGTTCACTTTGCACCTGGTAGAGCAGCACAGAGGAATATTTTGTTCCACTTCACTCCTGTTTGCCAAGCACAGCCTGGGCATGGCTGCTCCCGTGACAGGACGCTTGCAAGAGGAACGTGTGGTGCTCTGCTGTGGAGGGACACAATCTAGGACAACTTGGAGTCATATTTGCAGGGCATCACCGCCTTAAGTCTCCTCGGTCCTTTTGCTGAACGTAGGTGACACTTCCCAGCTCAATCTGCAACCAGAGCCTTGCAGCACCCTCATGCCAGCCCCTGCTTGTCCCACAAATGGTGGGGGTTTTTTCCCCTCTGCTGCAGGATTTGCACCTCAGGTTTTGTTCAGGCCAACAGCTCTGCGAGGACAGGGAGGGTGGGATGAACCACTGAGTATCACTGGGGGTTTTTAACCCAGCACAAGTGCTACCCCCAAGTGCAGAGTTGGTGAGGGGCACCCACAGCACGTCCCTGGGAGCAGCAGGGCAGGAGGAGGGTGCCAAAGCAGGGATGACACGTGGCAGGCCTGGGTGCACAGACTGCCCAGCATCACCGGGGCTTCTCTGTCATTCCACTCCTCAACCCCAGTTAGTGTAAAAAGTTCTCATTTCAAATAATTTATAGCCTATCCTTCGAAGGCTTCCCTCCCCACCCTTGCTTTATATCACAGAGTGAGGCGAGTGGCTCGCTTCAGCTGAACACAGCTCTGGCCACTGTCCTTGTCCTGTGGTCCCTTGCTCTCAGGTCAGCTTTTTCCAGGTGGTTTGCCCTGAATACATCAATTCTTGGGCTGCAGCTCAGCCCTGAATTTAAAAATCGCTCTGTGAAGCCTCTGCCCGGTCCTGCCTTCACTTTTCAGGCAGTGCCGAGATGCAGGAGGCAGCCCACTTCTGTCTCTCGCTCATTTCCGTAGAAGGAAAGCAAGGCTTGCCATGAGAGACAGGAGGAAAGGGGCCACAGCACATCCAAGCAAACCACAAAGCTTCTTATCTCCCCAGCAAACCTTGACTTGAGAGATACCCCAGATACACACGCAGCAGTTTGCACAGCAAGGCCGTTTGCCTGTTTGCCTGGCACTGACCTCTCTCCTTGCCCGGAACTCGGAGCACAGCGAGTGACAGGTCAATGCCACCCCACCGGAGAGAGGCCATCACAGAGGGGGAACTCGGGGCTGAGAGCATCGTACCCTGTCCTGAAGGGAGGTGAGAAGCAGCAAAGGGGTCCAACAGTCCTCTGCTGAAAGCAGGAACAAGCCTGCTGGGGTAGGAGAGAATCGTGCCCTGTACTGGGTTCAGATAAGGCTGTTTTAAAGATCTTTGAAACAGGGAGGAAAAAAGGCAGAAGTAAGATTTTCCTTTTCCCTCCTCTCCCCAACTCCATCTGGCAGCAGACCTAGAAGTAAATGCAGCCTTTACAAGGTAAACCTTTCTTCATTTAGCCCAGGACACAACTAAAGCCTTGCAAGTAACGACCCCTTCCCACAAAAACCAAACCAACCAACAAAGAAAAACTCCAAGTAAGAAAAAATACCCCCGCTTTGAAAGAAAACCCCCTCAAAATGTTGCTTTGGGAGGTCAGCACACACTTTATGGGCTGGACACACACAGCTGATGTGAATCTTTAGCTCTGTTTCACAGAAATTCACCAGGAGCCAAGTTTCCATCAGCGTGCACATGTTCATACCTCCCCACCTTGCTTGCCAGCAGGTCACAGGCTGCTGCCGCTGCAGAGGCTGTGCCGACACATCTAGCGAGGTGTTAGCACATGCTGGGAAGGAAGTGGTTTTCCGGTTTGAAACACATCACCCAATGTCTTCTGCACCACGCAAAGGACAATTTGCACCCACTCCCACCCTAGGGACTCTCCTGCAAACGCCCAAAAGAGCTACGAGGTGCCACCAACTCCACCTCACCCCTGGTCTCTGCACAGGGAGTAGACAGATGGAGATCAGCGCTCCACTGACCCAAGCAAGAGGTTACAGCTCTCCTCAGCCAGAAGCACACTCCGACTTCTCAGATACCAGACCCAGCTCCTCTGACCACCGTTTGAGCTTCAGTCCTTTGTGGTCTGGCTCACCACACACGTAGGCATGCTCAGCACCAGGCAGACGTGCATCGGGTCCTTTGGGCAGCAGACGCTCTGTGCAAACAGCTCTGACCAGAAGACCTCTTCTGTAAACTTTGTGGCTTCCAAGAGACCCTAGAAGGAAGGTTTAAAATTACCGTATTAGTCTGCTGCCTCTTCTGAAAGCAACTGTAATCCTGTAGTCATCAATATACACATTAATATAGTTTGAGTAACGCAGCAGTTCTGAGGTTGGGAGAGTAACTCCACTGCCGCTTGAATCAAGATTTGGTACCTCCAATAAATTAAGGGAGGAAGAAATTCCTTTCCTGTTCCAGAACAAGATGCAAATAAAATCAAAGAGGACAACTCATGCTTTTTCTGCTTTCTCCAAGCCCACAGGAACACGTCCAGAGCATTGCCCCAAACCAGAGGCACTGAACACAAACCTGGAGACAAAGTGCTTACACCAAGTGTGCTCCAATCCCAGATACTGCCTTTTGGAGGCTGGAGGCTCATGGGGAAGGCTGTAAATGTGCCTCAGTTTCTACATCCATCAAACAAGACTACCATTTGCCTGCTCTGACCTTTCTCTAGATGTTCAGCAGCCTTCCGAGAATGACTACAACCAAAGGAGCAAGGGCCAGATTTTCACCACTAGAAGCAAGAGGAGAACAAGGCAATCATCAGAGACAGGCTGACGCTGCAACAACAAAACTAAATCAATTCACAGCTTGGCTTCTTGACAGCAGCCACCTCTGGCAATGCAGCTGCTGGCTGGGTGAAGGCCACCAAGAAGTTACGGTGCCCCAGCCAAGGCCTTCATGTGCAGATGCTTCTCCTTCAGTCAAGGATGCTTCAGAGATGGATGGGAGGGCAGTACTGCTGCATGCGGGGTATAGACAGCCTTCCCTGTAACCTCCCAGCTCCAGAGCAGTATATTTCACATCCCCTTGACCCTTCAGTAAATACTGATGATTGAAGATCAGCCCTGGCTTGTATTTCTTTAAAAGATGATGCACAACCAGAGGCAATAGCAGTCATGGGTGCTTGTAATCAAATACTGATGATTGAAGATCAACCCTGGCTTGTATTATTTCTTTAAAAGATGATGCACAACTAGAGGCAATAGCAGTCATGGGTGCTTGTAATTTTCCAACTAGCTCTGCTCACTGGAAAGCTCTATCAATGCATTAATTAATACCTGCTCAGAGCAAGTGCGTTCTCACCAGAAGTCGGAGGTACAATCCCTTCCAGGAGCTCCCAATATTCCTTTTTGCAGTCTCAGCACTACTCTTTCCTTAATGTCTCCTCATTCTTTCCTCCACTTCTCCCTATACCCAACTCCATCCTGCCATCCGCCCTGGAAAATTAATCTTAAAATTACTAGTAACTTTCAGAGACGCATCACTTGGCACTAGATGTTCATTTAGGCACCGTTCAGTCATAGTGACCTGCACCCTTGCCCACTAACTGCACTTAAATTAGAGCTGCAGACACACAAGAGCAAAGCCAGCCTCAGCCTAACATTCAATGCTTTGAGGCCTAGATCCTTTTACTTACACATAAGCTAATTTTTCTGCAAAGGAGACATTAATATCACATGTGGAGTCAACTTGCGTAAGGGTATGCAGCAGTTATGGGTTGATATCAGTCACAAATGAATTACACCTTTCTCTGCCAGTTGTCACATGCTTCAATTAGACACTGGTATAAGATAATTAGCCTGCCCAAGATTGAGTGAGGTACAGCTGGGAAGCTAGCACTCAACAGAATGGTCAGACTGATTGTACAGGGCAAACAAGCCATACCTCAGTTATTCTCTGCTTTCTCACTGGGAGACAGTCTGCCTTTGCACATCTTCAAGCAGCTGCCATACAACTATCTACAATTGTCATACCTTACCCCGTATATTGCCTCATCAAGCTTTGCAAGATGTTGGAAAACAGCTACCAGATGCAGCTACTTAACGGAGAGCTGCTGCCACATGTTCCACCAAAACTGAAGCTCAGTTACAGACAGAAGTAACATCTTCTAGAACCAGCTAACGTGAGAAAGGGGAGAACAAATCTCATTTGATGTCTCAGAGATCCACTATCTACTGGTTCCACAACTCAAAACAGATTTCAAGAGGATAGTGCTGTCAAAAGGTAGAGTCCTACCCTGATAAGCAGAGAGCAACATCTAATCTGGTTCCTTTACTAAGTTGCCATAGTTACTAACAGCATCCTGCACAAATTGACCTGAACTGATAAGCGTGGCACCAGGGGGTGTTCAAATTCTATTATTGTTCATCACAGGAAAGAAAGGAAGTGGCTGGAAGGCTACTGAGCCTGCTCATCTGCTCAGTGAGAATGTCACACCAGGCCACCTAAAAAAATAAAAAAGAGCCTGTGCTTCCCTCCACGTGTATCAGCCTGAGCAAGCACCAGATAAGCTTGCCATCTGCCTGGAGAAGTCCCTACAGGACTTGTCTACACCAAAACAAATCAGAATTTGGAGACCAACCCCTTGCAATTCCCTGCCTTGGAAAGTGAAAACAGGAGAAGGAAAAAGCAATTGCACCCTTGTTTCTACAGCTGCACTGACACCGAGCAGGACAGAGTATCCTCAGCACAGTGCATTAGTCCACCAGGGAGATTCATCTCCATGAAAACTTGACTCTAGAATTCTTACTAAGTTACACTGGTTAATAAAGCCACATTCCAGAACCTGCAAAAACACAGTGTTTCTGGTCCCCAGCTCTTCTGAGAGCTTTTTATGGTCCAACCTGTCCTCATTTCAGACAAAAGCACCTGGGAGCCCAGCACCTGCTGGTGTAGCCTGAACTAGATCTGAAACGTATCAGCAGGACAGAGTATCCTCAGCACAGTGCATTAGTCCACCAGGGAGATTCATCTCCATGAAAACTTGACTCTAGAATTCTTACTAAGTTACACTGGTTAATAAAGCCACATTCCAGAACCTGCAAAAACACAGTGTTTCTGGTCCCCAGCTCTTCTGAGAGCTTTTTATGGTCCAACCTGTCCTCATTTCAGACAAAAGCACCTGAGAGCCCAGCACTTGCCAGTGTAGCCTGAACTAGATCTGAAACGTATCACAGACAACAGCAAACCCAGAAGCTGTCTACACAAACTAGAGGTTAAATACCAATTTCTGATTCTAAACTACAAAATACCTTCCGAGATTAGAAGAATCAGGTGTTTTGGATTTTTAACTACATGGTCCTGCACAGAAGCAGCCTTCAGCTGTTAATGCTTTGCACTTCCATTTCTTCAAAGACAAACTGGATATAGATTTACCAAACTGGAGAATTACTAAGCCTCTTAAGCCTCCACAGATACAGGCAAGGACACAGACAACAGCAAACCCAGAAGCTGTCTACACAAACTAGAGGTTAAATACCAATTTCTGATTCTAAACTACAAAATACCTTCCGAGATTAGAAGAATCAGGTGTTTTGGATTTTTAACTACATGGTCCTGCACAGAAGCAGCCTTCAGCTGTTAATGCTTTGCACTTCCATTTCTTCAAAGACAAACTGGATATAGATTTACCAAACTGGAGAATTACTAAGCCTCTTAAGCCTCCACAGATACAGGCAAGGAGATGCCATGAAAGCCAGCCCACTCATGCAGAAGAGTCATCTGGCTGCAGGCAGAGAGTCCTCAGAGACTCCAGAAATCTAAGCACAAGCTGAAAGGTATTGTCCATTGAGAAGAAAGAACCCCATTTGTGTGAATAACCTCCCCAGACCAGTGCAACCTTCCCTTGAAAGCTGCTGTAGCGCTGAAGCAGAAATGCAATTCCTCCAGTGGTGTTCAGCTTTTTGGAATCCTGGAAGAAAGGAACAAGAAAGACCCACCTATGGAAGCTGGATGCTTGCCAAACCTGCTGGGAACTGCAGAAGTCTCCACTGCTCCAGACCTCACGTTTTATTTACAGACATCAGGTTTCTCCCTTAGCACCAGATCTCTGAGTGCTAAAAGGTTCTGATGACATCTCTGCCTTATTCTGCAGTGCAGCAGCCACAAGGCAGAAGTTCTACAGAGCCCTTCTTCGCAACCACACGGTGAGCAGCTACAAGGAAAGACCACACAGTTCATTAGCAGAAAGGTGGCAGCAGCCATGCTCTTCCATCGTAGGACCCAGTCCTGAGACCTCAGGAATCGCAGGTAGAGACACCCATGGGAGGTAGCTGCAAAACAAATTGGGCTGAAATCCTGGATCAGGGCAGGACAGACCCAGCAGGACATGAAGGACAAGCAGCAGCATCGAGGCCTGGCCACCTTCTGCACGCTTAACTTGGTCATGGATGCACATGGGCTCACCAGTGGCAAGATCCAGCAGCTGCTCCTCCTCCTCCTCCATTCAGTCCACTTACAAGTTAAATACAATTTAAATTTATATTCAGCATCTCCACAAAGAAGCATGGATTCCAGTACTGGCTCCAGTCCGACAGCTGGGAGGGCTGGGGAGTGGGAAAGAGATGTTATTCAAGGAGTTGCTTTTCAGGATGCAAGTAAGATCTTCTCATTCCTGAGAGCTCTACCAGGCTGTGCTCTCAGACCCACATGGAAGACCTGTTCAGCTTCGAGACACAGCTCTAGACTCCAAGCAAGCCTTAAGAAACCAGCCAGACACCAACTGCTGAATTTCTCTGAACTTTATTGGCACTTCAGGAAAAAAGGGTATGGATTTTAACAACTCCTCCAAACAGGAAAAACAAATGCCTTTATATCAAGGTTCTCTCTACAGATAAGTACATGGACCCATGAACTACTCCATCACCTTAAGAATTGATGTTTTATTACAATCCAGTAAAAAGACTGGTCAAAAAAACCTCACCATAATTTACAGTAACAAAAAATAAAACAAGAAAAACAAGCCAGGCCCACGTTTGATAAAGTACTTCCCTCCCCCCACCCCCCTAGAGGAGCAGTTATCCAATTAAACTGGAACACGGAGAGAAAGAACAATTCACTGTACTCTAACAAATAAAAAAAAAGTGTCTACAAATCTCACCTTAATACTGAAAGCTTCTTACATTAGTTTTTTTGCAAAATATCATTTCTTTACAATACAGTATACATTTCCAAGGGAAGGAGGACCATAAACATATCCTCTGTCCCAGGACTAATATTTTCTAATTGTGCATAGCTAGAAGTATTGAAATCAAATATCATTAGATACCACTGGAATATAATACTGGTTAAGAAGAAGGCAGGGCTGAAACAACTACAAAGAGTTAGGTGGACTCACTGGCACAAGCCGTTCTATTCCTATATTGGACCATTTGGAATTAGAACGATTAAAAAAATACCAACACTATAAACATAAGTCATGCCTGCATCATAATACATGAGCTCAGCAGTGTTGTGTGACCCATCAAAGCAGAAAAGGTTTACTGGTTTATTATTTGAACATGTATCCAGGCACCATACATCAGCTCATTAGGAAATTGTTAAAATATAATAAAGGCTTTTCTCCCCCCAAAAATGCATCAATAGTTGCCACAGACAGAGCAGAAGTGCTGAGAACCAGCTTTAAAGCACCAAAAACAGAAGTGTAAAGGTTGTCTGTTCCCCCAGTAATGAGACTCACGTGGAGCCAGTGCCAATAACCCTTCAGTGTAGAAATGCACAATATCAATTCTGACAAATTTAACTGTAATCTTCCATTTGGGACTTCCTAAGTACTGAGGCACGTCATTTTTGGCCAACCAAAAGCCTACCGTGTCGTGTCCCCCAAAAGCAGACGTGTCCAGGGGAGAGAAGGGGCCTCCCACGTGACTTATCTGGATGTTTAGAAGCAACACGTTGAGCTACGCTCCTAACAGAGGTTGGCTGGTTGGTATTTGTGTGGATCTCCACAGACTGGTATTGCTCCCAAAAAAGAAAATAATACAGCCCTGGTAAGGTTTGTTCCAGCAGCCCAAGGAATTCTTGGGGAAATACTGCAGTTTATTAACACTATCATGAACATTTTTTTTGGCACAGAGCGGGGAGCTGACGATGCTCGAGCATTCAGGTATTTTAATTTTACCACCACTAGCAGTGACCCATACAAAGGGGGAATCCACAAAACTGAGAAAGTCACAAGATTTAGGATCATGCTAGGTAAGAAAATAAATGACAAAGTAGCCCAATGACTTCCTGTAGGGACAGGCTAATCCAAGGAGGGCAAAGCAAAGGAGGACTCCACTGTAGGGTGGAATCCATTTTTAAGAGGCCTCTTCTGAAGGTTAAACATTTCCTTCTACGAAGGATCAAGGCAAAATCCAATTCAACCCTGAGCATAAATGGCTGTTTCTTCCCCAGAAATGGGGGGAGGATTCCTGGTAGCTACAGCATGGACAGCTCGGAAGACAGGAGGTGATGGGTATTACAACAACTGGTACAAATGGCTCTCAGGACCAGTCTCACAACCACTAGTGTCCCATTTCTAAGAGACAGAGCCTTCTGTTCTCAAAGCTACAAAGGGGCAAAGCATCCTTCCAGGGAAGGAAAAGCACTTGAGCCAGGGATCTGGCAGAAAGCTAGTGAGCATTAAGGCAGCAATTGGAGAAATATCTCAGGATCCTCTCCCCTCAAATGCTGCTCGAGGCCAGGAAGACAGATGCAGTGTCTTGTACGTGACCCAGATACAAGAGTAGTTTTTGGTCCCCAGCTGCTGATCACTTTTTATGATTGCATCTAGTTTAAACTAAAGACATCTGAGCTACAGTAGATCTATACACAGTCATAAGGCACCAATGACTATGTGCTAAAAAGGCCTCTTATGGAAAAACCTGAAATCCTATTCACATGACTAGAAATGTACTGGTTCAGCAAGGGAAAATACAGTTGCAGGAATTTTTAGTCTTTTAGATGTCTACCTACCCCTTTAGGTTTCCACTGGCAAACCCAAAAAGGAAGGCAGGGCTCTTTAGCTATCTCTGCCTCACTGGTTACATTCAAGTCAGATAAATGACAGCGAACACAGCCATTTACCAGAGACAAAACTTCTGGAAAGCAGAGAAGTCGAGGCTCCAAACCACCACTGTGTCAGTGGAAATATTCCAAAGGCTGCCTCGTGACTCGGAAATTCAAAATCCCATCATTAAACAACAAAAGGTAACACCAGCAGGAACGCCACAGTATCTGTTTGGTCTGCTTATGTTTGAAGGACAAAAGCTTTGGTCTTTGAGAACGAAAGTCCACAATTTACCTCCAACCCTTCTTCCTAAGCTCCAGCCTCGTCTTCTCAACTACATGATTCAGACCCTGTATTAAGTCAGAAATTCAGACCCTGGCTACTAAGCTTAATACTGAAGCTTGCGTAAGTTAGTAGGAAGGCACAGTGTCAAACCGTTAGCACTTTACTGTACTTAAGTCAGCAAAAGTATCTGCTGGCCTCCCCACCCCAGAGGAGAGGACAGCACCACAGCCACTTCAGTAAGCAATACAAAACTAAATGCAGCGAGACTTTATCCAAAGCCAAACAATTTCAGATTTGCCCCAATACATGTTTGCTTTCCCAAGCCACCCCAAGAAGATGTAAATACTATTCTTTTTTTTTTTTCTCCTGTTGCTTAACTCCAGCGTTTGCCCAAAACTCGATAAATAAGACCATGGTCACTCTTCTGTAGTGGTTCCAGCGTAGCACGATTACGAGTGAATGATGGGAGAGGATGGGAAAGAGGGGAGAAGAGAGTGCAGGACTGCAGGTGCTGGGGGGAGAGTTTACATGGACTCAAACTCATCGATGCGCTGCTTGGTGTTGCCCTGCCGGATCTGACGGAGGGTCTTGTACTTGTCTCGGCCTAGACGCATGTTCTCAGCGTGGATCATATCGTTGGCTGTCTTCTTGGTTTCATCCCGAGCGTTTGCCAGCTCTGAGGAAAGAGCCTTTGGAGAAGGAGAAGCAGATAGCAATGGGTTAGCACGTGCCAGAGACTCAAGGTTGAACAAGGAGGTTCCTTGCTGAACCTCCTAAAAAATTCAGTATCCATGGAGACAGGAAACGGATAAACCCGAATATTGACAGTTCTGGGCAACCTGCTTTACCTGACCCTGCTAGAGCTAGGAAGTGAGACCAGATGATCTTAAGAGATCCCTTCCAAACAAAACGATTCTGTGGTTCTGTGGAACTTGTTGATGTTTTTCCCTAACATTTGAAGGTAGAAAACATCAGGCAGTTGGTCACCCTATCCATCTTTGTCTAGCACAGCAAGAAAGACTCTCCAATGTACTTCAGAAAAAATGGAGGGTTCCCTAAAGACAATAGGAACATCTTGCAGAATCTGTACAATTACTAGCCTTCTATCACAAAAGAAACTTGATGCAGAAGATAAAAGTGCATCTCTGTCACTCTGCCTGTGCATAACCACCACAGCATGATGCAGAACACACAAAGCCTGGTACAAGTCAGGAAGGTAGCAGGCACTGTAACAAAATGCTTGGAAAAAGTCAACACCAGAACACTGGAGCTCCTTATAAAAAGGAGATCCCCTCATGTTGAGCCCTAGAGGGCTGCTTCCAGGGTTTTGTAACACAACCCTGTCAGACAAGACAGCTACAGACAGCTGTTTGATAGGAACTGGACCAAGTTCTCCGATTCACTGCAGCCAGGGCTACGAACAGCTGGCAGGTGGCTGGCAAGACTCACACAAGCACACCATGCGTGACAGATGCTGCTTTTTGGCACTGCTTGAAAATACTTCACTACTTCCAGTGAAATGGAAGGCAAACACCAGGAGACAAGATCTATCTAGCTCTCTGCTCAATGGTTAAGCAGTATCTCGCAAGATCACGATCATCCCTCTTTCCCCATCCCACCCCTTTTTTTTTTTTTTTTTTAAACTTCACTACTTCCAGTGAAATGGAAGGCAAACACCAGGAGACAAGATCTATCTAGCTCTCTACTCAATGGTTAAGCAGTATCTGGCAAGATCACTATCATCCCTCTTTGCCCAGCCCACCTCTTTTTTTTTTTTTAATACCTCCCTGCCTCAATTAAGGGCAAGAAGAATAGAAGCAGCACCCAGACAACACACCCTTCTCTGCCACCAACTTCTTACCTTCAAGTGTTTCTGGACCCGTTCGTTCTTCTCTGCTTCAGTGGTGCGCTGCTCCTCGCTGCGGTCCTTGATGGTGGCCTCTGACCGCAGCTCAGCACTGGCTTCTGCCGCGTTCTCGTCCTGCTCATCATCATGCTCATTCTCAGCATGCATGGGTTCAGTGACGTGAGGGGTGCTCATGGCAGTCTTCAGCTCCTCTTTGGTCTTTTCTAGGTCCTCCTGCACCATCTGAGCCTGCAGTGGGGCCATGCCACAGTGAGTTAGTCGGGATTATACTGAGAGACTTCCCACAGAAGCGCTACTCAGAGCTTATTACAGGAAACCTCGCACACTGAAGTACTATGTTCCAAAGCTACTCAGCCACAACCATTTGCAAAACTTTCTGCTGGCTAACACTGCAGAAATTTGAAGAGTGGTTATAAATAAATGGAAAACAGGCTACAGGTCTAATTATTCTAAGTCCAAGTAGAAATATTTTGACCAGGGCATTCATTCCACCAAGAAAAGCAAAGCTGGGTATTTACAACATCCTCAAGCTCAACACAGAATGAAGTGCAACTCCTAAAAAAAGTACTGCCATTTGCTCAGATTCTGCTTTACCTTCTGTTGCCACTCCTGGGCCTCACTCTCTTTCTTCTGCCTGGCCAGCTCCAGCTGCGTGATCCTGGCTGTGAGTTCTGCCATCTCAGCAGCCTGCAAAAGAAAGGCTTTTAATGGGGACAAAACCAAAGCACTTGCTAAATGAAGCATTTAGTTCAAGTCCTGAATAAAAACAGTATCCCAGAAACTGAAGAACCAAACTGTCCTTCCTCACTATATTCATAGCCTAGTTTGTTTTAAGAGCTTAGATGCCTACCCTGACACTATTTTCCCTATCCAATTTTCAGCTCACCCACTTACCAGCTGTTCCTGGGTCTTCTGTTGATCATGGGATGCTCTCAATAGGGCCTCCTTTGCCTCTTCTGCTTCTCTACGTTCCTTAGCCAGCTTCTCTGCTTCCTCCTGAGCTCGTTTTCTCTCCTGTTCCAGCTCCATAGCTCTGCGGGTCTGTTCTTCCAGTTCTGAAGGAATAGAGGAGCGCGTTTGAAGAGAGATCAAGTAAAGAATGGCAGGAGAAGAGGAAGGTGCTCTTACACCTATGTGCTGGAGGAGGGTTTTCTTTCAGAGGGACAGGTAAAGGACAGATGAAAAGCAACTGTCCCCTTTCCTCTCACATTGTAACTGGAGCTGGAAGATTAAGAGCCAGGCCTGTTCCAAGCCAGATTATTTGCCTGATTGATTTGTAGAAAAGCATACAGCACCACACTCTGACACTGGCCAAGCAATTAGACAGTAACCACAGCAGAGTACTGGCCAGTGTGACCCCTGCTACGCTTTGATTCCCTCTTCTCCAGACGTGCTGGGATAAAGCTTCCAGCCAGCACATGGACAACTGCAAGATGCTCTCGCTGCCAGAGAGGCATCTTGGCCACCACCCATCTCTTTAACGCAAGTCCTATTTCAGCAGCTGCATATGGAGGGCTTAAATTCGGCTTCAGAAGGCTAAATCAGGGCCTTCAGCACCAGTTAGCACACAATGCTGGAAAGCCAAATAGCTCAGAGATGCTCACAGCTTTACCACTTGAACCCTTCTCACTCAGGCTATGTATTTAAGGAAATACTGGAACATTTCATATTACCTTGCTGAGCTTTCTTGGTTTGCTCCTCAATTTGCTTGAGCCTCTCCATTAGCTCCTCCTTCTCACGTTCAATCTTCTCCTTCTCCTTTTCTGCCAACTCCCTCTTCTTCTTCTCATTCTCCAACAGGGCTCTGATGAGGGGGAAGTCATAATGCGATTTCAAATTAACAATTACTCAGATTGGAGAGCTTCCTAGTGAACACAAGGGATAGGCACTAGAGCACTCGGCTGATGAGTTTTACTCCAGACCTGCCCCTTTATAGAAGTGTAGAAAGAAAAAGCTCTGCTGGAATTAAATGGCACGTTCATAATAGCAACGTTACAAGGGAAGTCTCCTTATATCAAGATCCGTATTAGTCCCATCAAATAGGCAGGCAAATCTTTAACTCTAAGAAATTGATGGTGGGTCACATTTGATGAGTGCTGTTTCCATCATCCCATTAGATCTACTGAAGCAGAAAGCAACCTGTTCAATTCTTGGCTCAAGCAGACTAAGGTGCTGCCAGAGATTTATCCAGCACATGATGCTATTGTGCAGTGCCCCACCAAGCCCAGGTTACTCAGAACCCTACCTCTCCATCTGTTTCTGATGCTTCTCTTCCCGAGCCTGTGCTTTCATCTGCTGCACCTCAATGGTATCTGGTTTACGTCTGCGCATGTAGAGCTCATGGTTCCCCATGCAAAGTGCCAAGATCCGTTTGTTAATCCGTAACCGTGGGGCGTAGAATACAAAATCCTTGGGACAAGAAAAAGGCAGCATTAAATCTGTTCTTTCAGCATAAGCAGCTCCCTGTGCATGCAACACGCTCCAAGACCCTAAGCTTTCTAGAATTGCTAGCCAGCTTTTCTTAACGCTATCTAATTCATCAGCGGTGGTAGTTAGACATCTATCTCCTAGGAATTAACTTTAAGCTAACAAATACACACAGGGCAGATGTGCCCGATGTGCTGTGTTTCACTGTAAAGCATCCCTAGCACACACAGTACACAGCAACTCACTCCACTGTGTCTTTACAAAACCATCAGGACTGGTTTACCAGGCACACTGAAACTATCACTTCTCCCACCTTTCTTCCCAATTTGTTATTTAATGCAACAGCCTGGCCGGCCACATCAAGTGTAATGTTTTGTCTGATGCCAGAAAGTGTGTTAAGCATTATGTCCAATGGATAAATAAGTTTGTTCTGCTAAAACAAAAGAGTTTGTCTCTAAATTGATTTAAATTTTAAATTAAATTTAAGACAAAGCAACAGCAGCAGGGAAATGCTTCCAAGTAGCAATGTAACAAGAATGACCAGAAGAACAGAATGTATCAGCTGACACAGGAAATTAATAAGCCTTAAAAATGAAACCAGTTATGTGCATTAAAAATTTGCAAGAAAAAAAGAACCTTCCCAGCATACCCTACAAAATGACCTGAAGTTTCAGCTTCAAGTAAGGTGAAAAACTGCAGCAGACCATCCCATACACTACTAAAGCCAACAGGCTGCAAAGGAAGCACTCACAGTTAACAGAGGTGCTTCAGATCCCCAATTGTATTATCAAAGAATCTGAACCACCTTAGAAGAATCAGAAACCCCAAGCAAAGAGTTTCTCCCTGACACTGAACAGCTTAAGGTTCTACTGAACAAATTTCCACCCTCCAAGCCAGAAACAAATCCCAACTATCACCTTGTTGCCAATAGACCCATTCTGCACAGATCAGATTGTGTGCAATGAAAAAAAAAAAAGAGATAATTCAGCTAAGAAACCAAAAGCTTAATTTGAATGTTGTTTCTTACTGGTGCTTTCTTGTCAATAGGCTTGATAACAAATTTCTTGTCATTGAATGAGATATTTCTGATCTCACTCCAAGGGAATCCAATTTTCGGTGTTAGCCTGCAGAAATGGAAAGCACAAGGAAATAAGAGCCCCAAGTCATTCTAGATTCTTGACTTACAATATAAAACTTAAAATTCTACCAAATCTGCCCTCATATTTCAATACTCTTATGTTAAATGGGATCAGCAAATAAGAGTAGTCATGTGAATGATTTCAATCCCACTTTTCTTTTTAAATGGAAAACAGAACTGGAGAATGCACCTGCAGCAGGAAGATTAGGGATACAAGTAAAACTAGCTTGATAGGATTTGCCAGTTTCTTGTATTTTTTTGGTCCAAAGCAGCACATTTTATGAATCATTCTGGCAGTGTCAGAAACACAGCCAAGAAAGATATAGATATTGTAGGGTTTAGTTAGAGAATGAGTTTCAGAAAAGATAAATTTTGAATGCCTTTATACTGGAAAGGAGCTGAAGGCAATAATGAGGAGAGGGGGTTTATTACCTGTCATTCTGCTCATAAATGTTGAGTCCAAGAGCATCTACACCTAGCCAGAGTTCAGAGCCCTTCTTGTTCTTAATGTTGAAGTAGTTCACACCATACATTTCCAGATCCTGTGCAATTTTCAGGTATTCCAAGACAGCATCTTCTCTGCAGCATGCAAAAAGAAAGCAGATATTCCTTTTTGAGTCTATAAGCAATTAGAGCAAGAAGGTGCTTCTAAATGGGCAGAGCAGCAACAAGCTGGCAAAGGTTCCAAGCATCACCCTAGTAGGTAATAACACATATACTCTGCAAAAATCAGTTTTGTTTTACTAAGAACAGCCAGCTCAGGTGGAGTAGGCAAGGGCAGAGATGGGTCAACTTAGTTATTCTGAGCAGAATAACCTGAAGAACATCAGTTTATCCTGATGCATTCATACACTATACACTAGCATATATCACACTACTTTAAATAGAGCAGTTTCACACTGCATCCCTTACCTAATCATTCCTCGATGTTCCTCGTGCCACACCTGGATCCTCTCCTCCCACTGGTCCTTGTTAAGTTTGTGCTGCTCCAGAACTCTAGAAACAGCACGGGACATTTGAGACCAGCCACTGCATTTATCTACACAGTCACATAACTCTTGAACAACATTTCATTAAATACTCCATTGGTATCACAGTTCCCCCACAAAAATATTTCAGGAAATAGTTTTATTATAAGGCTAGAGACACACTGGTCAGTATTCAGATGTTTGACAAATGACAAGTTGTATACAGTTGTGCTTTTCCTTGTAGCATTTCATTTTTTTTTTGTTTTGGAGCAGTTTTCACTATTTCTGACTAGAGTTTCTTCAGTAGCAGTAAAATGTTTAAGATTAAAACCTCTGATTAAGTGAACACTAATCCCAATCCTCAGAGAGGAGTGAGGCTTTATTTTATTCGGAATGTTACAAACAAGATACACCCCATCCCACCCAAAAATAAAGTAAATCCCAAACCCCTAAAGGCAAAGGAGTTCTATGACTACCCAGATTCACTTGCCTCTGTGGGAGCAGTTTGTCGTTAGCAAGGTAGCCAGACTTGTGCGCCTCTTTGTTGAAGTCTCCGTATTTTGACTGGACGGCATAAGAAGCCAGAAGGACAGCTGTTTCTGGAGGGCAATAAATGTCATCATTCAGAATTGCCTCTTTCACTTGAAGGAAGAAAAGGCGCTGCGTGATGTCCTGGATCAGCTCTTCTGCCACATCCTCCGGGTAGAACTTGGCACGGAATTTGAAAAGCAGGGGGGTTTCTTTGCGTACATCCTGTGCTGTTACCTGGAACAGAGTTATTGGATTTTATAGCCTACACACCAAGGGAATGAGGGGCAGGTTTATGAACAGGAAAACAAGCATACATTAGGAAAAGAAAAAAAAAAAAAGTCTCCTTTCCAATGCAGAAATGAGTGGGCAGAAAAGCAAGAATTTTCAATTCCATACCGCTAAATATCTCATCACCTCTCCCCAGAGGGTTTATGATAAGCCAGTAGTCACAATCAGTGCTAGGTAAGTTACTTTCCAGGTTTCTTTCCACCCAAGATGCTCACATGAGCAGCACAGCAGTGTGTTACTGGAAAGGGTAATGGATCTGCCTGGATAACAAACAGGACTAGATGCAGGAGGAGCAGGTCAGACACCGCAACTCCTTGTACCTTGGGGAAGGGGTGTGTGAACTGAAGGAAGGTAACCCCAATTCCCTAATCCTGCAGTACTTTAGGTGTGTAGAGAGGCAAGAACAGATCTCTGACAGAAATACAGAGACTGAATTTGCCAGGACAAGTGAAACCTTGGAGCAAACATACCTTTTTGTTCAGTTTCAGCCACGTGGAGAAGCCCTTGGTGTCCTGATACTGAAGTCCAAAGAACCAGACCTCCCTTAGACCAATCGTCTTGACGACCTGGAAGAAAGATGATTAGCAAGAGCCCCAATCAGATGGGCTGATCTCACTTGGTGGAACAGAACATGTTAGAGGTAAGGTCAGATGAACATGACCATGACTAGTGTCCTAGCCTTCTGCCCTAGCCATGGTGCACATACACAGATGACAGGGCATCTCAGGGGTCTTAAGTGGGAGATGCATTGTATTCTTCCCTCTCCCTCCTCTCTTTAAGGCTTGTTGTGATTTATAAACAACAGCTAGGATACTGTTTTCCTCAGCTACTTATAAGCCAACATGTATAGCCCAAATACGATGCAACAGGTCTGACAGGTCTAATAGCTGCCCGGAATCAAAAAGGCAGCTCCATTTTCAGGTACACCCCTCACTTATCATGCAGACGTACTACTCCTGGGTGAGCCATGAATCACCCTGCTAGGCTGTGCTGGTTCAAGATTTGTATTCTGCTCCACTGATAGCTGTGGAGAGGGCTTTCACACAGCTCTTTAATGAGAGGCACCATTAAGAATTACGACAGTGGGTACATCGATATGCTGTCCCTTGTACCACGACAAAGGGCCACCACAGAAGTTCAGTACATCTCTACGTAAGCTCTCTCCTGAGTCATTTCCCCACCACACCATGGGTGCTGTGTAAATAAGAGTTAAGAAGGCTTTAAGGACATACTGCAACAAGAGACAAGAGCCTCATGGGGGGGCAAGACTACTGCAGGATAATGCTACTGCTGGCAAAAAGGAGGGGGAGGTTTCTTGATTAAGCCTGTTCACTAGCACCAGCGTTCACAGCTTTGTGCCCTGGCAAGTCTGGGACGTGCCACAGGGTGCAGTGAGTCTAGAAACTGAAGTTCCCCCACATCTCTCCTGAACCCCCCAGAAGTTGTTCCGATACCAGCAAACAAAGGGCTTACCCATCACCTCCACTGCTAGACAAGGGAAGGGAAAAGACAGTTGTCTTTAGGTCAACACTGTACCTAGAGTAGGACACTGTACGCTGCTTTTACACACCACCCACCCCTCGGGCTTGCCCTCAGCTCCCCTCCTTCAGAGGAACTCAACTGGAGAGCAGGGGATGAGCCTGGCCCTGGGAAAACTGCCCGATCACGGTGTGTCCCCTGCCAGGAAAGCTGAGGTAATTTCGTACTGCCCTGTCCTGTGTTTTATGATTTCTGCCTAAATGCCTGCTTCCTTTTAAATCACTTCCTCGTAGAATCCTAAGGATGCACTCTGTTCCCTTCTGATGTGGTCTCTAGCTTTGGCAAGACACCAAAGGCAAGGACAGAGGTTCCCCACAGACACATTGCTAGTTAAGATTCTTTAGGGCTTGGGTCAGACATTTCTTCTGCCCTTTCAAGAGCAGTGTTAGGGCCCTAGTTCCTCTCAAACCCCAAAACCCACTGCAGCTTTCGGCACAGGCACCCACAGAGACAAAACCTACGCACGGTCATGTCATCTATATGCATCATCCCACGTAATGATTCAGCCTGTTCTCACTGGACCACGGACTGGAGAGCTGCCCTAAAGCCCCTGCAAACATGGGAACATGGGGCAGATAAGCCTTCACTGGTGTGTATCACGTAGTAGGATGCACACAAGCTTCAGCAGGAGCAGAATCAGAGTTTGTGGGGTGCACTGAAAGGACGTGGTGGCAGGAGAGGAAGAAATGCCCATCCTAGAGCCTAAGGAAAGCTCTGTTCTTGGCAGCATTAACATGTGAATGGGATGGAAGCTCCCCCCTCTTGCTGCATGTGTCTGCTTGCTTCACTTCCATTTGTCAGCAGCTTGCTGCCTGGGAATTCAACACTGCCGGGTGCCAGCAAGGAACTGAAAGACCCCGCACAAAAGCACTTTTATTCCACAGCAGAATTCTGCACAGCAATAGCCGGGACAACAAGGGACAGCCCAGCACACAACATCACACCCCCAAGCTGCTGCTGAACCAAGGCCAGGGGGGAGATAGTCCTCCTCCCTCCTTCCCAACACAGCTTTAGAAGGTTATTTAGTTCCATTTAGAAAGGGGAAAAAAGCATGAAGAATTGGCTTTCCACAGCTGCGAGGAGCCTGGCTGGCAATTCACAGCTCAGGGATGTCTGGGGGTGTAGAGCTACTGTGAGATATTCCAAAAAGCAAGGAGTTACTGGCAGCAGCTGAGGATGGAGAAGGGCTGGCACACGGGACAGGAGAATACAGACTACTGCTTAACACACACCACTATACTTAAATACCTAAAATTGACACATCTTTTCTTCCTGCCAGGGAGAACACTATGTCAGTCCCCAGGTCCTGTTTAGCCTGCAGTACAAGGCTTAGTTTACAACTGACCAAAGATTACAGCAGCCTTAGAATTCAGCTGTCCCAGGGTACCTTGAACAGCCAAAACAAAGCTCTTCATCAAGTACCCATTAGCCTAAAATTCCACTTAGTAAGTAATATCACCTCAGGGGAAAGGTGCATTTCTGGTGACTCTCCCTTTACCTTCTGCAGACAGTCTAAGCACACAGTAGTACAATTTCTTTTTTTTTACATCTGTTCAGAAAACACAAGGTCTTCCAGGTAACCTTCTCTCTCACTTCTCCATAATCCACATTTTTCCAGGTCTGCGTGACTCCTCCTGTCATTCTCCTCAGCACTCACCGATCTCCCTCCAAACTATGCTCTTGCCATTGAGTGCTTGACCCACAGCAGACAGAGAGCCATAAGCAGCCTCTTAAATGTACATTTTAGTATCAAGATGATGCTTGAGGACTGCCCTCATTCTCAGCCCAGCAAATACACCACCACACTGGCAAACAAGCATGGATCCTGCATGAAAGCACTATCTACACATCGGCAAGACCAAAGGATGTAAGCAGAGAAGACATTCCACTCAAACCTAGCTCCTAAGCCAAAGGCCAAAACATCCCAGGCTATCCCACAGCATAAATCTGTCCTGAACCTCACCTGCTGCCCCAGTTAAAGATGAAGTGGGCCCCTCTCCCTCTCTGCGACAGGAACGTCAAGTGTTTCTGAGAGAAAACCATTAACAAACATTATTGCAGGAGCAGCTCTGAATTGGTGCCATTATCTGCAGTTTCATATGCCAGAGTCCAAAATGACCTAGAACAGTCCTCCAGGTCCTCTCAACTTCACACCCAAGATGAGCTCCATCTACAACCATAAATATCCAACTCTTCCCTTTCTGTTTGGCTGATGGATATATTTCTAACTTTCCTTTTCAAAACACTAAAAAGCCAAAAGTGCTAAATGACAGGATCGTCTTTGTGTTTTTAAGCTTATTACAGTTTGCCATTGACCTCATTAGCAACAAGCAGTCCATTTTTGGTTGGACTACTGCTTTTATAAAAGCCAGCAAGTTTCCACATATTCCTGTGAAATCTGAGACACATTTCCATACCGCTCAACCACAAGCCTTCCTTACACAAATAAGAGCTCTGGGCTTTGCTGGAGGAACCGGCCACTGTCCCAAGACTTGCTGCTTTCTACCATGAAACTGCCATAGTAAGTTTTTGGTTCAGCACATTCATCTACTGGATCAAGTGCTCCAGACCAGTTTCCTAGGTATTTAAACACTACGAGGTAGGACCTTACCAAGGCTAAAGGCTTCTCTACAGTCTCCCTCCTCACACAGCTTAGTTTAGAGGCCAAGAGAGACTAGCCATTTTTGTTCCAGACACAGCTCAACTCAGCTGGAATTATCAAGTCTAGAGGGATTTGGCCAGCCTGTGTTGTAAGCTTCAGCAACCACTAAAGAAGAGGCTGACAAACTGGTGCTCCAAAAAAAAAAATCATTAAACTCACTGCAGCAGATAAGCAAGCCAGGGCAGGGCACATGAACTCAGAATCTCAGGATTTCTGGCTCTTAATGAAATATGTAGGATCCCCCACACCATTACATATTAGGCTCAGTGCTGACCATAACACACAGCATCAATGATTAGGTTTAGAGTGAGCAGAGATGCTTATTGTTACAATTTTAACCCATAGCTGAGTGCACTTTTCTATTACAAGGTTAGTTTTGATCCCAAAAGCTCAGGAAACTAAGGAAAAGCCTCCCAGGAAGGTTAATCACATTCTTTCAAGATGTGAAGTGACAAATACTACAATTTTTTTTAATGTCACATTTCCTCTTAACCTGTGACTTGGCTTCATGGCTCTTAACTGGGCAGAAATCACCTTTAATGAGACTGGGTACATTTGGTTACTCTAAAGACTTACTCTGGTGTGGCATGCTGAAGCCACCATCTCCTGGACTTCGCAATGTCCAAAAGTCAGCACTGAAAGGACAGAAGGTCAGAGCCACAGGCTCAGAGAACACTAAGCACATAACCGAGAAGCAATTCTGTTCTAAACTGGAGAAATAGAGTTCATTTTAGGTTGGGGAAGTACTGACTGAGCAGTTTAGTAACCACAACTCATTGTTAAAAAGATCCTGATGTAAGATCTGTCAAATGGCCATCGACTGCATTTACCACCCAACAGACAGCTAAGACTCCTCTACCAGAGACTAGAAGGAATAAGGGGCTCTGAAGGGGAATGAAAGAAAGAACAAGGTGCCAGCAGGATCCCAAGGTCAGAAGCGATCAGAAACAAGGCATCTGAGAAGCTGCCTCATGCAGCGTGTGGGGGACATGGAAGAAGGGAGTATGTTTTCATACCACAGAAGTCAAAGCAGTTGAGGATTTTGTGAGTAATCTGTGCGCAGGCTGCCTGAGGAGCCTGTGAAATGCAGTGTCCACTGCACCAGGGCATTTCCATGGAAGCAGCCAGCTGTGGAGCACTTTCAGCAAGCCATTTAGTTACCTCTCTCCCTGTCCAAGGCACAGGCTAGCCCTCCCTCACCCCCTCAATGGGCCAAAATCTGACGATTTAAGCTAGAAAATTTACCCAGAAAAAGGAAGTTTGAAGGGGGAGAAAAAGATTGGAGGGACACAACTTCAAAACTATCCTGGGAGATTGGAGGGACACAACTTCAAAACTATCCACTGCAGTAAGAGCTGAGCAGTTTTACCAGACTGGTTCTTTACACATCTTCCGTGTGTGGGAGATACACAAAGCAAAGCAATGCTCTGTCTCCAGTCCAGCTGCGCTTCAGTCTGATACAGAAAAGGGTCAAAAGAGGAAAACAAGCAGCTATCGCTGTTGCAGAGCCTGTGCTCTGCACCCCCAGGAAAGCAGCATTTCAAGGTAATCAGGCCTGTGGGATAAGCAGCACCCCTGACAGGCACAGCCCATCCTCCAGCTCTTCTAATCCATCGCTAGCAGCTGAGGAATGGGAGCAGTTATTGGTTTTGTCAGAGGCAGTGAGCACTGGAGTTCAGTGGCTGATGCTAAAAGGTTCAAAAGCAAAGAGGTACAAAAACAAAGCTGCAGAATACGGACAGTACAGTCCTCCTGTCTCCATTAATCCAGGTTTTACCTGTGCACACAAGCTTAAGCTATTTAAACTGTACAGTTACAAGCCATGGGGATGGGGTGTTATAGAGAGATCTTGAGATTAAATCACAGTGTTACTGCACCGTTTCACAGCTCAGTGATATTTCTACAGGCAGCTACTTTGGGGAGAAGGCATTTTCCAACAGAGCAGTGAAACATCTGCATTGTTCTGTCACTACAAAAATTGCTTTGAAATTGAAGCAAGCAGGAAAGAGGGAGACAGGAACATTTCTACCTCAAGCCCATTCACTTATTATTACTATGGAACTTTAGACTCACTGTTCTACCTATAAACAAGCTTTCCAAAAGTCTTCTGAATCCTGTTCAGAGGAGGTCAGAATTATGTGTGGTATAACAAATGTATTTATCTACCTTTATACACAACAGGTGGAAACAAATACTTGCCTAAATGTTACCGAACAGAGCCAGGAGCATGCACCGAGGTAGCTGTGCAGCCAAAAAACTTGGTAACGCTCAGCAGCTTACTTTTTGCTTAACTCAGAACCAACAGCTCAAAGTGAAAGGGCACTCTAGGGCAAAAACATGCAGGGTATCTTAATTTTTTTCTGTGAAAGAGTCAAAAGTCAGATTTCACACCAGAAAGTCAATGTGCTGCAACAGCAAAACCCTAAGTTTGCTTTGTAGAGGAACCCTCCCCTCCCTCAAAAAAGCACTGATGAAAGCAGCTCCTTTTTCAGAACCAGCATCATGCAGAAAATACTAGATTAGCAATTCCAAGAGCAGAACATGAAGGGAGCTAGAAAGTGAACAGCCATAACCTTGTTTCTACCCAGCCCATCATGGGACCCAAGACCACCTTGGGACAGAGCAAACAGACAGCAGTCACTGCTTGGTCCCCGTCAGCGGGGAGAACAGCCCAGACTGTCTCTTTACAGGAACTAATCCACACCAACAGCTCAGCCATTGGAGACACGCTGGATATCTGCCAGGTGACAGTATATGCAAAGCCCCATCCCCATGCTAAAGGGAGCAAGCTTAGTATCTGCTGTCAGCTCACTAGAGGCTCTCATGTTTTAGTTTGGTAATCAATTAGTTCATTATGCAAAGATCAATCATCTGTTCGAGCATGTCCTTATACAAGAAGTACTTGCTTTCCTTAATGTGCAAATCTGCTACAAAGTCTCTTTTGCAATAGAAACAAAACCTTCAATTTCCCATTAAAAAAAACAACAGACAACAGTCTGATGTATATCTGCATGGAGAGACCAAGATGAAATGTAAAAACAAACCAGACAACAGTCTGATGCATATCTGCATGGAGAGACCAAGATGAAATGTTTCTCATTGTGGCAGGAGCTGAATAGCTACCTCCTTTGCAATTAGCTTCCTTAATTGTAAAGGGCCAACAATTAGATTGCAGGGCAGCAAGAGAAGCTGGGATTAGGCTCCTCAACCACTCGCACAGCAGCAGCCTCCAAAGCTCCTTACTTAAGCTAGAGGTGGAAGACTTTTAACATCCCCACATCTACTGCCAACTCCCTTCCCTTACTGCTCACAACGCCCTCAAGCCCTGGCAGAGGGTTAGTCTTCCTGTGGTGGCACCACACTACCACCACCCTGCACTGTTCAGTCTTTGATGAATCATTTGGCCAAAGCCTGGACATCTGCTGGTGGACATATATTTCAGTATCAAGCCCTACCAGGAACCAACATCACCACCTCCACAAGGAAATCTTGTGTGTTAGACAGTAGAAGACAGTTTAGTTCTTATTCCACTGACTGTGGCAGATGGACAGTATAAAGACATGGTGTCCCCTCTGTTTAGTTCATCTGGCAGTTTAGTTCTTATTCCAGTGACTGTGATAGATGGACAGTATAAAGACATGGTGTCCCCTGGGCTTTTTAGAAATCACAAATGCGTAACAGCTAGCTTCAGACACTTTTTTTCCCCTACCACATTTCCTCCTCCAGCTCCACCCACAACCCAATTTAGCTGAAGTAAACACTGCCTCATTTACATTAGCAACCTAGAAACTCAGTTCTGCAACAGCATTTGTTTTCTCTCTTAGTGATGTGTTTACTATGGGGAAAAAAAAACCACCCAACAAAACTTCTGTTTAGACAGGTGCTGTGTGAAACCCACTGCAGGGAGGAGAACGTGCAGCTGTTTGAGAACATGAGACAAAGGAGTGAAATCAATTACTGAGACATGGAGAGTTCCCATACTGGAAACATGACCAGATGCTTCTCAAACAGAGAGAAGTTGCAGAAGCCCAAGTCTGCCACCACAATGTCAGTTTTCAGCAAAAGCTGCAGATGGTCAAGAGCTGACTAAAAAAAAAAACCAACCACAAACAAACCATGTTTATTAAAAATACTACTGACTTCAGTCGTACAACTTCTTAGCGCCTTGTGGTTTGCTTGGATAATGTCAGAAATCAGACATGAAGAAATAATCACGGGAAGCATCCACGTAAAGAACACCCCCTCCAAAAAAACAATTCACCTTTTGATGAACTTGGGGATATGTCACCTCAGCTTCCTTGGCATCTGCTCCCATGAACTAACTGTGGTGGAGTTCCATGCTGCACACATGGACTTAGCTCTCAATTCTAGTAATCGAGAACTGTCAGATTTGAGACCACACAGGGCTAAAATATGCAGGAGCTACTGTGTAGTAACACACAGACAGCTGAGAACTACACCGCAACTCAGAACTTTTCTGAAAGCCTTTCTGCTTTTCTCATTATGAAAGGATGCTCTTTCAGTAAAGCCTAGGATCTCGCTCTATTCCCCTCCATTTCAGGGCTGGGCTGCAACGAGCAATATAATATCTAGTGTTGAATCATCCAGCTGAGTACAAGAAAGTAGCAGTTTGTGGTTAAACATCTAAAAAAAAAAAAAAAGATTTTAAATTAGGTTTCCTAGCCCCAAATAAAATAGCTGACGTCTATGGGTGGGTCAGCCCTTCAGTTTCTCTCTTCATTAAGATAGGTAGAGCTGGCCACAGAACACTTAGCGCTACTGAACCGCACCCACAGCCAACATATCTGGTCTGGCAGGTCCTTCACCTTGTCACTAATCCAAGATTCATTTTGCTTTTCTTTAAGCTATGAACTTACTGTTCAGATTTTCCTCCAAGTAGCAAATCCATGGCCCTGAGGATTACAGCAGAGAAACACAGCAGGGCCTGTCAAAGTTTCAACCACTCCAATTGATGACGACTGTCTTGAGCTGCTCAAACATTGAGCTGCACGTGCTTCCCTGCTTCTGGTTGGGCCAAAGGAAGAGGAAATTTGCCCAGCCAGTGAGCGCAGAGGAAGGTTGGAGCACCCAGAAGATGACAGTACATAACTTTTCTGAAGATTTCCCTCAGGGCCTGACATGAACACAGAATATCACTTCACCTGCACTTAAGGGTTGCAGCAATATCTGAAACCCAGCTGAGCCTCTCCTGTTTTAGAGACCAACTACTCTTTGAAATCAATTACACAAAGCTTGCAAGTAAGTCAACCAAAGATAGCCTATTAGCTTCCTCCTAAGACTTGACTTGTCTTATAAATTATGACTGCAGACATCTACCGCTTTCCAATTACTATTACTATGAGTTATACCACCAATTCAGTTCATTAGAGGCAAGAATACCTCCTAACATATTACTGGAGATTAAAAAAAGGCAGTAGTTTTGGAAAAAAATGTATAATTTGTTACCACTCTGAGTTCTCTTGAAGCTATTACACACTCTGTCACTTAATCTTTGAAGTCCTTTAAAAATTGTTTGCTGTTGCCTTAATAGAATCACAATGTTTCTATCAACTTGAGATCTTCTGCAGCTCCATCACTTACCTGATCAAAGAGTTGTTTCCCTGTAGTGTTGGGCTGGATGGCAAACTCCAGCTCAGCATCCATGGTGGTAACACGCACACTGATCTGGAAAACAGAAAATGCATCATTACAACACATTCTCCAAATGACACTACCCAATAATGAAGACCAACATCTGACCAGCTCCCAAGCCTCCAGGAACCTCACCGCCAGCAGTTACAAAAGGCATCTGCCCTGCCAGCATGGTGTTCCCAGTTTCCCTATAGAATATAACTTTCACAGTGTAAGAGTTTATCCTGTCTGTTCCTGTTGATATGCTCATCTATGTACTGACACGTGAGAGAGCCATGTGCAGCTTATGAAACTGTAGTTCTAGTGTAGAACATTCTGGTGTCTTTCACCAAAGCAGAAATGTTCCAAAACCTCAGTACACACAACCAGACATCCAACCCTTCCGTTTGAAGGATGAATGTCAAGGAAGACCCTAGAAGCATGAGCCACTCAGTCTGCTACAGAAGACGTCAATACCAACAATACTGTTCCAGTCTCCATAGGTATTTGGAGAAGTTATAAGGCACGACTCCTGATATGCCCCATATGAACCAGACAGGACAAAAAGACAGTCTCATGTGCTAATGCAAATAGAACACATGGTGAACTAATATATTCACTAGTATGTTCTATGTGTTCTATGTGTTCACATGGTGAACTAATATATTCACTAGTATGTGCAGATACTTCTGCTTGTGAAGAATCTCCATACAGCTGCCTACTGCTTTCCAGCTCTTTTAGGGAGGTGGAAGATCTCTAAACAGTGCAGAAATGGTTTAGATGTAATTTAATATTGAAGTCATGTCAAGATCAGCCTTAGACACAAGTAGTAAGATCATGAATGGTCTTCCAGAAGGAACACTATTTGACACACTTTGTCTTGACAGGAGAGTCTCACCATCACGTTTTCACATGTGAAATGGAAGTGGCAAGGGATTGCAGCAACGGAGTTTGCAGTTTCATCCCACAGAAGCAGGGAGACACCTGTACATCTTTCACCAACAGTTCTTGTGAAGCAGGGAGACACCTGCACATCTTTCACCAATAGTTCTCATGAAGCAAGTTAAAACAGCAGAGGCATTTCACCTCAAAGATTAGTGTAAACCACAGCCAATTCCATTCACAACTGCTGATCAATACTGGAAAACATCCTGTAGATTCTTAGGGGTAGACAGAAATATTCCTGCCTGAATGAGGATGTCTTAACTTCTGATCAGGCAAAATAAGGCCTACAAATACACCAAGCTGCCTGAGAACTCATTTCTATTTGCATATCTATAAACTGAAATAGAAAATTCACAATTTATGAACACAAACTGCAGATATTTCAGATCAAACTGTTTTCATGCTTTTCCATCAAAGCAAACTTGAAGTTCTACAGACGGGACATTCATGGTGCACCAAAGCCCAATGTACAGGCCTTGCATTCAGAGTTCTCCTTCTTGCCAACAGCCCACATCAACAAATCTTAATTTATTTGCTCTTTAGTGCAATCAATCCTCTTAGCACACTCCACCAGCTTTCCAGGGGTGGGGGGGAATTCTGCTGTGAACAGTTTTAGTAAGAATAACTCAAACTCGCCTGCAGACTATAAGCTAACCACATGACACTGGAGACCAAAAAAAGCTGGAGTAAGCAGAGAAATATTCACGGAACCACCCTATACTGATACGATCGCAGCCAGTCCTGATCCCTGCATTTCTACTGAGTATACGGACAGATTTCACATCTTGTTTACTAAGAAAGCAGCAGCAGACTGCAAGACTACAACCAGGGTTTGTTTTTTTTTCCATAAGCAAGAAACATTCTGCCAGTTAAGTTTAAGTCAAGTGCCAAAAGAGACCACTATATCCGAATACGTTTTGAAGTTTCCCAAAAAGCCCACTTGAGCCTGGGCACACCACCGTTTTGTACTTGATATTCACTCATAATGAACCTAAAGGTTTTCTTGTTTTAAGTTTAGCTAAAAATTTAAGTGTCTTCTGCAAGAGGTTAAAGGTTGGCTCAGCACAGCAAAGCTGACATCAAGGAGAGCTGCATTTCTAATTGCTGTGTGCATAAAGAACGCTATTTAGACATCACTGGAGCAAAGATATCATGAATAAGCAGATGAGGAATAAGTTGGTTTTGAAGCCCTCTGAACCTCCGACAAAATGAAGTCATAATGAGGAAAAAAGCATCCCATAGAAGCAGCAACCAAAGAGCAAACGACCTAAACCAATAAGCAACCAGGCTTTGTTTAAAATTAGCAGCTTTCAATAGCATGCAATTACCTTGAGTTCTCCTGCTGTATCTTCCCAAAAATCATTCTCCTCAGATCCTAGATGTTGACAACTGGATAATTTCACAGTGCTTTGGCAACCAGGAATCCAGCTGTTTGCTAGAAGGGCTGAAAGCTCCCCAAACCAGCTTTGCTACTTATACTTGGAAGCAGTCTCTTCTACCAGGAGGCATGCTGGCTTGTGAGCCTGACCTGCCCAGCACACCTACCAGTGAGACCAAAGGTGTCCATATGCCACATCTAAGTATAAAAGGGGTTACATTAAATGAGCAATTAAGCAAGAGTTTGCTTTTTGTTTGTTTTAAAGTCTTTCCTGTTCACCTATGACACTAATGTACCAGCTACCGCGAAAGAAAAATAGTTTTTTGCTCCACTGTTTATGGATAAAACACAGGAGCTGCTCTTATCTGGTACCATCACATTGAACGGTGATCGGACGCCGAAGCGCCTGAGCACAGAGGAAGCACCAGAAAACAGAACTGAAACATCTGTGGCAGCTCTTTGCAACCTGTGCCTGAAGAGTTTCTAAGCTATTTGGAGTAAATCAGTCCTTAAATTTTAAAGTAAAGCTGCTGCAGTAAGTTATCTTCCCAATTCACGCAGAATACTTAAGTTGTAAGACTCACATCTTCATTAGCAGATGTAAAATAAAGTCTCACCATGGAACCAGCAAAATTCTTTCATTGTCTCTCACTTAAACGCACTTAAGCTTATCTGACCAGTTATCATCCTTCAATTAGAACCTTCAAGGGGAAGAGATAAACTGGTTTCCCCTTAGTAGAAGCCCCCCATTGTGCTCAAGCTGGGCAGCAACCTCAGGTTTAGAGGCAGCAAAGTCCTGAATGGGGTCCACACTCACCACTCAGTATTTTAGAAGCTGGGGTGAGCTGAGACACCACAGGAAACGTGCTCGAGCTCTAGAGAACCACACCCCGGTAGCGCTGGCTTCCCTCGTCCCAGCAGCGTTTTAACACCTTCAACAACGAACGGCTCTTTAACCGTCAGCAGCCCGAGCTGGGGACACGTCCCGGGCTGTACTGGTGACATTTTAACCACTAGTTTCATAGTAATTTACTACTTGGCCAAGACACTAGATTGCTGTAAAACTGCGCTTTGTTAAGCGCAACTGGTGTGGAAACAACATACAAAGAGGGTTGGGTTTTGTTTTTTAACCCCCAAACCAAGCCACGTTTCTTTTGTCTTTTTTTCTTTTTCTTTTCTTCTTTTTGAGCCAGTTGTTGTGAACCGGAAAAACAAAGTAAGGTTTCTACTGTCTCAGGGGGTTGGGAGGCACAGCTCGCCACCCCCAGGTAGCAGATAAGAGGCCTGATGGTACTTCAAAGCAGATGCAGCTTCACCAAGGGTTTTATTGAGTTTCAAGAGCCCACGTACTGCCACAGAAATACCAAGTGGTTCTCCCAGCATGTAAAAAGGCACAAAAAAAACCAAGCACCAAGGGAGCTGCATTCCCAAAGACACCCAGGGGCCACCACCTCCCCATTGGCAAGGTGGTCTCACTGATCCTGCGATGCTCTGCCCGCAGCTCCAACTGCTAGAAGAGATCCACAGACTGCCATGAGCTCCACCTGCCAACCAAGTGCCAGGCACTGCACGGTCACCTTCATCATCCTCATTCATCTGAAGCCTTACTTTTAGTAAAACCCCGTCTACTGAGGCATTCACAGCCGAGCACTGCCCAACACAGATGTTACACAAGGGTTACACAAGAGTGCTAGACCGGAAGAAAGCCAGCATGATCCAGTCCCATCATAATTTAGACTCTGGTTCGCCTGGAGAATTACCCTGCCACAGCAGTTTTAAACCATTTTATCTAGTTTACCATCAATACTTATTCTAAGAAAAGCCTCAAGATTCATTAGCATTAAGCTTTTATACTTTATATTTCTAAACCATCTAATGAGGTTTTCCTATGTTTGGGGACTGGTATAACTATCAGCACGCGTACCATTTGGGTTGCAAACAAAACAATGCTCCTCTAGGAGATAACCAACTTGGACCACTGAGCACATACAAATCTAGCTCCATCAGTCCAGCCAGGCAGATGCACACTGCTGAGATGTAAGGAACATACACAGAAAAAGACTAAATACAGTGAAAAAAAAGACACTGCCCACCAGCGACCAGATCACAAGGTCCACAGTAGCATCACTCATCCCCAAGGACACTACACCTCTTTTCCAAAATTTGTTGTTAGTAAACTTCTGTCTTAAACTTCCAACATTCAGGAGGTCTTTTTAGAAGACTTGGTGGATTTAATTACCAGATTTACCAAAAATACTATCCTAACGCAGTAATTTATACTCAAATTCTATTTAAAGCAACTCATTGAATCTTTTCATCATAACATTTATGACACACTCACTTCTGCATCCAAGTGCCTGCAACCCTCTATAAATTCTGATTAGATCTTGAACTAGCTGTTTTACCCTAGTAAGTGGCCTCTAAATGGCCTTCTTTTGTCTTTCCATCATCATTTCATGAAATATTTTGCATACAGCAACATCATATGAAAAGCTTCCAGAAGAAGCTGACTTGCGCTTTACAAGAAAATTCAAGTCTCACATTTCAACAGGCAAATTGACACTCACCAAGCTAAAAAACACTCAAGAAAAAAAAAAAAGCACATATTTCACTGATTCATTTCATAACAGCTACAGGAAAGAGCTAGAAACCTAGCAACTCTTCCTCTTCTCTATTTGAGGAATCACCATTGTTCTACCAGTCGAAGCACAGTTAAAGATTGTCACTACCAGAGCATATTAAAGAGCTTCCTGCTGCCAAGGACAGTGTCGTGGTGAGGGCGAGACCTCCTGCACAGACAAAACCTCTTGGGTGGAAGAGACGCTGTTCCAGCCCCCAGAGCAGCTGCAGCCAAAGAAAGCTCCTTTTGATAGGCAAAGGCTTTCACAAGCTGCAGGACGCCATCACCCTCCTCCCACGGTGTTCAGCAGACAGGAGACAGATTTACTAGACTGTGGTACCAAGCACCCATCTGTAACATCAACTCAGAAATTTTAACATTGCCCATATACCTTAGAATCACAGAATTGTCTAGGTTGGAAGGGATCTAGTCCAACCATCAACCTAACTCTGATAAAAACCATCACTAAACCGTATCACTATTCACCATGTCTACTCATCTGGTAAATACCTCCAGGGATGGTGCCTCAACCACTTCACTTGGCAGCCCATTCCAATGCTTAATAACCCTTTCAGTGTAAAAAATATTCCTAATATCCAATCTGAACCTCCCCTGGTGCAACTTGAGGCCATTTCCTCTTGCCCCATCACTTGTGACTTGGGAGATGAGACAGACCCCCCACCTCTCTACACCCTCCTTTCAGGGAGTTGTAGAGAGTGACAAGGTCTCCCCTCAGCCTTCTTTTCTCCAGGCTGAACACCCCCAGCTCCCTCAGCCTCTCCTCACAAAACTTGTGCTCCAGACCCCTCACCAGCTTCGTTGCCCTTCTCTGGACCCACTCCAGCCCCTCGATGTCTTTTTTTGTGTGATAAGGGCCCCAAGTTTTACTTTCTGCCTGAGATTCCCAGTAAGTTTTACTAACAGTAATGATTATCACTTATCCTCCAGGTCTCTGAGCAAGCCCTGTAACTGCTGTAACTACTTCCTAAGATGAAAATTTGTAGCTGCATACGGCAGGACAAACAGGAAAGACTGATACCATCACATTAAGCAACGGATGTGTTTCTCGTACGAATGCCCCAGTGCGTTGAGCAGCGCAGGAGGTAGAACAGACAGCTCTGAGGCAGGAACAGAGCACTAGGAAATTCATGTCAGAATAATAGGTAGAGTCAGCACAACAGAGTATCAACCCTCTACAAAACCCTGACCCTGAGCTAAAGCTTCTTTCCTCCCTGGATTTCCTGAATGCAAGGAAGCTGTTATACCCTGGGGGTCTGGAGGCTTCAAGCTTCAGATATTCGTGCTTCCCAGGTTTAAGCCACCAAGTGGACTATTTCTGGAGAAAGTAGTAGAGGGAAAAGGTCACACTTTATTGCTCGTTTGACTGTTACAGAACAGAAATAAATTCGGTTAAAAAGCAATTCCAGACCATCCTTTACAGACCCTCTTACGCTATAGGGTACCAGTTCACCCAGTTACCACAGGTAATGATACTAGACTAGCATGGTGCATCAGTTCCAACAGCTCTGACCAGAGAAACACACCAAATCCAGCTGGAGTTGTATGAACTCTGAACTCAAGATCTCATTGGGCACCCTAGTGATCTGAAAACCTTCCCAGTTTTGGCTTTCAGCAAGATTAGCAACAGTATAGGAAGTATAATGAGAATTATTCCCTGGTCCCTTCAAACACCAGAGCGTTTTCTGGAGGATCCAGGCTCCCCTTCACCTCCCACCGTGCTGGCCAGCCAACACTGGCCCTGCTGGGAGGACAGGAGTCACACAGAGACCCACAGAGCGTAGCGGGGGCATCAGGCTTTGCCCAGCCCAGGAAGGGGGTCCAAGGTGATGCCCCTCACCTGCAGCACCAGGGATACTCACAGACATCTGGCTCCTTCCCCGGTGCCAGCGCTCGGCCCCAACAGCCCGGCGTCCTCTGTGTCAGCGCGAGGCTGGAATCGGGTCATGTGAAAGCGCTTGCAATTTCTAAAGGGATTATGCTTAATTAAACCAAGCCCCCTTCCAGCAGCCTTAAAGGGCCTTTTCATACCCCTAAGCTTATCAGGGAACAGAACACCAGCAGGCACACCCCGGGCATCGGCCCTGGTACCAAACGGCAGGCCCCCAAGAGAGCATCGACCCTCCTGATGGCTCCCAGGAGCTTCCCAGTGCTCTCCACCATCCTTCTCCACCATCCTTCTCCTTGCTCAAATGGGGACATGGCACACCTCAATCCACGGGAGCCACAGGGAGGGGCAACAAGGCCAAGGAAGGTATCCATTCCACCACACTATGGCAACTTGAATAAAGTCACCATAAAATACAGTAGAGGAGGAAGCTCGCCCACCTTTGATGCTCTCGGTACCAGCGAGCCAGAAATATGAGTTATGTGCTACAGAATGTGTTGTAACATCACCCTGAGAGGCACCCATTATGTCTTGGCTCTGCTTTGGTACCTAACTACAGCCTGTAGCAGGAATTCACCCTTTAATGAATCCCTAACGATTGTAGGGCAGAGCCTGAAGACAAAGAGCTGATGCTACAGAAAATATTGAGCTTCTTTGCCCATACATCTTTTAGGCATCTTACGCTAAGACTAAAAATGGACACAAGCAAAGATCATTATCTGAAAATATTTTACCAGATATATGACAGCCTCTTGATTGTTTAAGAGAGGAAAAAAAAAATTAATATTGCACTTGCCCCTCCCATCCCCTGTTCTCTTCGCACATTTGACAGCACAGCCCATTTTGCAGAAGTAGTTGTCAGTTATTCAGTTGGGGCTATTTTTAATGTCATTTCCGACAAAGCCAGACAGATACGGAGCTGACTGTACCTTTCAGCAATACACTAGTCACAAACACATCCCAACCATCTGCACCCCCTGTATGTTAACACCTAACACAGAACACTCACCTATAGATTGTGGATCGAAGTTCTGAAGGTACCAAGATGCCTAAGGATCTTACTGCTTTTCCTATGCGTTAAGTCACCTTATGTACCCAACTATCATTTAAAAACTAGCTCAATATTACAAGCTTGAGATTGCTTTACATGAACACCACACACGGCTGTCATTAGCGCACAAACAATGCTGACTGTGTCAGACTCAGCAAGAAATAGCAGGTTCACATGAAGCTTACAGTAAAATTTCATCCACTGTTATGCTGAATTCCACAGCTCAGTGTCATCCACCAAGGGATGTTTCAGTTCAACCAAATTAAAAGCAACCTGCAGAGGGAGGGGTGTCATCCACCAAGGGATGTTTCAGTTTGTACCTATAATAAAACCAAATTAAAAGCAACCTGCAGAGGGAGGACAGGCTTCTCTGTAAGCAGCCAGCGACAAAAGGAACAAGGGACTGGGTACTCCAATATCAATTAATGGGCTCAACCACTGTTTGGAGTTCAGCTTTGAGACAGACATCAAGAACTGCAGACTAGAAGCACAGCAAGAAGCTCCACTTATGAACTTCAGCAACATATATTTATTTCTGGCCTTATCCCCACCACCACCCCCTTGCAGAGGGGTGGAGATCATACATCTAGTGTGCTATCAAACACCCATCACTGGGCTCTAGATCAAAACTGGCAGCATCCTCCAGATTCCACTGGGAAGTGTGTATTGCTGCTGACTGACCTAGAGATCACAAGTGTGATCCAAGTCCTCAAGGAGAGTCCATAACCATTGGATTTACATGTGGAGCCCTTTAGCCACACACTGCTCTACCTTAAGTAAACCTGTGGTTTACTTAACCTATTAGTCTATTACTCTATTAGTAAGTTCAATTAAAAACAAACAAACAGCAACAAACTCCCATCATTTGAAATCAAGTGGCAGATAGGGCTGAGCAGTGCCCCATCAAAAAAGTCTCATACCTAGGTCAGCATTTGAACTAAAAATGATAAAAGAGCAAATCACTTGAATTGCAGCATGATTATTACACACGAACAAGCTGGCTGAATGATAAACTGAAGAAGACCTGGAAGAAGGCACCAGCAGCTGATGTCCCAGAAGGACAGACACTTCTGTTGGCCCTGGTGCCCTCAGAAGCTGTGGAGGTGTTGAGCTGTGTCCCATGGGGGAGATGCAGCCACTGCAACACAACTTCACTGCAGAGCCCCATTCTCACGTAAGCACCAGTAAACCCAGTCTGGGAAGCAACTGGGCTGAATCTAACTAGATTTGTGTTGTGATGGTTTTACTCCTTCCCTGTGAAGAAGCACAGCAGCAAACCAGCTTAGATTAGGGGTACTGGCTTCAAACTGGAAGAGGGGAGATTTAGATAAGATACTAGGAAGAATTCTTTGGTGTGAGGGTAGTGAGGCACTGGAACAGGTTGCCCAGGGAAGTTGTGGATGCCCCATCCCTGGAGGGGTTCAAGGCCAGGTTGGATGGGGCTTGGAGCAACCTGGTCTGGTGGGAGGTGTCCCTGCCCAGGGCAGGGGGGCTGGAACTTGGTGATCTTTAAGGTCCCTTCCAACCCAAACCATTCTATGATTCAGAAACCGCTGTGGAGCCACACCTTAGCAAAGTCACATTAGAGCCACGTCCCCACCACCACCAGTTGCTCTCAGTCCCCAGCAAGGCAGGACAGCTTCTGTGGTCAGGGAGCTGGTTTCACACTGCTCCAGGAACCAAGCCGTTGAGAACAGCAAGAGGCAAGAGCCTTTTTGCTCTGCAGGAAGCCAGAGCACCAGCAGGCGAGACTAAGAAAGTTCACAGCTTTGAAGAATCTTCTTGCAGAAACTGAACCCAGAACGGATGGAGGGGGGAGAGCCCGGGCTGCAGGAAGCCAGACGCTCCCCGAGACACCCACGTGTGCATCTTGACACTCATCTCACTGCAGCAGAGACACTGAGGGGGTGTCGTCAGGGCAGAAAGCGCTCTGCCCATGACTTCCAGCAAAACTCACCTTTATAGCACTGATTTACTACCACAGGGCAGGGGAAGCTATTAACAAGCCAAGCAGCAGGTCACTCACTCTTCTAGCACTTGGTGACCAACGTGGAAGTTTTTAGAAGTACCTCTGCCCCATGTAGAGCTTGGAAGGGCAGAGAATTTCTTTATGTAACAAAAGGGTTCAAAATAAGCCAATTGTGTCCACTCCAACAGCATTTTCTATACAAGTTTTCTGACAGGGCTTATAGCAGGCACCACAGCCAGTGATCAAAAGAGTCAATCCTTGTTCTTCAAAAGGGCAAGAAGAAATTGACTGAAGTGGCTTTAAAAATCTGGTACAAAATATAACACTAAAGCTGTCAGTTTCAAAAAAGGAAACTAAGTGATTTATCCCATTATAAACCCCGTCATACTGTAGTGTCAGAGCCCCAAATATGTGTTTGTTTGGCTGTTAAAACAAGTGACTGTTTTGAGATTAATTTGGACTGCTCATCTCCCAGCGATAAGGAAAATAAAATTCTTCCACGCAGCCAGTGGTAAACAGGGGTGTTCCCATGAAAATATCAGTTTCCTTGAAGACGTTGTCATTGAAAAGGTAATGCCTACAGAGCAACACAGCAGTATTTCGCTGCTCTTCTGCTTCACAAGACCAAGCGTGAGAAGCCACAACTACCTCTGTGTTGAAGTTACCCTTTGCAACTCATCAATTTTTTTTTTTTTTTTTTTTTTGTTTTGACAAGGGGGAAGAAGATACAGGAATAAACCACAAGTGCTGGCGAATTTGCTTCACTTGATATTTGTTGAAGTTTCCCTTTTCAACTCATTAATTTTTTTTTTTTTTTTTTTTGAGGTTGGACTCTATCTCAGAGGTCCCTTCCAAACATGGTGATTCTGTGATTCTTTAATTCCTAGTGTTCAGAGGGGCCTGAGTACAAAGGAACAAGTGGAGCCTGAGGGGAACCTCCTCACAGGACATCTCCAACAGGCCAGAGGTACCTTACTCAAATCTAGTCAGGGAGTCTACTTCAGGCATCCTTGTATGAACTAGGGCTTCTTTCCCCTCCCCAAGTGGTGGAAAATCAGATTTATTACCCCCGAGGACAGTCTCTCTAAAAAAATGAGGTCTCCTCCAAACCACATTCACAGAGCTCACAGAAGGGCTTCAAAAATGTCCTTAGGCGTGTATTATTTCCTTTGCATATTCCTTATATAAAGGGGCTGATGTTTCCAGTTGCCTTACTTTAGGGGCCTTCATTCACCCACCACATTTCAACTTTTCGTTTCCCCACAATCAGCGTTTCAAAGATCCAGAGCCACCTTCTTCCATTAGGACCAGTACTTAGTAAAGCAAGAACAGAGCCACACAAAGCCAGGGCTGGGCCAGTACTTCTTAATAGACTGGAGAACTGGGCTTTTTAGAACTCTGGAGGCATAATTTACCCAATTTAATTAGTGACCTGATTTGGGCAAGCAAGTTTTTTTCACGAATAAAAGTTCTACTTTATAAGAAGATTACTACAAAGTTATTCATTCAAAACAATTTTAAAAAAAGAAAGAGATAGGGAATTCCCCTACCCTCCCACCCTCCCCACCCCAGCACTGCTTCCGAAATCATTGATGACATGTTTCCAAGTTAAAGCTACTTGAATATAATTCCTTCCTTTTCAATCAGGCAGATAGTGAGTAGTCACATCCTACCAGTGGTGTTTCAACAAGGTGGGTGCTCGCAGCTCACTACCCTGTCCAGGGGGCAGACGAGTTTCAGTTTGACAAAAGGAGTTGCAAGATGAGAGGTCTAAGGCAGCAAAAGCAGTCATGGGTGGATCCCCAAATTTACAGTCAAGTACAGATACTCGTATGCCACTTATTACACAACTTACTCACACCCTTGTGCAATGGATCAATTCCTCTATTTTTGCCATTTCCTTTCTCATAAATAGATTCCTCATGCACCTCCCTTTGCTTTCCTGTAGCTGTTCCAAGCCATTAACGTTGCCACTTGCCATTTCTTTAGAGCCAGTCTGGGGAGGCCCTTAGAATAACTATTTTTGTACCTGTTGTTTGAGCTACTCAGAGAGGAACATCCTTTACTGGTCAAAACCCAGGAGTTTAAAAAAAAAAAAAAAAAAAATCATGGGGGAAAACCCTGACTCCTTTTCCACAACTCAAAGCAAAATCTAGCCACGTGCAGTTGCCATCATTCAACTGCTACACCCTGGGTATCTTTGTGGGGTTTGTTTGGGGATTTTATTTTGTTTTGTTTTGAACGTCCATTTGTTTTGAACATCCATTTGTTCTGTGCATGTTCTCTGGAGAAACAGTATATGCCTATTATGGCCTCTGCACCCTAATAGCAGGGTTGGCAGTTGTACTTCACATGTCTGAGCTTAACCACATCCCTGGCTAAAGCTCCCCGGCTCGGAGGCGGGCAGCAGGGCAGTGGGCGTGTGAAATGCCAGCAGTGGTACGGGGTGACATTCCTCCCGGTATTCTGTGCCCCTCCTCGGCAAGTCCATTCACAGGTTACAAACAACTATTTTGTGCCCCTGTCCCTTCAATCAGACACCCCACACACGTGTTACCATCCTGGCTGCTGATGCAATCACTTCACCAGCAAAACAGTTCCGACACTGGAAGTGTTTTTGGAGAAGGCTGTTAGAGGGCAGCTCTTCCCCAACCCCTAAAACTTGCCTTACTCTAGTTCCTCCCTTCCAAGCTCTGTTCCAAAGGCAGGGGATTTCCCAATACCCTTAAACAGCTGCAAAGGCCCAGTTCAAGGGGTTAAGCAGACAAGCCTGGTAGCCAAGACGTAGTTCCAGACAGCCAATAAGCTTTCCAAACCTAGCATCCAGTGGATGCCTGCCAAAATTACAAGCAGCTATTTTGCTGGAAGGGGCTCAAAACAAGATCAAGACAGGATGCTATCAAGACAAGTGTGAGCTGCATGAAGGCAGCACATGTACAGTGAGTACTTGAGGTTCAGAAGCCAATAGACTAAACAGTCATTCCCTACGCAGAGGTCTCTAAATTCACCTGTGGTTAAGAATTATCTTAGAGGTAACTTGGAATTGAGGGCAAATTTAAAAAAAGCTATGCTCAGACACTCTTTATCATTCAGCACGAAGATAACTGCTGTGACCGAGCTCTTCCTTCCCAAGGATTCTCACGTGTGGATGGACAAACAAGCCAGACTTGTGGCTATCAGTTTCACGCACTCCTCCGTTCTTCAACCAAGAGCCACCTCGCATTTCGGCTCCCTGGTGAAGGCAGAGGGGCAGGGGAACACAGGGCTGCCTGTTCAGACATCCCAAGCGCTGCCTGGGTGTGGCACGGCGAGTTCTTGGCCAGCTCACAGCCCTCACTGAATATCTGAACAATAGCCAGACTTCTAGGAGCTAGAACACAGCCTTACTGTGGGATCTGACTGCCCAGACTATGAGCCATCCCTCCAAATTTAACCGCCGGCACAGTCAAGCATGAGGTAAAGCCCTTTCATCATCCTGTGATTTTTCAACTTTCTCATTTCCAGTGCGGGAGACAAATCCTGAAACTTCCTTTCGGTACAGGGTCTCGTTTAGGCTGGCTGGCTTGCTTTTTGTATCTATTTAGGTCATGGTTCCCCGAAACGCAGGATTTCCCTGAAACGGCTCCATTCTACACTTCTTTTTAATATTCAGTTTCCCCACCCACGTTTGCTTTCCTCGCCACCAACCTATTTCGGGTTCTAAATAGCTCTGTTGGGACTGCACGTAGTTTATTAGACCAGCTTGTGATGGCTGAAGTACCTTTTGTTATTTTAAGCTCCAGCTAATTCAAACACTTGAGCTTTCCTAATATAGAGGAGAGTCTCTACACCACCAGGACACACAGAACCCACGTCCAGCAGGCGCAGAGCTGCTGGGGAGACACAGAGAACGGGTGCCAGCTCACCCAGGGTGCGGTCCCACCACCACCACAAGCCATCCCAAAGGGCCCTCACCCTCCCACTGCCTTCTTTGGGCTCCTATCAGCACTACACCACAAGCAGGACCAGCGAATGAATCAGGCTGAGAATAACTCATCTGATGTCATTTTTTCCAGCAGAACTCTTTCGTTAGTCCCATTCACTACATTTGAACATAGACACTGCTCCCGGCACAGATTTAGAGGGAGAGGAAAGGCTTTCTGGGACAAGATGGTCCAAGATATTGAACCACTTCTTACTCCCTGCTCCACCCTTTGCAGTAGCTCTGATACACAATCCCTTGTGTATTGTGTATTTACCCCTCATCAAGCCACATGTGCACACGCATTTCACAGAATCACAGAAGGGTTTGGGTTGGAAGGGACCTTAAAGATCATCCAGTTCCAACCCCCCTGCCATGGGCAGGGACACCTCCCACCAGACCAGGTTGCTCAAAGCCCCATCCAGCTTGGCCTTAAAACACTTCCAGGGATGGGGCATCCACAACTTCCCTGGGCAACCTGTTCCAGTGCCTCACCACCCTCATAGGAAAGAATTAAGCCAGTTTTCATCTGAGTTAATTGAACCATTGCTCTACTGAGCTGGACTATTCAAGGCAGGGCAAGGCAGGAACACAGAGATGGGAGAGAACCATCAAAGCTCTCAAATGTGCAACCAAGTTGATCTATTCCATTAAATGCTGCATTTAAACACACACTCTTGAGTTCACATTCATACACATCTCTTAAAATATGCTGTTAGGAATTAGGCTGTTTGAAAAGAATGCCTCATAATTGTCAGTTGCCACTTGAGACCTAGACATGTGCATGAAGACGTTGCTAAATGCCCAGGAATCCCAGTGGTCAAGTAACATGCCTATTAACATGTCTTCTTTTTAAATACGGGTCCATCACATACCACCCTTACAATGCAGGAATTAAGGGTAGATGATAGACATTCTATAGATCAGACAGACACCATGAGACCAAGAAGTCATACCCTCAGCCGTAGCAGAGGGTATCACTTTGTTTCAGATGCAAAACATTCTGCATCATGTAGCCTTCCCTAGAGGGCCTGATTTATTTAAATATAAGAAAACACTTAATTACACCTTCCAATCCAGAGTATTTATTCTTTCATTTTTCAGGGTGTTTTCACAAAGTCTATTTAAAAAGAAAGTTACAGCTACCTGAACACAATTCATGTCTGGAGGTCTTGAGTTAAAGACTGTAGCTGCCTCTACAGTTTTACAGAGACAGAGTCACAATTTAAAGAACAGAATAAAGCCTTAGACTTCCAGTGACTGCTCCAGAGTCAAGCTATTCCCAGTTTGCTACAGGGCTGCATGTTCTGAAACAGGCTATAAGCATTGCTAAGAAGCAACATCAATCAAATACACCGATACCATACTGCCTCGGGACTCTCACAGCTTAACATCATCTCCTGGCCAGGGAGATGTGCTTCATGTGGGAAGGTGTTTTTAAGATCCTGCCCGGACATAACCAGAGACGCCCTGCACAGACCCAACCAAACCAGCAAACACAACAGGTAAGATGCTGTACTCGCAAGTAACTGGGCTTATGTTAAGCACTCCTTAAATAAAGGGTTTGCTTTTGATAGTTTTCAATCATTACACTTGAATAGCTCTTTTGCTTTCTCCATGCCTTTGCACTCCAGAAGATGAGGTTAAGAACTTCCAGGCACCTACACAGTACCTCGCAAGTTCCAGTACTTTCCAAGTTATCTTTATCAAGAACTATTGTCCCAGTGTAACAAAAACAAGACCCTGAACAACCCAATCTAACTTAGAAAATGATCCAACTTTGAAATTGGCCTTGCTCTGAGCATGGGTTAGACCAGATGACTTCTAGGGTTCCCTCTAAGCTTAACTTTTTCAATAATTCTATAAGGTCCCTGAGGCTGTTAGGGAGCTACCCTGAATCAGCTTAAACATTTATAGTGCTCATGGCAGAAACTGAAGAAACAAGAATTGTATCAAGCAGGCAGGAGGAATTTCCTTACATGATTTTATGGACTGTCTTTATGCAGCCAAACACACAGATAAGCCAAATTGTTACTGGTGTTCCTGAAGCTGGAGGTCAAAACTGACAAACAAAACTGAGCCCTAGGAAGAGAAATAGCCAGATGCTGAGTACATCTCCTGTTCAAGTCAACATACACGCAAATATAACTTAACCAAAGCAAACAGTAAATATATATACAAATATAACTTAACCAAAGCAAACAGTAAAACTTCCTACACTGACCCAATGCAGGGAGTCTGCAAAGGAATCTTCTGCAAGGACCATTTGTAAGTCAGCTTGTGAGCTTAGCTCTTATTCAGACCTGATGTGTAGAGCTGCTTTTTGTTATTTTTTCAGTTTTTTCCCCATATGCTAAGGAACAGCAGCATAGGATTTGCAGGCATTAATTCAACTTTGATCAAAGCCTGGGGGTCCTTCATGTTCCTGCATGAACATACCTCACATCTCCAGAACAGGAGGAACAGTAAGAGCATCTAACTACTCTTACTCAGGTTTGTTGTGAAAACAAAGATCCACATTAATGCATCTAACAACCCATCTTTCTCCAACAGAATGGCAGATCAATGAAATCACTTGGTTTACACCACTGTCTGAATCCCCTCAGATCCAAATGATTTTCAGATCCTTCCAAACACTGCCAAATCAAAGCTGTCATTAGAATATTGTAAAGGCATCTCGCTGGGAAGTCCTCTATGCCAAACTTTTCTGAGATCAAAGCATTTGCACATAGTCATTTGCAGCACAAATGAAAGAGACTTTCAAAGCTTGGCCATGGGAGAAGTGGCCGGTCACCTCCTCTGACTGAGGTACATTTGGTGCCCAGAGGCAGAAGAGACCTTGCACAGAGGTGAACCCAGTACAGAGCAAGCACCAAAGCCTAGATATTAAATTTGTCTGAACTGAAGCAGCAAAGGAGAAGCAGGACAGCCTTCTGTCAGATTTCTACTTGACTATTTAGCATTTGTCAGAACAAACACTAATATAGCGTCATATCTCCTGTGTATGATGCTGAAGCAAGTATTCATAAAATCATGTTATTGTTCAGGACATTTCATCTTCAGTTGATTGCTCTGATCTTTCAGCAATTCAGAAATTACTTAGTCCTTCTATTTCCTCTGTATTTTGATAAACAGATTCAAGACAGACACTACAGGGGAACATTCTTACAGCTGAAGATGCTGACGTGTATCCTCATTCAAAAAAAAAAAAAAAAAATGTGTATCCTCATTCAAAAAAAAAGACCTCTACCCTGTTCTGTTGAGTGTGCAAAGGGGTATTCAAACCGAGCAGAATACACTGCGCTGCAGCTCGCAGTCAGCCTTCAACTTGAGATCTCAGTAACAAACCACAGAGCGAGATAAAGCAAAAATACCAAACAACTTGGCGGGAAGAGGTTTCACAAAGGCTAAAACACTGACAGCATTAAAAGAAGAGTAAGAAAATTCTGAGCCTTCAGGAACTTCCTGCTAGAACTTGCTGCTTCCCAGTTTGTCGTGGCTGGGCCAGGATACCATCAGTTTGAGGTGCAGTTTAGCATTTTAAGCCAAAAGAAAGATTACATCAGCAGGCAATAAACACGTTTGAATATTTTTTTTAACACCAAGTTCAGGTAACAGAAGCTCCTTGCTTGCTTTTTGAAGCAAAGGACTAACATTATAGCAGCAAGGAAAGTGTGTCATCTCAGTATTCCAGGAAAGAATAAATTACAGCTTATTCTTTCCCAGAATAACAGCTCCTGTAACAAAGACAGCAGACGGGAGCTACAGCCTAGAGGACTAAGACATATTGTTTATTCAAGTATTTTCTTGGTTTAGTGATAAGTGGTTTATGGTGCTGAATAAAAACCACTCTCAAAGCCCACCACCTTCCCAACCACGGACTCGGGGCTTTCAGGTATCATAAGTAATAATAACCTTTTCTGACCCCATTATTCAAGCTATTAGTAACCTTACAGTTTTTGAGGCAGCTCATAAAATGAGCAGTCATGTAACAGTTCATTCATACAGCAGCTTCTGGTTCTCTAGGAGATGGTGGATATTGCCTAGAACATAATTATTTTACTGCTCTCCGCTTCCCGTATTTCACCAACACAAACAAGTCCATGTGTTGAGTGCTCCTTGGTGAAAAACACAAATACTGCAAGAAAAATTCCAGTTGCTCACACAGTGTGTTTCCAGAAACAGAAGATTTCTCAGCCTGAGGTAAGCTCAGATCCTGATTCTTCCCCCCGAGGATAACTGTAGCCACAGAGTACCAAATACATCCAGACACTGGATTCAGTACATCTCAGGCAAAGTTCTCATTATCTACCCAAGAAAACAAATGAAGTGAACTCTTTCAAAAGTTTTAAGTTTCCTTAATATATAGATATAGGTAGAAGCAAATGAAATAACCAGATGTTGGCAAAATAGTTATCGATACCTAAGCTTTTGATCTTGTCTCACAGAGTTCTCAGCATTTAGTGTTTTAACAGATAGTAGTTACAAACCTTTATTACGTACCCTCTGTGGTCTCTCCATTAATGAATGCTGTCAAACAAAACTTAGTGGAATGTATTAATATAATGAGTAATATTATCGAGTATCATCCCTAAAGGACAAGTGCTTTTTTTTTTATAAAACCAAAACACACACACAAACAAACCACACACCCCACATGTTTCCAGAAACAGAAGAAAGATTTCTCAGCCTGAGGTAAGCTCAGATCCAGATTCTTCCCCCCGAGGATAACTGTAGCCACAGAGTACCAAATACATCCAGACACTGGATTCATGTGTTTCCAGAAACAGAAGATTTCTCAGCCTGAGGTAAGCTCAGATCCTGATTCTTCCCCCCGAGGATAACTGTAGCCACAGAGTACCAAATACATCCAGACACTGGATTCAGTACATCTCAGGCAAAGTTCTCATTATCTACCCAAGAAAACAAATGAAGTGAACTCTTTCAAAAGTTTTAAGTTTCCTTAATATATAGATATAGGTAGAAGCAAATGAAATAACCAGATGTTGGCAAAATAGTTATCGATACCTAAGCTTTTGATCTTGTCTCACAGAGTTCTCAGCATTTAGTGTTTTAACAGATAGTAGTTACAAACCTTTATTACGCACCCTCTGCGGTCTCTCCATTAATGAATGCTGTCAAACAAAACTTAGTAGAACACATTAATATAATGAGTAATATTATCGAGTATCATCCCTAAAAGACAAGTGCTTTTTTTTTTATAAAACCAAAACACACACACAAACAAACCACACACCCCAAAGCAAACTGTGTCATGATTTTGCACGTTCTTTTTGCTTGGACACCCAGTATTCTACTCTCTCAGCTGCACCATAAACTACAATACAAGCAAGTTTCTTTCCACCCATCCAGCTTTGCAGGCAGTTTTGCTTTCTTGACATATAGTTACTAGAAGATGTGTCTTAGTGGTCAGATACTTACTAGATTAACCAAGTAATTGGGTGCTACTAAAAGGCATTTAAAGGACAATGCAATTATCAGGCACAGTCAACATGGGTTCACAAAGGGAAAAGTCCTAATGAATTTGATATCCTTGTATGATAAGGTCACCACTTTATGGGTGAAGGGAAGGCAGTAGACGTAGTTTTTGTGGATTTTATTAAGGCTTTTGATACTGTCCCTCAGAGCATCCTTCTGGAGCAGCTGTCCAGCTGTGGGATGTTCACAGGGCACTGGGTGAGGAACTGTCTGTACAGCTGGGCGCAAAAGGCTGCACTGAATGGGGTTACATCTGGCTGGCAACCAGTCACCAGCAGTGCTCCTCAGGGCTCAGTGCTAGGGCCAGTGCTGCAGATGAAAATTCTTGTTTAAAATAAGGGAAAAATGAGAGCAGAAGTTTCATTGTAGCTTAAGTTCAATTTAGAATATCTTCATGCAATTGAAATAAACATTAAGCAGATTTATTGTTACTCTTTTATTAGAAGTTTTGATTTGCCGACTGAATGTCAGCATTGCTTTCCTAAGTCTATGGAGAAAAGTACTGGAGCACCAAATTTTAGACAGTTTTCCTGCACAGATACACCATTGGTCAACTTCTATAAGAACCACCTCTTACACACAAGGAGGAAGCATTTCTAAAGATGTCTATACAAAGACTTCTATGCCATATGCCTCTTGCTAACTTGCACAGGAACAGGCCAAGCATTAATCAAAGTGTCTGCTTAGTGGACCAGTAAGTATCCCCTTACTTGTAATACATATGTACATATCCCTCCTCCTCTATCATTTCTAACTGGAACTCCAAGGTCGCCAGTGAGTTGTTATATTAATAAGGGCCAACAGGATTATTTACATACAAGAAGATGTATTGGGCCACAAAGTATTGTGTGTGTTTTGTATCACCACTTTTTTATTGGGCAACTCAATATTGCTTGAATTTGCCAGCAGTAGAGCCGCCTTATTTGCTTACAGAGGGCCTTCAGCACCATTTGCTGCCATTCTGCAAGTCCTGTGGATTACAATCATTTTTGGATGATATCAAGTTCTGGATTTTAATGGAGAGGAAAAAAAAAAAATGCAACCAGAACCCCCTTGTCCCTCCAGCAACCAGCTTGAAAAGACATTTAGTGTATTGAGGAAATAGATACTACTTTTTTTTTTAATTCACTTTTCCAGAATAGCATATTCAGAGGGTGAAAAAAAAATTATATCTTATTATTCTTAGAGATAGTTTGAACAAAAGGCCACACCTCCAGGGGGTGGGAGACGTTGAGAGCCCTGACACTTCACCCTAATAACTTCACTGGCAGCTCATTTTTTGCACTGTAACCAAGCACAGAATTAATACCAGACAGTCAAGTTTAATACAGTTTAAAAGCTACGGCAAGGAAAGATTTAGCCCAGAATTCCATGCTTTATTAGCCTGTGTTATATAAAACCAAATACATTTATTAAATTGTGTGACTAAGTGATTGATCGAACTGCGATGGCAGATTTTTCCTGTACTTAGTCACTTCCCCACCATAACTAGGTCTCCCAATTCAGAGAGAAAAAAGGTTGTGAGTCATAAGGGCTTACCAAGGAGAAGAAAATAAATCAGTGATATACAGACAGGCAAGAATGGATCATGGCTGCAGGAAATCATGATTTGCTTTAAAAAGAAAATACCTGGAGAACACAGGAAGGCATACAATGGCAGCATCAGTGCCCTAACAGGCTGCACGCAAGATTCTCTACATTGACTGAACCTCCCCATCCACCAAAAAAAAAAAACCAAACCACTAAGGTTTTACAGTATTCACACTCCAGTACAGTGAAGTCTGTTCTCCTGAGCATCCTCCCTCTACAAAACAAACAAGTTGGCCAACAGAGCTAGAAACTGGCAAGAGAGTATAGATCAGCCTGGACCACGCATACCACGCCCCTCATTCACTACTTCAGTCATCCTCCTCCTGATCTGAGATTTCATTTTTCTCCACACAGAATCACTGCTGGAAGAGAAAGGAGTTCTGTCTCTTCCCCCTCCTAGCCCGTCATCGCACTTTTGCCTAATTGCATGTTTCTCTACAGAGCGCATCAGATTTGGAGCTTTTCCATTCATTCCTGTTTTAGGGGCATCCCTATAGCTATTCCATCAACCAGGAATGGTCAAAGGGAGAGAAACCTAGCATGACCACATGCTCCTATTTCTTAGCCTAGGAATGGGATGAGAACCGGACATCATTCCTTCATCTAAAGTTTATATTTCTGAAAAACTTCCTCAGAACAACTACAGCCTCAGAGATGTTGGAACAACTAGGAAAAAAAAAAAAAAAAGGCATTTTGCAGGTGTCATACCATTAAAGACCTCTGTTTTCTCCCCATTTAACACAAGTTCAACAAAAGGCCAGGAATTTCTGGCTGCCCCAGTACAACACTGGAGGATCACACACTCCTACAAGTGAGGACACCCTTCCATAGCAGCACAGGAAGGAAGCAGCACCAGATCACCTACATGTCGAGAGTTGCTGCAGCCGTAATTGTCTCCCATCAATAAAAGGCCCAAACCTCTGTAATTTCAGGTTCTAAACCTTTAAACAGTTGCAGCTGATCCTGTGGTTTTATAACCACCGAGCCTGCTAGTGACTGTCTCTTCCTACATCCCTGCCAAGTATTTGCTGCACAATCTTTTAAACATTACAGTTAAGAGTCAGCTTTAGCTACTGGAGTCAGAAGGGTGGGTTTTAATGCCCACAACTTCCAAAACACATGAATGCTCCACCTAGAAACAGCCACAGAAGCGTTACAAAGAGGTTTGCCCAAAAGAGTTGCCTTCCACCCATCTAGAGACTTCAACCTGCTTTAGAAGTTCCAGATAATATAGAAACAAACTCCTTTGATGCAGTATTATTGGCTGCACTATGCAAATTCCTGTTCCCAAACACCCCTAGGGAAAAGCCAGCAATTAACTGACTGCTTACTAGTGCTCTTAATTTACATCAGTTAATTGCCCCGGATTATTCCTGGGCAGGGAGGGATTTCCTCTTTTCCAATGGTGTGTCTGCCCCAGCAAAGAGACTCCTCGAAGGGTGATGGTGATTTCTAGTATAATCATTTAGCAGCCAGACAAACAAGACACTGGGAGGGAATGGTGGGTTGGGGGGAGGCCCAAGGAGTTAGTGTTGAGATCTTGGAACTCTTTTTCAAGCAGACCCCATTGTAATCCTCAGAACAGCGATTAAGCAGAGATAACAGCTTTATTGTGCAAATTCAGGGAGGCCCTCTTGCTGCACAGAAGGGGGAAAAAAAAAAAGAAAAAGAAAAAAAAGAAGTCAGCCAAATAAGGTTGTTTGAGCTGCACCAAGCCAGGAAAGAGTCCAGGAGATGACGTAGTTAGAGGAAGCTTTTAGTCAGCTTCCTTTATACCCTGGAGTGGGGCCAGAGCTACCTCTTCCAGAGGGGTTTCGCTGCGGAAAGTGTCAGTGGAACAGCAAGGAGAGGCAAAGCCCAGCAGCTCGGGAAGGGTCCTGCTACCCCTGAGCCCCAGTTTCTCCAGGGGCAGAGCCAGTGGGTGTTTGAAATCATTCGGTTTCAGTTCATCAGCCGTCTTTGGTGGAGCTACCTAGGGACTTCAGCGAGCTCTGCGCAGGAGGATTTCACTTCAGACCAGACATTAGACATAAAACAACTGAAACAAGTTTCCTCTAGAGGCAGTGATGCCATTTCCTGTCAAAAAAAGGAGTCCATATTAAGACATCTTATGAACCATCCTCACAAGAAAAGCAAGAATTGTAATTAACCTTCAGGGGTGATTAATCAGACGAGGCAGAGTCACCCCAAGGAAAGCCTGCAACCCCTTGCAGGTCCAAAAAAGGGACTGCCAGTAAATGTTCAGGAGACAGGATATTTGTAAAAAGCAAGTGATGACCAACCCCTGACATGAGGAAATCTTTTCCCCATAGGATTCCAACAGCAGAAGAAGCAGATCTAAAGCTTTCCTTGGGCTCCTTTTATCATGTGCACCTCAGCAACCCGCTTCTTGCTCATCCGCCTCAAGTAACTAATCAAGAGACCAAAAAAGAAAGAAAGGACACAACTAACACGTTTTATCTTCCAGAGCCTCTGGTACGAAGAGCACTCTTGGGCCTAACACCGTCACAATAAAGTTTTAAGAATGGGATCACAGGTCCTCAGAGTAGTTCTTGCTCACTGCAGTCTGAAGCCACTCTGATGTTTTCTGCACAACGTTGCCAGTTCGGTGCCATAAGAAGGGGAAGCAAGATTTTACCAGTATGTAAAAAACAAATTGAACACTAGTTTATCAGTCGTATTCTTTAAACTCCCTGCTTTTGCTCACTATCAGGCTTAACTGCTTCATCTGCACATGAGGTAAAACCTCACTATTCTCGCAGAATCTAGGAACCAAGCTGATGAACACAAGACAAGGTAGGGTGTAAAGGCCTTTCCTGGTTTGTAAAACCCCATGGTAGCTATAAAGCTACTGATAATTCATTATATACCAGTCCAATGGTTTACCTGGTTCCACTGTACACTCAGCATGTTCTAGCTATTGTTGCTTCTGAGGTACAAAGCCATCTAAATTCATCAACAGACTTCTGTATAAAGCAAGGTCTTTGGGAGCTCTCTTTTCACAGCAACTCCATATATCCAATAGCGTTAGAAGAAAGTTATAACAGTTTGCCTAACAAGCTAGCACCCATGTCACACCAAAGCCCATCTAACTTCGATCCGTGCTGCCAAGCTTCCCAACGCATACCAAGCGAGGGAGAGGAGGAGATATAACACCAAAGGCTTGGTCCTCAGGTAAGGTAGAAGGCATCTGAAATGGTTCTAGCATTGAGAAGCATTGCAGAGTTGAGCAACCTGATCTAGAGAGAGGAATCCCTGCCCATGGCAGGGGGGCTGGAACTAGATGATCTTTGAGATCCCTTCCAACCCAAACCATTTTACGATTCCTTCGTAGCACAACAGGATCCAGACCCAGGGCAACAAAAGAAGTGTCCATCCATTAGAAGTTGTGGTTTCCATCACCATCGACCCTTCCGCCTCAGCTTTCAAGAGCAAATTCCGCAAGAAAAAAAAAGAAGGATCACCGAAACAAGTGTAGCACCGTTCTCACAGCTGACATCTTGTTGCAGCATTTGGTACCAAGTAGCTACATATCAGGAAAACAATATCCAGATGATTCTCCTGATACCTACCCCAGTCTCTCAGTTACCTTTCTTCTAACCAGACCTATGCAGTTCCAAAGAACGAAGGGAAATAATGCTTCAAGGACTTTGGAGTCCAACTGAGAATTAGGACCATGAATTTAAGCTACAGACAGGGTCTCTGAAGGCCCTAATGGCTATTGCTACACTGAGTTTTAGAAAGTTTTAAGGGAAAAGGCAACAGCAGAAAAGACTTTAAAAAAAAAAAATCTTAAATAGCATCATAGAGCTGAGACGTACAAATCTTACTGTTCTTTTGTGCTGAAGACTTCATGCTTGTCCAAGTTGATTTTCTGCAGTAACACTTTGCCCTAGAAACCTGGAGACTTGTGTCCTGAACATCGAGAGAAACACTTAGTTCTGCTAATACAATAAGAAGAGTTCAAACTTTATTACCTTTATACCTTAGTGTGAAGCTAATCATGAGATTAGCTCTGACTAAACCCATTTCTCTCTAACAAGACTAAAACAGAACTGCTCAAGTCCTAGTGACAGGACAGTTGAACGCACACCTCATGCACAACAGATGCTCACATTTTAAGTTCAGTGGCCTATTCATTCATACAGTCACAAAGTAAGTGCATTCATAGGCAAAACAGTTGATGAATCCCAATACAGAAACATCGCCTTTTCTATTAGCTAAAAATACAGTAAAGTATCAGCCCAAACAGGCGTGACTGGTACAAAAAAAAAAGGCCGCTTTCCCCTCCCACTCCTCCAACTAAGAAGGTTTTTGTAATACTAAAGTTCAAGTGATTAACTATGGTGCTCAGACTGGCCGTCAGCATGACAGTTCATTCACTTCTATCGGGATTTGGAACTGAGCCCCTGCCCAGCCTGGGATGAGTCAGTGAGAGACCAGAGCACCAGTCACTCCGCGTGAGATCAGAAGCCTTCTCCTGGCCAACACACGGACCCGGCAAGAGACTTGTCAGAGCCTGACAGTGGCTTGTGAGAGGCCTTTTAGCACTCATCTGCTTCCACCCCTCCATGATACAAAAGCATGGGGGGAAATTATATGCCCTCTTCGGTGTGTGCTTTAACAGTTTACGTCTTGCAGACTTTTCAGAACAAAAAAACAACCAATAAATCAGAGTTGGTTGCCTCTAGATAAAACCACCAGGCCTTCCTGCGGAGAGCACAGCAGGATCAGCAGGCCAATCCATGACGGACTTTCGACGGAACCTACAAGGCCTCCAGCCACCAAACCCCCCAGAACATCCCACTTCACCACCACAGCAAAGTCATGTGCCACCAGTTCAAAGGTTACCAGAGTTAATCTCGGATTCCTATTAATAGTGCACCAAAGCACGGTGCCACTCGGAGCAGGACTCATGTAGCAAAATGGCAATCTCTAGCCAGATGTGTTAACATTTAGCCCAGCTTAAGGAGGAGCAGGGACTCGGAACTCAACAGGTTTTGCTGCTCAGGCCATGCAGCAGCATGTTCTGTTAAGCCTGGTGAGATGAATGATAAGAGCTACCAAACACTCTAGACACAAATGTTTTTCCTGCCCAGCCAGAACTGTTCCCTGGAACATTTCCTCCATCTGTCTTCTTCACAATGGATTTATTTTTGTGATGAAGCCCACATATAGCTACATCTAACTGCTCCAGTTTCACCCACATTTGACCTTAATTGAGGAAAAGTCACTCGCATTTTACTGTTTTGTTAATTAAGTAGCTATTAACAAATCTCAAGCTAGCACGCTAGTAGTCATGTTGCTTTCACATGAAGAACTGATTACAGAGTTACGCCAGCATATCCTGTTCCTGCAAACCACAGCTCAAGAAATAATGTTTAAAATATTGTTTCGGTTGGGCCTGCAACTAGGGCAGATGGGGCAGGAAGCCTGAGGACTGGTGGCTGACACAGGGGTATCCTGCAGCTCCCTGCCCCACCAGGCACCCAACGCTCCAACCCCCTTTTCTGCAGAATCCACAGCGTGAAACAGTGTCACAGCCAAGCGCTTCCATTTCTTTATCTGTTCAAAAAAAAAAAAAAGGCTCCAAAAAAGCAGAACTGCTCTGTCAGAAGCAGAAAGCAGCAGATGGAGAACATCAGCCCAGCCCGAGGGTGTGCCTGTGGATGGAGGGGCTGAACCCAGCACCTCGTAGCCAGGTCGGGATTCAGCCTGTTGGTGGGAAATCGGCTTCGTAAGCGTCTCCGCAACAAGTTCAGGATTTCTTGGGTGATTCACACCAGGAGAAGTCACTCATCACAACTGTAATCTCTCCAGCTAAAAGGTCTCAACTACCTTTTACACCGAAGTCCCCTAACCTGAGCTACTTCTGTTAATCTTACTTTTTTTTTTTTAAGCAACTAACTCTTCACTAATCATTGTTGATGTTCGAAGAAAGGCCTTTCTAAAGCTTCAGAAAATACTGTCTTAACCTTTAAGTGGCCTGAGTTTGATATCCTTTTAAGATGTTGATGTTTAAAAAATAATAATAATAATCCAGCTATTGTCTCAGAGAGCTGGCGCTTAAGACAGCAGGAAAAGCAGAAGTCAGTCAAACAGGCATTTGATATCTATTTTAAAGTAATAAAATTAAACCCTATGTTAAAAAAAAAGAAATAAATCAGGGTGGATTCCGTTTCAACTTCCACTTGCAGAGGGGTGGGGTTTTGTTTAGGATTTTTTTCTCTCCTTTATGTAAACCAGAGACTCTTAGCTTAAACATTAGATGTTCTTAAGGCCGTTTCAGATCACTCCCTGGGAGGAAACATCCAGAGCTTTCCAGCCCGCTCCTTCCTGTTTTATCAATGAAGGGGCTCGGACCAATTCTTTTACTCCAACCGGGAGAAATTAAATGGAAAAACCCCAACGCTCCTCGTTAGTCACCGAGCTCCTGCTGCGGGAGGGAGAGTCAAGTACGGACTTGACCAGACTTTCTGAAGTACCGAGATCTCTCCAGCCAAGAAATACTTCGAGTCAAGCTGGGACAAGGCTCCCTTAGCAACTCAACCCGACTAATTACGAGTTGTGAGGAGGAAAAAAAAAAAAAAAAACACCACCCAGCTTCTCCTCCTCAGCACGAGAGCACGCGAGAGGCGGCCATAGAATTAATTAACGCCCGGAATTAATGCTGTGGAAGAGCTTCCCCGGGCACACGCGTGGGGCGGGGAGGGCGGCGGGCACCGGACATCGGGGCGCTGCCCCGAGCGGGGCCCGGGCCCTCTCAGGCCGGGGGTGCGGCGGGGCGGGGAAGCACAAGATGGAGGGGACGGGCGGCTCCGCTCCCCTCCCGCCTTCCCCAGCGATCCTTCCTTCTTTCCCCTTCTCCCTCCCGGAGCGGCCACCGGCTCCGCCAGCGTCTCCCGGGCGGGGAGAGCCCCCGCCGTCCTCTCCCTCCCGCCGTCAGGCCCGGCCGCCGCCACACCCGCCCTGCCGCCGCCATGGCGGGGCTCCCTCCTCCTCCTTCCCCCGCAACCCCTGCACCCACCGTTTTCGGCATCTTTCCGGCGGACTAGGGCACGGCGGGTCGCTCCTCCTGCGCCGGTTGGGGATCTCGGCGGGTTCCGCGCTGCTTCTAACGGGACTACCGCGCCGCGCCTTCTCCGCCCGCCTCGCCGTAAGCCCCGCCCGGGCCCGCCCCGTTTTGCCGGCCACCTCCCGGCGGGGCTGGAAACGCCGCCCCCCTGCCTCGGCCGCCCCTCAGCGGGGCGCGGCCCGGCCCCGGCCTCTCCGAACCGCATGGCCCGGACGGGCCTCGCCCACGCGGCTCCGGGAGGCCTCGTCCCCGGTGGGGGGACCAAGGGATTGTGTCCTGTCCCCCCCGTCCCCGTCCCCTGCGAGGGGTCCGCTGTCTGAGGGGAGTGGGCAAAGTCCCACCTGGCCCCGAGCCCCCAGTGGCCCCAAAACGGCCTAAAAAGCGCCTCGAAAGCCCCGAGCGTGGAGGTTTATCCTCATATCAGGTGTCGCGGGCGCTGCTGGTCATTGCGAAAAGCATTATTTTAAAAAATAATGCTATTTTTTTTAACGGGGGGGGACGGTTGTGGTGTTGAAAGTAAAAGCAGAGAGCACTGCCACGTGCTGGGCATAGAATCACAGAAGGGTTTGGGTTGGAAGGGACCTTAAAGGTCATCCAGTTCCAACCCCCCTGCCCTGGGCAGGGACACCTCCCACCAGACCAGGTTGCTCCAAGCCCCGTCCAACCTGGCCTTGAACCCCTCCAGGGATGGGGGTAAAGGGAGCATCTGTGGTTCATTCAGTGCCCAACCCAGCCCAAACCCCCACTGGCACCCACAGCTTCTCTGGGCAACCCTTTTGTCTCTCCTTTTGTCTCTCATTCAGCCTGAGTCATGCTCTCGCTTGGGGTGCAGCTCAGGGATGGTGCTCAGCCAACAGTCTCCTCAGCCCTTGGCTGCTTCAGGGAGGGATGCTGTCATCTACAAGGTTGTCAGAGCTGTCTTTAAAAGCACACATCCAGCCCCAGGTGTTTCAAAAGTACAAGGGGCTGTGGCTCCCTGAAGCTTGGCAGGCAAACCACCTCTGGTCTTCAGACCTTCTCAGAGGCTGCCACCATAATCCCCATCAATCCATGGATGAAAATACCTTGAGAACCACTCTCCAGAGCTTCCCAGTGCCATCTGGAACCTCTGACAGAGGGAATCAAGGTCCAGCATATTCACAGAGATTTGAAGAAGCCATCTTATCATATTTTTGACTTGTAACATAACTGTCAAACAGTGACCCAAGTCCTGTTTTCTCCCGGAAAAAAAAAAAGAAAAAAAAAGTCATTCTTTTTACAGTTAACAACTTGCGACCAGAAGAAGGAAATGAAATGTTCTCAATAAATTTAACATCCTATTCTTTAAGGAAAGTAGAAACCTCTCTTCCTATTTTGCTTGAGTTTGTGTCTTGTCAAATCCGCTAAATATTTTCAATATTTTTAAGCCATCTTGGTTGATGGAAAGAGCATGCAGACTAGCTGTACTTCAGACCTACTTTTTTTTTTTTTTCCAGTATGTTGAATAAATGAAGATTGTGTTAATATGAGAACACATAAATTGAGATATAAAATAGGAAGAGAGCAAGCCAAGCTCTACCAGGCAGTTCAGCACAGACTCCTGCTGAGAAAACTGCTTTCTTTAATTTGATTACAGGATTCTGCTGGGATTAATATTAAACTGAGGTATGTTGGGAATTGACATCAGATTCATAATAACACTTTGTACGTCTTTAAAAATTGCAGTTCATTCAAAAGATCTCAAACTGCCTTGTAAATATCCATAATTAAATCCTCAGGGTCTGCAGAAAGGAAATTTCTCTTTTTTTTTTTTTCTTTTCCCCAAGGAGTAATATTGTTGTAAGAGTATATGTAATATAACACAAATAATTTTTAGGGAGGCTTATAAAATGTGTTGATTTGCTTTTCAATGTGATGTTTCCTCGCCATGCGGCATTATGTGAGAAAGAGAAAATCCAGAATAGTTCTCACCCTATTAAAAAAAAAAAAAAAAAAGGAGTTTGTAAGAGACAAGGCCTTGTCTTACCCCAGAATAAACTGGGAATAATACTACAGAGAGTAATAAAACTACTTCTGTGCCCACCTGGCAGGAGGTGGAAATGGGGTCCATAAGCTTTGTTTGCTTCACCTGAATATGCAGGTTTCACATAAACTAGAATCTCTGTGCTATGTCTACACAGGAAAAAACTTCAGTATCATTGGATTGGTGTAAATTAGTGTAACTTTTCAACACAAAAAAGTCACAGGGTCCATTAGAGCCTATTTTACAAAGTTTTCTTCCTTTCTGACTTGTTTTTACATTGAGACTTCCTTAGACTAGATCAAACAAAGATGCTCCACGAAAGGGTTCCGCTTGTTTCCCACAGAAATTGATACTGGCAGAAGAGATCTGGAATAATAAAGGCACTTGCTCGTGGTTTTAACAAGTGACAGAGGGCACCCATGGTGCCAGGTTTGGATCCAGGAATGTTAGGTGTGGGCTTTCTCACTGGGTTCGAGTGGCTCTGTGGAGACTCATCATCCTACATGATGGGGAGGGCCCGATTCTGCTTCTGTTGGGACTTCTGTTCCAACATCCCTTCATAAGGCTGAGGTAACTGTTTGGAGGATAAACTGTTTGGATAGAAGTCTAGCTATTTCCTTGCCAAATTTAAGGATCCATAGTTTAGCATCCAGGCACCTAACGTTTTCTCCACAGCGCTAAGGACAGGAGCCGTGATGCAGTGAGACATCAGATCCCAGTGCCAGTGAGACAATCAGACCCAAAGCATCTTCGTTCCCCCTCACAGTGTGCCAGGCGTCGCCCGTGTGCTCAGAAACTCATAAACCGCCTGTCAAACAGCCTGAAGTCTTCTGTGAGACAAAGCAAAGGGAATCCTGCAGCGAGACAGACACTTCTTTCTCACCCCAGCCACTTCTCCTGTCCTTCTTCTCTGTTGCTCACAGCAATAACCAAACAAAATACCATTCATGCCACTTGAAAGACAAGGGTTCCCTGTGACAGGCACATGAGTCTCTCCACTTTACTTCCTCTCCTGCTTCTTCCTTTCCTCTTCCCCTTCCCTGTGGAGGGGGAGGACAAGACATCTGAAACGTTGGAACTGAGCTGAAACTCGGTGAAACCCATGGGCCTGGTGCATCCAGCTGCAGCGTGGTGAGGAATCCCTGCTGCGGGGGTTGCTGCACCGAGATCTCACCTCCCTCCCGGACCTCTCCTTGGCCAGGCACTCAGGAGGGGTGGTGGTATCCAACAGCCCCAGCCCTCCCTGCCTGGCCGTGTGTGAGAAGAAGCACATCCGTGGATTCCTGGAGAGCCTCAGGCAGGGGTTATCTCTCCTCCCAGGCTGCAGGGTGAGATTCCAAGGGGTAAAAGTCTCAGCTGACTAAAGATCCTCCCTGCAGGAGGCTGTAAAGATGAGTAACATTACCCAGGGCCTCAAAAATGCTGTTATTTCCAGACTGCTCAGAGCCCAAATAATATTAAAGTATTTCAGAATTAGATTAGGCCAGGATGACATTAAGCACTCTCCTGGGAGGAGGTCTGGTATTTCGCTGGGGATTTATTGTCTTGGTTTCACTTACATCAAACCTTTTGTAGTACCTTCTTTTAAGCAGAAAAAGCACGTAAATTATTTGGTCTGAAACACCAGAATTATTTAGCATGAGCACTTCAACAAGGGGCCATTTCATCAGCATATAGTTTTTTTGGACTAATACTGGGTAGCTTGAACTGCTCTTTACGTACCTTTGACTGAACACAGAAGTCTTATTCCATCGAGCTTGTTGCAATGTAATTAAAAAAATCAAACAAACAACTCGAAAGGTGTTCCATACTAGGAGGTGTATTTCAGAGGAGGGAAAGAAATTTAGTTTGATTCACACAGGCAAAGGGGGGCACAAAAAGAGATTGTTACCATAGTATGAGAACTACACCTTCACCACACGGTAGTCCTGGATTGTCCTCTATTTAAAATTAACCAGTCTGGTTATGAGCTATTCTTTGAAGAGCAGATGCCTTCTTTCTCCTGCTTGTACAGTTTCTTTCTGCTCAGACATTAATGCCCACAAGTTCACAGTGAGATGCCCTCGATGATGATCTTGGATCATTTTAGTGTTTAGAGGGAAAAAGCATCTTCTCTCCCAAACACACACAATCACTCTTTCCAAATACCCTCACCTTGTTGACACCTTTGTGTTTTGAGCATCAGGGTCATCTTTTGCAGTGATTTTCAAGCTGGGAGGATGAGAGGGGTAAAGGAAAGGGAGAGCACACCACATCTAGGGAGGCGGGATTCAAAAGGGCTGAGAATAATTCTACTCCCACTCAGCTGATGGGACAGGGCAGAAGACGATGGGGCCATTGGAGGTGTGACCCCACTTATCTGACCCCTTTTCCACCTCAAGGAATGGAGCTCATTACAGTGTATGGTCCCAGCTTCTGGTCGTCCATTGCCCAGGGCTGGAACTGCCTGGAAATCTCCCAGGGATTTGAGTCTGCCAGATGCTCTGTAAAGCCCAAGTCTAGTTCCCTCCAGCCCAAGTCCCTCACCGCCCATGAGGGCCCTGCAAGGAGCAAGGGAGAAGGCAGGGAAGAGACAATGACGCACTGTATGACCCATGCTGCTCACCCCACCCTGAGCATCTGGGGATATGCCATGTTTGCCTGGGATCTGATGTGAAGAGGAGACTAAAGAGGAGACTTTCAAACCAAGCGAAGGGTGTGCAATGCATGCAACGACCATAGGGAAAAAATGTAAGAACCATCCGTCTGCCAAAAATTGTCTCTTCTTCAGTCGTTCTTTCCATGTACCATAAGGGAGCAAATGCTCATCTGTTGCTTGCGTTCTACACCTTGCGCTGCTGCAGCAACGAGGGGAGCAAAGGGAAATCTAATGGGTCTTCCGGGACCTCACTGCAAATATTTACAGCCCAAATAACAGATAACATAACTAGCAAGGACAAAACAATGAACGGGGGATATGTTTTGCCAGTTTGGGTGAAAGGTACTGATGTAGAAATGCTCTGAAATCTGCGCAGGATTGGGACAACGTGAGCTTTGGAGACTGACGCTGGCGCCTTCTTCTCAGAGCAAAGAAGGACGAGGGATAAGTTCCCCCCATTCTATCTCAAACTAGTGAACAGAAATTATTCCCATGGGTGATGGAAGGAATCAAGCTAGGGCTTTGCGTTTTAGAAAAGATTTCTAATCTAAAAAGTAGCTCCAATGGTATTTATTCTGATAGGTTTGATGGTGTGATGTGTATCTGAAAGGAGCATGCTTACTCAGATATATTTCTCAGAAGCTATTAAGCATTTACAGTAGTCATGGTCAACTAAAAACATACTGGAAGCAGGGAGCTAGAGGGAAAATACTACATTACCACTGCATTTTACCTCCTGAGACAGTCCACAAAGCCTGTGGGACACAGACCAGAGCTGTCTAGACCAGCAAAGCCTCACTGTAAATAAACCATGACAGAAAAACCAATTAAAGCTCCAAAAATCTAACAAAACCTGTCACTCTGTTCTTCATCCAGCTTACTTTCTTAACAGGACAATCCAAAGCTTTGTAGGCATAACATCTAGCAAATCTTTTATTCAGTAACATTCAGGCCAGCAAGAGCTTACACACAACACTAATAGACTTTGCCGCAGACAGGGAGGCAACTTGGGGTCTTCAGGAAAGTTCTTCACAGTTTTGGTGCCCCAAAGAAATAGGCTCTATGGGAGTTTTCTTCTCTCTCCTTCCTCCTGTCCTGCTCTGCCTCCTCCTCAGATGGCTGGTGTGGAGCCAAAATGATGGTACTAGTGTGATGACCATGTAGGGCCACTGCCTTTCTGACTCAGAGACTGGGAACTCAGAGGCTGGAATGAAAGCCACCAGGCGTTTCCTTCCATGCCTGCCAGCGAATGTGAGTGCCCAGTCCAGCCTCCTGGACTGAGTGCCAGGCTCCAGACGGCTCTGATACAGGTAACCACTGGACAGGAATCCATCAGGAATGCATTTACCAACACTGGGGGTTTCTGAAGGCTTCAACATGTAATAATCAAGAATAATTGTACACAGAGTCAGCCCAAGATGGTGAAAAAGGGCCACAGAAGGACCAAACTGAATGTTACTGAAAAGAAACCAGGGAGAAGCCGGTTCTGAGAGGGATGTTCAGGTCACAGAATCACAGAATGACATGGGGTTGGAAGGGACCTCTGGAGATCATCTAGTCCAACCCCCTGCCAAAGCAGGTCCACCCAGAGCAGGTTGCACAGGAACGTGTCCAGGCGCATTTTGAATGTCTCCAGAGAAGGAGACTCCACCACCTCTCTGGACAGCCTGTTCCAGAGCTCTGCCATCCTCAAAGTGAAGAAGTTCCTCCTCATGTTTAGGTGGAACTTCTTATGTTCAAGTTTTTGCCCATTTCCTCTTGTCCTATCCCTGGGCACCACTGAAAATAGACTGGGCCTGTCCTTTTGACACCTACCCTTTAAGTATTTATAAGCATAATTTTGTAAGCATTTATAAGGTCAATATAGTTTGGCTGTTTAAAATGAACTCATGGGTCTCTGTTGTGCTTTGGGTTGGTCAACAAACAACACCCGCAATGAGATGTCACAGCAGGAGTCTCTAACTGCAAACAGAGCCCCAGGAGCCAGTGGAAGCAGGGCAGTGGTGTGTGACACATCGGGCAGAGTGTGGTGATTTGTTCACCCTTAGAGGTTCTGGTCCATGCACAGGTGTAGGGACTGGCAGGGCTCTGTGTTTCATTCCTGGGGTGACACAGGAGGAGCTCTGCAATCGGGGAGGAAGGACACCCTGCAAAATACATTCATCCTTTATCTCGTGTCTCCAGCGGAATCAACAGAATTGTACTACACCTGAATTTGACCCACTGAAAATAATGAAATGACAGCAAATTATTTTGGCAACCGGTTCCAAATTTATTAAAAATAATAACTTTGCACAAGTAGTTTGCCAGCCCTTGTTCAGGGGAAGAAGCTTACTGACTATAACCAGGGACTGATAGTCTTTGTGGAATTTTCATTAGGTGCACAACAATTTCTGTGACAAAATGTCAATGGTCTTTGTAGCTGTAACTAATTCCTTACCTGTCAGCCAGGGAAGCTGTCAAAGGTTTTTGCTCATCCTTTATCCCACCATTCTGCTGGTCTATAATTACATTTCTGAAAAAAAAAAAAAAAAGAAAAAAAAAGCAAGTCTGTTTAACTTCAAATTTGTCATCATCAACTGAAGGATCTCAGTATTTACCGAAGTATTTCAGCCAAGGACCTGGCACACAGAGATGAGTGAATCATCAAGATTCTTCCTTACAAAAGCCTCACTCCTGGAGGAGTTTAAAAGATTCAAATTGAATATGAGTGCCCAGTCCTCTACATGCCACATTGGAAGGTCCCTTCCAACCATGAATATTCTGTGATTCTGTGATGCTGATCCCAAGAAGGAAAGATCTATCAACCCAGCCTGGTTCAGCCCCTCACTGTTTTGGCTACAGAGTGGTTATTAAAAGTTACTTGCAGTTGACTTTGAAGTAAGGAGACAGTTACCAATAATTAGGTAGAAAAGCTGGCCTGAGATGGCAGCTAAATGGACTCTGCCTAGGGATGGATGTCTATTCCAAAAATATGTTATAAAAGAAGAGCTAATATAGATTATACATTCCTATCCCTCTGTTTTTTTCAATCCAATAAACCTCTGGATTCTGGTGTTCTCCTCATTAACCCTCAGCCATGACAGTATTCTCAAAAAAACATTCCAAGGAGAATCTCTGACCAGTAAGTCATTCTGTGTTCCTGTAGAATGCAAAGAAGGAAAGAATGGGTGGAAGAGGAAATGAAGAGCCTGTTTTATGGGGGCGGAAAACAGTGAACAGGAAAATGAGAGCTCTACAGCGACAGCAATAACAAACCTCATTTCTTCAGAAGTCATGAGATTGCCATCAGTGCAGGACCTGGCTACACTGTTCAAACACCACGGCTTTCTTTTTCCTATAACAATGCCTGTTCAATTTGCCCCTTCATGGGCAAAGTAAAATCAGTTGAGGCACTGAAAATCCACAACCTCCAGTCTAAGAAAAATTCGGCTGTTAAAGTACTGTCCTATAGATTAGGGACAGAGACTAGAAAATAGCTCTCCTTGGTCCTTTGAGCTGTGCCAAAGGGTGAATGGATGATTTTATATTCTTTTTTGATTAACCCAGCTATAAAAGCAAGATAATGATAACAATCTTAGAGGGGGCTGACAAAGTTGTCGTCTTAAGGTTTTAGCAACAGTGCAAATTCTTTACTTTATGTTAATTATTTATAAATAAATGTTTATACATACTATCTAAATTCTTAATTGAAAAGAATTCTTTTGTTCCTGGATATTTTTGGAGCTGTCAGTGCAAAGAGTTTATTTTTGAAGTCTTTTGAGGTTTTCTAGCTCGAGTACTTCAGAGCACCGCTAACAACAAGAACCAGAGGGGCTGATGGCAGGACAAGAACAGCACCTGTTTTTCTTGTCCAGGGTCTGTGACACAGAAAAAGGGGAAAAAACTGCACAACAGCCTGATCCAAATCCCACCAACTGCAAATTTGCACAACAGCTGTGGATGATTACAGAGCATCACTCTCCACATCTTAGTGCTTTGTATCGTCATGCAGGGTAACGGGTATAAAATATTACTTGGAAAGAGTCCCTGTGCTCATGCTGCATAGGTGTCAAGAACAGCTGGAAAGTCAGGGTCATATATCTGAGCCGTTTGCTCTGCACGGGTAGAAATCCACCTCTACCACTGTACAACAAGATTTGAACAATTTGAACAGTGTTGCAACCCATCCACTCCTGCGCCTTGCTCATCATAGAAAGTGTGTGGTGCAGCCTCTTGGCTTAAGAGCTTCCTTGCGAGGTTCAAAATTAAATCAGATCCTGGCATTGCTCCTACCTGAGCGTGCCAGCAGCCCCGGGGGGAGCAGGATACAGCCCCCGGGCTGTGTGGGTGTGCATGGAGAGGGGGTCAGAGAACCGGCCAGACAGCAGCAGAGGAGGAGCCTGCTGAAACCAGAGCAACAGTTTCTACAGACCGTTAAACAAGCCGTTGCCATACAGTCACCAGCTTTCAGCACAAAGCTGCAGGTTGATGAGGTCAGGGGCTATGTTAAACTCAGTAAAAAAACAGCCCTTCAAACTCCCGGGCAGTTCTCCCTGCCCGCTTTTTTTTTCTTTAGGTGTGGAGTGTTTAGTGTCCTGGGGCAGCAGCAAATGCCCCATCCCTTCTCACTTTTTTTTCTTTAGGTGAGGAGCATTTACTGCCCTGGGGCAGCAGCAAATGCCCCATCCCTTCAATATTCCCAGCTTGAGCCTGTCTCCCCTTCGCATTCACCCACAGAGTAGCGGGCCCACTGTGGGAGAGGGAACAGAATTTCTCCAAGAATTGTCAATGGTAACTAGCAGTTATCTCTTTGGAAGCGGTAGCCAGTGAATACGCCGTGTGTGAACCCCCAGGCAGCCCTGGGTGGTGGTTTGGGGCTGCAGCGCCTTCATCTGCAGCCCAGTGTGGTGTTTGGGCTGTAACTGGGCTGGGTTCAGCAGTTTTCACACCCTCCCGTCATCACCACGTCTCGCTCTCCTCGGCCACCACACTGTGTAAGCCAGCTGCCTCTACAGGAGCTTTTTAGTTCAGATCAGGAGTTTGGTTTTGAAGCTAATTTCCTATTCACTGCATTTCAGAATCATAGAATTGCCCAGCTTGGAAGGGACCTTACAGATCATCTAGTCCTGATGAGTGCAGTCTCATACCCGCTGAACTGAATTCCTTTTGGTTTAAAATCAGCCAGAAGATGTGCTTCCAGGGGTGCATCTAATTGTGGCAAGGGTTCAGTTCATTGGACCAGAATAGAGCAAGTCCAAAATAAGCTTTCCCTAAAATACATTTAGTGTGAATGTCAAATATTCAGCAGCAGCTCCTTTGTTTTCCAGATCTGTTCCTATTACACCACACTTCTTGTTAATGCAGATGTGCTCATTAACATGTTAAAATGACCCATGCTTGCCTGTGTGTCTATTGAACCTGCTCACACATTTTGAAGCAGGATGGACTTTAACCTGAGTGGCAGAACTGAGTTAGGGAGTGAGGAGACATGCAGATTTACTGGCACCTCTGTGGGGACAGTAACCTCCCAGGAAGATGGTCTCAAATGCAGCCAGAATAGCACCCTCAGCCTCAGGCCAGCTGAGCCATCCCTGGGAGCCAGGCTAGCCCTGAGCACCAAATGGCCGTTCTGAAGCTGGCTCCTAAATTCTCCTTCTCCCCTCTGCAGAATGCTACGGGCTCACCTATGGACTCAGGATGCACTAATTAGCATCAAATTCCTCCTGGAATATAAGTGTGCGCCTCCCCGGAGGTTTTACTCTCCAGTTAGTCCCTACTCCCACTCATCTCTCCCTGACCTTCTCTCTTGCCTGCCATTGTGATTAGAAAACCTTCTCTCCCTCACATACACAGAGCAGCTGCTTATAATCCCACTTTCCTCTGCTTCTCCAGGGCTCCAAGACTGACTCGGTGCTCCAGGAATTCCAGCTCCTACAGAGCAGGAGCAGAGCAGGGAGGAAGCTCTGGGTCTTGCCACTAACATTAAGTCAGTTCTCCCCACTGTATGAAACCCGGTCAAGGGTATCGATGCACTGGAACATAGGGCTCAGAGAGCTGTAAAGAGGGAAAAGAAAACTGGCCCATGCTTCCAGGTAGTGGCGTATAATGTGGAAGATGATCTCAGCACTAACCGTTTCAGAATTTACCAGTTCTTTCCATCTAAGTCTTGGCTTCGTTCGTTTTGCCTGAGACTTAGACCTATTTTTGGAAACCTTAAAAATATACAGGGAGTTGCCAGCCATTTTTATTCCAATGCAGGAACATTATATACTGAAGACATTACTCTTGGCTCCTCCTCAGATGGCAGGTTTTTTTTCCCAGGTGAACACCAAGCCCTGACCCATGACAATGTTTTCTTGGTGAGCATTGCAGCTGTTTCTGGGCTAGAACAAAGTAAACTCAAAAGAAAAAAAGCCAAACCCAGAACGTTATTGTGTGGGAGATGCCTAGAGCAGGATTCTAATCTGGGAACTTTCATGCTACCTCTCCCACCCAGCTGATTCACTCGCAAGGAAAGGGAATTCCCTCCCACCCTGTTAACAGTACACGGTGTGATCTCCAGTCAGGGTTGCATGACTCTGAGACACACACACCCCTGGGCAACCCTAACTCCCACACACACTTCAAATCCAGTTCTTCTTTCCCCCCTCCATGCACAACACAGCACACACTGCCCACCCCCCACTCAAACACACAGTTAGACGTGGGTCTGATAGATGGCATCCTTTATTTTTCCTAGGTTTTTACTAAAGACATGACATCTGTCATCCTAAAATGCAGAGAATTAAGGCATTAAGGTATTTAGGATACCAGCAGAATGAGTAGATTATAAAAAAAAGGAATAGGTAAGTGGGTAGACAGGAAGGACACACAACAGAAGTAGATATATACATACACACTGTGTTCTTAGCTGTTCTCTGTCCCAGAAATGGCTGCCTTCAGCAGAGGAGACAGAGAAGCAGATGCTCAGTCCCAATTCTTCCTGTTCTGTTTCAGGAGAATTTTTCTACCTTCATAGGGAACACAGACTTCCACTTTTAAGACACAGCCGTACATTTTTTTTCTTTGTCTTGCAATTCCTTTCTCTCACTCAATCAGTTCTGTTTGCTTTTAAGAAAAGAAAATCCCTTCAGTTAAAATGACAAGGAAAAAAGCCCCCCGTGTCAAAACTATTTTTTCAAGCCCAAACACATATTTTGCGAAGATCTCCAAGCCCAGGAACCTTCCCCCTTCCCCACCAGAAACATCCATCCTCAGCAATCCTGGGGTCAGGGAGGATTAGTTTACTGATGTTTGTACAGTGCTTTGAAAACACAAAAGGTCTCTGGGTAATTATCTTTTAGAAACCACACAGGCATCAAGATACCAAAGTCCCTCTCCGTGAAAGGCTAGCATACAGCTAAAAATAATCATTAAGGAAAAAGGATGGCTTCTCAAGAGCCCAGGAGATATCAGAAGTTCTCGCTGAAGCCAAGGAGGGAGAATGCCTTCCAACAGTCCCCCACATATCCAATTCCAGGAGTTCAGGTTCATCAAAAATGCTGAGGATATTAAAAATTCAAGATTAAATCATGAAAGCTGGAAGTGTTGCTTCATTTTAACCCAATAGAGGCCAAATTCTCTACTGATACAGCTCCAGAGTTACAATAACAGAACGTTTGGTTCCTTATCTCTGATTGTGAGTAAATCACCAGTCCATTAAAATTTAGTTTTAAGCTTTATGCTATATTAGATATTGTCCCTGAAGGACTGGTCCACACTATTAGCTGCATTTAGTATTCTAGAAGTACAAGCCAGTCTCCAGTAAATCAGTATGCATTTCATAAATCATGAGGTTTGCCTTTTTTAATCATTATGTCATTTGCTAGCTGGCTTTTTCGCTTTAGCATGAGATGTGTAACACCACTATGAAGATGAAAAACTTCATTTTTTCAAAACTGAAGCTGAGACTCTGATCGTGAGATGTGTAACAGCACTATGAAGATTAAAAACTTTACTTTTTTCAAAACTGAAGCTGAGACTCTGATCTGGTCATGGGAGTCCATCAGGGGGGTGTTTAAGGTTTCTATTTCAGATAATTATAGCAGAAAAGTGAGCAATGCATTTTCACCTCTTCAAATTGTTAATCGGAAGGTTTCCATTGTGTTGTCTAGGAGCTGAATAATGAATAATAGAAGCTTGTTGGGCTGATCCTCCTCCACTGTGACAAATTTCCATCTTCTGCTTGAGTTGATACATGAAGAGCTAAGAAAATTTATGAGGACTTGCTTGCCTTTGGCCACAGCAAAACCCTAATGCAGCTGTAATTACAGGGTTTCCCTCAGGTCACACCCATCCTGCCTGTTTCCTCAGGGGATTTACACCAACAAGGTTAAAATTGCACAGCTGAACCATACAAGAATGGTATTTTCATTTTTACTTGGCTGTAGTTCGGAAAAATCAATAGTAAGGAAAGCAGAAACCGCAGCCCATTAGATTTTTCTTTGTTTACTGGCATTCACCCACATGGTTCTGTTTGCCATAGATTATTCTGCCATGGGGACTGCTGATGGTACAAGTGGATGCTCAGTGGGCTGCCCCACAGCATTTAAGAGGAGATAAGCAAACCAGAGGGTTGCTGGTGTTCCAGAGGAGACTTATACATTTACCTGCTTTGATGCATGGAAGAGCTGTACGTTACAGGAGTAAATGACCTTCTTTCCCCTCAATACCTGCAGGAAATCTTGTTTCTTCTTGCAGAGTCATAGGAACAGAGGAAGTAGGTTTATGAGTGGCCTCAAAATGTCATCCAGCACTTCATGGACCACTGGTGGGCTGCAGAACATCACAGATGTCCACATTGCTTGACACACAGGCAACAGAGCCACTTCTGCATGGGATCTGCATCTTGCAGAAAGCTCTGAGGATGCAGGAAGGTTATAAAGGAATTTGGGTTTGAGTATTTTCACTTCAAGGAGAGAAAAGCAAAACATAGTAATAGGGTCCACCTTGCAGTCAAAGGCAGGCTGGTCAATGAAGAGATGCTAGAGTGCTCCAAGTTTGACCTTAGACACTCTCTCTCTCACACACACACACACAGAGTTGCATTGTCAAAATGTTGGTGTATATCCAAATGCACCGTTTTGTTTAGTGAGGAAAGCTGGACATGGACATTACCCTGAAGGCAAGGCCTCAGCACAATGTGTGAACACATCCAATTTGCTCCAGAGAGGTTTTCAGTCCTGTGCTGAAACTAGGGCATGTCTTGGACTTGGCACACTGCTCCTGTCACTGCCACCCAGGAGAGTGGGGGACAGCATTAGAGACTGAACTCGCTTTGCCACAGAGCTCCAAGGGCTTCCTCTCACCAGCCTTAGTATTCCATTTCCTGCAGCGTGGTCAGCACTGTCAGGAAGGGTGAAGTAGGATGATTAACTTTGCTTTAAAGACAGGAATATGTGCTAGGTGGCCTCTTGAGAGTCCATCCCCGATTTCTATTATTGCTATTACTTGATGCATTTCCGGAGCTGAATGCTTTTGGATGTGTAGGAATGGGATGGTGTAAGGCAGGATAGAATAGCAGAATACTATGCTCTCAGGCAGAATGTCTTTCTTTCTGGTCCTCCCAGAACAGTAGTATATTCCAGATGCTGGAATCACTCTGGGTGTTGATCCAAACTCTGTCCCAACCTGAAGACACCGTCTGTCCTTTCCATGTCACATCACTCCATCTGCAACACTGGAGTAGCATCTTTCACCAGGAGCCTTAACCCTCTGAGGAAAAAAGTACATTAAATACTTTCTAGTACTTTCTGGTTACCAAACCATATATATCAAGCGTGCCAGTTTCCCTCCGGTTGCATTATCTTTCAGTTTCCATTTTACAATATTTGGAGGAAGCAGTCCAACAAAACACAAATAAGGTATTTATTTCTTTTTAGAAGATTTCCTTTCACACAGGCTGTGTTTCTGTGAACATTAATACAGGATCCACACAGTTCTGGATCGCTGACAGTAAACTTTTTATCAGGAGTAGGCAAGGATGATTCTGTCTGATTAGCTAGGTCATTTTGAGTTTTGCTGACTTCATGCTTTAATGCTAGCACGCTTCAGCAGAGATGAGATTTGATCTGGCATATCTATAGGGGCATGGATGGGTGGTGTTTGATCCATCTTCTTGGGATAAACAAGTTCAGAGAAATATTTTTTTTTAGTAAATTTGAACCAGAAGAAAGATCCACCTCTGGAGGGGATCCTTGTATCAGAAGGCAAATGTTTTTCTGGTCTGACACTTAAGAGTCTTAGAATGACAGCTCTTCCAGATTCTCTTCCACTTTGTTTTTGCCTAGCTTTCCAGAATAAATGGTGTCAAACTTTCCAGGATGGTTCACCCTGGCTGTAAGCAGAGATAATCCTGTATGAATCAGAGGGAATCAAACCTCTTTGCTGCTCCCCCAAACTGGTCATCATTAACCTAAACTGCTATCATTTCGACATTGTCATCTTTACTAATCTTCTCTCCACACCACTTCACATTCGTCAGAAGGGGTGGAGTATTCCCATAAATCCCAGTCATGTCCTACATCACAGTAACTGTGCTATTTTTATCTTTGTCATACCCAGGAAACACGGCATCACGTCGTGCCATATAACCGAAATGGGAAATATTTAGCATCAGAGGCCAACTACCTCAAAAATCATGGCACTGCCCTGCCCTGCAGAGAACCAAAGCAGCCTGGGGTGCATAAGCATAAAGGAAAGAGCATTCCCATGTGGGGAAGCCATTCCCATGCTCTGGGAATGAAATGAGAGAGACTCAGCACATCACCCAAACTTTCTCCTGCACAGGCAAAGATCAATACCCTAGAAAAGCCCCAGGCAGCATCTTAGATGAACATTCACACCACAGAAAACTCCATGGCTGACACCCCCCCCTCCAAACTTCAACCATCCATCCATCACTAGGTTCTCAGCCCCGCTGCTGACTCCCCTCTCAGGCCACGTGTTTTTGTACCACTCAGCAAAAATCCCAGGGACACAATAACTGCGCCCAAGATCTGGCAAACACAGGGCTCAGAAGAAGGAACTCCTCTCCTCCCCTCCATTCCCAAGCCCCCCTGATAACCCCAGCGCTCTGATGAGATACAGAATAATAGAAGTTAATTCAAGCCCTCAACACCCCACAGGGGTGTCTGAGCCATTTTGCTCTCTTGGTGCCTTGCTGACAGCAGGGCTGGACATGAATATGCAGGTTCCTGATGCTGCTGTCATCAGAACCTTGAGTTCATTGGGTGCAGGGTCCTGACACGCTTTGCATAAATTTCAGCTCACTTCAGTTCCCAGTGCTGCACCCTGCAGCATTGGGAACGAAGAGCAAACTACTTAACGAGTCATAGTCATTTTGTATATATAGAGCTTTGAAAAGAGCCCAGTGCGGTGAAGAACTGAATGGCTCCCTTCTCCTGTCCAAAAATAGCTCATGGGGAACAACCCACTGTTGTATTCCAGCAAGCCCAAGTGAGAGTAACGGCAAAACTTATACTTGGTTGTTATTTTTTGTCCAGTAAACTGCAAGACCTTTCTGTTTCTTTTTAATGTCAGTCCCAAGTGTGCTTTATTTACTAGAAGCGGCTTGTATCATTCTTCTCTGGGCTGATTTTCTTCAGACTTTTCAAGTCTATTTTATGGTAAGACAAATCTCATTTTCTGATACTATTTGGAGGTATAGGATTGGTTTAAGACCACTTTAAGAGAATACATCCTATTCCCTAAGGTAGTGGCTAATTTAATCTCAGTGCCTCAGTTTCCTTACATATAATGTGAAAACACTCATTTCTCCTGTTTCAGGAACAAAAAGTTACACTATAATTCTGATGTTTGCCAAGCAGCTGGCAGGTGTGCAAGGGAGGGTGTGAGTCCAAGTGATTACAAATAAAGCACTGTACTTATGAAATTTGTTACCTTGCTTGGGAAAAAAATCCCTAATTTTGCAGACATCCCACTGTGGTCTATCTGAAAGGCTGCCCAAAGAGAGTGTAGCTGAAGGGTGTGGTGTGGAAACAGCCCAGTTATTATCCCTCAGGAAAGTTATGAGAGCCCATGTCTGTGAACCTGATTCCCTTCTTCCTTACAGTGGTGCAGAGTGAGTGCAGTGATGCAGGATTAACTGTAACTGAGACACAAATCTGACCCGTTGGGTCAAATTCCAGGATAGTTCGTGTATCCAGGCTCAGAAGAGCTTGGCTCTTCACTTTCCGGGTGAATGTCTCCGTTGATTTAATGCTCAGGAAAGGAGGAAGAACATTTCACTGGCAGTCTCTGCTATATTGAGGGCGAGCTTCGCCTTTCTAAGTTACCAAATTAATTCCATATTGGACTATTTCATGTAATCCCCAGCTTTTGACTTAACTACCTTGTTTGTAGAGTGATTTGGAATAAAAGCGGGTCCTATAAAAAAGTGGGTGTCTGGGAACGATGAACCGATGTGATTTTGGTGAGGGGCTCCCCTGTGCTTGTCCTCAGCTAAAAGCATTTCTGGTGTTTCAGCTCTGCTTCTGAAGGTTCGAGGCATCAATATTTCATGAGGCATAAACGGTTCCCCTTTAGGAAAAGTAAAAGCCGTTTTTCCTGTTTGTGAAATCTCCCCCGTTGCCAAGAACAAGAAAGCTTTCGAAACTCTATCTTTGCTGCTCGCAGAGCTTCACTGCCTTATAGGGTCTGAATCCCCTGGATTCACGCTGGGGGCGGGCTGGGAATGCTGGCTTTTCCTCCTTCTGGGTGATTCTGGGAGGCCCGCAAATGATGTCATGGTACATTTTAGGCTACAATAACAGGAAATCATCAAGTGTTTACACTGGCAGACTGGGCTGTGATGTGATTTTCCTCCTCTTCCTCTCTGCCCCCCCGCCCACCTCGCCCCTGCCATTGACTTCCTTGATAGATCTGCTTCCTCCGATTAAAATACTACAAGGTGACAACCCTGAAGGAGGAAAAAGGGAAGTGGGGGAGGGAGACAGAAAGGCGTATTTTAAAAGGATGATTCCCCCTCGTATCGCTCCCACAGAGCGCAATTTCCCCCCTCCCCAGCCCTGCACACTCAGTACGGCTGCCCAGAGATAAGTCAGGAACTTGGCCTGCTGAGGCAGGGGAGGAGAAACCTCTCCAGGCTGCAGAAATTAAAAAGAAACTCTCCCCTCCCTAGCACCGATGAGTCACGGAGGAGATCTCCCCAGCAAAGTTTTGCTTCTGAATTTCCCTGTGGCTGGGGAAGCTGTGCCACCCGGGCACCTCTGAGTACACATGGCACAAAGCTGCTGGACAGCAAGGAGGAGCACACCACGCTTTCAGGGCTTGGGTCAGAAGAAGGATGCAAGTGAACTTCACCCAGAGACTGTGCCACGATTTGAGGCCATCGTCAGGTCTCAGCCGGAGGTGCGTGAAGGTGCTTTGGGTTTGGGCTGGTTTTCAGGCACTGCTTGGAGCAGGGATGCGCAGCAGGAGTGTCCTTTCCCTCTTGCTGATGTGGAGGGAAAGTGTGAGGAAGGTGTAAGGAAGCATCCAGAAGAGAAGGGATTCCAATTAGGAAAAAGAGGAGCGCTGCTAAACTAATGGACTTTGGGGCAGTTTGTGTTTCCCTGAAGGATGCAGCTTGACTGAGTCCTTCCAGCTCATCGCTGCTGCCCTGGGCGAGCAGAGCGGCCACGAGCAGCTCAGAGTTGGGGGACACTAAGGAGTAGCCAGGGGTGGGTCACTCTGGAGCAGACATCAGGATTGCGGGAGCTGAAAGAGATGTAGGAAAAGACGAGTCATCTACAGCAATGTGGAAGAAAGCTTGAGATATTAGAGAAGTTTTCTGTAAGTGAAGATGTGGAAAAGGAGCACGCCTCAAGAAAAGCTGAGGCCGCACTTGTCCCAGCTGGTGGAGGTAGTGGAGGCTTGGCTGATGCAACTGTCTTCTTCCCTTTTCTGCTCTATGTCCTTGCTCCTCTATGCTCTCATCCTGCTAGGTCTAGACATGAACAGGGCAGGAAGGGAGACAGCAGCAAATAAAAGAACTTTATTTCTATTGTCTGTTTCTCTCCATTCATGCAACATCAGCAGCACTGACAGCTTCAAATCACGCCAAGAAACCTCCCAAATGAAAAAGCAAAAAGCCTGAGACAGCCACTCAGCAAAACCACCAGGGTGAGGAAGCCTTTCTCAGAGCACCACGGCTCTGTTCAGCGCATTTAGAAACTGCAGATCTCCACTTCATACAGCTCAAGAGCAGGAAAACCTTTTAGAAAAAAATACAGCCGGAGATGCTTACGCCCTGCATCTCTGCTGCAAGTGTGAAGTGCAATTTACAGCAGTTAGTGGAAGGAACAGGAACCATGAAGATGTGACTTCACCACTTTCAGTTACTCAAAATCTGTGGTCAGTGAAGAGCCAATACAAACTGCATTAAAGCCACTGGTGCTATGTCCTCAATGTTATTACCAATTATAAATAATATAATATAATATAATATATATTATATTATATTATATTATATTATATTATATTATATTATATTATATTATATATAAAAAATATAATCTATATAATAAGGCAGTTAATCAGGGTTGTGAGGGAAAGACCATCCCAGCAACGCTCAGATACAAACTGCATTAAAGCCACCGGTGCTATGTCCTCAGTGTTATTACCAATTATAAATTCTATAACTATATAATATATAGTAATATAATCTAATATGTATAAAAATATAATATATATAATAATGCAGTTAATCAGGGCTGTGAGGGAAAGACCATCCCAGCAACGCTCACACATCCGTTATGCTCCATCATGGGTCTATCCTAGTCCAGAATAAATAGGAATCTTTTGCCCCAGGCAGGTAGCTCAGATCTTAAGTCCACTTAAAATGAAGCACGATCTCAAATGCTTTGCTGAATGAGGGGCTGAGGTTTTCCTCTCATTAGTAATCCCAAAGACAAATTGTAAGGGTTCACCTACTGGTAAGTTGTGTGGAATAATTAAAAGCAAAAAGTTCCTAAAGCACTTTAAAGTACTTTAGGAAGCACTTTAAAGATGAAGAGTCCTGTGCACTCTAATTATTATTATTATTATTATTAAATATCCCTCTGAGGCAGCAATGTGGAAGGAGAGAATCATGCACCCCATCACAAGCTTTGTAACAGACAAAAAGCAATAGCCTAAAACTACAACCTGCTCTATGCCATGAAACCACACTGCCTGCCAAGAACCACAGGAATAGATATGGATATGATTCTTAATGCTGCTAACACAGTGGGTACCGAGGGTCAACTTCGTGCAAGGGAAAGATATTCACTTTGTATTTTGCTCCCAATGGAATGGTGGGATGAAGATTTGTTTCAGAGAAACCCAAGCAAGCATAGATTAAAGTCTACCTTGCTACATCACAGAATCATAAAATCTGTTTTTCCAGCTATTTTTCCAGGCACAACCTTTAGGCTGAAAACAGGTTTGTTCAACACATGGTAGCATCAGGGTGGCTACAAGCTGCCTGGGCACAGCCAGTGGACAGGGCCCCCCAAACACACACACACTCTCCCATCGTTCAGTCATCAAGGATTTCCCATCTCTTCTTCACAGACTGAAGGGATCTGAATGAAAATCTTCTCAGACAAGTACAACAACATCAAATCTAAGTATGTGCAGGAGAGCAGTGCTACAATGGCACAGAAACATAAAAAGGCAGATATCTGCAAGGGGCAGATATCTCACTTCAGTGAGCTCAGTGAGCAGAAGTTTAACAGCATGATCATCTCTGCCAGCGTATCTCTTGAGGGTGCTTGTTCCTGATTCCTGAGAAACCTCCAGATTTGGGAACTTGCGTTCACTTCCCACATATGTCAAATGCATTTGCTTTCTGAGTCAGAGCCTGGGGCTTCACCAGAATTTCCCTTTGCTGCTGAGTCACTGCCCACAGAAAGCCATGCAGGTGCCCTGGAAGCGCAGGCTGGGTGATTGTGGGAGTGTGCTGCTCCTGACCCTAAATTTTCCACACCCCGAGGGACCAGGAAAGTCACTGCCCTCGTTGCCACAACAAACTCTCACCGGTCGTGGTGCTGGCAGTATTCAGGGTGGCCGAGAACATGGCTTGTTCCTCTGAAGGTGTCCTCAGCTGCGTCGGTGGCCCTTTGCATCCATTTCATGGGGTCAGTAAGTCTGACATCCTATTCCTTCTGTGAACGGTATCCTCTGTAACAGCCTTTGCAGGAGATGAGAGAAGCAGTGATTGGGGTTTGACCTTTACTATAATGAAACACTTGCCCAACAGATTTCCTTCAAGGGGTTTATGGCTTCTCCATCCCAGCCTTGGGCAGTTTGGGTCCAATAACTGCACCACTTTCAATGCACAGGGAGCAGGGATTTGTCACAACCCCCCGAAGCACAGCTGCAAGCTTCGTGTATTTGGGGATGCTATGGAGCTAACATGGCTAAAATCACTGGAAATTCAGCCCATCGAGTGTAGATAATATTAAGAAAACAGAAGAGAGGGACAGGAGTACCAAACCTTTAACTGCTTTCAGGCTGTCACCAGCTGGGAAGCAAGTGGGAGTTAATATTCTCTACCAGGGACGAATGGCCACCACCAGCAGTTCTCTACTTCAGCCTGAATCCTCCTCACCTCACAAGCCCTGCAACTGTGCCAGAGACATGAGACCAAGTATATCAGCTAATTTGCTGCCACTCTGTGGCAGAAGGGGTATGGAGCTGGAGCATGAAAGTTGCTGCAAATCAATGCAAGAAAAGGGTGTGGGACACAGCACACGTGGCCACCTTGGTCAGGCTCCCACTTTCAGCTGCAGCAAAGAACCTCACTTTTTGGCAAGTTGCACCTCAAAATCTCATTTGAGCAAGAAAACTGACAACCAGGATGGCCCATTTTGTCTTGCTGAAGAAGGCTTTATTCTTGTTTTCTCTGCTGCTCCTGAGGAGTGGACAACACTAGTCTGAAAGTGCTTGGCTGGGATGGGGACCAGCCACAAAACACAGTCCTTTAGAAACTTAGCCTGAAAACCAAGCTCCTGTGGAAGTGCCAAGGGGGAGGAGGGTGGTCTAGCAGAGGCTTCTTGACCACGAATTTATTTATCATGCAGGGCGTCAGAAGCAGTTTGGTCCTTATCCCACTGTGAGACAACTTGTGTTAAATACTTTATTTTTAAGTGAAAGAGGAAAGAGATTTAGAACAGGACAAGAAAACAAGCATTGGGGGTGAATGAAGCAACCTAGGAAGACAGTGGCTTCTAAGCACAAAGTGCATGACATGGCCAGTTTAGGAAACCACACATCTAAAAATCACATCTGGGAGTCCAGCACAATCCATCCCCATGCCATTGCTCTCATCTACTCCCTGTGGCCTAAGACCTGACTCCCTGCTTCTACCTAAGCACTGCAAAAGAGACCTAAAGCTGACCAGAGGACACAGTCACCAGCTCCCCAGGAGGGCCAAGGGAGCAGGTCATAAGCCTGGATAAGCCTCGGTACCTTCCTTTGCTGGGCTGTGCTGGAGTCATCAGGGAACTGTGATGCATAACAGCAACGCTTTTCCCTTATCCCTCCCTTAAGCACAACTCCTCCCTGTGCTCCTCTGTCTTGGGAAACCTGCAGCTCAGAGGCTCCACAAAGAGAGAAAGAGAAGCGTGGTCTGGAGAGGGGAAGGGACTCCTCTGCTTTGGGAAAGCTGCACTGCCAGGAAGAAGTCCCTTTTCCCCATCACTTTTGCACTCTGTGAAGCCGTGTCGGGGAGTTTCCCAGTGACAAGCAACTCCTCATCCTTCCACACTGGGGAGCGCTGGGCACAAGTCAGCGTGGGCTGGGTGGGTGGGAAAGCCTAAGCTGTTTTGCAGGAACGTGTTCTTTTTACTGACATTTTCAGGAAAGGAGTCAAAAGTGCTCTTTGTCATATGATTTCGCTCTAGGTTGTCCTGTGAGAAACAGGGAGTTGGACACAATGATCCCTTCCAACTTGGGATATTCTGTGATTCTATGATAAGCGGGTTTTTTTTTACTTTCTGATCAATAAAGACGGAAGGATTTTGATGAGCTAAAAATGCCTGATTACATCTTTCTTATTTTGGACATTACATCTGTGTTACTACATTATTGGGTTTGCATGTTGGACACATAAAAACGTTTTCTCTTGGTTTGCCTTTATTGCAAGCAAGTGGTTTTACCAAATCAAAATGAGACAATTTGGTATTCTCGAAGTGATTGTTTCACTCTGGACTCACCTGGTGATCGCTGGGCTGGGTGACCCTGGTAACTGTTACTGGATGTGATCCTGATGCTGGTCTGCAGATTAAGCGGTTTTTTTTTTACTTTCTGATCAATAAAGACGGAAGGATTTTGATGAGCTAAAAATGCCTGATTACATCTTTCTTATTTTGGACATTACATCTGTGTTACTACATTATTGGGTTTGCATGTTGGACACATAAAAACGTTTTCTCTTGGTTTGCCTTTATTGCAAGCAAGTGGTTTTACCAAATCAAAATGAGACAATTTGGTATTCTCGAAGTGATTGTTTCACTCTGGACTCACCTGGTGATCGCTGGGCTGGGTGACCCTGGTAACTGTTACTGGATGTGATCCTGATGCTGGTCTGCAGATTCTCCTCTTATCTTATCACCACAATTTTGCCCCATGATCAGGGAAGGATTTTGATGAGCTAAAAATGCCTGATTACATCTTTCTTATTTTGGACATTACATCTGTGTTACTACATTATTGGGTTTGCATGTTGGACACATAAAAACGTTTTCTCTTGGTTTGCCTTTATTGCAAGCAAGTGGTTTTACCAAATCAAAATGAGACAATTTGGTATTCTCGAAGTGATTGTTTCACTCTGGACTCACCTGGTGATCGCTGGGCTGGGTGACCCTGGTAACTGTTACTGGATGTGATCCTGATGCTGGTCTGCAGATTCTCCTCTTATCTTATCACCACAATTTTGCCCCATGATCAGGAGTCCCAGCTGAGTCTGGCTCCATCCCTGGGTCTGCCCAGTTCACCTCAGTACTGCATAACTGGGTCCTGCCTGACAGAGTGGTGGTTGTGGTTTTGGGCTTGACTCCTGGCTCCCTGACCTTTCAGGAGCCGCTGGTCCCCACTGCACCCTCACAATCTGATTCTGAAGGGATACCCAGGCTCTGACTTTTTATTCTGGTTCAAAATAAAAACACATTGCCAACTGCTGAGATCCCATCTGAGATGGGAATCCTCACAAAATCCACTTTCACTGTACATGGATACCTCTTACCTGAATCCCATTTGGGTATTAATACTGCAGCAAAGAACATCCTGTGATGTCCAATGCTCTGGTGACCGAGTGGGAACAGTCCACTGATGTAAAATGCCACCAGTTTCTCTTGCTCTCTATTCCAAATCCCAACCTTCTCAATACCAAAATCTGCTACAGGTTTTTTCAGAGTCTGCTGTCAAAGCCCAGATCCTCTCTCTTTTTTTTTCAGGAAGAGCCTGCCATGCCCTCTGCTTTTACTGGCGTGGAGATAGTTCTATGATTTGTATATTATTAATACACAGAAGGCTATTTCTCCACAATATCTTCTGGTGACTGGACCAGCCTCAAAAGAGGCAACTCCAGCATGTAGCCAAGATAATATATTTCTGTCTTTGGTACTTTGAAGCTCAGCTGCGTGATTATTCTCTGGAGTGAATTATATCCTTCATTGCACTCTTCTCTGAGTTCAGTGTATTTTTTTAAGTCATCGTTTTCCTTATATATATAGTACTTCGACTCCCAGAAAAAGAGACTCTTTCCCCAAGGATACCATTAACATCTATATCATGAAGATCATGAGCAAGGCATTGAAATCCACCTAAAGTGTGGGAACACTTCATAGCTGGTGATTTTCCATATACTGCTCTTCAACTGAACAACAACTGTTGACCCAACCAGTTCTGCTTGCCACCAACTCCATGCAGGTTACTTGAGCTGACAGCACATATTCTTCCTCCAATAAACCCAGTGCTGAGTTCTCAGCAGGGTTAGATCCCTTGATCCACAGGAACCTGCAGTTCCTCTGTCACATCAACATTGACTTGATGTTGATGCTGTAACTGCTGTTTTTATGGCAAACAGGAGTGGACACCAACTGATGTGACAGAAATATACATCTACTACCCCCATGTGTATAGCAAAGGCAGGTGCAGGAGAACACCTAGAACTTCCTTCCACTCCTAGAGTGTCTGCAAATTCTCATGTGCTTTGTGCCTAAAACGTTTGCAGTGGTTTTTCTTCGTCTTTAGACAAAAACTAATTCATTCTAATTGCATTGGAATAGAGGGAAGTTACCTGGTGTTTCAATAAAAACAAAGCAGCCTTAAAATGCTATCCTGAACAGAAAAATCATAGTGACAGACAAAACAATCAAAATTGCAATTAAAATACAGCCTTGATGAAGTTCAAATACACAAATGTACTGTATACAGAATTTCTTAGGTACTAAACAAAATAATCTTAGCACATAATTCTGCTATATAAACAATGAGATGTGTTTTATTTTCGTACCTCAACAATATTTGTTATTTCAAAATTAAACACAGGTAACAATTAAGGCTATCCAGTTAAAAGACAAATATTCCTAGTTAATATCTATGCCTTAAGAAAGTAAATGACATTAAAATTATATTGAGCATTTTAGGTTACATTCTTCCTTTCCAACAGCAAAAACCACAACAGATATTTTGTTTAACAGCTCAGTGACTTGGTTACACAAAAATCAAGGACTGTTGAAACGTGTTGATCCACTGGAAGAGCCCAATGGCATTTTGGTCAAGGAAAAGTTGCCACTGACTTCAGCAGAGCCAGAAAAGGATTTGCTGTCGGAGGGCTCCCTTGCTGCTACCCGAATGCCACGGCAATTCCTGTGAGCCCACAGGGTGGGTTATCAAACGGTGCTGGTTCCCAGGACTATGGATACTCAGTGATTTCAGAAAGAAAACATTGTTTAAAAAAAACAAAGCAATCAAAAACCCCATGCTTTCTCCTCACTGTCAGAGCAGGACCGTGCACAAATCTTCTTGCCCAGCATGAAAAATGAGATTATGGTCTGTCAGGCGATGGAGGGCACAACTAGCATCATGGCTTGTAGACCAGCTGAGGGTATATGCAGGGGCCCCAGGTGATGGAACTGGGCTACGTGGTGCACTTTCAGGCCATAAAGGAGCACCCCAGCCTGTCTGCAAATGGCTGGATAAGAAACTGCTGCATATAAAAAAGCATGGGAGGAAGTACAGTATGGGAAAGACCCATGGGATTTGACAGGTCTGATCATCCATGGATCAAGTACTGCAACTTGAGGCCCCACCAATGGTTCGATCTGTGCTAAGGCAGCAAGTAAATGCAATAAGAACTATTTGCATTCCCTTCCCACCAAAGGGAATAAACCATCCTGAAGGTTTATGGCTAAAGGCAAAGGGAAACAGAGGCTGGGAAATGTTAGAGCTTCTTGCTCCTTTTCAGCCTCTGTTTGAAGATAGCAATGTCATAATAGCTTTTAAATTTCACCAGGAAAATGGGTATTGGGATGATAATAGTTAACATGCCAAATACTGCAGCTAAGGCTGCCATCACTTGGCCAGCTGTGGTGAGAGGGATAATATCTCCATAGCCCACCGTAGTGAGTGTGATCAAAGCCCACCAGAAGCAAATGAGAATGTCAGTGAAGTACAGCTCCCCTCTGTAGGAGGGATGGCTACCCAGCAACTCCCCATAGAAAAAGAGAGAGCCAAAGAAGAGGGTCTCAAAGGCCAAAATCATCAGCAGGATGCAGATCTCTCTGAGGATAGACTTGAAGGTGTAGCACAGAACCCTGAGGATCAGTGGCGTTTCTATCAGCTTGGAGATCTTCAGGAGTTTGAGGAGATAGACAATGCGAACAAAGCCCAACCAAAGCCCCAGGCTTGGCATTCCCTGAATCTGCCCAGCCACAAAGAGTTCGATATAAACTGGGAAGAGGGAGAGGAAGTCAACCACGTTCAGGGGATTTTGGAAGAACAACTTCTTGTCTGGGCAGACACAAAATCGCACAGAGAACTCAAAAGTAAACCAGAGGACACAGAAAAGCTCCAGATGAAGCAAGTAGGCAGCCTGGTGGTAATAGGGTCCATGGTCGTTGTGGGAGACCTCAGAATAGCCAACAGAGGTGAAGTTAGCAGTAAAGTACTCAAATTGTGCCTTGGTCTCCTCACAGAATATGATGACAATTCCAACGATGAACAGCAGAGAAACAAAAGCCAAGCACTGCAGAGGGAGGAAAGGGCAGATGTGCAATTAGCCCAACAAACAAGTATCACATAACCTCACAGCCCCACCACAACCCCAGGATCCCCTCCACAGGCACAGCACGATCCCAGACCAATCATTGTTGCTTCGCTCACATGGAGTGCATTTTCTGCTTTCGGAACTGTAAAATAATAGAGAAAATCGGAGTAAAAGGAAAAAAAAAAGCCACCTGAACTCCTATCTCAAAGTTTGTAAGGAAGGGGAAATGTCTGACAGCTGCAGTAATGCGGACAGACTCACACTGAGGGCCTCTTCAGCACTAAATGTTGGCTCCAGAAATACCAGCAGCACAGAAAACACCCTCTGCGGTCTCTGACCTGTGTTTGTTGCTCTGCATGCCTGACATTTTAAAGAGGCACGGGGTGTGCATTTTGTACAGAGAACGGGGACAAGAGGAGGAGAGAAGGAGGAAGGGTCTGTTAATGAGAAGAGAGAATTTTATTTTCTTTTTTGATCAGCGACTCAAAGCATACTTATCAAAACTATGAAGCCATTAGCATTTTTCATGGACCCATTCCAGTAATCCCAGAGGACACAGGCTGTACAGGACACGTATAGTATTACCTTAGCACTGAAAGAGGAAAAGGGTTTTTCAAATATAGCCCAAATCTTTGGCTGCCACCTGGTTCGCCAGCTGAAATCCCTTCTTTCTGCCTGGACTATGAGGCACTGGTCATCAGTCTGTTCATTTTCATCCCAAACGTTAAAGTCCTCTGGCTGCACCTCTTTGCTATTCAGCTTCAGCCAGCAGCAGGGCGCTAGCTGTGTCTCATTGATTTCCCAGAAAGCCAGCTCTTCTTCTAAGACTGACCTACAGATGTCAATGGGGCAGTGGAAATGTTTGGTCCTATAATAATTCAGCACGTAGCCGAAGATCTCAGCGCTCCGATCAAAAAAGAACTCTTTGGTGGTGGGGTCATAGTCGTAGATGCTTGGGGCGTGGGGCTCTGTTAGATTGCACAGCTTGGTCCCTGGGAAGGTCTGGAGGGTGCTGCTGTACGTCTCATATCTCACTCCCCCGATATTCAGGACGATTCTTTCCTTGGAGCCTTCCATCTGTGAGGGAGGAGAGAGGTGCAAGTCCTCATAAGCTCTTGTTTATCTTCAGTCAAAAAGAGAAGAACACAAATTAAAAGCAGCAAACTAAAGCAAGTTTTGGAGCAGGAAGGTTTTTCAGGGTACCCCATTCCAGTGCTTTTAAAGCACATTTTGTACCCAAAACCCGCATCTCCTATAGGGAGGAAGGCACTTCTGCTATTCCCCATCATGTTCAGTACCTGACTCTGCTCCACGACCATATTGTCTGAGCATTTCTCAGGAGATGCATCAAAGAAAATGACAAACATCTGGTTTGCATTGCCCTCCCTCTCAGCTTCTCCCCATGGGCACAGAGCACGCAAGTCCAGAGTCTGTCTCACCACATTTGTTCACATACTGCAGATAACAATTGCAATAAACTCATTTGAGGTAAAGTTCCCATTCCCAAGATATTCCTTCTACTATCCCTTCCCTCATCTAGTTCTTCCACCTCTGCCCCCAATTTCTTTCTCCACAAGCAGTTTCTTGCGGAGACCTCCATGTGCAAAAGATGTAAAACAGTCATCAGCAGCTTCTCCAAACAAGTCTTTAAACAAAATCTCCTGTGTTGAGTCCGGCATAACAAGTTTCACAGCAGACCCTGTTGCCTGGTGGGAATATTCAGGTTATGCTTTTTCCTTGAGTTTTCCCTGTACAGAGTCCCACTGAGCCAAATCACCTTTCCTGCTGCAGGAAGCTGCTCCATACCTGGAATCTATATGCAAGGTTCCTGGACCAGATAGAAATACAGGATAATATACTGACTCCTCCTTCAGGGCTGGCTGACATCTCAGAATAGCAGCAGAACCTGCTGCCAAGGCCTTTGGCACTGGAAAGCATGTTCGGTTCCTTATTTCCTGTAATATATCCCCTGTTTTGCTCTTCAAAATCCAACACACCTGGGAGAAACTCAAGCCCTGCTTTATAAACATTATTCTAAGAAGGGAGGGAACCCAAGGATTTCTGTAGCCTCAGGAGCACAGAGGAGATGTGCAGAATAGGGGCAGGATGTTCTTGAGAAAGTGAATTGGGCTGCCTTTCACCCACACGTATCCACTTCTGACTGATGGTACCCCATTTCCCTTCCTCCATCCCTACACATTTCCACCCAACATCCTCTTACACCCCACATTTCTAGTTCTGGCCCTTCTCTTGTTCTAATGGAGCAAGCCTGACTTCTCTTTCCTCCTTGGACTCTCCTACCCAGAGATGGCTGCTCTGTGTGCTGAGACCATCCACGCAGAAATTCCAGTTGTCCTTCCTCCCTTTTTTTTTGCAGAAAGCACTGAGCAGGGGAGTCACAGGTCACTTCTGCAACAAACCTTTCCATCTAGCATCAGCAGGGAAACCAGCCCTCCTTGCACCAGGGGAGGCTCCCAGAAGTAAAGAACTACCTACAGCACCTCATTCAGCTTTATCAGAAAGGGCTGGAAGCTGCAGCTTGGTCGCACGCTCATGGCACAAGAGAATCCTTGCCAATCCCAACATCTGTAAGGCTTGATGCAGCTCCACCCTAAAACTTCCACTAACTTCAGCAAGAGCAGGATTGAGCCTAAGGACTGAAAGCGTGCTGGCATTCCTTAGCACTTGCTGCACAGGAATCCACACAGCGTGATTCTAAGCAGGTTAGATGAATTCAGCACTCAGCAAATCTGGAGTTACGTTATTAACCTCTGTTGCCCAGCTCTCTAAAGAGCACAGTGATTTTTGAGATCCCAGCTAAACTTGCCTCTATCTGCTTAGAACACCAGATACCTTTTGCTCAAAACATAACAACCCCCATGTGAGAAATGAGCCCAGAAGTGCTGTTTCATGTTCTTACCTTGGTGCTATCGCAGCAACTCTGCAACCAGAGGAAAAGAGAAGAGAGGGGGAAGAAGAGAGACAACTTCAGTGCAAACAGGATGTTCGATGGCCAGTCTCCAAAGCTCAAGTCTCATAGATGCCAGAAAACAAAACCAGCCAATAGCACTGAAAAGATGCAGAGGCCCCTCTCCCTTCTTCTCTGCCCTATCAGCAGCCGTTCTCCTCACTCCAGGGAATAAAACTCAAAGAAGGTGGCAAAAACTGCCAGGCCAGAAATGCTCTGGCTACTCTGCCACCTGCTGCTCTGCTAACAACCTCAAAGGGCCATGGCCTTTGGGGAAATAACATGGAGCTCAAATGCCTTAGGACCAATTAGAGACTAAACCATCGAGCCACAGAAAGGCAGACAGCACTGCTGTGTCTTACCCAAGCTTGAGTTAAAAATAATATAGAAAAGAACAGCAGCAAACAAATAAACAAACAAAAAAA
>NW_015090995.1:3506456-3516997 GCF_001431845.1 Calidris pugnax
GGGAAAGCCTAAGCTGTTTTGCAGGAACGTGTTCTTTTTACTGACATTTTCAGGAAAGGAGTCAAAAGTGCTCTTTGTCATATGATTTCGCTCTAGGTTGTCCTGTGAGAAACAGGGAGTTGGACACAATGATCCCTTCCAACTTGGGATATTCTGTGATTCTATGATAAGCGGGTTTTTTTTTACTTTCTGATCAATAAAGACGGAAGGATTTTGATGAGCTAAAAATGCCTGATTACATCTTTCTTATTTTGGACATTACATCTGTGTTACTACATTATTGGGTTTGCATGTTGGACACATAAAAACGTTTTCTCTTGGTTTGCCTTTATTGCAAGCAAGTGGTTTTACCGAATCAAAATGAGACAATTTGGTATTCTCAAAGTGATTGTTTCACTCTGGACCCACCTGGTGATCACTGGGCTGGGTGACCCTGGTAACTGCTACTGGATGTGATCCTGATGCTGGTCTGCAGATTCACCTCTTATCACCACAATTTTGCCCCATGATCAGGAGTCTCTGCTGAATCTGGCTCCATCCCTGCATCTGCCCAGTTCACCTCAGTACTGCATAACTGGGTCCTGCCTGACAGAGTGGTGGTTGTGGTTTTGGGCTTGACTCCTGGCTCCCTGACCTTTCAGGAGCCGCTGGTCCCCACTGCACCCTCACAATCTGATTCTGAAGGGATACCCAGGCTCTGACTTTTTATTCTGGTTCAAAATAAAAACACATTGCCAACTGCTGAGATCCCATCTGAGATGGGAATCCTCACAAAATCCACTTTCACTGTACATGGATACCTCTTACCTGAATCCCATTTGGGTATTAATACTGCAGCAAAGAACATCCTGTGATGTCCAATGCTCTGGTGACCGAGTGGGAACAGTCCACTGATGTAAAATGCCACCAGTTTCTCTTGCTCTCTATTCCAAATCCCAACCTTCTCAATACCAAAATCTGCTACAGGTTTTTTCAGAGTCTGCTGTCAAAGCCCAGATCCTCTCTCTTTTTTTTTCAGGAAGAACCTGCTGTGCCCTCTGCTTTTACTGGCGTGGAGATAGTTCTATGATTTGTATATTATTAATACTCAGAAGGCTATTTCTCCACAATATCTTCTGGTGACTGGACCAGCCTCAAAAGAGGCAACTCCAGCATGTAGCCAAGATAATATATTTCTGTCTTTGGTACTTTGAAGCTCAGCTGCGTGATTATTCTCTGGAGTGAATTATATCCTTCATTGCACTCTTCTCTGAGTTCAGTGTATTTTTTTAAGTCATCGTTTTCCTTATATATATAGTACTTCGACTCCCAGAAAAAGAGACTCTTTCCCCAAGGATACCATTAACATCTATATCATGAGGATCATGAGCAAGGCATTGAAATCCAACTAAAGTGTGGGAACACTTCATAGCTGGTGATTTTCCATATACTGCTCTTCAACTGAACAACAACTGTTGACCCAACCAGTTCTGCTTGCCACCAACTCCATGCAGGTTACTTGAGCTGACAGCACATATTCTTCCTCCAATAAACCCAGTGCTGAGTTCTCAGCAGGGTTAGATCCCTTGATCCACAGGAACCTGCAGTTCCTCTGTCACATCAACATTGACTTGATGTTGATGCTGTAACTGCTGTTTTTATGGCAAACAGGAGTGGACACCAACTGATGTGACAGAAATATACATCTACTACCCCCATGTGTATAGCAAAGGCAGGTGCAGGAGAACACCTAGAACTTCCTTCCACTCCTAGAGTGTCTGCAAATTCTCATGTGCTTTGTGCCTAAAACGTTTGCAGTGGTTTTTCTTCGTCTTTAGACAAAAACTAATTCATTCTAATTGCATTGGAATAGAGGGAAGTTACCTGGTGTTTCAATAAAAACAAAGCAGCCTTAAAATGCTATCCTGAACAGAAAAATCATAGTGACAGACAAAACAATCAAAATTGCAATTAAAATACAGCCTTGATGAAGTTCAAATACACAAATGTACTGTATACAGAATTTCTTAGGTACTAAACAAAATAATCTTAGCACATAATTCTGCTATATAAACAATGAGATGTGTTTTATTTTCGTACCTCAACAATATTTGTTATTTCAAAATTAAACACAGGTAACAATTAAGGCTATCCAGTTAAAAGACAAATATTCCTAGTTAATATCTATGCCTTAAGAAAGTAAATGACATTAAAATTATATTGAGCATTTTAGGTTACATTCTTCCTTTCCAACAGCAAAAACCACAACAGATATTTTGTTTAACAGCTCAGTGACTTGGTTACACAAAAATCAAGGACTGTTGAAACGTGTTGATCCACTGGAAGAGCCCAATGGCATTTTGGTCAAGGAAAAGTTGCCACTGACTTCAGCAGAGCCAGAAAAGGATTTGCTGTCGGAGGGCTCCCTTGCTGCTACTCGAATGCCACGGCAATTCCTGTGAGCCCACAGGGTGGGTTATCAAACGGTGCTGGTTCCCAGGACTATGGATACTCAGTGATTTCAGAAAGAAAACATTGTTTAAAAAAAACAAAGCAATCAAAAACCCCATGCTTTCTCCTCACTGTCAGAGCAGGACCGTGCACAAATCTTCTTGCCCAGCATGAAAAATGAGATTATGGTCTGTCAGGCGATGGAGGGCACAACTAGCATCATGGCTTGTAGACCAGCTGAGGGTATATGCAGGGGCCCCAGGTGATGGAACTGGGCTACGTGGTGCACTTTCAGGCCATAAAGGAGCACCCCAGCCTGTCTGCAAATGGCTGGATAAGAAACTGCTGCATATAAAAAAGCATGGGAGGAAGTACAGTATGGGAAAGACCCATGGGATTTGACAGGTCTGATCATCCATGGATCAAGTACTGCAACTTGAGGCCCCACCAATGGTTCGATCTGTGCTAAGGCAGCAAGTAAATGCAATAAGAACTATTTGCATTCCCTTCCCACCAAAGGGAATAAACCATCCTGAAGGTTTATGGCTAAAGGCAAAGGGAAACAGAGGCTGGGAAATGTTAGAGCTTCTTGCTCCTTTTCAGCCTCTGTTTGAAGATAGCAATGTCATAATAGCTTTTAAATTTCACCAGGAAAATGGGTATTGGGATGATAATAGTTAACATGCCAAATACTGCAGCTAAGGCTGCCATCACTTGGCCAGCTGTGGTGAGAGGGATAATATCTCCATAGCCCACCGTAGTGAGTGTGATCAAAGCCCACCAGAAGCAAATGAGAATGTCAGTGAAGTACAGCTCCCCTCTGTAGGAGGGATGGCTACCCAGCAACTCCCCATAGAAAAAGAGAGAGCCAAAGAAGAGGGTCTCAAAGGCCAAAATCATCAGCAGGATGCAGATCTCTCTGAGGATAGACTTGAAGGTGTAGCACAGAACCCTGAGGATCAGTGGCGTTTCTATCAGCTTGGAGATCTTCAGGAGTTTGAGGAGATAGACAATGCGAACAAAGCCCAACCAAAGCCCCAGGCTTGGCATTCCCTGAATCTGCCCAGCCACAAAGAGTTCGATATAAACTGGGAAGAGGGAGAGGAAGTCAACCACGTTCAGGGGATTTTGGAAGAACAACTTCTTGTCTGGGCAGACACAAAATCGCACAGAGAACTCAAAAGTAAACCAGAGGACACAGAAAAGCTCCAGATGAAGCAAGTAGGCAGCCTGGTGGTAATAGGGTCCATGGTCGTTGTGGGAGACCTCAGAATAGCCAACAGAGGTGAAGTTAGCAGTAAAGTACTCAAATTGTGCCTTGGTCTCCTCACAGAATATGATGACAATTCCAACGATGAACAGCAGAGAAACAAAAGCCAAGCACTGCAGAGGGAGGAAAGGGCAGATGTGCAATTAGCCCAACAAACAAGTATCACATAACCTCACAGCCCCACCACAACCCCAGGATCCCCTCCACAGGCACAGCACGATCCCAGACCAATCATTGTTGCTTCACTCACATGGAGTGCATTTTCTGCTTTCGGAACTGTAAAATAATAGAGAAAATTGGAGTAAAAGGAAAAAAAAAAGCCACCTGAACTCCTATCTCAAAGTTTGTAAGGAAGGGGAAATGTCTGACAGCTGCAGTAATGCGGACAGACTCACACTGAGGGCCTCTTCAGCACTAAATGTTGGCTCCAGAAATACCAGCAGCACAGAAAACACCCTCTGCGGTCTCTGACCTGTGTTTGTTGCTCTGCATGCCTGACATTTTAAAGAGGCACGGGGTGTGCATTTTGTACAGAGAACGGGGACAAGAGGAGGAGAGAAGGAGGAAGGGTCTGTTAATGAGAAGAGAGAATTTTATTTTCTTTTTTGATCAGCGACTCAAAGCATACTTATCAAAACTATGAAGCCATTAGCATTTTTCATGGACCCATTCCAGTAATCCCAGAGGACACAGGCTGTACAGGACACGTATAGTATTACCTTAGCACTGAAAGAGGAAAAGGGTTTTTCAAATATAGCCCAAATCTTTGGCTGCCACCTGGTTCGCCAGCTGAAATCCCTTCTTTCTGCCTGGACTATGAGGCACTGGTCATCAGTCTGTTCATTTTCATCCCAAACGTTAAAGTCCTCTGGCTGCACCTCTTTGCTATTCAGCTTCAGCCAGCAGCAGGGCGCTAGCTGTGTCTCATTGATTTCCCAGAAAGCCAGCTCTTCTTCTAAGACTGACCTACAGATGTCAATGGGGCAGTGGAAATGTTTGGTCCTATAATAGTTCAGCACGTAGCCGAAGATCTCAGCGCTCCGATCAAAAAAGAACTCTTTGGTGGTGGGGTCATAGTCGTAGATGCTTGGGGCGTGGGGCTCTGTTAGATTGCACAGCTTGGTCCCTGGGAAGGTCTGGAGGGTGCTGCTGTACGTCTCATATCTCACTCCCCCGATATTCAGGACGATTCTTTCCTTGGAGCCTTCCATCTGTGAGGGAGGAGAGAGGTGCAAGTCCTCATAAGCTCTTGTTTATCTTCAGTCAAAAAGAGAAGAACACAAATTAAAAGCAGCAAACTAAAGCAAGTTTTGGAGCAGGAAGGTTTTTCAGGGTACCCCATTCCAGTGCTTTTAAAGCACATTTTGTACCCAAAACCCGCATCTCCTATAGGGAGGAAGGCACTTCTGCTATTCCCCATCATGTTCAGTACCTGACTCTGCTCCACGACCATATTGTCTGAGCATTTCTCAGGAGATGCATCAAAGAAAATGACAAACATCTGGTTTGCATTGCCCTCCCTCTCAGCTTCTCCCCATGGGCACAGAGCACGCAAGTCCAGAGTCTGTCTCACCACATTTGTTCACATACTGCAGATAACAATTGCAATAAACTCATTTGAGGTAAAGTTCCCATTCCCAAGATATTCCTTCTACTATCCCTTCCCTCATCTAGTTCTTCCACCTCTGCCCCCAATTTCTTTCTCCACAAGCAGTTTCTTGCGGAGACCTCCATGTGCAAAAGATGTAAAACAGTCATCAGCAGCTTCTCCAAACAAGTCTTTAAACAAAATCTCCTGTGTTGAGTCCGGCATAACAAGTTTCACAGCAGACCCTGTTGCCTGGTGGGAATATTTAGGTTATGCTTTTTCCTTGAGTTTTCCCTGTACAGAGTCCCACTGAGCCAAATCACCTTTCCTGCTGCAGGAAGCTGCTCCATACCTGGAATCTATATGCAAGGTTCCTGGACCAGATAGAAATACAGGATAATATACTGACTCCTCCTTCAGGGCTGGCTGACATCTCAGAATAGCAGCAGAACCTGCTGCCAAGGCCTTTGGCACTGGAAAGCATGTTCGGTTCCTTATTTCCTGTAATATATCCCCTGTTTTGCTCTTCAAAATCCAACACACCTGGGAGAAACTCAAGCCCTGCTTTATGAACATTATTCTAAGAAGGGAGGGAACCCAAGGATTTCTGTAGCCTCAGGAGCACAGAGGAGAGGTGCAGAATAGGGGCAGGATGTTCTTGAGAAAGTGAATTGGGCTGCCTTTCACCCACACGTATCCACTTCTGACTGATGGTACCCCATTTCCCTTCCTCCATCCCTACACATTTCCACCCAACATCCTCTTACACCCCACATTTCTAGTTCTGGCCCTTCTCTTGTTCTAATGGAGCAAGCCTGACTTCTCTTTCCTCCTTGGACTCTCCTACCCAGAGATGGCTGCTCTGTGTGCTGAGACCATCCACGCAGAAATTCCAGTTGTCCTTCCTCCCTTTTTTTTTGCAGAAAGCACTGAGCAGGGGAGTCACAGGTCACTTCTGCAACAAACCTTTCCATCTAGCATCAGCAGGGAAACCAGCCCTCCTTGCACCAGGGGAGGCTCCCAGAAGTAAAGAACTACCTACAGCACCTCATTCAGCTTTATCAGAAAGGGCTGGAAGCTGCAGCTTGGTCGCACGCTCATGGCACAAGAGAATCCTTGCCAATCCCAACATCTGTAAGGCTTGATGCAGCTCCACCCTAAAACTTCCACTAACTTCAGCAAGAGCAGGATTGAGCCTAAGGACTGAAAGCGTGCTGGCATTCCTTAGCACTTGCTGCACAGGAATCCACACAGCGTGATTCTAAGCAGGTTAGATGAATTCAGCACTCAGCAAATCTGGAGTTACGTTATTAACCTCTGTTGCCCAGCTCTCTAAAGAGCACAGTGATTTTTGAGATCCCAGCTAAACTTGCCTCTATCTGCTTAGAACACCAGATACCTTTTGCTCAAAACATAACAACCCCCATGTGAGAAATGAGCCCAGAAGTGCTGTTTCATGTTCTTACCTTGGTGCTATCGCAGCAACTCTGCAACCAGAGGAAAAGAGAAGAGAGGGGGAAGAAGAGAGACAACTTCAGTGCAAACAGGATGTTCGATGGCCAGTCTCCAAAGCTCAAGTCTCATAGATGCCAGAAAACAAAACCAGCCAATAGCACTGAAAAGATGCAGAGGCCCCTCTCCCTTCTTCTCTGCCCTATCAGCAGCCGTTCTCCTCACTCCAGGGAATAAAACTCAAAGAAGGTGGCGAAAACTGCCAGGCCAGAAATGCTCTGGCTACTCTGCCACCTGCTGCTCTGCTAACAACCTCAAAGGGCCATGGCCTTTGGGGAAATAACATGGAGCTCAAATGCCTTAGGACCAATTAGAGACTAAACCATCGAGCCACAGAAAGGCAGACAGCACTGCTGTGTCTTACCCAAGCTTGAGTTAAAAATAATATAGAAAAGAACAGCAGCAAACAAATAAACAAACAAAAAAACCCCCACCAGACATCCCATCTTCTTGTCACACTCTCTCCTTTATTGGTTTAAAGGGTTTTTTCTTCATTTCTGGAGGACCCAAAGCTAAATCTTTTGCAGCCACTGATTTTAAAAGCATTGTTTTTTGTAATTGATCACTCCACAAAGAAGGTTGGCACATAGTTGTTAATCCCAGTCAAGAAAAGCATGCTGCGTGTGAAATCTCTTTTCAGCTTATGTTCCAAGGCTGTTTCTAGGTATCACCTCTGCTTACTTCAAACTCGCTGGAAAGAAAGTAGGAAAAGGAATTTTCTTATTCCCAGCAAAAACAAGACTATTCGGGAAGGCTCTGGGGGCTTCCTTTTCAGTTATACAAATGAAAGATAAATTCATGTCTTTTTAGAGGAAGTATTATCACAGTTCACCTGCTGGAATTTTCATTTTAATCTGCTACCTCCATTACCCTGGCACACAGAAATCTCTTTTCTTTTAAAAAATAGGTTTTCCGTGTAGGCTTTTTACCGCTCCTCGTTGCCACTTCACCTGCAGGTGCAAGTTAATTTCACTCACCCAAACCACCCAGGTTCCCAAAGTACTGCAGGGACACCACGGAAAACCCTGGCCTCTTCTCTCAGCCACCACCACCACAGCAAGGCTGAGGACACTAGAATGGCCCACAGCATAAATTGCTGCCAATCTTGTGGGGGACGTTCTGGGCAATAAGCCATCTTCACCAATTACCTCCCAATTCTGTACCGAGAAACCTTGTAGCCAAACATCACAAGCAGAGCAACAGCACAAGCCTAATTCCCCAGAGATCCAGACTTTAAAAGCACTTAAGGCACGTGAAATCTCTGCTGGTTCACTCCTTGCTCCCTTCCATCTCCATAGGAGACACCAAATCCATCACATCTTGCTCTCTCTCCACAGAGAGTAAGAATGAAAAATACTCCTTTTAATTTAATTTGATATGTCTCTGAGGTTCTGGAAGCAGGTGATCATCAAGTTTGATGTATCCCATCGGTTCCACAGCACTGCAGCATTTGCCTTTTTACAACCTTTGCACTGCAGCTGGGTTCTGAAACCCAGGAATAATCTGGCAAGCGAAATGACACATGGTGTTCCTATGCTCTGAATAAGACCCTTTGATTGCAGTAAACAGCTTGTCCTTTCAGAACATTTTTTAAGCAGATGAAAAGTGCAACTCCATTTCCAGAGAACAGGGCCCCGTTCCAAGTTTTTCTCCCCGCCTCATATCTTCTGAGAATTCACTTTCCCTGCATGAGGCTCTGCGGGAGTTTGGCAACGAATGTCAAATCTGTTCCCTCAACCTTACACTTCTTTTGAGTAATGAAACTCTTGTTTCAATTTGGCCTACATTTATTAACACCCAACTACAGTAGAAGCGTTTCTTCAGAGAACGTTCATCAAAAGCTGGTGAGCATGATTAACAGTCTTGCACATAAAATCTTGCTTCAGAATATTGAAGAAAAAAAGCTTAAGCTCTCCTAAAGTCCTGACGGCCCTGGGAAAAGACCAAGCTGCTCTTCAAGTGCTGGAGATAGCACCAGAACCTACAGGATTAGCTTTTCTACTGGCAAAACCAGTGTAAGTAACTTCTGTGGACTCCCACCTCCAGCGCTTTTTTCCCATCCCATGTTACAGTTCTACCTCCCCTGTGACCTCTAACACAAGTGTACTCCTGGGATTATGCAAACAGATCAGTGAAAAGAGAAGTTTTAAAAAAAAAGAAAAATCTCCAAGAATATTGTGATTTACAGCTTGGGTCATTTATTGACTTAGCAATACTGCAAAAACCTGTAAAACGTTGCAAGTGGAAAAAAGAGCAGCTAAGTCTCCTGCAGAGACACACAGATCATAGAATAGTCTAAGTTGGAAGGGACCTTTCAGATCATTGAGTCCAACCATTAACCGAACACTGACAAAGCCACCATGTCCCTCAGCACCAAGTGTACATGCCTTTTAAATAGCTCCAGGGATGGCACTGCTACCATTTCCTGGGGCAGCCTCTTGCATTATTTGATCACCCTTTCTGTGAAGAAATTTTTCCTAATAACCAGTCTAAACCTTCCCTGGCACAACTTGAGGCCATTTCCTCTTGTCTTATGGCCTGTCACTTGGGAGAAGAGACCGACCCCCACTTTGCTACAACCTCCTTTCAGGGATGGGGCATCCACAACTTCCCTGGGCAACCTGTTCCAGTGTCTCACCACCCCCACAGTAAAGAATTTCTTCTTGATATCTAATCTACATCTCTCCTTCTTGTGAGGGGCCCAAAACTGGACACAGCACTCAAGCTGGGGCCTCACCAGTGCCGAGTACAGGGGGATGGTCACTTCCCTACTCCTGCTGGCCACACTGTTCCTCCTGTTTCCATGCTCTCCAGAGGAGAGCCACCAAGCTGGTGAGGGGTCTAGAGAACGAATCCTACGAAGAGAGGCTGAGGGAATGGGGCATGTTTAGTTTGGGGAAGAGGAGTCTGAGGGGAGACCTCATTGCCCTCTACAACTCCCTGAAAGGAGGGTGTAGAGAGGTGGGGGTTGGCCTCTTCTCCCAAGGGAATAATGACAGGACCAGAGGAAATGGTCTGAAGCTGCAGCAGGGGAGGTTTAGATTTGATATTAGGAATAATTCCTTTACTGAGAGAGTGGTCAGGCACTGGAACAGCCTGCCCAGGGAGGTGGTGGAGTCACCATCCCTAGAGGGATTTAAGAAACATGTAGACATGGCTCGGCAGGGCGGAGTGGGACCAGGTGATGGTGGGGCTGTACTGCGGGGACAGCCGGCTGCAGCAGGAAGCGCTGGACCGCGTCTCGGCCTGGAAGAGCCGGTAGGGGCCGCGCACGGCGGGCAGGCAGCGCGCTGCGGCCCTGAGGCGGCCCTCCGTCCCAGGCCGCTCCTCCCCGCTCCCCCTATCTGGAGCCCCGTGGGGCTGCCGGGACCCCGGCCGCGGCTCCCCGGTGCTGCTCCGGGGTCGGGGTGGTGGGTTTGGTGGTTTTTTTGGGTTTTGGGGGGGGGGTCGGGGTTTTTTTTTGTTTGGTTTTTGTTTTGGTTTTTTTTAAGGTTGGACTCGAGGATCTCAGAGGTCCCTTCCAACCACGGTGATTCGGTGATTCTGCGATTCTGCGACACCACACTTGGGCAAAGCCTCCCACACCCCTCGCCGTCCTCCCGACCGCCATCTCCCGGGGCTTCCCCCCCCCCGCCCCGGAAGCCGCCCGGTGCGCCCCGCCCCGGGGCGGGCAGCGGTAGCTCGGCGCAGGCCCGGCCCAGGCCCGGGCGGCGAGTGGCATGGCGGGCGGCGGGGGGATGG
>NW_015090995.1:3517007-3573396 GCF_001431845.1 Calidris pugnax
CCCGCAAGCGGCTCAAGCCGCTGCGCACCGTGGTGGCCTGGAGGGGCAGGGCGGAGTGGGACCAGGTGATGGTGGGGCTGTACTGCGGGGACAGCCGGCTGCAGCAGGAAGCGCTGGACCGCGTCTCGGCCTGGAAGAGCCGGTAGGGGCCGCGCACGGCGGGCAGGCAGCGCGCTGCGGCCCTGAGGCGGCCCTCCGTCCCAGGCCGCTCCTCCCCGCTCCCCCTATCTGGAGCCCCGTGGGGCTGCCGGGACCCCGGCCGCGGCTCCCCGGTGCTGCTCCGGGGTCGGGGTGGTGGTGTGGAGATCGGCGGTGCTGCCCCTCACGGGGCGCCATCATCCCTCAGCGGGCCCGGGGCGTGTGGGTGATGGCAGAGGTGGGCCCAGCTTCACGGGGTGGGGGGGTTTCTGCAGGCAGTGCTGCAGGGAGCCGCTCCAGAGCCCACAAATCACTGTAATCTGGTTCTACTGCCCCAGCTGCAGCCGTACACAAGAGCAGTCTAGGTATCTTGTATCATATATGTGCACAGGGTATCACGAAGTACTCCTTTAACGTAGGCTTGGGAGTAGCCATATAATCACTGCTCAAAATAAAAGCCTTCTGTAAAGATGCTGTCTTTCTGCCTACTATAACCTGTTTCTTAGGCTATTGTGACTCACAGAGCATGAAAAGTAGCCAGCAAGCTAGCATTTTTGCAGACGAAGTGTATTCTTGTGCATCTGCTCACCTATTTTTGCTTTAACTGTAGGTATGGCCCCAAAATGCCTCTTGCAGTGGATTGCACCGCTGAACTGATCCGTTGCAAGGTCCTGGATTCGTCTGGCAAACTGAAGTCGCATGAGCTCATCCTTTCTTACGGGCTGGCTCTTGTAAGGTAGGGCTCGAAGGCTGGTGTGCTGTAAGAGAAAGACCTGGACCGAAAGCATTATTCAGCTGTCTGATTTCATTCTGGGACCACTGTGTGGTACAGCGTGTGGGGGGTTTGTCTCTGGGGTTCCAAGTTTCTTGACGTCTCATTTGAAAGTCATTTATCTTTTCTGTAACCTGTATGCAGGTTTGTCAACTTGATCACAGAAAGGAAACAGAAAATGGTCAGCATTCCTCTGAGACAATTAGCCAAAGAGGTAAATATTTTTAATAAGAGTTACTCAATAACTTATGTATATACAGAAAGCGTGTGTATTGTTTATTAACAACATTGGGTGAAGGGAATTGTGGGGGATGTCATTCTTTTGTAACCAAAGTAATAGATATGGATGCCATTTCTTTCCAGCTGCAAAGTTTTGAAGAGTCTTGATTTAACTAAATCTAAAACTTTGTTCTTTAAAGTCAGATGAGGAGTGACAAAGTCCCACTTGACATATACACCACACAGATTTGTTTGTTAGCTATTGAGATATGGAAAAAAAGAGCTAAATCTATGGTTTATCAATTCTAGTCTTTCACAAACTAAGTTATACATAAAAAGCACTTAATCACAGTTGCAGGCATTTTCATCTCGTGTCCTGCCTGAGGTAAGCTTGTCCACTTCTGCGTGGAGGAGGGAAGGTTCAAGGTGTAATTGTCATAGAAGGACCAGCTTGAATCCTTTTATTGCCAGCTGCACCGAGCATCGGATCTGGGTCTGAAAGCAAGATTTGAAAGTGAAGAACAGACAGTATTTGAGACTCTCCTATATATGGGTAGTCTGGGGCCCCTAAGTGAGAATGGTGAATTGTTTTTTCAATTTTTTTTCTTGTTTTTTAAGAAACATGCTGCTTACTTTTTAAAACTGATCAAGCTTAAAAATAGAGGTCTTGCTTAGTTAAAGTTAGTTGTCCTTAGGAAAACTAAAAAAAATTGCGTGAGTGTGTATGATTTGAGTATTATATATGATAGTTAGTTGTCCTTAGGAAAGTTGAAAAAAATTGCACGAGTGTGTATGATTTGAGTATTATATATGATACGATTTGTATCTTTGATACATAAACTGTCATCCAGAATGTTTCATTTAGATATAATTTAACTGCTGCTTGGTATCTCATTAAATTACACATAGCACCTCTGTCTTAAAAGACATCTGCTGTTGCAAGTAATGTTAAAGAACTTAAACTGTAAAATCCCAAATTTGTATGGGTCCTGGGCCACAGGAGGAGTGGGATTGGAGGTGGGGGGGATCTCAGCCCACCCTTGAAGTGGGAAGCTGGGGGGCTGCAGTGCAGGAGTGGCCTAGAAGAGGCCGTTCCCACACCCAGGTGGAGGTCCTGGGTTGTGGCATGATACGGTGGGAGCTGTGGGGTAATGCTGGTGGCTGTTCTTCCAGGTGGATATCCCCATCTGGGTTGTGGATCTCCGTCACGAGCTGACCCACGGGAAGCTGCCACGGCTGGCTCTGTGCCGCAAGGGTGAGTGCTGCTGGGGGGGGTGGCATTGGGAGGGCCCGGCCTGAGGTGTGCTGGGGTGGCAACACCAGAGCCGTAGCCCTTGAGGGGAGCACCCTCTCTCCATTTCTGGGGCCCTGCAAGGTCACACTGGCCCGGAGAGCTGTGGTGTGAGACACCAGGAGGGTTTGTCGCTGCCCTGTGGGGCTGGCTGAACTGTGTCCAGTGGCTCCAGTCTGTGGTGCATTGCAGGGCAGATGTTTGGAGACTTTCCTTCCCCTGAAAGTTTCAGTCCCCTGTTCAGTTTTGGGCCCCTCACTACAGGAAGGACATTGAAGTGCTGGAGCGTGCCCAGAGGAGAGCCACCAAGCTGGTGAGAGGTCTAGAGAACAAGTCATACAAGGAGAGGCTGAGGGAACTGGGCATGTTTAGTTTGGAGAAGAGCAGGCTGAGGGGAGACCTCATTGCCCTCTACAACTACCTGAAAGGAGGGTATAGAGAAGTGGGTGTTGGCCTCTTCTCCCAAGGGAATAATGACAGGAGCAGAGGAAATGGTCTAAAGTTGTGGCAGGGGAGGTTTAGATTAGCTATTAGGAAGAATTCCTTTACTGAGAGGGTGGTCAGGCACTGGAACAGCCTGCCCAGGGAGTCACCATCCCTGGAGGGATTTAAGAAACATGTAGACATGGCTCTTCAGGGCATGCTGTAGTGCCCGAGATTGTTGGTTTGTGGGTGGGTGTAATGCGATGGAGTGTTGTGTGTGTTGTTGGGGGTTTTTTTGGTTGGCTTTTTTGGTGTGGTTTTTTTTTTTGTGGTTGGACTCGATCTCAGAGGTCCCTTCCAACCATGATGATTCTGTGATTCTGTGAAAAAAATACTGGAAACAGTAGTTGGGCCCTCTTGCTTCTTTACAGCACAGGAAGTTCATCTCAGGGAAAGAGGTAGATGCTTTTCCTGATGGTTTAGGGATACCTGAGAGTCTTAAATTCCATTTAGGGAGAAATGCAGTAGGTACTGCCAGCCTTAATGAATGACCAGCTCAAGGGATTCCTGGGAATTTTGGGTTAAGCACTGAGGAGCCAGTTAAATAACCTTCAGCAGGAGTGAGTTGAGTTGTGAAATAGTGATGGGAGTAAATGGGGTTTCTTTCCATTCTATCTAATGTATGCCTAGTGTAGTGTCTGCACAAAAAATTAATGCTATTGTTATAGACACTATGTTGGTCAGGGTGATACTCAATAATTGACTCATTTTCTCATCAGGACGCCACTGCTGGGACTTAGTTTGTGCTTAAATTTGGCTTAGCTTGAGCATGGTGCAGCACTATAGCAGTGTGCAATATTTCTTGTTGCCAAAGACAGTGGGTGGGTGTTACCAGGCCTGTGATACTGGGTTGTGGGGTTCTTTTGTTGTGTTTTTTATTGATTTTATTTTTTTTAACTGGTTCACCTTTTCATTAATGGAGTTGTATGTGATTTCAGGGTTCATAACTTGCTGATAGTGTTTGTTTTCACAATGCAATTTAGCAATGTGCCATCTATATTTATTTTTTTTTTAATAATAAGGAAAACCTCACTGAGAAGAGAATGTTTTCTCTTTCCCCTTAGGCTGTGATGTTGTGCTGGACTGGCTACGAAAGACGTATTGGAGCCGTCAGCTGGGCAATAATTTATGTGAAGAAAACGAGGATGAGGATGAGGACGAGGAGCAGGAAGGGGTGGAAGAAAATGCAGAGTTGGACAATGATACGTGGGAGATTCGAACCCCACAGCATGAGGCCTGTCAGAAACACAAGGAATTCCATGGTAAGTGTCCCTAAGGACAATGGCAGATACAAGGGAGCAGATATGTCCCATACTAAAGAAGGCAGTTTAAAAGTGTCATTTTCTAGCCCTGACAATGCATAAAGGTATACCTTCAGCTCAGGGTTTGGGATTTCTCTTTGGTGGATTCTTGGGGTGACTGACTTTTTTAGTATTAGTTCACTGCAAGTATAAGGAGTACAAATCCACATCAGAACAGGAACAGCCTACGGGAACAATTCCTTTTCTAAACTGATCTGTTTAGGGATTTTTTTGGAGCTGTCTGGATTTATGCAACTTTCCTGTGTTTGGACACTGCTAGTGATAAAATACTGAACTCTTGGTTCAACCTCACTTGATAAAATTTATATTGCTGGACAAGTCAGAGAGCTGTAAGAGTCTTTGGAGTGTTGTCTGAATCAGAATTTAGGACCTCATTTGATTGATGTCTTCCTTGATTGTATATTCAGCAGAACTAAGCAGCTTGCCCAAATACAAAATTCCCTTATATAGTTGATCCATTCCCTGTTTAAACTATATTTTTGCATTTATTTCTAGAAAAAGTCAGAGATGTGCTGATATCCTACAAGAATGAGCAGTTTCGGGTAAGTGCAGTCTGATCATCAGCAACTTGGGTTCTTCTAATTTCCTGCTTGGGGCAATAATTATGTCTTACAGAACCATAGAATTATAGAATGGTTTGGGTTGGAAAGGACCTTAAAGATCATCCAGTTCCAACCCCCTGCCCTGGGCAGGGACACCTCCCACCAGACCAGGTTGCTCAAAGCCCCCTCCAACCTGGCCTTGAACCCCTCCAGGGATGGGGCATCCACAGCTTCTCTGGGCAACGTGTTTCCGTGTCTCACCACCCTCACAGAAAAGGATTCCTTCCTGATATCTAATCTAATTCTACCCTCTTTCAGTTTAAAATCTTCTCTTCATTCTTGCCCAAACTGAAGAACTGGTGCTCTTGGCCAGGCCTCATTTGAAATACCTGAGTGCTGGCACAACTAGTTGCTGTGCAGGAGTTTATTTCATAAAACTGCAGGGATCCCTTTTTTTTTCTCCCTGTAGTGTCCTCCCACATTTAGAATCTCTCCAGAAGTGTCAGTGATGGTTTCTAACGTGAACACTTTGTTCATGTCTATAAATGAGATATGTACTTGTCTTCCTTGTCTGTGTGGATAGTGCTCAGGTTTTTTTTGTTCATCCCAGTGTCTCTGGAAACCAGGACCTGTCATTCAGAGGTCATCAGCCCATGTTTTCTATCATCCATTGTGTATTTTTGCAGTGGCCCAGTGGCTGAGGTGCTGCAGTTCAGATCTGTGAATAATTTGCCCCAGAAATCTCTCTCTGCTCAGCTTCCCTTTCTTAATAATGGGATAATTCTTAAGGATGTGTTGAGAACTGAGTTACAGACTCTCTAAAACATCTTTGGATGTGACCTCACCTACATATTGGTTACTGGGGAGTTTTTATTTCAATTAATATCATTAGGGGTAAAGGAGAAAGTGTGCTAACATTCCAATGGCATTTTGATCTACTGTATGCTTAATATGACTGGCAAGACCTTGTCCTGAGTAGATGTGCTCATCCCCACCCCACATGTGGAGTTAATGATTCAAAACGAGCCTATCCTGGTTTGTGCTGAAGTGTCAGGAAGAGCAAAGTTTTGAACCAGAATGAGGATGCCAGGACTGTGACTCCTTGGAGCTGCTGCCTTTTTAGTTCAGGCTTTGTCCAAGTATGACATGGCTTATATTAATTGTTAATATACCCCGAGGAAGAGGAACTTCTGTGAGTTTTTAGAAATGCTGTTGACAAAGTTCATATGGCACGTGCATCTCTTCGTGTCAGTGTCTTTCTGTTGGCCGTTGGAGCATATTATCCATTAATGCTTAGATTTTTCCTTCCCTCAGGTTATGCAGAGTGTGCAGTCTGTTTCGAAGTCTCGAGAGCTGTCGGCCGATTCCTCTTCAGAAGTGGACTGGATTTTGGCTCAGATCAAAGACCTGATGCAAGAGAACAGGTACATCTCTGATAAGGAGCTGAGGGTGCAGGGCTGGGCCTGTAGACCTGTTGCACTACCTTTTAATGTTTAACTGATCATAGAGACAGCAATTGGTTGATTTCTTAAACGTCTCTGAGGATTGAGTTGTTAATCTGTGTTAATGAGTAATGTTTACTGTGATGGTCTCTGAAATGTTGTCCCTAATTTAGCTCTGCTGCCCCCAGGGCGTGTCAGCATCTTCAGTGTCTTCAAAAGCTCTCCAACAACCTTGTGTAGACTTCGATTTCATAGTAACCTTTAGAGTTCTTCAAAATTGTAGGGCAATGCTTGGCCTCTTCTATACTTTCGATTACTACAGGGCCTCTAGGACCCACTGTGTTGAGACACAAAACACTGTCAGTTTTCTGAGAGCTTTGGACGTCCAGCCCCATAACTTAGATAAGGGTATGAAGCTCAGGTGTTGGATGTGGCCTAAAGAAGCTTCAGACAGGGCAAGAATCTGTGAAAAACAGCATCACAGGATCCTTTATTCCAACAGAACAGTCTGATGGTATAGTATACATCTAAACATGAGGAGGAGCTTCTTTACTTTTAGGGTGGCCGAGCATTGGAACAGGCTGCCCAGGGAGGTGGTGGAGTGTCTGTCTCTGGAGACATTCAAAACCCACCTGGACATACTCCTGTGCAACCTGCTCTGGATGGACCTGCTTTGGCAGGGGGTTGGATGAGATGATCTCCAGAGGTCCCTTCCAACCCCATGTCATTCTGTGATTCCGAGATCTCTAGGGTATCTGTCATTTCTTAAGTAAACAAATGTGGTAGTAACTCTTTCATAAGAACTTTATCTTCACTGCATTGTGCTACATTGAATAAGATTTATTTTAATGGTTTCCTTAAGCATAGGCTTTAATAAGACAAAGAAGACAAAGGAAGAAGCTGGTTTCTATGACTAAAAATATGGGTTTTTTCTGTCTTGTGAGTTTAGTTTCTGTTAGCTGTTTCATGGTTTCCTGAGTGACTCCTAATGATCAGGCAACGTCATTAAAATAGCTGCTCTGATATGTGGGGAAATCCCCTGCTTATAGCAGCCAGGGATGGGGACTGTTTCACAACTCTCAGCTTGCAAAACTAACAAAGAGCCAAACCCTTCAGCAGTGGTGCTACTGCAGAGAGATTTTGCAATTGCTTTTAGCTGCTTTCTGTGTTCACTGTTTGGAGATAAGTTTTGGCAAGAATGTTTTTATTTATATACACGTGTGTGTGTATATATATATTATTTCCAGGAAGTACTGGTTCCTCAGTTTCAGATTTTAGGCCAAACTTGTGGAGCAGAAATATACGTTTCTCAATCAGAACATCTTTGGCAGTGAGTTTCCAACCTTTATTCCTTTTACTTTACAGGTTCTTTTGCTTCTTTAAGTAGAAGTAGCTCCAGAGAACTGGGTGCCAGGTTACATACTGCTGGTTTTGGTACTAATATTTCTCCTGGGGACTTTCCTTTTCCTTTATCAGGACACAGAGAGCAGTGAGACAAGGGACTTGATTGACATCTTTCTTCACAGCTGAATAGGTGACCCTTAACCTGTGCTTTCTTCATTCTTCACAACTCAAAACCAAGTGCTGAGCGTGGCTCTGGTGCTGGGTACTGCTTGAGGTGGGGTGGTGGTTTCCAGGTTCCTGGGCAAAATCCAGTTGTGCATCATCACGTGGTAGCTCGTCGTGGGTTTTGTTGCACTTCTGCAATGCTCGCTGTGAAGTACCTGAAATAATAGTGATGTAATGGAATTGTTTCATCAGAGTGACAGTCCAGGCTCCGCTCCACAGTTACTGTTTCAATATGAGGCAATAGTCATTGGAACCCTATTTTAGCAGGTATTGAAGTATAGTCATTTTCCACTGACTGTTGTTATACCAAAGAGCTACTCTAGCCATTCTCAATCTCCATTTCTGTTTCGAGCAATGGAGGCCAGATGCTGCCGTGCTTCCTCTGTTTTAAGCCTTCTTTATGCCTATTTTCCTCATTTGAATCCTGCAGGGTGAAAATTGTTTGCTTGAAAATCAATTTAAGACTTAAAAAAATAATAAAAATTCACATCTTGAACTTTCCTGAAGTGTCCTTTCTGCAGACCAGCTATTTAAAACAAACAAACCAACCTACAAGCATACAGTTATTAGTTTGGGTTTTTTCCCTTTCTTTTTTCCTGCAGCAAGAACGTGTATATATTATAGCAGAGGCTGAAACTGGCACTGCAAGGAGATTACTACCTTTGCTACACTTTTAGGAACACCTGACTCTGTGAATGTTGAGCTGGATGGGAGGGAAAGGAAAAAATCCCACCAATCACTTGTCTCTTGCCATCTTCTTGGCAGCCTGCTGATGGAACCATGGTTATTCAGGAACTTTTGGAGTTGGCATCATGCAGACAGGTCTTTGACCCCAAACCCAACTTGCCCTCTTCTTCTGCCTGGATCCTTAAGGGAGAATCTTGATATAATACAGTTATTTGTTTTGCAACATGCAGGTGGCTTAAAGAATCCTATTCCAGGATTCCTTGATATTGTTTAACATTAGAAAGTTGCTTGGATAATACAGTTTTGCTTGAGAGAGAAAACGATTTTTCAATTAATCTGCATTTTCGACTGAAGCTCTCTTCGACTTCCACTGTGTTGCTCATTGCAGGGTAATCAGAGGCTGAAACTGGCACTGCAAGGAGATTACTACCTTTGCTACACTTTTAGGAACACCTGACTCTGTGAATGTTGAGCTGGATGGGAGGGAAAGGAAAAAATCCCACCAATCACTTGTCTCTTGCCATCTTCTTGGCAGCCTGCTGATGGAACCATGGTTATTCAGGAACTTTTGGAGTTGGCATCATGCAGACAGGTCTTTGACCCCAAACCCAACTTGCCCTCTTCTTCTGCCTGGATCCTTAAGGGAGAATCTTGATATAATACAGTTATTTGTTTTGCAACATGCAGGTGGCTTAAAGAATCCTATTCCAGGATTCCTTGGTATTGTTCAACATTAGAAAGTTGCTTGGATAATACAATTTTGCTTGAGAGAGAAAATGATTTTTCAATTAATCTGCATTTTCAACTGAAGCTCTCTTCAACTTCCACTGTGTTGCTCATTGCAGGGTAATAACAGGACAGAGGCCACATTGCATCTCAACAAGTGCTGGGCTAGCTTACATAAAATTACTGTCCTTATGGACAAACGCTAAATCCCAGTAAGAACCAGTTTGAGCTGTCTGAGCATGATGGGCAGTCGGGCAAATCACAAGTGCGTACTTCTTGTGGAGGGGGAGACTGAGGTGGCTTGGAAGCCTCAGAATGGCAGAGCAAACTCTAGGATTTGGCACTCACTCTCATATTTAATCCCTGAGCACCTACTTCATCTCATGCTATTTTTATTCCAGCATCCAGATGTAGCTTTTAAAGAACACAAGCTGTTGTATTTATAGTTAATGGAAGGCTGCGCCCATATCCAGCTTTTTAGAACCACCTACACATTTTCTTTGAGAGCCCAAATTGATTAAAAATAATTCTCTGAAAGGATTCATACATGTACCTTCTGTTTATTAATAATAGCACATTAACTGTATTGAAAATGAGACCTTATGGCACTCTCGTTTGCATTGGTCTTTATATAGCAACGTAAATACGGTGGTAGGGCATGGGGTTTCTCTTAAGTGCAGATTTATATTTCTTTAGAGGGACTTTTCCATTAAATGTTTTTGAGTGAATGGTCACAGATTCTCTTACTCCTTCCGAAACTCAATAAAAGCTCTGCCTTCTCTAACCCTTGCTACCAGTCCATTCTCCACCATGCCATTTCAGAAGATGAATAGTATTGTGCTACCAAAGCGGTGCGAGTGATTGTAATCAACTCACTTTTTTTACTTAAAGCTTGTGGAGTTTCTTTCTTTTTTAAACATATATTTGTGTGTTTACATAAGTGAATGTGGGGGTTCCTGTGCTTTTGAAATACCGAGATATTTCCCTCTGCAGCTCAAGCAGAAAAAGTTCTGGTTCTGTTCCAGTTTGTACAACTGCACGTTCCCTCCCAGTCTAGTGGGTTATATCTAGCCCAAAACTGGTGTACAATTTCAGTGCCTTACAACAAGCTATAGTTCATTGTAGTTCCGGGTATTTGGGTCTCCAGCTTGTTTCAGAACCTTTGCCAAGTAGTGTTTTAATATGTAAAGGAATAAGTGGCATTAATGAGACTCTCTGATTGCTCTAGGGAGACTGTGGCTGAAGCTCTTCTCAGTGATGGCTTTCTCATCCCAAAGACGGACTGTCTGAAGATGCTAAATATCAAGTATGAAGGTTAGTGTTTTGGGCACCACTTAAGTAAAAAGTGCGTAGCTATGTTATGTCCAAATCTGTTCCTTTTTTTTGCTCATTTTATTGAAATCCCTGCATATTTTTCATATATATGGGTCCTTAAACATCTTTTGGCCTCTTCTGTAGACCCCTTTATGCCCATGCTCAGCTATTGCTGTTGCATAAATCTCTTACCATGTAGAATTGCTTTTCAGCACTGAATTCAGCCTGGCCAGAACTTCTTTCGAAGCTTGTATCTCTGCCCTTATATACAGTAGTTGCTGATTTCATGAACTCCAAATCTAAATGGGTTTTTTGAGCCTCGTTCACCAGTTGCATTGTAGTTCTTTGCTGCTGCCCGTGTGTAGAGTTGCATGGATTATCTGCAAGAGAATTAGGTACCTAGAGGCAATGAAAATTAATAATTTTTCTATTTTGCTGGGACCTCTTGGAAACACCAACCAAAGAACTTTCCAAGAAAGATCCTCAAATTTATGTGACTATATTACAGTAGTGTAATTTTAGGAACTTTTTGATCCTATGTTGCTCTGCTCAGTGTGCCTTCTCTTTGCGGTATATTTTTAGGCAGAATAGCGCTTCATTGTGTGTGAAATAAGCTGAAACTGGAAAGGCATTAGCAAAACAGGTAGATTTTCCTGTGGTTTACCATGTGATGAGATCAGGCATTGTATTTTTTGCTTTCACTGAGCTGTTAATTATCAATTTACTGCTTGTTTTACTTTCCTAGCATGAGAAAGTAGTAGTTCCAGGTTCATTGAGGATCCCAGGAAATACCCTCGATCTCAGAAGAAACTACTTTAGTTTGGAAAAAGTATAGCACCCATGGTTCAGAAAAACTTACAAAACAGTGATTTTGGCTTCTCTTTTTATTCTTTTTTATTTTTTTTATTTCACTTCTTACTACAGCAAACAAAGAGGTATGGCAGTTCAAAATTCCTCAGACGTTTTACTGCTTTTGGCAGCCTTTGCTGACAGGCCTCCTTTCCCGAAGTTTTACACAGATCCTAATAGAGAAAATGTTTATGGAGTTGAAGGAATGTTCTGACCCTTCAGAACTCCGGTCTCAGTTCTTGATCAACTGGATTTCTGAGATGCTGACTGGCATTGCCAAAGTGAATGCTGGTGAGTATGCCTGGAATTTCAGCATGTAAAAAAAATATGTAGGAGTTCTCTTCTGTACTGGGAAAACTGGGAGTGTGTAAAAAAAATAATGTAAGAGTTCTCTTCTGTACTGGGAAAACTGGGAGAGTGCTATGGCCTTTAGGTGGAAAGTGCAATAACCTAATTATTACATTTTGTCATGCGAACGTTGAGCTTTTGTTGTTGAATTTCTTACACTTTTCAACCTGCAGCTCACCTGTGTCATGCATTTCTTAGCAAAAAATTGAAATTGTTATTGGCAACTTTGCTGCAGCCTTCTCAAGACAGGAAAAGCCAGTTTCTCCCATGAAAGATCAGGCTCTTATTTTTCCAGATGTTAGTACTTGTAGGAAGTAACAGTAGCAGATAACAAATGAAGGTATTCTATGTAACCTGTTACAAGTTCCTGTTCCCAGTTCTTTCCCCACTTCACAGAATACACAGCCTTTACAAGACACTTGTATAGCCTTGCTGTCCTTTTTCAATCCTATCACAGGATTTGTCATGTCTTCTAAACTTCCAGAAAAGTAATAAGTATTATTTTGTTTTCTGTCCTTAATTCCTTAAAACTCTTTAAATTGGCAAACTGTATTTTTCACTCCAGAGACAGGGGCACAAAAGAGCCGCCTTTAATTATTGGAAGCGTGTCACAGGAATCCTATTAACAGGACTTTTATACTGTGATATAGTGTATCCCTGAGGAGGTTTCCAGCTGGTTAATTTTGCCACCTCTTCTCTGCTCTTTTGGTCTGGCTCAGTCTGGACCAAGGTTTTGCCAGGATCTGTGGTGGTCACGGGTTCCTGTCTGATGCTTCCAGTCAACGCTGAAATATCCCTGGATGGTGGCAGTTCCCAGCTGTTAAGTCTACTCACTGCAGTGCTATTTGGAATGATCTCGGTTCCCAGAAGCAGTATACCTTATTTTTTTGGGCCAGTACTGTACAAACATGTCTCGTGGCTTTCCTGCCTGGGGTGGCGTGCACAGAACCAGCTCAGGAACATTTTGTGGAGCTGATCTGGATGTCAGTGCATTGGCAAGTCCCTTTTAACAGCCTTGATGTATTTGGTCGGTACATCTGGTCTTGGACTTAGATTGGAATGTGGTTCCCAGAAGCAGTATACTTTATTTATTTGGGACAGTACTGTACAAACATGTCTCGTGGCTTTCCTGCCTGGGGTGGCGTGCACAGAACCAGCTCAGGAACATTTTGTGGAGCTGACCTGGCTGTCAGTGCATTGGCAAGTCCCTTGTAACAACCTTGATGTATTTGGTCGGTACATCTGGTCTTGGACTTAGATTGGAATGCCAACTTATTTGAGGATGAGTGTTCCAATCAAAATGCAAAGGGATGAAGGGCATATTTTTAATGAGTTCTGAGCACCTTATCGTTTTCATTATCTTCTTTGAAGGGAAGAAAAGACAGCAGTGTAACAAGCAGGTGTCTTCGAAGGAGCTGTTCCTCCATAAAGTTCCTTTGCAGTGGATAAGGCTGACTGAGAATTGCTTGGAAGCTCCCTGCTGGGCAACCCCACACCTTCTACAGCTGTAAGTTTGATCCCATGACCTAGAAAAGGGACAGCACCAGCTTTGTGCCAGCACCAGCTTTGTCCCAGTCCCTTGTGATACACTGAGTTATGTCTGCATTCCCTTCCTTTCCTTCGCATCTAGTAGAAATTGTGGTGAGTGCACATAAAGCCCTGTGTGTTGTTGCTCATCTCCCCGTTGATTCTACAAAAAGGAGGAGGAGGAGGAATTAAAAGGATTGCACCTTCAAAATGAAAGCAGAAATTGGGGAGGTATTAATGAAGCAGCCTGGTCAAAAGAAAAGTGACTTGGTAACGAGGTGTGACTGCTCATGCAGGTGATACAAATATAGCACAGGTGGTAACGTTTTCACATGAAAACAGCAAAATAGGATTTCAGTTAAAGTCCTTAATTTTAATCACAAAGAGGGAGTATTCCAGCATCCATCTGCCAGGGAATAATTAGATTTGCCTGTTAGAGGAGCTATATGAGCGAGCCGTCCTGGAAGAAACTCACACTTAAAAGGCTGCTCAGCTTGATAAACCTGTCATCTAGAATCTTTTTTGCTTTTCAGATTTTTACATTACCCTTTTCCTTTCTAGGATCCTCACAATCATGAGACCTCGCCTGCCACGTTCGTCACGGAAGAACCTTCTCTACCTTGCTTCTGTTTACACGGAAGGAGGTGGCCCGTTGTCCAGTCCTGGCCTCTCTTCAGACTGCAGCGAACAGCCCATTTACACGATAGAGAGCTTGCAGTGGAGGGCCAGGCAAGAAAATCAGGTTAAAAATCAAGGGCAGACTGTAGAGAAACAAGTAGATGTGCTGGAGAGAGATGATGGTGTAGAGGAGGTGGAGGAGGAGGAAGAAGAGATGGTAACGGAAACAAATCCTTTGGAAGGACTTGCTCATTCTGGTAACATGGTGGCTATCGCGGAGAAAAGGGCAGCGCTGAAGGGGTCAGCCTGGCAGATCACTACAGGTAAAAAATGACTTTATAAGACAGTCTTTGTCACTGGCAAATGTTAATTGAAATGCAAAGACATCTCAGCCCTTTGGGCCTGGCCAAAATTGAAGTGGGCTTCAAAATCATCTAAACGCCCAAAGCACTGAAAACTGGGGTGTTGGTTTTATTTCCAGAATTCTATTTATGTGCAGGATTCCTTGCAAACTCTTAAAATGCTGTGAGTGCTTTTTCCAGGAGCGTGTTGGAACTTCCTAATTAATATTTTTTTTATCAGGCTTTTCCAAACTGTTTAAAATTTCAATATATGCAATTGATGGGCCAGCATATTTTCCAGCTATGAATGGCAAAGGAAATATGAATGTTTCTTGGATTCCTCTTTGTCAGACTTGGAGTATTTGAAAGCGCAGTGTGGCTGTGCTGAACCACCTGATTTTTGTGAAGATTCTGTTTATGTAGTTGTTTGTGGGTAAACTTAATTTCTGTTTGAATAACATTTGTGCAATTACCATCCTTAAACGATATTAAACTGAATCCAGTGGGTATGTACAAACCCGTGCCAACATGTGATATAACAGCTATTTACTAGGTAGTTCCCCAAAGAGAGAGCTTAGCTTTTAAATATATATAATGGTAATTTGCCTTACAGCTGCATTGGATGTTACCAGATGCTATTTCTAATGGTTTTTTAATAGTAAAATAGTGGCACTTAGAGTGTGCTATCCTGTGTCAAGACCAATTGTTCTATTAAATGCCCAAGAACTGCATAAAAGGAAGAACAAATAAATCTGCTGGTTCTTTAGGGCAACGCTTGGGTTTTTTGGGCAGGTATCAGCTACATAAACCAAATCAGTTTCAGGTAAAGAGAAGGAAATGGCCAAGTTGTATGTGATTAGTAGGAGTCTCAAATAGTCTGTGTAATTATTGCTGGCTCTCTGGAGTGGGTTGCCATATCTTTTGAAGGCTTCTGCTGGTTTTCGCTGAGCTGCTAGTAAGCATTCCAGCAATAAGTGTTCTGGTATCAAAAAAGCAAATAGGCTTAAGAAATCTTACTGTGAAAACAATGACACATAATAATTTGTATTTTTCATTTAGTAGGATGCAAAGTTAACAATGAAATTTAAAGGGGGATTTCCCGATTGGGAACAGCCTTTGAAGTTTTGGCACCACAATCTAAAGGAATGGGCTCACTGATGTTATCAGTTGTGATGGATGGTTTCCCATTGCGCAGTTTCTGGTCCTTCTTGGAAGCCAAATTTAACAAATGTGAAGTCATGGAGAGGAAACAGCTTTAGGTGCTCCTAAAAACAAACAGCAGAGTTTCCAAGACATTGTCATATTCTTTTTCTTTGCCATCTCATCCCAGTGCACCTGGCTTTCCAGAATTGTTTTACTGGTTAATGAGGCTTCCCCAGCCTTCTACTCTTCTACTTTTGTGGCTTCACTTCTTGATTAGTCACTGTTGCTGTGCAGCCACTAATCTCAGTGAGTCCTAAAGAAGCTGATGCTCAGTCTCACTGTAGGAATGAGCTACTGGATGCAAAGGTGCTCGTGTATCTTCATATGGGTACAAATGGCTCTTTCCATTTACAGAACTATGCACAGTAATTGTTTTAAATTAACATATGTGAATCAACGTGTACATTTCAAATGAGAGGATGCTTAAAAGAGGAAGGTAAACGCAGAGGGTTGCTCTAGAAAACTGGGATTTCTTTTAATGGACATTGTCTCACAGTGGTTTGGCTGAGCTGTGCTGTGCAGACAGTGTGATGTTACATGACTCCAGATGTTTCCCTGTTGTCTCAAGTACTACAGTGACTTTCTTTGGAAGAAGAGTTAGTTAGTAAGGTTAGAAATACAAGTAGTTAAAACTATAACTCAAACTTATTTTTGCTGGGTACCTGAGATTATTCATTTTTGCTGAATGGCTGAGTTGTGAGAGACAGTATTTGTTGGGGGGAAATCTTGTTTTTTGAAAATCTCCCTGGGGAGCTCAAACTTCTTGTTTATGTATTGTTTTCACCCAGATGAAATACGATGGAAAGACTTTCCTCTTGGGAAACTCCCAGGTCAGACAGATGACCCTGATGGTCTCATGTTGGATAATTATTCCATGATGTCCCTGCTCGATCAGCCAGTGCGAGACGAGTGGAAGTCTCCCAATACAACGTGAGTAACGGTGTGGGCAGGACTCTGCCCCTGAACCATGAAATGCATTTGTCACTCTGTGCTTTGTACTACGTGATGTGAAAAAGTAAGGATTTCCTTTTTACTTCTATTTGACTCAATAGTTTGGCCCAAATATCTACTACTACCTCTAATATCTACTGCCTGCGCTTCTCATGGATTTTTCAAGGGATGTGTGTGTGGAAGGACCCTTGCAGTGCTGGTGTAATAGAGTAACAGTCTGCTCTTCAGACTGTGCTCAACTTTCAGAGTTGTCTGAAGCTATTGGGAAGATACAGTCTGCTGATCCCTTAGAGTTACTAGCCTGGAAGTGCAGAATTTTTAAAACAAGTACTGAAAGGTGGTTCAGAATCTGCCTGGTGATGCTGCTGGGATGAATGACTTTATTGGGAACAACTGTGGCCTTTGCAAATAAAGTGTTCAGGACTAGAAGCCTTGAAAGTCCTTTAGCCTCCCCCAGTGTCAGTTTTCACAGACTGCTTAATCCTGAATAAGAAGGAGGAGCCCCTCTAAAATGCACAGTGGTTTGCTGAAGCACTTTGAGGTGCATCAGTGGGAAAGCCTGAAGCTGAGGAGAGAAGGTGGTCACAGGAGGTTGTTGACTGCAAATTACTTTTGTAACACCTGAGAAAGGAATTGCCTGTACATAACTGGGGTGGTGAATGTGTTGAGAGTTTCTCATCAGTGAATGCAATTGTGTATCCTTTCTATATGCTTGAATTGGAGACTAAAGTACATTTCCTGAGTAAGGTCTGTGTCACTGCAGTCCCAGTTACTTGTCTGATGGTTAATCCAGCCTGAGACAAACTCTTCTCCTTGTCCTGTCCCACCACAACAGGAAACTCTTCCTGCTCTAGTCTGACAGTATGCTTGCATTGGTGATAGACACAGTCAGACAGAAGTCAGACAGACTTTGTGAAGCTCTAACAGTCATTCTTTGAAGCTGAAAGAATATACTTTTCTCTGTGTTTGTCTCCTTCATCTTTTCCCATCATTGAGTCCGAGAGCTGCTATTTGTAATTCCTCCCGTTCTCATTCCCTTCTGGGAATGTCCTTTTGTTTTGCACTCCTTGGGTCCTTTGCACTGTCTGAAAGTTACGTGCAGTGTCATAACTGGCAATCCAAAATGTCATTTCTGTGGTATCCTTTGAGGAAGCCCAGCTTGTCATCCTACCATGTTCACTCCTCCTGCTCTTTCTAAAAGAAACCACGGCAAGGATTGTGAGATACTGCTGCTTAGTGGTTTGGAAGTTACTAGCACGGCCTCAGCAGGCTTGGAAACTCAGCTTCTATGAACTGGGGCTCTGATCATCAGCCACAGTGTGATGGTGTTGCCCAGTGACCTTTTCAGAGCTGCAGCTGGTAATTTAACCTCACTAAAGAAATAGAGGTTGTCATGGAAATAATGGTAGCATTCTGTAAAGCTCTAGTTAGATCACCTCTGGTACTAAATGAAGCTTATCCAGTTAAACCATCCCATCGAAGACATTTTAATAAGGTCGTTATTTCACCCTTTGAAGTCAAAGGGACTTGACTGCTGTAAGCTGTCAAATCAATTTCATCACACACACACACACAATAGGAGACTGGTTTATATGTATTTTAATCCAAGGAACCCTTCAGAGTATAAATGAATGGCAGTTATTTTCTTAAACACTTGATAGGATAACTGCCTGATCAGTGATTCTTTCCCTGTAGTTGATGGGTGCAATCTAGTAGCTTCCAAAAAACATGACTTAGTGACAGTTGTGCAGCCTGGTGTGTTGCACTGGGAAGATGTGCTCTTGCACATGTTCATAGTTTCATGTATTCAGAATTGTCTTCAGATTAGCTTCCAGTTCCAAACCTTCCAAAGAGCAAGGTTTCCATTCTTCTCCATCCCCTTGGTCATCCTCCCTGGGACTAGTCTGCTCTTTTGTCAGCTTAGGCCTGCTGGGAGGGTGTCGTTTCTGCTTGATTCATCCAATCAAAATGTAAAATTAGCATCTTAGAGATTGCTAGGTAATTAAAAAGAAACTATCCTTTCCTACTGCTCCTCTTTCTGATGGTCCAAATACTTAATGAAGCCCTTAGTTGCGACACTTGGACAGGATCAAACCTGCCTCTCTTTATAAAGAGGGGTTAAATGAGTTATCCTTTTTGAGTCCTCTTGAATGATGTTAATTACTGACAAGACCTATGCTTTGAGCACTGTATGAATTTCCTTTCAGTCTGTGAAGAGAGCAGGTAACCATTTGTCTTCTGATAGTTTATCACCCCAAAAAGAAGAGCAGATCTATAGTAGATGCAAAAAAACCCACTGAATCGGCACAGGAGCCCTTTGGTGTCAGCCAGCCATGAATCACGTTTCTTGCAACATGTTCCATGCTGGGAATAAGGCAAATTCCTGGAATTTGCAGCTCTGCTTCTAGTCTGCAGAGCCCCAGCACTCCCACTGTAGCCACAAATGATAGAATACTTGATCTCAGAGACTTTAAACATAAAGCTCTTTGACTGGATGTTTAAGTAGGAGAGATCACTGATAAGAATAAGGAGCTGCAGCAGAATTCTAATTGCCTGCAGTGATCAGTACCATTTGGTGTCTAGTCAGCGGGCTCTGACAGGAGGTGGGAGGGGGTTTCTTAATGTGATCCTGGTTGGCTCAGTTGATTTTTCCGTGCACAGTAGCTGGAATCATCGTTACGGAGGCTGTAATGAAGTGTGTGTGAAGTAGGATGATTCACTTCTGGCTGGTTGTAAGCTGCTGCTTGAAACCAGCTGCAGCATGTGCCCTTTCTGACTTGTGTATTGTAGGCTTCGGGTGTTCTATAATCCCAGTCTGTTTCTTGGAGTGGTTTCTAGAGTAACAGGAATTTAAAAAAAAATCACCTAATGATTCCAGGCTCCGCTGTACAAGCAAAGGAATTCCTCTCGATATAAACTTTGTATCATAAAGGAGCTAGAAGTTGGCCATGCTAAGGTCTGCTGTCTGAAAATCCACAGCACATACTGCTCAATTCACTTGTTAATTAAAAAAAAAAAATCACTAAAATTGCTAATAAATGGGTTTTTATCATTTTGCTTTGGACAACAGCACGTATTGCTCAATTCACTTGTTAATAATAAAAAAAAAAATCACTAAAATTGCTAATAAATGGGTTTTTATCATTTTGCTTTGGACATCAACAAAATCTTCGCTAGTGTCAGCAGGAGTTAAAGGTGGTGCTAGTAGTGAAGTGTGATTAGTTACAGCTTTACTCTGAGTGTGGAAACTTCTCTGTTAAAATACATTTAGAATAGAATTAAGAAGGTAAAATTTTGGTTGAATTATCATGGAATGTAAGTCATGTCATGTGCATCTCTCTTCCATTCCAAATATTGTGATACAATCATAGAATAGCCCAGGCTGCAAAGGACCTGGAATGATCATCTGGTCCAACCTTCCATGAGAAAGGGATCAAACTGCAAACTTACACAAATTCCATCCTTGCCAAATTCCTCTTATCTAATAGGCCAAGCTTGATAGAGGGAGATGTAGCGCAAAAGACCCCCAGAAGAGGAATAAAAAGCCACCAGGCTTTTTCTAATTCTGGATTCCTGAAAAATTTGAGTATTTTTGGAGAGAAAACAGCAAGCAGAAACTACTGCTGTGGTGCTTCCCAATTTCTGCAGCTGGTGTGCTTTACCAATGTTTTATTCTTGCTGCTTTTATTCTACTCCTTGGGCGGTAACAGCAGCATTTGGGGAATTTTTTTGGCAATAAATGGGTGCGCCTGGTCCTGCTGCACCTTCAGCACTATGTTCTTTTCTCCTCCTTATCAAACTTTGACAGGCGGTAAGAGCAGCAGTTTGGGAAATTTTTTGGCAATAAATGGGTGTGCCTGGTCCTGCTGCACCTTCAGCGCTGTGTTCTTTTCTCCTCCTTATCAAACTTTGACATTTGTAGCTGGTTTTGTGCCGCGCAGTTGTTGCTGTGAGTCATGTGGAGCAGTCCAAGTCCCGGCAGTTTTGCAGCACGAGCGAGCAGGAGCTGAGTGTGATGATTAAATCGTGACTTGGTAAAGCTTCCAGTCTGTCCCTGACTTAATATCACCTCCAGTGACTTCAGAATAAATGTGATCTAGTTCTTTGGATTTGGAGGGCATCTAAGGGTAGTAGGAAAGAGTTTTGGGTGGTAAAACTTGTTAGAGCTTTTGTAAATCCGTTAGATGTCCAAAATGGGTAAATTTCTGGGTTTCCCAAACTTGCTTTTCTTAGCATGCTTCGAGAGCAAAGCATCACAGTGTTCTTAACATGGAGGCTGGAGCTGTGGTTCCAGGAATTTGGATGTCCATGATGGTGCTTTGGGATTCTTGCTCCAGTAGTCTGCAAAGACACATCTTTAAAGGATCTTGAGGGGGGAAAAAAAAACCAAAACCAAACACAAAACAAACACCCACACATCAACAAGTGCATCTAAACACAAGGCTGACCTTTGGCTCAGCCGGTGTCTGATTCACGAACTGCTGGCAGGTGGGAGGGTAATTGGGAACACTGTTCTTCTCTGCTCCTGGCCTTATTTGTGCCTCTGCTTTTGAACATAGTTGGAGACGGGCAACTCAGAGCTTTGATCTCAGCTGGTGCAAACACTTCTACGTACTGGAGCTGATGTGCAGCTAAATCTGGACCCTAAAAGCATGATGCACGCTCTGGAAGATCTCCTAGGATGCATTCATCCTGCCTTCTCCTTGAAAGTTAATAGTCTAAGAAATATGCGTGGCTTTTTTTAAAGGCCTCTTTCTCATAACGAACTTGTCAGGGGTATTTTTCTCCCCTCTGTGCTGTAAAAAGCATTGGAAAGTCAGATTTGGTCATTAAAAACCCACAACATGAGGGTTTAAAATAAAACCGCATAACTGTGGAGTCACTCTAGTTTTAAAACAAAATGGGAAAAGTATTTATGCTGCTAATTAGATGCTGAAATGGATTCTAATAGTTACAAATGAAGCATTTTCTTTATTTGTAAACTATTCTTTGGAATGCAATGTTTAATGATTTTCCACGTGAGCTGTTACTTATCCATATCCAGGTAATCTTCTCTAGGTTTTACTTTCTAGGATTTGTTCATGATTCCGTTGCTTGCAACAAATTAGAATTAAGAGATCCTTGCTTCTGGGTGTGTGAAGAGAGGCAGTGAGTCACAGAACAGACGTGGCTGTGGGGAAATGGGAATTCAACCTGTGTGTACACAGAGGATGGGCAAATATGTTGCTGTAGGATAGAAAAACCTGTCAGCCAGTTAAAGATTTCTGAGGGGTTCTTGGGCTCAAGGCTTAACTGAAGTATATAAATCTGCAGGAATTTGTGCTCTGTACCATACTTACGTAACTGTAATGGGAAATTTTGCTAAAGATCATAGAATCACAGAATGGTTTGGGTTGGAAAGGGCCTTAAACATCATCCAGGTCCAACCCCCCTGCCCCGGGCAGGGACACCTCCCACCAGACCAGGTTGCTCCAAGCCCCATCCAGCCCGGCCTTGAACCCCTCCAGGGATGGGGCAGCCACAGCTTCTCTGGGCAACCTGTTCCAGGGTCTCACCACCCTCACAGCAAAGAATTTCTTCCTGATATCTGATCTAAATCTCCCCTCTTTCAGTTTGAAGCCATTACCCCTCATGATATCACTACATACCCTTGTAAAGAGTCCCTCCCCATCTCTCCTATAACTACGTACCTTTGTAAAGAGTCCCTCCCCATCTCTCTTGTAGCCCCTTTAGGCACTGGAAAGGGCTATAAGGTCTCCCAAGAGCCTTCTCCAGGCTGACACTGGAAAGCACTATAAGGTCTCCCCAGAGGCTTCTCCGGGCTGAACAACCCCAACTCTCTCAGCCTGTCCTCACAGCAGAGGGGCTCCAGCCCTCTTTGCCCTCCATGCCCTCCAGCATCTTTGTGGTCTCCTCTGGGCTCGTTCAACAGGTCCATGTCCTTGTGTTGGGGGCTGCAGAGCTGGACACAGTACTCCAGGTGGGGTCTCACCAGAGCAGAGCAGAGGGGCAGAATCACCTCCCTTGAGGAAACACTTAGGAGGGGCAAGAACCTTGGAATAAGATGGGTTATCTGCAGGAAGCAGCGCGTTGTGTGCCAGAGTATTTACCTACACACTTGGCCGTGGCCCCTACCTTGACCTGGAGAATTAAGCTGCCAGTAACTGGAGCAGAAATGTTTGCCAAGGCACACACCTCCTCTCTTCCTGGAAGAGACAAACCTAATTTGCATTATAAATTCTTGCTCACGTGCGCCAAAACACTCCTCTCGATACCTGCTGATGGGCAGCTGGAAGGACCTGAGTTTTTTCCAGTTTCTTGTAGGTAATGCTGAGTTAGTTGGTGCTTGCAAGGATATGAAAAAACATGTGACATCAAGGAATTCCTGACAGAGTGGTTGGTGCAGATGGAGTGTTTGCAGTTTTATGGTTAGGAGGAAGCTGCCTTTTCATTTTATAGTGCAAAGCAGGAGATTGCCCTGGAGAGAATTAGATCTTTTCTGCAATGCCTGTCCTGGAGGCAAGGGTAGAATTTCTATGGTGGCACTTTGCAGAGAGGCTGACACTCATGTTGCCATGGAAGTAGCCATCAGTGAAACCAATTGCACGGGCTGGTTTAGAAACCATATTTTGTTTTTTAAAAGGGAGGGGAAGCCTGAGCCATAATATCTTGCTGTTAAGGGTGAGGGGATCATTCACTTTTTGCCAACAGCATTCTGTTCTCTTCATGCCCAGTAGAAATAAGAGGGAAAGTGATGATGTACGAGATGTAGCTGAGTTCCCGAAAAAGTGTAATATCTTGCTGTAAAGGGCGAGGGTATCATTCACTTTTTGCCAACAGCATTCTGTTCTCTTCATGCCCAGTAGAAATAAGAGGGAAAGTGATGATGTACGAGATGTAGCTGAGTTCCCGAAAAAGTGGCATAAGAGCTGATTTGTGCTGCAGTGCAGCGCCTTGTGGTTGTGCTACAGGAGCAGAATGAGTCCCCACAAACTGCTGCATTGCAGACCTGCACAGAGCGTGTTGCCTCTTCCGTGGAGCACAGAATTACTTGTGCTTCTTGAACTCTTACTGCAGAGAAAAAGCGAGGCAATCTGCAGAGCAGGCACACGAGGAATCGTCTTGCCAACCCCAAAGCTCAGCCACTTCTTGGGTGGAATATGGTAGCAGCTAAGACAAGCAGAGCAGAAAGGCAGCATCCTGGAAGCTTAAAATAGCAAAGGTCACAGCAATTTCGACTCCCTGTAGGCTGCTTTTCTTTTCATATTGTCTTGGAAGTAGTCTTCTGCACAGATTGCTGCATGCCTCTTCTTCGTGTTTTAATAGGAAACGATTTTAGCATATATTGAATGGTGATATTGCCATAGAGATACAATTAATTGCTTCTAGGAATTTCTAAATTGTCTTGAAACTTGCTTTAATCAGAATTTGCTGCTGTCGTCTATGAAGAAACTTCATTTTAAATAATGTCAATGACAAGATTTATAATTGCTTTTACATGACTCTCGTGTCAGTTACAACACCTTGTTGTCCAGGATGTGCCTCAAAACCTGAGGCTTCACTTCAAATCAAATGATTCTTTCTCTTCAGACATCCATGGCTTCATGGCACAAAGGTACCACTTCAAAGAGTTTTTCTGGCCCAAAAGAAAGGAAAAAGAGGAGTCAAACCCTATTGGAAAATCCAGAAGGTGGATTAATTTTAATTTATTGTTGTTAACTGCTTTTGATACTGCAGAAAAAGCCAACCTGAGGGTAAGGAGCATGGTTTGATGGCTGGAAGCAGGTTTCCTCGTATTTAGACACGAACAGGAGCAGGGAGAGCTGACAAACCACTTCTCAGGACAAACCTCTGTCCCGTAATTGCCAGAGATGTGGGGATGGAGAGTGGGATGGAGTAGTTGCAACAGAATCTGACAGACCTAGAACCTTATTTCAAGGAAATAAGCATGAAACTAGCATGGCGCTCTGGGTGATTTTTATACTAGAAAAACAGGGATGAGTTGGTGAGTAAAAAGGTTCATTCCTCCTGTTCACTTCTGCTGGGGTGTGACCTACCTCAGCTCTATCTGCCCTGGGTTGTCTTGTATCGAGCAAGAAAGTTTTGGGTTTGACCTTAAGCTGTCTGTCCCTAAACTTGCAAATAAACTGAGATTGGACTCAAAACATTCTCTAAATATCCGTGGTCATTTGAGCCCGCAGCAGGATTTTGCCTCCACTCCTCTGTACCCTCACAGATTTAATATTAATACCGTCTTTTCAAGCACTGCAAAAGCTGAGTTGTGCTACCAGAACAGAACTGCTGGTCCCTTCCTTGAGTGGAAGCAATTGGTGTTAAGCTTGGGGTTATTTTTCTTTGGAGAAGGTTTGTGGAGTCTCCATGCTTGGAGACATTCAAAACCCAGCTGGAGGTGGGACTGGGCAGCCTGGTCCAGATGAGGTGGGTGGGGGTTTGGACTGGGCAATCCAAAGAGGTTTTGTCCGACCTCTGTCATTCTATGAAAATACCTCTGCTCGTTTCTCTTCCTGCTTCCTCAATGAAAGCTGATAATAGCAATAAACTGCAAAAGTAGTTTTAGTGATAACCTAGAAACTCACCGTGAAGAAGCCTCCACATGTAACCACTCTTGTCCAAAAAATCAACCTAGTTGTCAAACTAATTTGAGGTGTTTGTAGAAACAGTCGGACTCTCTTGTCAAATCTAGTTAGTTCTCATTTTCAGGAGGAGTATATTTGAAGACATATGAATTAACCACGAAGGGCCTGGGATTGGGAAAAAGCAACTTTGTAATACATATATTTTATTCTTTCTGGTTGGTTTTGTGCTGTCGAAATCACCCAGTTCTGGCTACTTGGAGAGCAAATATGGGAGTGTTTGGGTTATGAGTTTGATTTCATTGTGAAACTTCTCTTCACCCAACAGTGCTTGGAGTCTTAGAGCCTACAAAAGAAACAGATATGTCTCTTTTTTCTCATTTCAAAGGATGATCAAAGGATGATCGTTTCTTTACTGGCTTCAGAACTGCAAATCTCTTAATCTGTTATTGACTGGGGGAAGGAAAAGTCTTTAAATATCTTTTTATTTTCATGAAATGGAAGAGTTCTCATAGGTTAGTGAGTATTCTGCTGTCCTTTCACCTCTGTTCTTTCCAGGCCTGCCAGTAAAACCATTCCAGCAAGTGGGTCACAAGCAGCAAATAATCTGTCAGAAGAAAAGTCCGTCTCTCCTGTTGGCAGATCAAATTGAATGCAGTCTAGATCAAACTAATTGCTCAATTAATGCTTCCTTCCCTTATCAGTAGCACCAAGTTCCTTTGGAGGAAGATGCCTGCCTGGGCTGCCTTTTGAAATATGATTTGGTGATGGGGAGGACCGATAAGATATTGATTGCAGACAAGAAAGTTGCCAGCCAGACGTATGGATTTCAGTGCTTCCTTGTGCAGGCTCTGGAAAAAGCCAGGGAAAGGTGTTGCTTTTGCCCTCTGACCCCAGTAATTGCTTTTCACATGGCTTAAGATGCAGTGAGGAGCAATTGCAAGAGCTTCCTTTATATTCACAAGCCAAGGAGGTGGTTTTCTTGTTCTCCTCCTCTGCTCCTTCCAGTTGGCTGGTTTTTGGAACAGTGTAACGTGTCGTGCAGCTCGTGTTACTAGAAAACACCCGCGTGGAATATGAAAAAGCACAGACCAGGCCAAAAGTAAGACGTGTTTCTGCATCTCAGCGTGTGGGTGAAAAGGGGCAAACAGCTTCTGCCACCCGGATCGCAGCCTGGCAGGAGGCCAGGAGGAAAAGGCTCTGAAAGAAACACGAGGAAAACCTGTTGTTACTGCAAATAAAAAGGGACAGACCCTGATTTCTTCCTGGAGCTGCGCCTGGAAACGAGCCGAGTTTCATCAGGAGCGTTACGACAGCAATTGGTTCATTCTTCTCATTTCCTTCACGTAGCAGCTTCTCCCTTTGCCGTGGGCCATGTGGCATCAGAAAGGTTTTTCTCAGTTGCCCAGAGCAGATTTTCTTGGCTACTTTTCGTGTAGAAACTTTGTCTGCTGTCTTGCAGCTACGAGGGTTTTCTGCTTCCCCTTCAAAATGGGTTTGTAAGGGCTATTCCAGAAGGGGTGGTTGCTATTTATTTCTTATTTGATGCTTCCCTCCAGCTTCTCTGCCTGCAGAGGGCTGTTCTGCCGGGCTCACTGTAGGGGTACCCCACTATGGTATGAGAGACAGTGAAAATTTGCTGCTTTACTTTGAAAATATCCGTTAGATGCTTGGAAGAAGCATCTGCAGCATAGGCAGTGGGACACATCCTTTCTGAAAGCCATGGCATCTTTGTCTTTCTCTCTGGCTCCACAAACTTGAAGCAAATGAAGGTAATGAGCTGCAGGAAGGGTTTCCTGGAGCGTGAAGTTTGATGTAAATTTGGAAAAAGGGCTTTGGGGAAGCAGAACCTCTTGCTGTAGCCCAAATTCACCAGGTCCACAGGTGAGAATGGACAATCTTGGTGATCTTAGGATGCATTTAATCCATGTGGTTCAACATCTGCCTGAGCACTGCCTGCCTTGTCTGAGCTCTGTGCTTCTTACTAATTAGCTCCTATGAAGCTGTAGCTAAACTTGATTATGTACCAGGGGAAACAGGTTTGGGCTGACAACCTCCCTTCCCTTTTAAAGATGAACTCATTCTCGAGAAACAATCCAGAGCCCATCTCAGTTCCTGTGTTTCACTTCTTTTTCTGCTTTTGTTGTTGTTTCTGGAGGTTCAGAAAATTGGAGAACGTGCCTTCCCTACGCTGAAAGCAGCAGCCTGGCCGTCCACAAAGCTTTCCCTCACCAGGTTGCTGGATCAGTCATTTTCTGTTCTTTTCCCTGCTACTGTTTTTATCCCTGTTCCTTGTCACAGTTTGGCCTCTTGTGGAACCCTTTACACACATTTTCTCTGCTTTGCTGTCAGATCCTCCCAAAGACAAACCTGCTCTTTCCAAACCAGAATAGCCTGAATCTCAGAGAAGGAAAATAGTTCAAAAAAGAGCTGAATCCAGCACAAACCAATGCATTTTGTCATGTATTTAGCTGGCTTTGCAGCTATACTGGAAAAAAACCTAGTGGCAGGCTAGTTTGGGGTTTTGTTTTGACGTGAGGCAGAAGTTCCTGTGAAGCTGAGATACCTTGGAGAAGCTTGTAGTTCCTCCTGGTCCCCGAGGGGTGTGTTCTGTGGTGGGTTTTCTGGTGTGTGCTGGGGATGTGTGTTCTCAAAGTTTGTGTTGAGTGTTGCTGTGGCAACCTCTGAAGCTTGGAAAAGCTGCTCTCATCCTCGGGCAGACCTTTTTCTTTTCTTGTGATGAGCATATGTCCTTTTTCTTTACTCCTGGTGTCGGTTTTACCTGCCAGCGGGGGCAAATGGGGCAAATAAAGGCCATTTGGAGAGTTTTCTGAGGGTGGAGCTGGGGATGTGTGGTTGCTTTAGGGATTGCAGCGAGCGGTTGCGCTGACATTTCCAAAGGGGGATTCGTCATTGAATGGTGGATTTAGTTGTCCTGAGGCTGAGCTGCGTGAGCAGTAGGTGAGAGGGATGGATAATCCCTGCTGATGGGTAACGACAGCGAGTAGGAGGGGAATATATTCCTGCCCTGCAGGGTGCTGGGCTGCAGCTCAGGGTGCGTGAGCTCTGCCTGGGCATAAGGAGTAGAGAAGGTGAAAAACATGCACAAAACAACCCGATTTTCCCTTTCTCTCCTTCATAATGTCGGATCCCGGGTTTCAAGTGGATCAGATCCCAGGTTTCAAGATTTGATTTATTGATGAAATTTAGCTTTTGCCTCCACCGTTCTCATATAATGAATAAAAATGATAAACCGAGGGGGGATCTGATCAATGCTTATAAATACTTAAAGGGAGGGTGTCAAGAGGATGGGGCCAGTCTTTTTTCAGTGGTGCCCAGGGACAGGACAGGAGGAAATGGGCACAAACCCGAACAGAAGAAGTTCCATCTAAACATGAGGAGGAACTTCTTTCCTTTGAGGGTGGCAGAGCCCTGGAAGAGGCTGCCCAGGGAGGGGGTGGAGTCTCCTTCTCTGGAGACATTCCAAACCCACCTGGACACGTTCCTGTGCAACCTGCTCTGGGTGGACCTGCTTTGGCAGGGGGTTGGACTAGGTGATCTCCAGAGGTCCCTTCCAACCCCAAATCATTCTGTGATTCTGTGAAACCCTCACTTGACCCACTTAACAAACAACAGGGGAGTGACTGAAGTTCCCTCACACAGTAAAACTTTGGGTAGGGAAGGGCTGACATTTGATCTTCTGTTCTTTGAGCCTGATGTTTGACAGCACCTTGTGTCTGGGATCACGGTATAAAATCTTACCTGTCCCTTTGTGCCCGGCGTTACCAAGTCGTCATCATCGTTCGGGGGATCTCCGGGGGCTCAGCCTGAGCTGGGCGACTTCCCCAACGAAAAGGGATTTTACGCCTGTTTGAGTGACCCACCTTCTAAAATTAGCGACTCCTTTGCGTGCTGTGGGTGTCACCAAACAACAGCTTCCCCTGAAGTCTCTGCAAACGCACCCATTTCTGTGCCCAGCCATGGGAAGGGCTGGTTTCCACGCACAGAATCTATGGGCGCTGTAACTTTTTGTTTCGGAGCTAGAACTTAACAAGTTTAAAGTTAAACAAAGTTAGAAATGAAGTGACTTGGGTGATTGTGAGCTTCTACATCAGCTGGGTGCTTATATGCTTTATGTCTCTTCCTCCCGCAGCGCTGCAGAACTCAATTTTCCTGGGACGGGAGGATTGTTGTGGACCCAGAATGACTTCCATAAAATAAAGAGCGGCCTTCAGCTTTTCTGAGAGAGCAGAGAACTCCGTGGCTCTCAACGTTGCACAAGATAAGTGGCCTGGAAGAACTAATGGTGATGGGGAAATAGCCACTCCAGGATTTATATTTTTTTTTCCTTGAAGATTTACTGACTTTTTTCACCTTGTAAAATGACTGTTTTGTAAAGGTGGGGGGGTTTAAGTTCCATGTGTAGTAACCATCGTTTTGCTTAACCACTATCATGAACTTTGGTTGATGTTTGCCAAACACAGGGGAGCACTTTGGAATCCCTCAGCGTTCCCTAATTTTTTTTTTCATAGTTAATAAATACAACTGACTGAAGGGAAACCTCCGTGCTGGATCCTGCTTCTCCTGTTTTCACTCAGGGGTTCTGGAGAAGTCTCCCCTGGTCCTTGTGAGCCGGACTGCTGAGCCCTTCCTGTTTGAGTGACTCTAGAGCCCAGAGAAGCTGTGGTTATATTTTTTTTTCCTTGAAGATTTACTGACTTTTTTCACCTTGTAAAATGACTGTTTTGTAAAGGTGGGGGGGTTTAAGTTCCATGTGTAGTAACCATCGTTTTGCTTAACCACTATCATGAACTTTGGTTGATGTTTGCCAAACACAGGGGAGCACTTTGGAATCCCTCAGCGTTCCCTAATTTTTTTTTTCATAGTTAATAAATACAACTGACTGAAGGGAAACCTCCGTGCTGGATCCTGCTTCTCCTGTTTTCACTCAGGGGTTCTGGAGAAGTCTCCCCTGGTCCTTGTGAGCCGGACTGCTGAGCCCTTCCTGTTTGAGTGACTCTAGAGCCCAGAGAAGCTGTGGATGCCCCATCCCTGGAGGGGTTCAAGGCCAGGCTGGATGGGGCTGGGAGCAACCTGGTCTGGTGGGAGGTGTCCCTGCCCAGGGCAGGGGGGTTGGAATTCAATGATCTTTAAGGTCCCTTCCAACCCCAACCATTCTATGATTCTAATGTTGTCTCTTAGGAGTTTGCATGACTTTGTGATAAGATGGTGCCACCATTTTCCTTTTTCACATGAAGCTCCAGGGCCCCAGCCCAGTCACAGCCTGGCTGAGCGCGCTCTAGAGCATAAATGGCTTTGAAAATTGTTTTCCTCACCATTTTTTTCACGCGGTAGTCTTGAGGCCACTACACTCTCTTTTTTAATTAAAGTTTTCTGCTTGATGTTATTTCTATTCATCGTCTTGCTGAGGCTGATAACTGGTGGGAGCGCTGGTGGGATTCCTGCAGAGATGGGCATGAGCACCGTGGTGGGAAGTTGTTGAGAGAAAGGACTTCCAGCTCCTTTTTCCTAAATTCAGTTTTCTTTACCTGGATTAAAGGTTCTTGGAAATTGGAGGCTTTCTGTCAAAAATTAGAAGTTTAAGCAGCTATTTTTTGGCAGGACTGCTCAGTAAGGATTTGTCGGAGTGTATCAGCTACAGGGTAGGACAGAGCCTTGCTCCGAGTGGAATAATTTGCAGTATTTACAAATCAAACAGGACTGTGTCAGTGCAGAATTGTGAAATGGCATTTTTTTAGTTCTTTAGAGCTACTGCTGGCGTTATGTGCTAATTTTCTGGAGAAAGAGATACAAAAAGGGCTGTGTAATTTTAGGAGTCCATGGGGTAGGACTGAATTGCAAGTTTAGAACAGCAGCTCCGTGGATGCCTCGGGCTGTGTCTCTAGGAAAGGCTTAGCTAAAGGTCCCTGATATAAGTATTATTTATTTCTTCTGATTTTTTGCCATCCTGTCCCACTGCAGCTGCTCTTTACCAGGTGGCCCAAAGCTGTTTGAAATGGGGGATACGTTGTACGCTTCCTTCTCTAAAAACAAGCATCGGTAACGTGAAAGAAAACAAACTTCTCGTTCTGTCAGGAGGGGTTTTTCATGTAAGCCCTTCCCCTTTCCTCTATTTTTAGAAATGTCTCCTTTTACCCAGCAGCTCCTCAGCTGTTACTGGGGGAGGGGGCAAGCTTGAAACAAAGGAAAAGTAAAGAATACGGGAACGGCTGGAGAAGAGAAATAGAAAAGTTTAGATTTTTTACAAAGGGGCTTCTCCTGAAATAACAAAAGTGTAAAATGGAGACATGTATGTGTTGCTTTGTTGAGGATTAGGAAAGTCGGTGTTTGTTTGATCTGATTAATTCACAGGAGGAACAATTTTGTAGCTCCTTTCCCCTGGAAATGACGGTGTTACTGTCAATAACGCGAGGGACTTCAGAAGCCAGTAAATAGTTACTGGTTTTGGTGCAGCTGAGGGCTGTCAGTGCAACAGTTCATGAGGAAAGGGTGATGCTGGCTAAAGACAGGCTACGTAGCATTTATTTTTCCTCTTTATTAAAAGTTTACTCAGTAAAATTTGTTTTCAAGGTGCTAATGACTTTCTTTGCCAGAAAGAAGGAGAGGGCAGGGAGCAGGGACGTGTTCCTAAAGCAGGTCTGAGTTTTCCTTGGGGCTGGGCAGGGATTCCCGAAGGGAAATGGATCTCCCCAGCGAGACCTTCACGGGCTGAAAAAACCAAACCTCCCCAAAGGGACACTAGAGAAAGAATTGGGGGTAGAAGCTGGGATTATACAGGATAAATCCTGCCAATGGGAATTGCAGGGGAAGTTCAGGCCTGGGACCCCTTTTTTTAATTTATTTTTAGTGCAATTGGACAGAGCAGGGGAACCTCACTGGGATAATTCCTTCCTGCCTGTTCCAAGGCTTTAATATTGTGTTTCCTCATTCCCTCAGCAGCTGCTCTGACAAGGGCCTCAGCTCTACCCAGGGGTTACGGGTTTGGGGAGAAAACTTGGAACTGTGGAATCTCATTAGCAGTTGTTTTCAGGAGCAGTACACTTAAGGGTATAAATTAAGCATAAACGGCCCGGGATTAGGAAAAAGCAGCTTTTTAATACAGGTATTGGGTTGGTTTTGATGAGTTTTGTGCTGTCCTGTGAATCGCCCAGTTCCTGGCCCCTCTGAGAGCAAACACGGTAACGGGGAAGAGAGGTGATTTTTGTGTATCATTTCCCTTTTGTTCACTTAGGTATTGGGTTGGTTTTGATGAGTTTTGTGCTTTAAGGGTATAAATTAAGCATAAACGGCCCGGGATTAGGAAAAAGCAGCTTTTTAATACAGGTATTGGGTTGGTTTTGATGAGTTTTGTGCCGTCCTGTGACTCATCCAGTTCCTGGCCCCTCTGAGAGCAAACACGGTAACGGGGAAGAGAGAGGTGATTTTTGTGTATCATTTCCCTTTTGTTCACTTTATTCCCCCCCCCCAAAATTAAAGCCATTTGAGTCAAAGCAATGGCAATAAATGACGCTGTGTCACCTGCCCCACGGGCTGGGAAACGATGAGGTGTTTAAACAGCAAAAGAAAATGTGTGTAATGGAGATGGACACAGGCCCTTGTTCCAACAAGGGACCTAAATAATACTTTTTTTTTCCTCTGCTTTTTAAAGAAAAGTCAAACTATTGTCCCGTTCTTCACAGATTTAAGCACAGATGGAAAATCTGAGCATTATGTACAATTTCAGAATCTGGGTATTTTTCAGTAAAATCAATTAAAAATACTGACAAATTATTTGGAGACATCACAACAGTTGTTTTGGACAAAACAGCTTTTGGGGGCTGTCGCCTGAAGAGGGTTACAAAATCAAAAGCCAGAAACCAATCATCCAATGGCTCTCAGTTTTATTAAATAAGCATTTTTTTTAATATATATATATAAAGTATAACATGTTTCATATTATTAAATAATTGTGCAAACCTTTCACACAGAGCAGGGTGGGGGGCAGGGACAGACAGGTAATAGCCTCTATTCCTTTTAGATTCTTCTCTCCATTAATACATTTACAAACTTTAAATACTAAATACCACGGACCAAACCCATAGATATTGTACAATGGCTCTTGGAAAACCAACCAAACAGCAGCAGGAGGGTAAGTGAAGAGTATTTTTCCAGTTGAAATATTGCAAGAACTCAGAGTTAATAAGAAGGGCCGTGTGTCCCCCCCCACCCCCCCAGCCAGGCCCTGGGGAGGGAAGAGGAGCGTTAAAGCCGGACACTGGCCAGAGAAGTGACAGTGACAGATCCAGTGATCTGACTGCGCCGGGTCCTGCAGTACCAAGCCCTTCAGGTAAACTTTTGGCAAGTCAAAAAAATAAATTAATTAATAATTCAACCACCTGGAGCGAAGTCGCAGAGAAATGAGGCAGGTTCCTGGTAGAAGTGACTGTGATCAAATGGTGTCCCTGGTACCTGTTCCTGTGGGGTTTGGTCACACCCCATGGGTATAAATGCCTGTCGCTGGGTGTTAACTCTTTGGACACATTCTCTGTCTGTTCTCACTTTATCATTGAGAATTTCAAAATGAAGAATTCACGATTTGAGGCAAAACGGCTTTAAAAGAATGGAGGGAAACTGGCCAAGATAGAGGACTTGGGTTTGTTTTTTTTTTTTAATGAGGATCCTTCTGCTTGTTCTGAGCCACCCCATCCACACCCCCTGGGTTTTAAGTTTCCAGTTAAAGCAGTTTTTTTTACAGCAGCTGAAGAGAGTGGTGGGAGTGGATGAATTTCATGCAGCAGCGACTAGAGCAGCGCACGCGTCTTACTACAGAGATTGACAAATACCACGTACTGGTTTAACAGCCATTTTCACTCGTTTTTGTCATTAAGACTTACATTATATTTGGGTCAACCAAAAAAACCCAAAGAGATTTATAAAATTTTACAACGATTAAACAGTAATGTTTCATTCTACAAATGAATAAAGCCAACTACTGCAGCTCAATACGACGACAACAGGACTAACAGTAGTGAAATCATCTCTATGTACAATTTAATATATTAATGACATGGAATTCTTTAAAAAAACAAAACAAAACAACACAACAACCCAACATTAAATAACTTAGATGTCTCGTAAAGCGTTTTTGATTCATGAATTGAAGGTTATACACTTGGAAGTGATGAATATGTGAAAGGATTATAGCTAAAGATGAGAGATTGGGAAATCAGAGCTCCCAGAGAACGCTCTGGCCCCAGGAGAGCACTCGGCTCGACCCTTGCAGAGTCCAAGGGGCCAGGATTTTACCTTCCCACTTATTTTTCTTTTTTTTCCCCCCTCATCTAGAATTGTAATTTCATGGATTATTATTAAAATATAGTTTCTAGAACTGTTCCGTTACAGCTTTAAAAACATTTAAATACCATGCTCTCAAAAAGAGCATTTATACAAAGTCTCCTATTTACAATATGGACAGTTACGAGCAGGCAATGGATAATAAGATCAACTCTTCCAGGTCAGAAGAAATCTAAACTTATGCGCTGAAGGTGAACGGATGGGTCAGTGGTTTGAACTGGTTTGTAAACGTACCTGAAAATGGACTGAATTATCACTTAGGAACAACTACATCAGATACAAAAGCCTCGTTACCTCTAAGGAGGACTAAAGAAGCACAAAATTTGCAAATTATTTCCCCAAGGCGCCGCTGCCAACACCTTCCTAGAAAAAGCCCATCCGCCTTCCCAGTGCCTTAAGGAAATAGTGTGCAGGGTTTGGATAGTGTAGCATTCCCCTGGCTTCCAAGTGAGTTATTCTATCAGTAAGACAAAAGTTAGTGAAAATCAAAACGACTAGACAAACCCTACAAAAATGAGTTATCTCCATAAACCACCCAACGCTTCACCCAGAAATTTCTGCTTAGTTTTCCATGTTGGGAAACACTAAAAACACCTACCAAACCTCTCTTTAAATAGCTTAGCTTTATAATTGGAGAAAAAGGGAACAAACATTTTTCTACATACAAATATTTAATTCCATGCAAGATGGAAAAACGTTGAGTGCACAAGAAACTTCATTTTATACCTAAATAATTCATAAATTAATCCGTTAAGAATAAAGCAGGGTCTATAGCAATTCTACTGTCACATTTTAAACACATGCAGATGAGTCAACAGCAACTTTTTTTTTTTTTACATAAAGTTTAGTGCAAGAATGTATCTGCTTAATAAATAGACTCAAGAGAACTATGTAATGCTTCGAGGTGTACACACAGTACCTGTGCACGTAATAAACTGGTTCTGAAAAGTTGTCCTTTGTTTGTCTATAAACTACAAGTGCCCATTTTAAATAAAAAAAGATCCATAATTACTCATGGGCTACTTCCCTGTGACACACGGTGTCACAAACGTTGTGGTGAAAATGTTAATACTGAAGTTAATCTAGAGATTTATATTATTATTATTATTATTTTTATACACAGTTTTTATACAATCAAGAAAAAGAGATACAATTTGTATCAACAAACAAAAGGTCATTTCTGGTTATTTGAGGCATTGCTCTCAGCTGCTTATACCATGCAAGAGAAGAGAATAAGAATTAATCGCAAATTAAAAATATAAAATGCTGGTCGGGAAGAAATGTTTTCGAAAAAGTGGTCAAGAGTTAAATCTGTTTTCTCCAACTACTATAAACATCTGAAGATTTATTTTTTTCCCTGTTAACAGAGATGTTAACGAACTCCTTCAAACTTGAAGGTATTTTTAAACACCCAAGTGTAAATACAGAATCACCTTCCAGTTAATTCATTTGAAGTACATAGTGACATTATATAATGTCATATCTATAATGACAAATATATCTCTCATATATAACGACATCTGTAATGACATATATAATGTCATTATAGATGTTACCTCTACCAACACAGGAAGATTTCTCCTGTGCCAAATGCTACGGTCATCAAATACGAGTAAATTAACCGTCGTTGCACCTGTAATTGCTGGTTGTTTGGGGTTTGGGTTTGGTTTTTTTTTATATGACAGGAACAGATTTTGCACGTGATAAAGAGCCCACAAGGTTATTTTGAATCAAAGCAACCGTTACGGTAACACAAGTGGAAGAAATTAAGAGAGCTTTTGTTCCCAGACAAACAGATAAGTAGGAAGCAGCATGCAAGCCCTTATCAAAACACCAGAAACAACCCTGACTGCAGCCTCACGTTCCGTGTGTTTCACAGTAAGAAACATTTAGGCAGTGTCACACCTTCTCATGAAGAAACAAAAAGGCCATAAACCAGGCCTTCTCAACTTTCATGAAAAAAACTACAGTAGAAGTCAACAAGTCCTAGCTCGAGACGTATCGAGTTAGTAATGGTTCGAAATGTTGAAATATACAATGGATTCAAAAAAGGGCGTCCAGTCAGTGCAGCTTAAAAAACAATAAACGCCTCTTTTTGGAGACATTTAGCTACAAAGGTTCCCACCCTGAGCAAGATACCGGTTGCGCAAAACAATGCCACACAAAATTATCTCCCCTGTCGAAACAGGAACTCTAAAAGCCTTCAGGAGGCAAATGCACACCTTTGCGTGGAGCTGAAGAGCAAAAAACCGGGGCAGCTTCATCCCAAACCCCAACTGTAGCATCTCTGCTCCAGAAGCACCTCCCTCCCTTGCCCTCAGCCCCCTTTCTCCAGCTGATCCCAGGTGCGGGGCCGGGCTCCGACGCCATCCCGGCCCCCGCAGGAAGGGCTGTAGTTACTGATGAACTGTAACATCCAGTTTCTACCACTTTGGGCTGAATAATCCCATTTAGATTAAACCGACCATTTCTTTTCAGTTTGGCTCCTCGTTCAGGCGGTTCTGAAGAGAGAAGCTACAGTTCAACTTCTTGTCAACCCAACGGCGCTGACGCCTTCACGCTCCTTAATGGTTTGGTCCTAATTTAATACAATATTCGGCTTCTGGTGGATTGAGCCCACGTATTGGCCAATGTAATAAATGCTCAAACTCTTGGGGAACCGTTTTGGAATTTTAAGTACCAACAACAATATTGACGTCCAAAAGCTGAAATAGTTTTGGTTTTGTTTTTTTTTTTTTTTCCTTTTACAAATTGACTCTTAATTTTTGTCGTTTACTTTTTCTTCGCTATTTAATATGCCAGGAAGCAGTGTCAAATGACAAAGCTGAAACCCTAAAAGTCATCCGGGTGTGTGTAGAGCGTACTTTTAAAGGCCAATTAGGTATTTATAAGCAAATTGAATGTGTACACTAATACATGCAATATAATTGCTAACAATAATTTTGTAGTAACAGCTTTGAGACACTGAACGTGACATCGTAGTTCTTAATGAGCTATCCATGCAGCAAGGTATGCATTTCCTATAAAATACTATTAAAAATCCCTATATTTAAAATCTTAAAATTTACAATACAATCAACTCTTATATTGTGCCTCAGCATATATATATATATATGTGATTGCTACTGTATACAGAATTTTATACTATCTCAGTAGAAAATATTTACAATAGATTGGCCCCTTCCTTCTTCATGTAAGTTTTCCTCTGGGTTCTTCGCGCCGTAGAGTTTCATTTATCCAAAAGAGGCTGTAATGCTTTAACGCCCTGTTCTTAATTTGGCAACAATCATAGCTGCCAGCTGTTGTGCATCTGTCATGTGGGGGTTCTTTTCCATCACAGAAAGGACAATGCTGGGAGGGAAAATATTGCAGAGGTTCTTGTAGGTTTGATACTGGTGTTCTGGGATGATGTGTGGTTCCCGGGGCTCCCCACAGATCCCGATCCAGGGATTCCTCCAGAGTTGCTCCATCTTTTCGGGCATGCTCCTCACCATGACGGGTTCGTAGCACGGCTGCATGAGGTTGTTGCTGAGGGGGTAGGAGTGATAGGCGTAGGAGTCGGAGGCGCAGGGCAAGGGGTCCCAGCTGGCGTGCTGCTCCCGACACAGAGGGGGCCTCCTCTGCCTCGTTGGGTTACTCTCATAAAGCCTTGAGTCAGAAATACTGTCCATCCTCGTCATGACCAAGGCACGGCTTGGTTGTGCAGTCGATGGGTGAACGTTTTGAGGCACAGGGTATTCTCCTGGACAACTGGACCGCGCTCCAACAACCGGATGCTGGGCATGGAGGCCTAAGTGGGAAACTGACTGTTTGCGAAGGGATTGCTTAGGCTCCTCGGGTCCGTAACTCTGGACTCTATTTAAGGCTTCATGGTAACCATGGGGAAAAGGCTGAACGCGATTTTGCGATGGCAGTCTGTGGATCTTCACATTGTCTTCTGGACTGGCATCTGCTACACCCAGATACAAGTCATTGTAAGAGGAATAAGAATCATTACTCGTATGGCTTAAGCAACTGTCAGGACAGGGGCTTGAGTTTCTAGAATACATGCCCTGGTCCATATCGGCCCCGTAATAATCTGTGTTACGGATACTACTTATGCTCAAGTTGGAGAAATCACTGAGTAAGGAGTAATAGCCATGGTCCCCCAGCGAGTCGTATTTGGGGTACTGGTCAGCGTAGCTGACCGAGGTGCCATGGCTATTGGTGACTAGTATAGGAGGATATTGCACACTGGACATATGTTCCAGTGAGGATTTCTGATGCATGAACTGTGAGGAACCTGGCACCGGACTGCTTGCAGAACGAGTATTTAATGCACCAGCTGCATGGCTTTTTGGTGGAGGGAGCGTTGGAACACTTAATGCAGAAACCAGAGACGGGACAGAGCTGGCCTCGGCCTTCCGGGCCACCGATAACTTTTCCTCAGGCTCCACAGCTACTGATCTAATGCTTGGATCTGACTGACGTTTTGGGGCAATGCGTTTCACTTCAGAACTGATCTCTCCTTTGGAGCTGGAGGGCCCTGTGCCGCATTTGGCCAAGGCTCCCTCACTCATAGTTTTCACAGCAGATAATTTGGCACTTATTCGAAGCTCATCCGCTACTGACCTTTGAGGCTGGTTTGCCCGTTCTGGGTGGTAATATTTACATTTGTGCCCATAGGTGCACTTTTTACCTGGAAAAAAAGCGTTTTCACGTTAAATAAACCAAAAACTATTCGATATCGCTAGTTGCTATCTTTTTTCTTTACATCTTTCACCACTTCTCCATAGTAATTTCACTAAATTTTTAGAGTTGGAAGGGACCATAGAGATCATCTAGTCCAACTCCCCTGCTGAAGCAGGAATAATATTTCTATATTAACCCCTATAATATTATATTAATATTAACCCTGTAATATTATAATTATTACAGAATAATTATATATATATTGTGTATACAGGCAGTCACAGACTCTGCCACCTGTATCCACATGTATCCCTGCATCAAGGACAAGACACGTCACTTTTCTTCCTACCGGTACTTGATTTCAATACTGACAACATACCAATCCTATCTAAAACAAAACAGTGATGAATCTCCTTCCTTGAACACAAACCAGAAGAAAACAGCAAAAAGCTGCATTATCCACAAGGTATATCTGGAAATCCTTCATTTTCTGCTACATTGTATTTATTAATATGTGTATGAGGGTATAAAAACGGATATAGTGCTTGGATGGCAAAACAAAAAATGGCTTGTCCCCCCCCCACCCAGTAATGAGAAGCTGTTAATTAATTGCTTGCTTCACCTACCTTTGAATACAGTAAATCAATCTGACTTAGGCACTTACCATAAGGACACGGTTGCTTCTTATGTTCAGGAATAACTGGCCTTTTCCTTAAGAAATTTTCAAGGCTTGGACCATGGCGTCCTAAAGGGTCATCAGGAGGCATAAATCTAAGGGGAAAGAAATGAACTGTGAGTTTCAGTTTTTACTGAGGATTCTGAATTAGCGAATTCCTGTACTTTTGAAGAAAAAGGCATACTTGTCATTCACAAAAGAATACATGAGCAGCCGCTCCTCTATGAACTTCTTCCATTCTGGTTTTTCATTTTGAAGATCCCGATAGTTGTCGTTGGATACAATGATGCCATCTGAGTCAAAAGCGAGTTTTACTATGAATCGATCATCGTAGCAAACTACTCTTCTTCCCTGAACTCTTCGAGATGGGGTGAAAACAAGAATTTTTTCCTTCTCCAATTTACGTAAGATTTCTTGATCTGTAAAAGAATTTGATTTGAGAAGCTTTTAAAAAAATTTTAAGAGAAAGAAATGCAGCCTTTGAAATATGAAACTTCTTGCCCTCTTTTCTGAAAATGTATTTTGTAATTATGTTCATATATGGTCCCCATTATCATTAAAATATACCTAGATGCAGAGTGCCATTTTATTTCTGAAATTCCAAAGCACTGGGTGAATATTCAAGCTTCATAATCACTCTGCTCCTCTCTAAACAACCACGTACCTTTACTCAGTCTTCCTGAACACCTCAAGACCTCAGTTGTTACTGTATTACAACAGCCTTCTTAGCCCAGAGTAAAACTTTCTATGGGTCAAAACACATGCTGCCTCTTCAGTGTTCAAGGTAATCCTACTAAATAAGTCCCAGACCTGATACTGCTTATTTTATTATTCACCCAGCAACTAAGAATCAGCTCATATATGGTTAATAACGTTTGCTAATGGGAAAATTATGACTACTACTTCTCCAAAGTGTTGAAACGATGCAGTAATGTCAGATAAACCAGCATCGTTTACAGGTGCAGATGCTTAAATGCGTGTTTCCTCACCAGGGAAATCATTGTGTTTTCAAACAAACAGTTGAGCACAACCTCATCATACATCACATCCACAGCCCGGTATGTAGTACCATCAGAAAGTCTTTTTTTTTCTTTTTAACCAAGAAAATCTTTATCTGTTACCTGTAATTGGCGCATCAGGTCGAGACTGTTCTTTCCTCCATGCAGGTACAAACACAGTGATATCTTTATGTCCTTTTTCCAGAAACCAATCAACAGCCAGCTGAATTCCCCGGCAGGAAAATCCTTCTTTATTCCCATGGCTGAAAAAACATGCAAAAGTTTTAGAAGCAACAAGGGCAAAAAGTTACATTTGGTTTTGGTTTTTCCTCTCAGGAAATAGTTAGGAATATGTGAATAATACACAGGTGCACACAGACAACATTTAATCACAATATCCTCAGTAGTTCATCTACACAGGTAAGAGAGAGACACTGATCTTTGCGTTATGGCTGGATTTCATATTTGGATTCAGGCCAATATTTTCTTTGTCTGAAAAAACAGAGCGCATCTATTACTGCTGCACCATATATTTAGATAATAAAAACTAAGGGTTCTGGTTCTTTTCAATTAATATTGTAACTACTTGAGGGGAAAAAAAAAAAAAAAAAAAAAAATCGGTCTGCCCTTTTTACTAAAAATAAAACAAAACAAAAACAACCAAATGACAACAACCCTTTTAGTTACACTTCAGTGTGACCAGCAAAGTACTTCCAAAATTGCATTTGAAAAGGGCAGACTCATAAGCCAACACTATGCTGCTTGATGCATACTTTTCAAAAATGTATTAATTCCATTTTTCCCCCCTCTCTCAACACCGCTGTGATTTTTCATCAGTTGTGATGGGAGTGATGCTGCCCAGTTAGTTTGCCATCCACCAGTCGTTATTTCTGAAAACTTCTGTATTAACTTGTGAAGAAAACTAATGAATTTCTTCACTCCATCCCTTGCAAAAGGCGCTAACTGAATGACAGCAGCGATGCCACGCTGAGGAGGGAGATCTTCACCACGAGGAAGTGGTGGAGTGGCCGTGTCGGAGGGTTACAGAACACTGGAAGGGCAGCGATGCTGTGAGCACCCATGATGATCCCTATTAAAAAACAAATCCCAAGGGGCCCAGGGAGCAGCGTGGGGCAGGAAACACAGGAGAGGACTCTGTGATAGCAGCCCTGAAGTGCGTGGGCAGTCGGAGCAGTTGGCTGTAATTAAGGCTATATAATGGTAGGAACTCCTCCCCTCTACTTCACCAGCTGGTGTTGGTACACAAAGCGGCATCCAGCTGCTGCACCACCCTGTTCCAAGCTGTTAGTTCTCTGTAGCGTCTCCCAGAACTGTTTACTTCAAGAAAATTTCAATACTGAAAATGAAAATGGATCCATTTTCCATATATAGCCACCTTCCAGTTACAACAGTATTTTACCCTAAAGGCAAGGCCTCCATTTGCATCACCAATAATTGCAGTATTTTTAAGCATGACAGGTGTACTCTTTTCCTGGGCTAAAAACGTCACATAAAGTAACACTCAGAGAGACCAAAGTCAGACAGGTTTAATCCCATCAGTTATAACTAAGGAAGGCCTATGGATCACCAACATAGTCCAAATTCTTGCAACTTAAATAACAAATACAGAATCTGCAATGTTCCTAAAGAATTTTTCTTCAGATTTTTGTAAATTTCAGATTTTACAGAATTTAATATCTTTTCAAATTTTCAGATGCATATGCGTTTTGTTAGGAGTTGGACTCGATGATCCTTTTGGGTCCCTTCCTACTTGAGATATTCTATCTTTCCATCACTCTATAAATAGAGCATCAGGTCTAAGCTATGCAAAAGTACGAGCACACACACACTTTTCTGCACATGATGCTCAGGAGTAACTCAAGCAGTACAGAGACTGAAAATTCAACAGGCACAGAAAAAAAGGAAAGAAAAAGCTTAAATCTAATATTGGTGATGTTACTTTACAGAAACATCTTTTTGATTGATGTAACCACAACTTGGCACGGGAAAATCCTGCATATGAAATATTCTTATAGAATTGGGGGGGGGTTATGTATTTTAAAACTCAGAGAGCTCAATAAACCTATGAAAATCTGAATTTTCTTAATACATTGAAAAAAACCAATAATTCAGATCACAAATTCTTCTAGAGCAGAGAAGAAAGCTGATACTAAAGGAAATCTATTGTACAAACACTACCTGAAGAAATCTTGATATTACTGATCACTAAACAGACTGTTTCAAGAACTCCTTTATAAAAAAATCATACTTTCTCGGTGATAAAGAAATAATTGACTACCGAACTGTGTGTCCTGCAGACATGCTGGAGGGTGGCATGGGACAGATATCTCTGGAGTTAGTGTTGATCCAAGCATCCAAGTGCATGTTACACACACGTCTGTAATTACAAGCATCACAGCTGTGGAGTCAGCACATTCCCTGGACTGACACAGCTAAATTGCTTTGAATTCTGAGCAGGGTTGATCAGCAGGAGCTCAAATACCCTGAAGTCCACTGTGTATCAACAGCATACACTGCATGGCACTTTAGAAAGAACCAAGTTTTCCTCCCCTCTGGATATTGAAGAAAAATAATTTTCAATATTGTTCCAGGACTTCAAAAAAATTAAACCCATCCACACAACAGCACGCTACAGCTGGATTGCTACAACAGAAGATTTGAGGGGAGAACTTGCTTTGAAAAGGCAGGGAGGGGAATTGGAATACAGATTACAGATATACTTTATATACAGATATACTCCTTTATATACAGATATAAAGGAGTAACAGCTTAACTAAAAGCCTGGACTAAGGAGTCCATAAAAAAGATGTATTATCAGTGTAAATATACTACACCACTTAAAATTACTTTGCCATCAATATTGATTTTTCTCATAAATATTTTAGTGATTTATTCTTTTCGAACGTTGTGACAGGGACACCCACCTCATAGCCACATTGCTTCCATCAATGACAATTGGCCTCAAGTTATCACTGTTATCCACAACTTCATCTTCAAGTGACAATTCAGGGCTTGCTATTTCCTTTGGGCAAGGCCCTCTTGGCACCAGAGTACTGGTGGTACTGCTGGCACTGCTTTGTCCCTCCGATTCACTTTTGTTGCCAAGTCTCACAAGCTCTGCCAGAACATCATTGATGAGCGCATCTGCTCCCAATTTATTCAGTACAGCCTGGATCTGATCCCCTGCATAGCCAAGCTTTAAAGCAAAATCCATTTTAGCTTGGTATTCCTTGTCCAAATTTGGTTTGCATTCGTCTAGCTTCAAGTCTTGTGTGATACTGCTCTGTGAAAAACTGGGGCGATCCAAACACGGGGACCGACAGAGCGGCCGATGTGGTTTAGTGGAAACCTCCTTTTCTCTCCACTGAATATTGCTACAGGTGTTTCTGAAGTACGGTTGCTCAGGTTCACTTTCTGAGCTCGTCCATTCCTCAGACTCAGCACTGCATTCCCCAGCATCTTGTTCCACATTTCTGTCTTCTCTGGAGTGCCTCTTCTCCATTTTCAGCTTCCCTACCATAGACCAGGCCGTCATCACGTTCAGCTTCCAGCCAGAGAGCTCAGTTCTCCTTCATTTCCAAAGCCACCTGGAATTCACACGCAGTTGCATCATGTTGGCCAATTAAAAGTTTACACGAGGCTAGAGTTAATTTTTCTTGCTTACTATTTTCTGGCATAAACACCACCAACATGAAGTTCCTTTAAAAAAATTAAAATAAAAAAAAAAATTAGCTTTTGACAAATTCTGTGAAATACTCAACTACAATGGTTTTGTTTACGAGTCAGTAGAGGTCCCTAGTCATTCACATTTCTGTGTAAAAATTGATCATAATAAAGCATATAATTATGTTGTCTCTTTAATCACAAATTAAACTCTCTTTACCTCCCCCAGTTACTCTACGTACAAAAAAAAAATTACACTTCCCACACAATAAACTTACAGCTGAAATTAACGGAGTATCTCAGTAATATTTAAAGATCATAAAATAGAAAAGGGTGACCCACCACTTTCACTAGAAACCTGTCCCTACAGCCCGTTACTGCACCAACAGCCTGTCTGCATCAGGAGCAACAGCGTGGAGTTCCAGTACGCATCAAATTTAGCACAAACCTTTTCAGCCTCTTTCACTAAGGGTTTACTATCAGAACCGACTAAGTTTACTGCAAGTTGGGTGCATAAAGGTCAATAACAGGATGCACAAAGGTTCTACAAAATGATCATCTTGTGCTCGGTTTACTGTACCTACTGCATTGAAAACTCCAAAAATCAAGAGTGGATGTTATTACATTTTGTCAGAAAGACAGGATAAACCCTTGTAATTCTGGTCTTCTACCAGAAGAAAATTTGTTCAAAGAATTCCAGTGGAAGATCTGACAAACTATAAGATTCAAGTACCTGTGAAGGGCTGAACTGGTATCATGGAGCCTTTGAAAAATAGTTTTTAAAAGGAATTGCACCCACAGAAATGTGTGTTTTAGATAAAATGGTGAACTAGATATAAATGCAGGTAACCAGAGAAAACTGATTACCAAAGTAATTAGGTAGAGGCCTACTTTCAGAAACCTGCAAGTCCCACTTTCCTCTCCTCTGTAAAACAGCAGACAGTAAAGCTGACATGCATGAATATATTAATTTAGTGATTTAAAACAAATTGTAGAACAGCAGGCAGTAAAGCTGACATGCACGAATATATTAATTTAGTGATTTAAAACAAATATAATAAACATAGAAACAAAATCTTACATACTACAAAAAAAAAAAAATCTTTAAAATGAAAAATTGATCTCTTTTTTTTCCGTAAAAACAGTACGGACATTTTATAAAGCATTATAAGCCACAAAAGAAAAATGAAAGAACCAGCAGTGTGCACATAAGTCAAAGCTTATTCATTCTGAGTTTTCATATCCTTTCATTTTTAGGTGATAAGATGCTGAAAATCATAGCCCCTGATACACCACTCATCTCAGAAATCTTGCTTTCTTGACTATTTCCCTACATGAAATGGTGGTTTTCTGTTGCCTATGAGAGTGTTTCAGAGAACAACAGGTCTAGAAGAGAGGTAACATTTGATAATCAAAACCATAAAAATGTCAAAGGATCTCCAAGACGGGTCTCAAAATGAAACAAAGACTATTAATCTGTGAAACACTTACACAGTAATATATAATTACCTGAAACAGGCCAAACAGTAACATTCTACAAGATTTCATGCTAATTTATGCTCTTTAGTTAGACATCTCACTTGGCTGTGGTAAATTTACATACTGGTGGCGATGGTAGATATATATCCAGACTACAATCAACTTCAACCCACGTTTCCAGTGACACTGGAAAGTACCTACCTACTAAGTGTAGGTATTTTAATACGTATGTTTACAAGTGAGCAATTTTAGGTAAATATCTTAGATTGAAATCTTATTGTGTGCTTTGTTTGCTTTGGAGATAAACATCTTTCATATTCTGCTCAATTCACTTGTGACCTCTTAAGAGTGGCCAAGAGGGAATTACTCCCACTCCACACAGTGCCAAATGGAATGACTCTCACTTGTTGATGCTCCTTCTGTGATGCACATACACACAAACACACACACAAAGGTAGAAAGCACTGCTTGAAAGTCTAGTTTCCTTAAGGAATCAAGCTAATTAAAAGAAATGCTAATCACTTATATATATAAAATAAAAAAACCCACCAAAAAGGCCAAGTTTTGAGTCAATCAAAAAACACCAAAAAGGCCAAGTTTTGAGTCAATCAAAACTATTTTTTACTATAGAAGAAACATATACTAAGTTCTTTATGCAATATGGAATAAAACCATGGTTTCTTTGCATTTGAATGGAAATTCCAATGTTGATTGTTAGGCCTAGGTTAGACCTAGATTAGGGTATATTTAGATACTTGCTGGTCTTTAACATTACCCAAAGAGTATCCCTCTAAATACGTAGATATCATTATTACAGCATTCTCTGTTTTTATTTGAGGTGCTCTTCTCTCACATAGCTCTAACAGCAGTATATTTACAATCCCATTATTTGCCAACATAGATGTAACAGGTTAATCTGGAATGGATTTTAATTTTTTAATTATCATGTATAGATTAATTATCATGTATAACCTTGTACCTTGCCAAAACTAAAACAAAAGATATAAAAAAAAAATTACCAAAAAAAGATTTAAAGAACAGGTTACCAACACAGTTTACACCCTCAGTTTACAAAATATTGCAACTAAGAAACACTTTACAACACCTGCAGTAAAACTTTTTTTTTTTTTTCCATATTTATGACACTGTGCTGCTTTGGGACTGGATAAAGAACAGTTTGATTCTGTTGGTCCAAGTTTAAAGATCTCTGTTCTTTTTCCCAAGTTGTCATCATTTCTTTAAACATAATGTCACAGGAATGTTTTTGGCTTTTGTTAAACTTATCGTGCCTGGTTTTCCACCTCCAGTAAATAATCCTAACCCCTTTGCCAGTGGAAATCTTGTAAGATAAAGGTTCTTAAGACTGGAAATAGCCTTGAAAGTATGATGAGGAGAAAGAAGGTTGTTTAGGATTTCAAATTTGCTGTTAACTTCTCCACTGGTTTTCTTTCAACAAAGGATTTTCCAGAAGTAATCCATTTAAACCAATTTTTAGAGGACCAAATTTACATTGTCTTACAAAGACTTAAATATTAGTTTAAACTACAAGCAAAGTATGTTCCTTCCCAACTGGAAATTAAATCAACTGGACTCACTCAAAGAGATTATGATTTTTTTTATAAGTAATAATATAATCTGGGTAACACTATTACTTCCACATTTAGATTTTTTAACCTTCCTTTTTATGTTTATTTTTGTAAATGAGAGCTACACAAGTTTTCCTATAAGTAATAATATAATCTGACTAACACTATTACTTCCACATTTTTTAACCTTCCTTTTTATGTTTACTTTTGTAAATGAGAGCTACACAAGTTTTCCTGTTAATTTTTTCCTCCTCTTTCTTAACTGGAAAATAATATATCTTATCTGCATAAAAACTGATTTCACTATTTTGTTGCATTGTCCCTATTCCACATACAGATCTCTAGTTTTCTGTTATTTAACATCATATAAGCAATTTACAATAAATTTCATTTCTCCTTTCCTGAAAGTGATATCTTATTTTAACGAGAAGGTAGGTTGATCATAGTCAGATCTAAAGAATCCCGAATCCAAAAATTATTTCAAGTATAAACAAAGAAATTTAATACTAAGAACACTTTCTAGCACTGCTGCTGGCATACTCACTTCTGTCTCGCTTATGAAGAAAACAGCTCAGATATACAGTCCGTGTTCGGAAGCAGAATTTTATCTAGGAGGCCTGCTCTCTGACAGTCCTGTGCCGTGCTTTACTATTCTTCGGTCGCTAGTGATAAGATTGGTGGATGTGTTATGAAAGCTCGCTCGATGGAAACGCCCACTTCTATGACTCATCCTGGAGTTTCTTGCCTTTTCTTTTTTTTTTTTTTTTTTTCATTCATGTCAGCCTTTGGTTGAAAGCCACCGACTAGGGAAATTTAGCTGTCTCATCCCTCTCTTGCACAGCAGCGGAAAATATTTGGCCTGTGACGTAATGTTCGCCATTATGTTTCAAATATTTGAGATGGGAATTAAAAATCCGCTAAAAAAGAAATAAATCTCTAGTTATCTTCAAACTATTAAAAAACTAAATCAGAGTGTTTTAAATAATCTTTTCATATTCATCCAGGATCTTGTGAGGAAAGCCCTGAAAGTCCACAGATCCTGTAGGTACCAACTGCAGTCATTTTTCCTGAGATATATCACAGATCTTTCACCAGAAAAAGATACAACATGTAGACATTGTAACTTCTGGAAAAGTAAGGAGTTTTCCCCATTTTCTTTAAACACCCAGCAGAGCCAATTTGTGAAGAGGCAACTTTTGTCTAATAGGTTAGATAACCTGATTTAGCATCAATTGCCATGCTGACAGAAAATGAGGCAGGCTGTCTCCAGTGCCCATCTCTTCCACCCTTATACACTTTGTTCAAAAAGCTCCCAGGAAACAAGGCAGCTTGCCCCAAAGCCTCTCCACCCTTAGCCAGTCGCTCCATCTGTGCAACTCAACTGTTCCCTGCACCCTCAGCCTTGGGACATTGGAGGATTTATTCCCAAATGCATAATGTTAAGATTCTCAAACAATGAGGGTCATCTCATTGTTGGATCAGAAGCACCAAAACAAATAAATAAGAAAATCCAACAACAAAAAAAAACCAACTACCAAAATATTACAGCACAGGACCAAGTTTTCCCACTGACCATTGAGAGGGGGAACCCAGGAAGGAAGAAGAGCTGTGTTGCTTTTAAGCCAGCAAACAGAATGGAAAGATCTGAGCAGGAGAAAGCAGCAGCAGCAGTAACTACCACTACTTTAACACAGCACCCTTCTTCACACCCTCCAGATTACAAACCAGACTTGTAATACCATCATTCAGCTACAAAAACAGCACCATGGCCTCTCCCTCATTTCTTCACAGTCCTGAACAGTCCAAACTATACCCTATTGTAACCCCTAGAGCTACCTATAGCAGATATCACTATAGATTTACTATGTGTGTTCACAGACTATGACCCAGACCCCTGTCCCTGAGCAAGCCAGCTCTCAGCAGCGAGAAAAGGCGCAGCTACAGAAACCTATTACTACTTGTCCTCAAATCGCAGCTGTGGTTTTTTTTTCAATAAATCTGGAATCCTATTCCGGAGCCCAGGATCACTACAGTACAGACAGTATCTCTTTTCAGTTAGAATTTTGACCTAGCAAGCCTGTCAATCACCACCTTTGTCAACGCCAGCAATCCAGGCATAATCAGTGCCACCGCCCTGAAAAGGTTCAGGTGCCCTGTTCTTGGAAAGCTGAGGTCTCTGCTCAGTCCCACTCCACGTCTGAAACTATATTAGGGCTCCGTTTATTTCTGACTTCCAGTTAAGTAATGATACTTGCTATCATTACCTCTCCACCTACAGCGTGGCAAGCATTCAGAATATTATCCCTTCTTAGCAGGCCACGTGGTTCTACCGCAAATAAAGGAGTCATCTATTATGTAGGCATCTCAGGGAAATGAGTTTTGTGTATGCTCAAAGCATTTAAGTGACTTGAATTCACCACCTCTCTCAAAGGTACAGCTGTTTCCTTTGCAATAGTCAAACTAAAGAAACTGGTGATTAAAAACTGTAAGTAGGAACTTGCAAAGTTCCTTTAAAAGAACCTTGATGCTGCCAGGAAATAAAGAACGAGTGAAATACTGACCAGACTCTATCTTGCTACCTCAAGAAGGGCCCAGGGAAGAGCTGTGGCCACTGCTTTACACCTTCTTACAGGAAAGGTGAAATGGTGTTAAGCAGATACAAGATTAACATTTTATCTTGGTGTTAAGTCAAGTCCAAGTCCTCTGTTTTTCACTGCTCTTACAATTTCCAATACATTTCTGAGCAAGTTTTGGATTTTTTTATTAAGTGTTTCCTAGGTAGCTTGCCTTGCCTTCCCCTCACTACGTCTTCAACTAGGTCCTTCCCTCACTGTTTGTTATCTGTTGCCACTGAAGCCTAACCAAGAATTTTAAAACATATTTATAGTTGCTAGCATTGTTTCCTGCTTCCCACACTGCTTATTGGATTCTTAACTATCACTTGTCAAATATACTGTACCAAATAACTATGGGTTCTGTTCCAGAAACACTTCTGATTTGTGACCCCACACTCCTTTGTGGTTGTGTCGAAGCATTTTATCACACACATATTTCAAACATTTCAGGCAAGATGCATTTTTTTGTTATTATGTGTACATAAATATCTACATTTTCACTACTTGAGCTGTCTAAGTAATTTGTTGCAAGTATTTCTGTTAGAATGTTTTCCATACAGCTGAACGAACTGTGGCTGAGAGGACAATCAAATGATATTCTCGCATCATAATACACAAAAAATGAGAAAAGGTTCAAACAATGAAAGCTAGATCTAGTACTAAACTCTTTATATATATAATGCCATTTGCATTGCAGTTCTTAATTATTAATTATGTAATTTTGCCTCGAATTCTTTTAAAAAATGATTTAATAAAGTAGAAAATGCAAAAATACAATGCAAATAACTTAACACCTGAATTAATGTAAAGGAGTTACAAGCCTCTCTTTGTTACTAGTAATTGTACAAAACATGCATCTCACGTGGTACACTTAAACCTTCAAAATTCCATGTTTTGTAAAGGAACCAGCTAAAGCCAAATATATTCAACTTCTTTTCTAACAATGGCATCAGGTCCCACATGATTAATTTTCTGCATTGGCCAAGTCACCACTAATTTTTTTCTACAGTAAGAGATGGAGTAAAGATTATATCTGAACTTTAAAGTGGCAGGCTGTATGTAACATGCATAATTTGTACACACATAGTAGAAAAGAAAGCACATGCAAAAATATTTTTTTTTCCTCATTTTTTTTCCTCATTGCCTTTATGCTCACTTTGCCCTTTTGTGCACAGAAAAAAAAAGTTACTGGAAAAAAGCACTAATAATCAATTTACAGAATGATCTTTGCAGATAATTTTCCACTTTTTTAGTTTGTTATAGCTTATACTGTTCACTTTTTAAAGTTAGCATAGATGCATTCAGGAGTTATTATACAGGGATAAATTTTTTAAAATCCACTATAAGGAAAAACAGAACAAAGATTAAAAAACATATAGTTTGAGCAATACTTGATTTTCCTGGTAACTACAAAATTGAGAAATAACTATGAGTCAGTGTGCCTCAAAATTTTCTGCATCGCTGAAATGTTACTGTTTGTTTAGTATGAGTTACATTTTCTCCAAAGACAGACGAATATGAACACACCCTTAAGGAGAGAAAAGTGAGCTATTACCGATTTATGATTTAAAGATACTATAACTCAGAAATGTATATACTGCAGCTTTAAAATTTTAATTCTCATGATGTTCATTGCTAAGCAACCAAGTTTTCTTACTAAACACCTCTTTCAGCACAGTCACGACTGACTAGTAGAATTGATAATGTGATTCAGAGAAAAGAGTGAGGCAAAATTATCTGAATTTTGTTCATAAAGGACCAAACAGAAAGCATCTATTTACTTTTGCTGGTATTAAAACAGAAGCATATCTGCAGCAATTAGTATTATCTGCATTAGTAAGCAGAAGAATATCTGCTTTCTAATAAAGTACTGTAATACGGAAAACACTTGGGGATTATTTAACAATTACTATTCAAATGATAATGGCTATTAAAGAGCGGTGCTAGAAATACTCTATTCAAAGCCTGCTCATTTCAGCAGGACCAAAAGAATCAGAGAAGACAGGGTGAAAGAATGGACTGAACAACTTTTGGTCCCTTCTGACACTATCTTCCCACCACCTAAGTGTGCCCTTCAAAGGGCAATTATACGATGCACACATCTGTTACGAGGACCAGCCTTATTGTATTAATTAACTCCTTTCATCAACTTTTCAGCAGCTTTACTTGTTTTCTGTCATTGCAGATATTAAAATACAAAATTAAAAAAAAAAAACAACAAGTATTCTCTCAAATATCTGTCTCACCTGGATAATAAATACAGATGACAATGATTCTACAGTGCTTATTTTAAGGAGCGGGAGGATTGTTTGTTTTCCCTTGTATATTTTTGAGATACATGTAGTTAATACGTAAATTTTTTTTAATAACACTCCAAGAAAAAAAATATCTAACTGAATACTGACACATGAAATGGTAACATCTAGGGGAGTTCCATACACACAGTGAAGAATCAATATTGCAAATTTCTCCTTTTGTATTTCTTAAACTGTAAAACAAACATCTTAACAAGAATTTTAAAACCTGGCATGTTTTTTATTAAGCAAATGAAGTTATTCCCTCTACGGCTTCAGCATGAAGTATCTCTCTTTACTCTTCATTTCACTAATTTGTCACTAGTATGCTCTGCTGTATAGATTCCTCCCTGTGAGACAGGCACACGGAAAGAAGCATCTTTCAGAAAAAGGCTGTTCTAAACAAAATTAGCCAAGTCTGATTCCTGTGGTGACTTTTACAGCATCAGAAGCTGACTGAAACACACAAAGACATACATCCAAACTAATTTTCCTGTAGTTAGCTCAGGCATTAAGAGCAGCCAAATAATAGCAACATGGAATTCAACACAAACTGCATAAACCTAGCATGAGCCCAGCTTACTTGTTCTACAACACATGAAGGAATTAACCCCATTTTATCATTTTCACAACTAAACAACACATAGGGCTGCTATACTCTAGATCGACTACAGCTACACCTGGTGGCTGCAGTGTACACAGTGTATAAGCCTCCTGACACAAAAGCTGACAACCTCCTGGTTACACACATGGTAAGAGCCTAAAACCATGGAAACAATATGAGTAGACAAAGAGAAGTCTTTTTAAAAATGATTCAGTGTTCAGAGATGCCACATATAACAGGATCTTCACCAGGATCTACAGCACAGACCAGAGGTTATTCTACAGACACATCCTCACAGTATGTTTTTTGTGATCTTTAAAAACTTCTCCAGCGTGGGACTAATTGTCACTTTAAAGACATTACAGTTTGGGCCTGCAGCACACAAAAAAATAAATAATAAAATGCATTGCACACAGTCTTCAGGAACATGACAAAGCAGTATTTATTAGGCAGTAGCTACTGTCAGAGGACACAGCCAAAGAGCAGCTCAAGATGCAGAGATGACACTGGACTTGAGATCAGCCCTTAATTTTGAAAACTGCATTACTACAGTGCTCATGAAAAAAATGACACAACTCAACACTGGTGTTTTCATGGCATTGAAGACACAACGTTCTTGTTGAATTCTAATTTCAGGAGCAGTACAGATACTACACATCACTGCTTGCTGCTTTGAATATTTTCTGAGGCAGTGAGCTATTTTATCTACTGAGAAAGAAGCGCTTAACGCTGACAAAGTATATGAGTCACAAATAAAAATGGTAGTTTCTTCTCATTCTAATTATGCACTTAGGTGGTACACATCTGCTGGGACAGATTCACAACTGAAGAAAAGCAGAAAATATTCTAATATTAACATTTGGGTATTTTGGAATGGATTAAAAAATTGGAAAAGTTGCGCTGCGTGACATTATGTGCAATTCTCTTTTGTCCTTAATAAAAAGTTGGTGATTTGTAGCTATTTGCCTCTGTGTTTATACACCTTCAATGACTAGATTTCCACGTTTATCATTATTTTAAACAGAGATAACAGGAATACATTACAGCTTACACACACATACCATAATAATACATATACTGCAATTCAACAGGAATTAATCACTTTTACCAATTTATTTTTTGAAACTTAGAACGGATTATTTTCAACATGTAACAAATGCGCTAGCTTAGCAAATTTAATTTTCATTTACTGTGTCAGTGTTGCAAGACTATAGGAAAACAGAATAAAATCATCTATGTAGAAAATTTTCCTATTTAAGTTGGCCATTTTGAAATTAAAGTGACTCTAAAATGTGATGCTTTTGCAAAAATACAGTCAGTTTCAAGTGCACCTCTCAGTAATGTCAACAAGATCATATGACCAAGCACTCTGGGTTTATCTAACAGAACCTAGAATAAAGAATTCTGCCCTTTTATTCCTTTTAAAACTCTATTTTGCATAGTTTTAAGACTGTCCTATTAGCAAACAGCAGTCATATAAGCATCAAATCACTGACAGATGTATCGCATATATATGATGATGTAACTTCCATAAAAAGACCAAAATACTTAAGAGTCACTCAGTGAAGGAAAACAAATGTATCAGGCTTTAACCAAGATAAAAGCAGTGGGCTTTTCATGCAAATATCTGGCATTTCCATCACTTACACTGCTTTGCTCACTGAGGAGCAAGGAATCGTCCTCATTTAAAAGGAATACTCCTATTTTAAGATACTTAAAATGAAATTATGTTCAAATACTTTTTCTATTTTTTAATCCAATAAATCAAACCAACTCATTTCCCCGTTCTAGAAGAGACGGTTTAAACCAAAGACCTGAGCACGGATTTGCAGCTCATTTATACATTTAGAGACATGTATAATCACTATTCCCAGAGTATGCACTAAATCAAATAGCATTTTTAACAGAAGCGTTAAAATGGCAGATCAGAGTTTTTAGTCCCTTGATAATTAGAGCCATATAAATGACAGCATTTTGATTCAGTTTAATGGGTTTTTTTCTTATCTTACTATGTAATGTCAGTCTCAACACGATAATGGGAAGTTTCAACACTGTCACTTTGACGAACACAGAAACCTCAAATTTACACAAATCAGAGGCCTAATATTGTATAGTCTTTTATCAAGCCAAACTCAAAACAACATCAAGAAAACCACTTTTTCTATTCATTATGACTTCTCTGAAGTGAAACACTGATATCTATTGTCTAAAGTAAAGCACTAGCAGTTAACACCAGTAGTGAACATCTTGTCCTTAAAATTAATATTGAAATCACAATTGAAAAATAGCCTACTGGCTATTGTTAGTGATTTTAATTTAGAAGCTTCCTCCTTTGAGTCAATTGAGACATATTTTAAAAGAAAAGCAAATTTGCCATTTCTGTTTCTGCATCTCTCTCTCCCTCCCTTAACTACCTTTGAAGTAGAACAATAAGGACTGTGACTTAGCACACTTCTGGTACTGAGGCAAAGCGCAAAGGAAGATTTTCAGCGTTGACTCACCAGTTAAGATGAATGTAATCATCATCACCACCCAACCTTGAAGGGGAAATTCTTTCTTAACAAAATGCTGAGGGAACACTTGTAATGGTAGAAGAGGTTTAGCTGCGCAGAAAGGACTGAATTTGAGGAATCCACACACCAGAATACATAGAAATAGCAATGACCTTTCTGATCTGTATCTTTTTGTGCCTACGTGTGTCCTGTCTACACAGAACAGCAATGGAAAAAACCCCACCATTTACATACACACACAAACGTGGATAGATACATGCATATATATACATAAATTCAATCCGTCAATATATCACTTGATACATTTCACAGACCAATTTAGAATAGTGAAATAGAGTTTTTCCTTCCCAAATGCTGCAAAAACTTAAGTCACACAGTTGTTTTTCCTCACCAGCTTCTAGTGCACTGTCCCTGAAATCCCTTTACCACAGTTGGCTCAAATGATGATGCCTCACCTTTCATAAAGGACTCAGAAATTAACTTAGAGACCATTTCAGACAATGTCAGGAAAAGAAAAACATTATCCTGTTAAGAGACAACAGGGAAATGAGTAAAAGCATTTCGATTAGCTAGAAGTTTGAGAAACCACGGCCACTTCTGAAAATCCAAAATAAAACCTATTAAAAGCTAAGGTCACAGTAGATTTGGAACATTAAGTAGAACAATGTATTCTTTGCTGTGCAAATATGCAATCAATCCCTAGGTCTAAATCTACAGCCTTTATCAAAACTAAACCTGCAAAAAAGTCATTTTGCGTCGGTGATGACTACAGGATTTAATTCAAAACATATGATAGAAACAGTATCATAGAACAGAAAACCTGGTAGGAAGGTACCCATTTTCACCTCATTCTTAGCATATTGCGGAGTTTTGTTAAACTGAAAAATTGTACCAAGAAACTACAGTATCACCTCAATGTTTGAGGTACTTCAAATTTATTTCAGTGAATACTTCAAATAACCACTGATATCAGTATTAG
>NW_015090995.1:3577838-3592533 GCF_001431845.1 Calidris pugnax
CCAGCAGCAAGATATTTATATATGTGTCTTGATAATTAACTGCTCCGTACCAGGAATACCCGGAGTAACTCTCTTAGAAGCTACAGTCCCTGTTTGACAGTCCACCTCTGTTACAGTCAGATATCCTTCTGCTTGTCTCACTGCCCCTCCATGAAAGGATATTCAAATGTCTTGTAGGTTTTTCTTTTTGTTTTGTTGTGGTTTTTTGTTTGTTTGTTTGTTTTTGTTGGTTTTGGTTTTTTTTTAAATCTATTTGAATTCATCTATGTAATTTCTTCTGTATGAAATGTTTTGGCCAGATTTCATAATCAAAATGCAGTGCCTGTTTTTCACTTGAGACTAGTCTGGCAGCGGGTTTTCTAAATTGTGGAACATCACAGTCTCTTCCCCTTTTCTGGCAAGAGTCAGAGATCTAAGAGAAAAACAGTGCAGGGGCACTGTTTTGGGGCAGACTTTCTGGAATTTTTACTTTTAAAAGTACTTTCTCAGAGATAAAATTTTTACTTTGTGTCCATTTTATTCCCTCAAATGGGGAGTGAAATTGCTCAGCCTATTTTTCTTTATTATGCCTTACAGCATTTCCACTGAATGATAAAGATAAATACAGCATGTCTTTGGCGCTGAAACCGCGCCTCATAATCTGAAGAATTTAATCAAATGCATCATAAGTGTATAAACAGCCTCTGATGGGCTGAGGATGTAAACCATTCACATACCTCTTCAGGGCAGCCACTGTCTACCCAATCTTGCCGGTGACGGTCAAATCCACTGGAGCATCTTTAAAGGATGAAATAGATAGAAGTTGTTGGGATGGAAATAGAAGGAAAACAAGAACAAGAAAGAAAGGGAGATGAAGAGAAGAGAATGACAGAGAGAATAAGTAAATGATGTGATTAAATTTAACATCCATATGATTTATGTGTTATTACTTTTATTCAAGGTGCTGTTGCTTGCAATATGAATCCATCATTTAATCCACTTCAGTGAAAGTCGCTTCAATGAATGACCCATTCTTTTCTTTTTTTATTTTTTTTTTTAATTTGCAATTTTTAAATAAGAATATCTCCTTTCCACTGGATAATTATTCTTAAAACCGTACCAAGCCATGGCATTTTTAAGTTTGATGTCAGCCATGTGGATGTAAATTGGTTTAATTACTTCTGTCCAACTTTTTAGCCATCAAAATTTAATCCCACCAAGGATGTAGTGAACCAGTCACTGCTTTTGTCAGGCAAGGTGATCTGAGACATCATGATACACATATAATGATGCGATCAATGTTCACTGATTTAGATAAAAGCTCCTTAGAACACCCTTCATGACAATTAGAGAATACTATACAGCTGATTCTACCTCCTCACTAGCTGCAAAAATTGTGTTCTATGTATATTTATCAAATTGTGTGATAACCTGTTTGCAATATACTTTCATATTTGCAATATGTAACAAAGAAATTTTAAAGCAGCTTGTAACACTTTAATAGAATGATTCCCCTGGCAATCCCTGTCTCACAAGAGTGGTATCAGTGTTTGTACAGTAACTTAGAGTTTCCTAGACAACAGGTAGAATTACAAACAGAAAGCAACATTAAAACAGCAAGCAAATAACTAAACCATGACGCCCGTCTTTGAAAAAGATTCTCCCAGTTAGGATTTTTTTTATTATTATTTGGTTTTTTTTTTTTTTTTTTTTCATTCATGTCAGCCTTTGGTTGAAAGCCACCGACTAGGGAAATTTAGCTGTCTCATCCCTCTCTTGCACAGCAGCGGAAAATATTTGGCCTGTGACGTAATGTTCGCCATTATGTTTCAAATATTTGAGATGGGAATTAAAAATCCGCTAAAAAAGAAATAAATCTCTAGTTATCTTCAAACTATTAAAAAACTAAATCAGAGTGTTTTAAATAATCTTTTCATATTCATCCAGGATCTTGTGAGGAAAGCCCTGAAAGTCCACAGATCCTGTAGGTACCAACTGCAGTCATTTTTCCTGAGATATATCACAGATCTTTCACCAGAAAAAGATACAACATGTAGACATTGTAACTTCTGGAAAAGTAAGGAGTTTTCCCCATTTTCTTTAAACACCCAGCAGAGCCAATTTGTGAAGAGGCAACTTTTGTCTAATAGGTTAGATAACCTGATTTAGCATCAATTGCCATGCTGACAGAAAATGAGGCAGGCTGTCTCCAGTGCCCATCTCTTCCACCCTTATACACTTTGTTCAAAAAGCTCCCAGGAAACAAGGCAGCTTGCCCCAAAGCCTCTCCACCCTTAGCCAGTCGCTCCATCTGTGCAACTCAACTGTTCCCTGCACCCTCAGCCTTGGGACATTGGAGGATTTATTCCCAAATGCATAATGTTAAGATTCTCAAACAATGAGGGTCATCTCATTGTTGGATCAGAAGCACCAAAACAAATAAATAAGAAAATCCAACAACAAAAAAAAACCAACTACCAAAATATTACAGCACAGGACCAAGTTTTCCCACTGACCATTGAGAGGGGGAACCCAGGAAGGAAGAAGAGCTGTGTTGCTTTTAAGCCAGCAAACAGAATGGAAAGATCTGAGCAGGAGAAAGCAGCAGCAGCAGTAACTACCACTACTTTAACACAGCACCCTTCTTCACACCCTCCAGATTACAAACCAGACTTGTAATACCATCATTCAGCTACAAAAACAGCACCATGGCCTCTCCCTCATTTCTTCACAGTCCTGAACAGTCCAAACTATACCCTATTGTAACCCCTAGAGCTACCTATAGCAGATATCACTATAGATTTACTATGTGTGTTCACAGACTATGACCCAGACCCCTGTCCCTGAGCAAGCCAGCTCTCAGCAGCGAGAAAAGGCGCAGCTACAGAAACCTATTACTACTTGTCCTCAAATCGCAGCTGTGGTTTTTTTTTCAATAAATCTGGAATCCTATTCCGGAGCCCAGGATCACTACAGTACAGACAGTATCTCTTTTCAGTTAGAATTTTGACCTAGCAAGCCTGTCAATCACCACCTTTGTCAACGCCAGCAATCCAGGCATAATCAGTGCCACCGCCCTGAAAAGGTTCAGGTGCCCTGTTCTTGGAAAGCTGAGGTCTCTGCTCAGTCCCACTCCACGTCTGAAACTATATTAGGGCTCCGTTTATTTCTGACTTCCAGTTAAGTAATGATACTTGCTATCATTACCTCTCCACCTACAGCGTGGCAAGCATTCAGAATATTATCCCTTCTTAGCAGGCCACGTGGTTCTACCGCAAATAAAGGAGTCATCTATTATGTAGGCATCTCAGGGAAATGAGTTTTGTGTATGCTCAAAGCATTTAAGTGACTTGAATTCACCACCTCTCTCAAAGGTACAGCTGTTTCCTTTGCAATAGTCAAACTAAAGAAACTGGTGATTAAAAACTGTAAGTAGGAACTTGCAAAGTTCCTTTAAAAGAACCTTGATGCTGCCAGGAAATAAAGAACGAGTGAAATACTGACCAGACTCTATCTTGCTACCTCAAGAAGGGCCCAGGGAAGAGCTGTGGCCACTGCTTTACACCTTCTTACAGGAAAGGTGAAATGGTGTTAAGCAGATACAAGATTAACATTTTATCTTGGTGTTAAGTCAAGTCCAAGTCCTCTGTTTTTCACTGCTCTTACAATTTCCAATACATTTCTGAGCAAGTTTTGGATTTTTTTATTAAGTGTTTCCTAGGTAGCTTGCCTTGCCTTCCCCTCACTACGTCTTCAACTAGGTCCTTCCCTCACTGTTTGTTATCTGTTGCCACTGAAGCCTAACCAAGAATTTTAAAACATATTTATAGTTGCTAGCATTGTTTCCTGCTTCCCACACTGCTTATTGGATTCTTAACTATCACTTGTCAAATATACTGTACCAAATAACTATGGGTTCTGTTCCAGAAACACTTCTGATTTGTGACCCCACACTCCTTTGTGGTTGTGTCGAAGCATTTTATCACACACATATTTCAAACATTTCAGGCAAGATGCATTTTTTTGTTATTATGTGTACATAAATATCTACATTTTCACTACTTGAGCTGTCTAAGTAATTTGTTGCAAGTATTTCTGTTAGAATGTTTTCCATACAGCTGAACGAACTGTGGCTGAGAGGACAATCAAATGATATTCTCGCATCATAATACACAAAAAATGAGAAAAGGTTCAAACAATGAAAGCTAGATCTAGTACTAAACTCTTTATATATATAATGCCATTTGCATTGCAGTTCTTAATTATTAATTATGTAATTTTGCCTCGAATTCTTTTAAAAAATGATTTAATAAAGTAGAAAATGCAAAAATACAATGCAAATAACTTAACACCTGAATTAATGTAAAGGAGTTACAAGCCTCTCTTTGTTACTAGTAATTGTACAAAACATGCATCTCACGTGGTACACTTAAACCTTCAAAATTCCATGTTTTGTAAAGGAACCAGCTAAAGCCAAATATATTCAACTTCTTTTCTAACAATGGCATCAGGTCCCACATGATTAATTTTCTGCATTGGCCAAGTCACCACTAATTTTTTTCTACAGTAAGAGATGGAGTAAAGATTATATCTGAACTTTAAAGTGGCAGGCTGTATGTAACATGCATAATTTGTACACACATAGTAGAAAAGAAAGCACATGCAAAAATATTTTTTTTTCCTCATTTTTTTTCCTCATTGCCTTTATGCTCACTTTGCCCTTTTGTGCACAGAAAAAAAAAGTTACTGGAAAAAAGCACTAATAATCAATTTACAGAATGATCTTTGCAGATAATTTTCCACTTTTTTAGTTTGTTATAGCTTATACTGTTCACTTTTTAAAGTTAGCATAGATGCATTCAGGAGTTATTATACAGGGATAAATTTTTTAAAATCCACTATAAGGAAAAACAGAACAAAGATTAAAAAACATATAGTTTGAGCAATACTTGATTTTCCTGGTAACTACAAAATTGAGAAATAACTATGAGTCAGTGTGCCTCAAAATTTTCTGCATCGCTGAAATGTTACTGTTTGTTTAGTATGAGTTACATTTTCTCCAAAGACAGACGAATATGAACACACCCTTAAGGAGAGAAAAGTGAGCTATTACCGATTTATGATTTAAAGATACTATAACTCAGAAATGTATACACTGCAGCTTTAAAATTTTAATTCTCATGATGTTCATTGCTAAGCAACCAAGTTTTCTTACTAAACACCTCTTTCAGCACAGTCACGACTGACTAGTAGAATTGATAATGTGATTCAGAGAAAAGAGTGAGGCAAAATTATCTGAATTTTGTTCATAAAGGACCAAACAGAAAGCATCTATTTACTTTTGCTGGTATTAAAACAGAAGCATATCTGCAGCAATTAGTATTATCTGCATTAGTAAGCAGAAGAATATCTGCTTTCTAATAAAGTACTGTAATACGGAAAACACTTGGGGATTATTTAACAATTACTATTCAAATGATAATGGCTATTAAAGAGCGGTGCTGGAAATACTCTATTCAAAGCCTGCTCATTTCAGCAGGACCAAAAGAATCAGAGAAGACAGGGTGAAAGAATGGACTGAACAACTTTTGGTCCCTTCTGACACTATCTTCCCACCACCTAAGTGTGCCCTTCAAAGGGCAATTATACGATGCACACATCTGTTACGAGGACCAGCCTTATTGTATTAATTAACTCCTTTCATCAACTTTTCAGCAGCTTTACTTGTTTTCTGTCATTGCAGATATTAAAATACAAAATTAAAAAAAAAAAACAACAAGTATTCTCTCAAATATCTGTCTCACCTGGATAATAAATACAGATGACAATGATTCTACAGTGCTTATTTTAAGGAGCGGGAGGATTGTTACCCCAAGTATTCTCTCAAATATCTGTCTCACCTGGATAATAAATACAGATGATGATGATTCTACAGTGCTTATTTTAAGGAGCGGGAGGATTGTTTGTTTTCCCTTGTATATTTTTGAGATACATGTAGTTAATACGTAAATTTTTTTTAATAACACTCCAAGAAAAAAAATATCTAACTGAATACTGACACATGAAATGGTAACATCTAGGGGAGTTCCATACACACAGTGAAGAATCAATATTGCAAATTTCTCCTTTTGTATTTCTTAAACTGTAAAACAAACATCTTAACAAGAATTTTAAAACCTGGCATGTTTTTTATTAAGCAAATGAAGTTATTCCCTCTACGGCTTCAGCATGAAGTATCTCTCTTTACTCTTCATTTCACTAATTTGTCACTAGTATGCTCTGCTGTATAGATTCCTCCCTGTGAGACAGGCACACGGAAAGAGGCATCTTTCAGAAAAAGGCTGTTCTAAACAAAATTAGCCAAGTCTTTGATTCCTGTGGTGACTTTTACAGCATCAGAAGCTGACTGAAACACACAAAGACATACATCCAAACTAATTTTCCTGTAGTTAGCTCAGGCATTAAGAGCAGCCAAATAATAGCAACATGGAATTCAACACAAACTGCATAAACCTAGCATGAGCCCAGCTTACTTGTTCTACAACACATGAAGGAATTAACCCCATTTTATCATTTTCACAACTAAACAACACATAGGGCTGCTATACTCTAGATCGACTACAGCTACACCTGGTGGCTGCAGTGTACACAGTGTATAAGCCTCCTGACACAAAAGCTGACAACCTCCTGGTTACACACATGGTAAGAGCCTAAAACCATGGAAACAATATGAGTAGACAAAGAGAAGTCTTTTTAAAAATGATTCAGTGTTCAGAGATGCCACATATAACAGGATCTTCACCAGGATCTACAGCACAGACCAGAGGTTATTCTACAGACACATCCTCACAGTATGTTTTTTGTGATCTTTAAAAACTTCTCCAGCGTGGGACTAATTGTCACTTTAAAGACATTACAGTTTGGGCCTGCAGCACACAAAAAAATAAATAATAAAATGCATTGCACACAGTCTTCAGGAACATGACAAAGCAGTATTTATTAGGCAGTAGCTACTGTCAGAGGACACAGCCAAAGAGCAGCTCAAGATGCAGAGATGACACTGGACTTGAGATCAGCCCTTAATTTTGAAAACTGCATTACTACAGTGCTCATGAAAAAAATGACACAACTCAACACTGGTGTTTTCATGGCATTGAAGACACAACGTTCTTGTTGAATTCTAATTTCAGGAGCAGTACAGATACTACACATCACTGCTTGCTGCTTTGAATATTTTCTGAGGCAGTGAGCTATTTTATCTACTGAGAAAGAAGCGCTTAACGCTGACAAAGTATATGAGTCACAAATAAAAATGGTAGTTTCTTCTCATTCTAATTATGCACTTAGGTGGTACACATCTGCTGGGACAGATTCACAACTGAAGAAAAGCAGAAAATATTCTAATATTAACATTTGGGTATTTTGGAATGGATTAAAAAATTGGAAAAGTTGCGCTGCGTGACATTATGTGCAATTCTCTTTTGTCCTTAATAAAAAGTTGGTGATTTGTAGCTATTTGCCTCTGTGTTTATACACCTTCAATGACTAGATTTCCACGTTTATCATTATTTTAAACAGAGATAACAGGAATACATTACAGCTTACACACACATACCATAATAATACATATACTGCAATTCAACAGGAATTAATCACTTTTACCAATTTATTTTTTGAAACTTAGAACGGATTATTTTCAACATGTAACAAATGCGCTAGCTTAGCAAATTTAATTTTCATTTACTGTGTCAGTGTTGCAAGACTATAGGAAAACAGAATAAAATCATCTATGTAGAAAATTTTCCTATTTAAGTTGGCCATTTTGAAATTAAAGTGACTCTAAAATGTGATGCTTTTGCAAAAATACAGTCAGTTTCAAGTGCACCTCTCAGTAATGTCAACAAGATCATATGACCAAGCACTCTGGGTTTATCTAACAGAACCTAGAATAAAGAATTCTGCCCTTTTATTCCTTTTAAAACTCTATTTTGCATAGTTTTAAGACTGTCCTATTAGCAAACAGCAGTCATATAAGCATCAAATCACTGACAGATGTATCGCATATATATGATGATGTAACTTCCATAAAAAGACCAAAATACTTAAGAGTCACTCAGTGAAGGAAAACAAATGTATCAGGCTTTAACCAAGATAAAAGCAGTGGGCTTTTCATGCAAATATCTGGCATTTCCATCACTTACACTGCTTTGCTCACTGAGGAGCAAGGAATCGTCCTCATTTAAAAGGAATACTCCTATTTTAAGATACTTAAAATGAAATTATGTTCAAATACTTTTTCTATTTTTTAATCCAATAAATCAAACCAACTCATTTCCCCGTTCTAGAAGAGACGGTTTAAACCAAAGACCTGAGCACGGATTTGCAGCTCATTTATACATTTAGAGACATGTATAATCACTATTCCCAGAGTATGCACTAAATCAAATAGCATTTTTAACAGAAGCGTTAAAATGGCAGATCAGAGTTTTTAGTCCCTTGATAATTAGAGCCATATAAATGACAGCATTTTGATTCAGTTTAATGGGTTTTTTTCTTATCTTACTATGTAATGTCAGTCTCAACACGATAATGGGAAGTTTCAACACTGTCACTTTGACGAACACAGAAACCTCAAATTTACACAAATCAGAGGCCTAATATTGTATAGTCTTTTATCAAGCCAAACTCAAAACAACATCAAGAAAACCACTTTTTCTATTCATTATGACTTCTCTGAAGTGAAACACTGATATCTATTGTCTAAAGTAAAGCACTAGCAGTTAACACCAGTAGTGAACATCTTGTCCTTAAAATTAATATTGAAATCACAATTGAAAAATAGCCTACTGGCTATTGTTAGTGATTTTAATTTAGAAGCTTCCTCCTTTGAGTCAATTGAGACATATTTTAAAAGAAAAGCAAATTTGCCATTTCTGTTTCTGCATCTCTCTCTCCCTCCCTTAACTACCTTTGAAGTAGAACAATAAGGACTGTGACTTAGCACACTTCTGGTACTGAGGCAAAGCGCAAAGGAAGATTTTCAGCGTTGACTCACCAGTTAAGATGAATGTAATCATCATCACCACCCAACCTTGAAGGGGAAATTCTTTCTTAACAAAATGCTGAGGGAACACTTGTAATGGTAGAAGAGGTTTAGCTGCGCAGAAAGGACTGAATTTGAGGAATCCACACACCAGAATACATAGAAATAGCAATGACCTTTCTGATCTGTATCTTTTTGTGCCTACGTGTGTCCTGTCTACACAGAACAGCAATGGAAAAAACCCCACCATTTACATACACACACAAACGTGGATAGATACATGCATATATATACATAAATTCAATCCGTCAATATATCACTTGATACATTTCACAGACCAATTTAGAATAGTGAAATAGAGTTTTTCCTTCCCAAATGCTGCAAAAACTTAAGTCACACAGTTGTTTTTCCTCACCAGCTTCTAGTGCACTGTCCCTGAAATCCCTTTACCACAGTTGGCTCAAATGATGATGCCTCACCTTTCATAAAGGACTCGGAAATTAACTTAGAGACCATTTCAGACAATGTCAGGAAAAGAAAAACATTATCCTGTTAAGAGACAACAGGGAAATGAGTAAAAGCATTTCGATTAGCTAGAAGTTTGAGAAACCACGGCCACTTCTGAAAATCCAAAATAAAACCTATTAAAAGCTAAGGTCACAGTAGATTTGGAACATTAAGTAGAACAATGTATTCTTTGCTGTGCAAATATGCAATCAATCCCTAGGTCTAAATCTACAGCCTTTATCAAAACTAAACCTGCAAAAAAGTCATTTTGCGTCGGTGATGACTACAGGATTTAATTCAAAACATATGATAGAAACAGTATCATAGAACAGAAAACCTGGTAGGAAGGTACCCATTTTCACCTCATTCTTAGCATATTGCGGAGTTTTGTTAAACTGAAAAATTGTACCAAGAAACTACAGTATCACCTCAATGTTTGAGGTACTTCAAATTTATTTCAGTGAATACTTCAAATAACCACTGATATCAGTATTAGGCTGATTAATATTAAAAAGCTGTGTCTAGCATGTCACACAAATAGAGGACTTGAAATCGCTTATGAAGTAGTCAACTACAAATCAAGTATGAACTGAAGAGAAATGCAAAGGCAGTATAGAATTTAAGCATCTTACCTCAAATTTCATTCAGTCACACTCATAAGTACAAATTCAAAGGGACAAGATGGATATGGTTGGAATGATAAATAGAGGAAGTGGCATTTTAACTTTTTCTAAAGATATATGATTTGCGTATGGAGTTAACCGATTTGATGACCTAGAAAGAACAGGTAGTGCCGAGCTGAAGGAAAGTAATAAAATACAGGCCAGACATCTGAAGGGAAGCAAATGGAGTATTTCTATTGTATTAGGTATTCAACCATACCTCCCAAGACAGGAAAAAAAAAGAAAGAAGTAGACAGTAAATACGAATTCAAAAAAAGGTGTTCTAACAATAATATATATAGTACCTCCTTCCACCAATCTTCTCTTTCTAATAATCTTAAGCAGTTACAGCCAGCATTATTGATACTCAAACGTCTGTTGTCCCTACCAAGGCAACATTTACACTTCAGTTGGCATCATTATGTAAAATAGGAGCAGGAGCATTAACCCCATACAAGATTACTGGTTAGCAATTCCGTATAAACTGAGATCACGTATTCAGTACTAAAACCAAAGCAATACACTGGTTCTCCTCATCCATGTTCTGATAGAAGGCCGTTTGGTACTACCTACTCTGCAGATCTAAATGACTCATTAATGCCCTGGGAACAGGGGAAAAAAAGAAAAAAAAAAAAAAAAAAAAAAAAAAAAAAAAAAGAAGTAGTTGCAATTGCAGCTAAGACAGAGACATATCAAGAATGTAATGCATCTTATCATCTTAATTTACACCCATTCTAATTTTGCAATTGAGTATTCAGAAGTCTATTTTGATGGACTAAACCAAATATCTCATCCAGAAACAGTCTTTGAGAAACATGAAAAACATAGGGTATTCGGTTTCTAAAGGTCTCGATATACTGGGTGGACCCTCACACGCTCTGCCATCCAACGAGGCGGGATGTATACTCAGTTTTTAGGACACATGCTTTCCAATAGACTGAAACAACCCTTTAGAAGCTATTAAAAGAAAATGTCAGAAGCAGAGAGATACCTCACTCAGTAAGGATCAAACAGTACCTTTACAGAAAGCAGCACGAAGCGCTTAAAGGCATCTTGTGCCTTCAGATTTTCACACCTGTTACCTTGCTGTTGCAAAACCAAGGCAGTCCATTGCTAATTAGATCTGCTTTGAGCAAAGTGTTGCTCTAGATGACCTCCTGAAGTCCAATCCAAACTAATTTTTCTTTTATTCTAAGATTCCTTCTTTCTTATCATGACAACACTGCTCATTTCCAAGGTGAAGAAGCTGGAAAGTTATCTTCAAGAAGAGAAAAAGCCTACCGCTTTACTTTTGAAAATGAAAAACAACAAACCCCTGTTCTCCAGCAATTTCATCTCTCCCTTTCTAAAAGGAGATCTATATTTGGACTAGGGCTGAGAGAGGAAGTTTTTTTGGTGTGGTGGGTTAGATTGTTTTAGAGGGTGGTTTTTTTTGTTTGCTTTTTGTATCTGGACAACCTAGAAAGGGAAAGACTTGGCAGAGAGTCTGAAATCAGTGTTTGACTTAAAACAAAAAAAGAAAGAAAAAAGAAAGGGGGGTAGTGTCAGAGGGGCAATCACATGTGGTTTTCAGTTTAAAATTCTCAGTTTTGACTGTATGTGATTTGGTTGAGTTGTCTGTGGGCTCATATACTAAAGGAGCATATATGCTAAATTTCTTGTGGATGTCCTTACTAAAAACAGTTAGAGTTTAAACTTTTGGCTTTAGTCTAAGGTTGATACTCTGTCACTCTTACAGCATTCCTCTCCAGACAACTGAAATAGAAGTTGACTCAGATAATCAGAACAGATATTAATCTTGATGAGGGGACTCTCCAGAGGGACTGAATGTGGAAAAGGAGCTCTTACATTTCAGCTACGTAACAAACAAGCACCTTGGCCTATGCTAGGATTTGTAAAAGGCTTTAGTTATATTGTTCCATGATATCCAAATGAAATTCTAGAAAAGGCCCACAAAAAACCATGTAAAGCCTAGGATTGTACCATGATATCCAAATGAAATTCTAGAAAAGGCCCACAAAAAACCATGTAAAGCCTAGGTTTTATGTTGACATGGTGATTTAACCTGCTTTGCTAGCAAGCAATGTCAAAAATAACTCATATAAGAAAACAAAATACAATAGCTACCTTTAAAACTCAAAGACACTTAGCTGAAGTACTTACTTAAATACAGAAAGAACATATATCTTTGAATCAAAACCACCAGCTAATGAAGGGTTTTTCTTATTATGGCCAATCTCACGAATAAATTGTTCACTTCAGAACAATAAAACTACATCTTCAGAGATGCTATACTGCTTAGCTCTGCATTTCCATGTCTCCTACATACACAATACTACATATCATGGCATCAGAAAGCCTAGCTCTGTAAAGGTGGCCATGGTATTCTTACTTCCAGATGAACTATCTGTGTTACCGTGAATATACTGTATCTAATAGAGCTTTTCAACAAAAAGGGACAATTTACAGGAAATTAAAAAAAAAACAAAACAAAACAAAAAACAGACATAAAGAAGAATTTTAAAAATACCAGTATTACCACTCAAACATGCTTTTCATTTATAATTCCTAGAAAAAAAGAGCCTTTTACAAAAAACTTACAAAAAAATGTTAGTTTGTATATATAAAAATATGTAGTTGTCCAGCCACATACACATGGCTCTTCAAAGCTCCTTATGTCTAGCAGATTCCATGATGGAAAGAGGATAGGTTTCTCAGGGATGTATGCGATGCCTAGGCAGCATTACAGCCATTTTTTTTTTATTTTCATTTTTTCTACATTATGAGATGGATAAATCAATATATGAAACTACTTTACAATATGGCAACACCTGGAAACTTCTTCTGAGTTTATAAATTACATTTCTTCACCTTTCCAAGTCCTGCTTCTATTCCTGAACTTACCTGCTGCCTTCCTTATTCCCAAAAGCTCCAATGCTTCTGCTCTTGATGTAAACAGTAACAGAATGCAAGTGACAGAAGCAATTTGTTTTGTTTCTATTATTCACAGATCGATAGTAGAATTATAAGTATTTTTAAAAAATGACATTTCAGTTGCAAACTGGAAAATGGCTAGGAAAGTCAAAACCAGTAGATGTCTACAATGGAATAATTTGCATTGGAAAAGGCATCCAGAAAGATCAAAGAACAGAAAGCCAGAACTTACCTCATTCACAGCAGCTGACAGTAAGAATTTACTTTCTTACTAGTTCATCTGCATATAAAGCATAATTGGTATCTATTCACCCTCTTAACACCTTTTGTTTCCAGTCTTTCTGAATAATGAGTTTGGATGCCACAGATTTTCTTTTTTTTTTTTTTTAAATACATCTTAAGGAGGTCATTCAAACGAAATTGACTTCGGAAGCTTTACAGATTGCTTCTATTAAAACTCACTAAGCATTAGATCATTTTAGAAGACAAACACATCACGGGTCCAGAAAACGTCAACAGCCACAGGATCAGTATATGGAAAATATGTCACAGTGAAGAAAAGACCTATTGCAAAGGCAGTTAAATTGTTCTAAATGTGAAGATGACCTTGACGTTCCCACTAACCCATTTTCCCAGCAAGAAGCAAATATAATTTTATAAGTGACACTAGCTTCCCTTGTGAAATACACCTTAGTTCTACATACCATAGTCCATTTATAACATCTGGCAAGCATAAGATGTGTCTCATCAATAAAGGATGCCTCCTATACAAAAATGACTACTTGACAGACACATCCATTTCAATAAACAAACATACTGAGCATAAGAAATCAGATTGATCACACTCAGAATCAGATGGAAATCAGATGAATCAGATGCTGCACACTCCCAGGCACTCAGAACTACTGATATGCATAATGGAGGCTCATAAATGACCAGTATTTTAATTTTCTTTCTATTCCTACTTCCCATTTATGACAACACATGCTTAATCACTGAAACGCATTGCAAGATTTAAAAAAAAAAAAAAAAGTTTAAAAGTATCACATATATCTCAATAAACCCGAATTCATTTAGACCCACATTTATCAACTTAGGAAGACATAATATCGCTTTTGATTCAATTTTACTGTTTGCTAACTTGCACAGAAAATACACAGCTCATGTGAAATACTGTCTCCAAATGATTAAATTACAATTAGACAAGCAAACAGCTATGAAAAACATTTTTAAATGAACCGATCAGTAAAAGTATCTCAAACCTCATGGACACTGCAGTAAGTGACCAGCTCCTTATTCACATTTGCACTATAAAGCAAAATGGAAGGATGCGAGTAGCGATCGCCAGGTAACCCCCTAGAGAAGTAATTTCCTTATTTCACCACCTGGCTTTCGTTAATGCAAGTTTCTCCCCACCCTTCCCAGGTCAGACCCCCAACACCTCCCTATAGAGCAGCGCGCTACGGCAGCCTTGGCAATCCCTCCTCGGCACCCGCAACCATCGCTACGTGAAACCAGGCGAATTCCCCCCGTTTCCTACCCAACAGCCCAGGCCATGGCAACCGCCTCC